>NC_080109.1:33803928-34458571 GCF_950005125.1 Chionomys nivalis
CATCAGTAGCCTGGGCAGTCAAAGTAATCAAAATCTTACAGCATGTGCGTTTTACAAGAAATATAAAGATTTATAAAATTAAACAGCATCAGGCCAAACTGATTTCCACCTGCTCGACCACTCAATGGAAACACCAAGGTACAGACTTACAGAGTTCATCAGTCAAGCCACGATCTGCTGTGTGTGTCTACCTGTGAGTTTTGTTTGACATTGGCAACAGTCTTTCCTCTTCTCAGAGCCTTGTGTCCTCAGCTTCAAAGTGATGGAGGTGGGTCTTGTATTCATCTGTTGCTTTCATTGGTTAATTAATAAAAAAACTGCCTAGGCCCATTTGATAGGCCAGCCCTTGGGGGGTGGAGTAAACAGAACAGAATGCTGGGAGAAAGAAGCTGAGTCAGGGAGTCGCCATGATTCTCCCACTCCAGACAGACGCAGGTTAAGATCTTTCCTGGTAAGCCAGCTCGTGGTACTACACAGAATATTAGAAATGGGTTAGATCAATATGTAAGAGTTAGCCAATAAGAGGCTGGAACTAATGGGCCAGGCAGTGTTCAAAAGAATACAGTTTCTGTGTAATTATTTTGGGGCATAAGCCATGGGGGCGGCCCGGTGCTAGGAACTTAGTCCGCTGCTCTTATTACAACATCAAAGTTCAGAGAAGAGTGAAATGCAGGATGCTTTACTACGTTTTAATCTTATGGCATGAAATGGAAATCCTAGGACTGACTCAGTACCATTTTTAAAGTTAAATTTTTGTCAGTTAAATTTCCAGAAAATAAAATTCTCTACAGTAAGAATTTTTAATATTAAAGACTAGGTGATATAAAAAAATTAAATATATTAATTGTTATATTTATGTTACTAATAGACATGATACAAGCCCTCATTAGAAATGAGAGAAAATGAATTTTAAATAAACATTTCAATTTATTAATTAAAAATTTATTAATTATTAAACTCCTGGATAAATCCAAACTTGCTTTTTAGAAATAAAAAATATTATTTGGATGTAAACAAAGTGACCTCCGACTCAATAAAACACAGCCTTTCTGAAATAGTAAAACCCTCCTCAGATGGGTAAGGTTGTACAAACCACCTAGCCTTTGTCACTGCAGGTCCATTTGTGAGCCAATGACCTTGCGCTTCCACTAAGCAATGTGATGAACATTGTTAAATCGAAATGTCACTGTGTCCTCACCAGGAAGTTGGCATAAGATGTTTGATTCTTTGAGTTGTTCACGTGAAGTTTAGCAAACTCATGTTGTCCTCCATTAAAACACAATCCCCACCTTCTCAGAATGCAGCCCGTTCCATCTTTCAGCCAGATGATGAATGTCCTTAATTAGAAACGCTGATAGCTGCACTTGTCCCCACAGACCTATTAATTAGCCCAGTCACGGACACTCTGAGGTGGAACTTTCTGGCCAAAGCTACAGTCAAACTATTGTGCTTTCTTAGTCTCCCTGTTTGGGGATCAGGGATGAGGCATTTTTTTTTATGTTCAGATAAATGTCATCCTCTTATGAAATGCAAAGCCACAACCTAACTGTCTACACATATGTGCAAAGCACATCACACATGCCGTGTCATGTTAGTATAACATGAATATATGAGGTACTGTACGGAAACCTTGAACATATATTTCCTGATCTGATGTGGGTGGTAAATGGGAGATTCTAATTTACAAATAGACTCCCATAAGAGCACTTTTAATGATGTAGAGTCATAAATACTTTTTAATCCCTAAGTCAGTGTTTTTATTAAATAAAACTGTCAATCCTCAAAGAAGAAACTCATAAATACTCCATAGAAGGGAATGTGGTGGGCAAAGGTGGAAATAGTTAATCTCGGGGAGGAACTTGTCCTTGATGTCATTAGAAGTGCCCAAAGTGTGCAGCTAGGACAGACCCCACCCAAGGACGTGGCTCTAATAATCAGGGTTTGGGCTTTTGTTTTGAAACCATCAACTTTTAAAATTATACGTACCTAACTAGCTATTGTGTGAGTGAATGAGACGGTGGACTATGTCTTCTTCTTAGGAGCACTAGGTGTGCACAGAGTCTGCGCCTACAGAGTGTCATCATTCCCTAAGGGGTACCCACCGGAATAGCTTCTCTGAGAAATAAGTGTCTATATCCAGCATCTACTAGACTTCTTAAACTGGGTTTCTTATTATATTACAAATAAAATATGGCTAAAAATAATTCTGGGTAATCTTCACTAAAATATTTGTTTCGTAACTTTTAAAATAATATTTTATTGACTGAGGGTTTCCTACAACGTATTTCAATGATATTTACTCCTCTACCTCAACTCCTTCCACATCCACCCCATCCCCCTTCCCACCCAACTTTGCTTTTGGCTTTGGTGTTGGCTCAGTAGTTCGTTTGTTTGTTTTATCGATACAGTCCAATTCATGGCGCCCAACAGCTCCTAGGTGTGAGGCCTGCCATGGAGTGTGACAAACTATCACATGTCAAAGAAACCTAACAACAGCCATCGATTGTCAACAGCTTCTAGCGCCTTTCATGCCCAGATCCCATTTCTAAACTGGGATTTTGCCAGGATCAAGCTTGCACTGGCCTTGTGCAAGCTGTCACGGTTGATGTGCAGTTGCCCTGTAAGGTCCAGAGAACAACACAGCTTCCTTGAGCTCATCCACCACCTCTAACTTTTCTGTTTTTGCCGTCTGCTATGAAAACCCCTGAGCCTAGAGAGAAAGGCTATGATATAGATGTCCCGTTTAGGGTTGAGCACTGCAGTCTCTTATTCTCTACACACTGATCAGTCAAGGATATCTGTGCTAACTGCTAAGGAGAAGCTTCTCTGGTGAGGCTTGAGCATCTCACTGATTTGTGGGTCTAGCAGGAAGTCAGGAGTTATTTTAGGACTCTGTCCATCTAGCAGAATTGTAGTAAGTAGTTTCCCTTCTAGGGCTTATGATCTGTCTAGGCACAGACTCCTGGTCAAAGTAACAATGCCAGGCCCTAAATCCAATCTGAAATGATGGTGACTCTCATAACATTCATGCCACTATGCTCCATGGGCTGTGACTTGTCCATCCAATCATTATTGTAACTCACAAGGTTCATAGCTGGGTGACATTGGGGATTATTGTTTTCCTCCTTCCCGTTCTATAAAGCTAGCCAGTAGGAATGACGCTTCTAAATGTGGACCAGTTTGACTTCCCCATGTTCTATGACCTGCATACATGGTGACTTCAGCAACAGAATCTTATCTCAAGTCCCAGAGGGAAACCAATAGCATTATCTGCCCTAAAATCTTTACTCTTCACATTTAACATTTGCTCAGACCAATGGTCTATGTATGAACCATGCTTTGTTTATTTGGTTTCTTAACTTTCTTCACCTCCCCATCCATGTTCACATCCAGAGGATTGTATCTTCAAAATGGATACAATCATTAACTATTGCCTGAATGGGGTTCAGAATGTACACTATCTCAGCATATTGGATATTTTTATAATGAAATTTGGGAGGTGGTAAATCAAAAAAAAAATTGGAAACAGCCTACAAAGCCTTTGGTGGGAGAGGCATGGCCCCTGCCCCTGGAGCCAGACTTGGCTCAAGGAGGATTTTAAGCACTTAAAACAATCGGTTTCCTCTGTGGATCCTTAGCACCCTGCCATCATCTTGCACAGGGCAGCCTGAGCCTTAGGCACTCCCACTGCATTTCAAGACAGGGATGAGTTTGAATAACCAAGACCAAGCAGACAGCCCTTGAAGCCCAGTTATGGGTTACTAAACTCTTCACTTTTCCTTACAGAAGGCTTTTTCACAAATATGTTACTGATCAAAATGTAATGGGACTTTAAATACACAATATGATAAACACAAATGGCAGGATAGCAGATGTGACGTGGTCTGACTGAATCCTCTGTTACTCCACTGATGGCTGACTGAATGGTGTCCCCATCCTCCCTCACTGTTCCATGTGTGTACTTCCAGCAGTTCTGCACTCAGTTGACGAGGACACTCTTCTACAGGAGTGTGAGACCTTTCTTGGGCCAAGGGTAGACCTGTAGCTGCTTAATCCAGCTAGAATCCCTAAACCACACATAGCAGGCTAATGTGTAATTGATAAGCAATTTCCGCATTTCCACTCATCTGATTAGGCGCCCATTTTGTTTCTGGGGATTCTGTTTGAGCACACAGAGGAACCCGACTTTCTCTCAGAACGGTGAAATGATTGAAGAGGAACACAAGTCAAACACTCAGGTATGTTATGTCCTATATAAGCATATGATTCTAGACAGCAACCAGTATTAGGAAGAAACTGTTAAGTGTAGGAAAAACAAGGCCCTGGCTGATGGGGAAGAGAAACGTGAGTTTAGTGCCAGGGAGGTCCCATGTGAATAGCTGACATTTTGCCTAAATCTAGTAACAGAATAACCAGGAAATAAATGTTCCCCGAACATCAGTTGTAAGCCTGTGGGTCATGACCCCCGAAGACCATCAGGAAGCATAGATATACACATTAGGATTATAACAGGAGCAAATTGACAAGTTTTAAAGTAGCAACAATAGAAGTATAGGGCTGTGGGATTATCGCAACATGAGGAACTGTATTAAGGACTGCAGCATTAGGAAGGCTGAGAAGCACTGCGCCAACACAACAGAAACTAATCAAAAGGAAACTCAGTACAGATGAGCGCCCAATTCAAACAGAGCCCAAGTGCATAGGCCCAGAGAAGGAGAAAGGCTGTGGGTTTCCTAGAGAGCCTGGCATCGGCAGCAGGCAGTCACCCTAGTGATCCTGAGATGCAAAGAACTCAAATCCTATGCAGCGGCCAGGTTCTGTGCTCTGAGTACATGTTATCTGGCTTCAAACTAGCAAGCTGGGGCTGGGATGCAGCTAAGTGCAAGATAATGACCTGGAATGCACTAAGCCATGGCTTCAGTCTCCAGCACCTCATAAACTAAGCCTTATGCTATAAGTCTGTAATTCCAGAACTAGGACTCAGAAGGCGAAAGTCATCATGGGTATTTAGCGAGTTCCAGGCCTGTCTAGGCTGTATGAGACTCTAAAAACCGAAACTAATAACATTATTGTAAGGAATGAAAGGGTGGAAGGGAACAGTGGAAGCTGGTGCCCCTGTGCCATGATTACTCGGGGTGAAGGTGACAGAAAGTGTTTGGGGGAGATCACGCAGGCAGAAAGAGCCTGTGGAGTTTGTCATGTTCTAAACCTCCAGAGGAGTTTTGGAAACCATTGGGGGACTTTTTACGACAGCGGTGAGGTACAATGATCCAATTTATGATCTCGAAGGCTCATCTGCTGCCTCTAGAATAACAAGCACAGCATGCAGGAGAAAAGGTAGCCATTGAGGGGGCTGTCATCCCTGCCTTCACATGGGCTGAGGAGTCACGGTGGAGAGGACAATCATGAGATCCACTTGACGGTTTTGGACCTTGTTGAATAGAGCCCACTTGTTAATAAACTTAATCAACAGAGGAAGCTGGATGAAGAATGGTAAGAATTTTCCTTCACTATCTGTGTCAACAAAGAGGGGTGGGGAGGAGTCACATTTACTGTGTGTCTACTAAGCTTGAGAAACGTCCATCAGGTATGAGGCCTGATACGAATAGCTAATAACCCAGTCTTTTACCTGTTTGTGCAATAGAAATTATATGCCAGCATTAACATTGTAAATAAGATATAGGCAATGTATCCAAAGCATTGGAACTAAAATATGGAAGAAGTCTCTAATCCTAGGCTGAACACTAGGGTCTGTGTATTTAACTCCAAGGCTGGCTTTTCATTTTATAAATTAGCATTCCATACTACACTTTTAAGTATACTGTGCTGGCTTCTCTGTTCAGACTGTTTATTATACCTTAGACGTCTTACGTACTGTACTGTGAGAACATGGCTGGCAAACCCTTGCAAGGGAGGTTACTTAGAAACAGCGCACGTAACCCTGTGAAGGACATTAGCTGTGTCAACATGATCTCCTCAGCCAGGAGAGCCAAGATGGCTTTCATTCCTCTATGAGGAAGCACCCTAGGCTTGGAAGGCCTCTGCTCTGCTATACCACATACTCAAGAAGACATCAAAGAAAGCAACACATAGCACAAATGCCAACAATCAACACATATAAAGCAGGCAAAATGCCCATATCTGTGGCTGCAGACAAGCCAAATACCCTGTTCAATTCAGCTGCAGCACGTTCAGCATTTTAATGGTATAAGAAGGCTGAGCTGGAATCTTTATTCAGCCTGTTCTGCCGCGGCTTTTCAGTGAGGCAAATTTGCTCTCTCCCAAGTTGAAAGGCCGAGCGGTGCTTCCCGGGAAGACTGGACAGAAAGCTTTTCCATGCACTGCCTTGCAGACATTCGGTCAGAAAATGGAGGACAAAGTTGAGGGCTTAAAGTCCTGCCTAGCTATACACTATGGCGTCAATTCCTAGCATATGGCCACAGCTGGGCAGCCCTAGGCTGTCAAAAAGTTAGAGTTTCAAGAGAGAAAAACAGGCGATTTGCAAGATACGGAATGAAACTGTTGGACCTTTTCTCTGACAAGCATTCTGACTTTTTTCCTCGATTCTTCGAACATGACAAATTTGACAACATGTCATCTGAGATCTCACTCCTTCGTCTCTTTCTGAATTTTTTTAATGTCACCTACTGTTCTGACTGTTAAATCATAGCAACAAGCGTGCATTTCAGTCCCTTTTCAGAGATCTCAAGCCTAGAGCATAGGAGTGAGCTGTGGTTTATGAGACCTGATACCACCATTTTTTTTTGTATTTCCTTGAAAGTGGGGCTACTCATCCTGTCAAATGTGTTGGAGGTTTTGCCTTCAACCCTGAGGCAATAACAAAAGTTTGTATTGTTTTGGGTGTCCCTTGGCTTTTCCTTACCAACAACTCTAAGTGAGCATTCCCATGCCTACCACTGGGGTTTGTTAGTCTATGACTCCTGAGGGGAGTATTATCATCCTTAGTGGTATAATTTCCTTTAATTATTTAAAAAAAAAAAGACCTTTCCACTGCTACCAGTTAACTGTGCAACATGGGTGGGGGATACCTCAAAGGGCGCCACCCTTAGATGAAGAGCCTACAGACAGTGCATGGCTACTGAGAGAGGGAGACTCAGCTTTCTGCAAGGACCAGTCCCTGATAGCATATCCAATACAAGAGTGGTCAGCCCTAAACACTTACACATATGAGCAATGCTAAGTGGATTCAGTGGCTTATATTCAAACATCTGTGTGGTGGTGATAATATTGAAAGAAGAGGTTGTATACTTGAGATTGAGTCGGGGGAGCACAGGAGGAGTTAGAAAGGGAGAGGTTGGGCTAAATACAATACTCAAGTCTAAAATCCTCAAAAATGTAAAATTAAATAGATAAGTATATGTGGAAGTTATTTGGGCACAGGGTGTGGTCATCAAGGCTGTGACTGTCAATGGCTTGGAAATATTCTAGTGAACTCTTTATGTTTGTCTTGTGTTGTCCAGATAAACAACATGGCCAGAAGCAACTTGGAGGAGGAAAGGGTTTTGATCAGCTTCTACTTTCAGATAACAGTCTGTGACTGCGGGAGTTAGGGCAGAAAATCAACACAGGAACCTGGAGGCAGGAACTGAAGCAGAGGCCACAGAGGAACGCTGCTTCATGGCTTGCTCCTCACAGTTTGCTCATTCTGTTTTCTTATACCGTCTAGGACCACCTGCCTAGGATCCTCTGTGTGCTGTGCCTTGCCTATCACAGATCACCCCAAAGTATAGTTCCGGACCCGATTTCCCTCCTACACTCCAGAATGTCCACCGTCTTCCCGGTACAGCAAGTGTCATGGAGACAGATGACTTGAGGGGCGAGGTTCCTCCATCCAGTTTCTGTTCCTGCCACTTCCTTTCCCCAAACTGTATATGTGTGTGCCAGGGAGTGTATGGGGTTGACCACATGCTTCCAGCTCCAATGCATGAAGACAGCTGAGGCTGGAATAGTTTAGCAATGAAGCCTTGGTTCTAAAACCCAACTCCCGACTAGTTTCCACTGATCTCAGTCTCTCTTTTCCAGGGCTGATTGGTACAGGCAATTTCCACTGGACTTATGGGAGGATGCTCACACAAAGAGCCCGAGGACTGTGAAGGATGCAGAACACGGATATCACAAACAGGTCTCAGATTAACTTGGATTAAGTTGCATGTGACTGACACACTGTTTTCTGTCCCTCATTCCCTGAGATTTCAAAGCTTTGATATAATATAACAAGGTAATTCATACACACTAAAAATAGAAGGGATAATATACGGGGGGGGGGAGAAAGAGAAAGGGAAGGCAGGAGTGGGAAGAGGAGAGTAGCAGTCATTTAAAAATGAGTGACATTGTCCTTGGAATATGTCACTAAGTGTAATTCTCAAATCCTCTACTAGTTTTTGAGTGGGTCCATGAAACAGTACACTGACTGCATGGAACTGATTATATTCAACAGGAATTTCAGCATGCCATATTAATATAAAAATTTTACAGTAAAAGGAGCCCATTTGAGTCTTTCAATATTCCATAAAGACACTCTTGTATGTATAGCACATGAAAAGCATATACATATCTTCATATGCTAAGACAGGCACTTGTGGTTATATGCATGTATCATTTCAGTTATCTGAGCAAATCCGCCTTGAACATTTCAACAAATATTTTCC
This sequence comes from Chionomys nivalis, assembly GCF_950005125.1. Taxonomy (NCBI): domain Eukaryota; kingdom Metazoa; phylum Chordata; class Mammalia; order Rodentia; family Cricetidae; genus Chionomys; species Chionomys nivalis. The sequence continues at coordinate 33,812,598 of NC_080109.1, forward strand.
TTAAATGCATCAATATAATTAAAACATTGGATACAAGGTAGCTATTCTCAGGAAATAATTTTATACGAGTCATCCTATAATTTATTCACTATCTTTGGAAAACTCAAACTTTTAGTCAACAAATATTTAAGCAGCTCTAACTCCATCAATCAAGGCATTCATATTCTCTAGGGATGTTTAGTTGCTTCCATTTTAGTTTGAAGTGTTCTGTATGTTCACAAACACAGTCTATGAAGCAAAACAAAGCAGTGTAGAGAATAACATTGCTTGTAAAACTCAGGTATTCTGTTGCTACGTGACAAACAATTTATGTCACTGCCATTTCCCAAAACTGAAGGCTAGATAGTTTTTATTAGGTTTATTCTACGGAAGTTTATCAGGGCAGAGGCTCCTGGACACTCTGGGACTCAGTAAACACACTTGAGAGTGATGATGCTGAGAAACCACAGGCTGAGTGAACAAGAAATCAGGACACTTTTTCATCTCCAGAATCTTCTAGAACTATCTAGATGCTTTCAAAGCTGAAGTACTTCGAATTCCTCCTCACTCAGTGTGTGGGAGTAGAAGGTCACACTCATAGGGGCTCAGGTAGCTGTCACAGCAAGGAACTTCTCCTGTACAGAAGCCACCCTCTCTGGTGACGTGGGGATTCTCCCACCATTCCACACTGAAACCTCATTAGCTATATTCAGTGTATTTAGGAACTACTGCAAGCATTAGGAAATGTCACTGAATGGGATTCCGTTGCAAATAAAGCTAAATTCATTTGCTCCTGAGGCTCGGACTCACAACCGAGCAAACTAGTCAGTACACACCTGAATCAGTAGCTGTGACAACCAGGACGAAGTGATCCCTTGCTTCCCGGTCCAGACTCTGGGTCACCAGAAGCTCTCCACTGGCCGTGAGGGCAAAAGCATTGTCTTCATTTCCACCAAGCAGAACATAGGAGAGCTGGCTATTCGGTCCTTGATCATCATCTCTTGCAACCACCTACGGGGGGGGGGGGGGGGGGAGGAGTCGCATAGCTGCCATGAATCACCTATCATGTGAAACGAATGAACCACTGCAGGATAACTTGAAGGATAACAGTTGTGCTTCCAAAATAGAGGACTGGAGAGCGGGCTCAGTGGTCAGGAGCATTTGCTGCTCTAACAAAGGGCCCAGGTTCTGTTCCCAGCACCCACACGGCTTCTCACAGCGATCAGTAACTCCAGTTTTAAGGGATCCAATGCCCTCTTCTGACCTGCTTGAGCACTAAGCATACATGTGGCACACATACAACATACACATACATGTGCGAGTGTTAACCATTCATGCATGTAAAACAAAGTTTAAAGATTTTTTAAAGTTGTAAATTATAGTATGTACTATATATATATACATACATACATACATATATATATATATTCATAAAGTCAATGAGTAGGATTTGAGGAATGTTTCCCATGAATGTACATTACGATTTTTCTTTCTTGTAAAGAAGGAAGATAAAATAATGCTTTGAACTAACTTTTCCAAATTTTGACATCATCTTAGGTGTGAATATTATTCTCATAGTAAAACACAATTTAAAAATGCTCCTCAAATGAACAAATGGGGGTAAAATGAGTATACAAAAAGGAAATTACGAAATCGCAGGTACAATGTTCATAAGCATCGATTTTGAAGATCCTCTGCGTCTATCTCCCCTTGACAGTGAGAGGATGGAGGAGGTCCTGAACACAGTCCAAGAAGAAAGCCTTTTGCTTTGCTGTCTAATGACAGTATAATTTGTGTTTAAACATACTGACCTGAAGAATCGTTCTGGGCAGGGTCCCTAAATTCTCAGGGACATTCACGGAATACGGAGACAGCTCAAATACAGGGACGAAATCATTCATGTCAAGTAGAGTGATGGAGACAGTGCAAGCATCTGTTCTGGGGCTACTGCCCCGATCCGTAGCCTGAACGGTTAAAGTGTAAGCAGGGGTCATCTCTCTGTCCAAAGACTTAGCCACGGTGATGGCTCCCGTCACCGAGTCGATCCTGAACTCCTGATGTGTGTTTCCAGCCACGATGCTGTAGCGCACCTGCCCGTTGGTGCCTTCGTCACCGTCTGCTGCAGATACCTGGGTTATGTCTGTGCCGGTGAGGGTGCTCTCCTTAATCTGCACCCTGTACACAGACTGAGCAAAAACTGGGTTGTTATCGTTGATGTCCAGGACCATAACCACAACTTCTGTAGAGGAGGACAGGGGTGGCTGCCCTTTGTCTGTGGCTACCACTGTCAGGCTGTAATTGGAAACTTCCTCTCTGTCCAGCTCTCCAGTGAGACGGACCTCACCATCGATGGTCCCAATGCTGAACTTGTTACCCAAAGGATTCAGGAGAGTGTACTCAATGTAGCTGTTGGGGCCACTGTCTGGGTCTGTCGCTTGAGCCTTGAAGACAACAGTATCAATAGGGGTGTTTTCTGGAACGTACGTCAGTTTGGGGGAAAGAAACATGGGTGGGTTATCATTGACATCTAACAAGATGATGGAGACTTGGGCTGTGCTTGTGAACCTGGAAGCAGGAGGCTGGGGAGAGTCATGGACCTGAATGACCAGGTTGTAGAAGGACTGGCTTTCCCGGTCCAAAGCCTTGAGGGTTTTGAGAACTCCATGCTTATCCACTGCGAACTGCCCAAGGCTGTCACCTGAAGCGATGCTGTAGGACAGCTGAGAGTTGACACCTAGACGTGAGAGAGGCAAAGTTAAGCTTATCGAACAGGTGATGGTTGTAGCCTAAGCCACACCACAGGTTCTAACACGTACTGGAGCATTTCTGACATGTTAAACACCGTAAATGATTTTCTGAGTGATTCCACATGAACCCCTCAAAATGAGTGTGAGTGATTTACCTACAGCTAAATACACTTCGCAAATACTGCTGCATGCATGACTCTTTTCCTTTGAGCTTTTGATTTGAAAGACATTTACAGCCTGGTGTACAAATGATCTATACGGGGTGTGTTGCTTACAGCAATGTTGAAATGCTAAATTACCAAAGTCAAGAGGAGGAAAAGGTTCCAGAGAGCAGATATCCTTCTAAACATTTCTTTGTTTCTATCACGTAACTCCCTGGGGCCTAGCACTACAAACCCCACTTTCTATATTATTAGCTAAACATTCGTAACTTCGGTAATTTATTGAGGGCGACACCGGTTTTCAGAGAAGGGTAAATAAAATGTTCTGATGTTGGACATTAGTCATGGATGCTTAAAGTCTCCTTTTACATTTCTTGTCAGAACTAATAAATACTTTTTAATTCCTTCGAAGCATCTGGCCAAGCAACGTCCTTTAAGAAAATAACCCCTCTCAAGGTTTATGTACATTCAAACATTTGAAAGAGTATTCCTTAAAGGAATCGTTAGCAGTAAAGTCATAGATGAAAGACTTTGGGCAGAAGGTTCCTGTTGTCGCTGGTCCATGTTTAGATACCATCATTTTTGTTCTTGATATATAACACTTGTTCATTTTAAGACTATATACTCATTTTAAAATGTTGCCGAAATGATCGTAGCGAAGAAGGTGAGGAGAGCATATCTGCCATTATGTTTTAATAACTCATTGAAAGGCAGGCTCTGGATATGCATCAGTAATAGAGAGCCATGGGATTTTTGCCTCAGAAATTGTAGCATTGTCCCGACCAGCTCACAGTGCCGCCTGGGCTCTCCCATCTCATCTGAGGGAAATTCCAGCTCTTCAGCACTCTGGGTCCTCTCTACCAGAAACAATGTCTACTCTTTGCCAAGAGCCTCCTAGAGCAGTTGCTTAGCTCTTGTGAAAGATTCTCCTCAGTGGTGTGCGAACCTTTGAGAATCCATTTGCTTTCTCTTCCTTTCGTTCTCTGGTTCCCTTCCAGGCAAATTACTGAAGTAAAAGAATCCCTTCTCCTCCAGTGTGGTCCTGTTACTCTGTCCCTGTGATCTGAGGGTCTCTCTTTAGCATCCTTTCCCCATGTGCCAAACAAGGAACCACATTTAGATGGCGAAGTCAGCACTGAGGTACTGATCTAACATTTCTTGGGTGAACTTTGACGCACAGGTCTCTGGAGACATAGACTGTACTGTGTGGCCATACATCTGTGGGGTTTACTGCAGACTCTTCCAGATGAATGGAGCAGAGGTGATAAGTTTAGGAGCCTGAACAACAAGCAAAATATGAACAACTGAAACTCAGATGCCACACATCAACCCACCTGAAGAAAAGGAAGGATAGAAAATCCAGACCAGACAGCTCTGCTGAATGCTTTAGCATGTCTTACATCTCTCCAGGTTTGGAAAGGTTCTACCTGATATGATGTGTGGCTGAATGTGTAAAGGTGCTTTTTACATAAAGTGCATAAGTACACTTTTAGGGTTTCCTAACACAAAGGCCAGAATCAAACGTGGAATCCTTGTTCTTGAGATCACAAAAACACGAGAGTCAAAACAATACCAAAGAAGCACCATAAAAAACATAGTTCTGTATAGACATACAAGATGATCAATGAAGATCAATTGAAATTAAAAGCACTAATGACATTCTACGTGACTTCAGTGGAGATCTATGAGAACCACACAATTACAGCAAGGATCTGAGAATCCGTGTTCTAATTGGGTGTTCATTCAAGTAAACGTTAAGCTGTGGAGAGGAAACAGAGTGGGCCAGAGGCTCACGGCCTCACAGAGAGCAGAAAGATCCCATCTATAAAGGAAAGGGTTGACAGGAAGGGTCAGCCAGCAGCCAGGGAGCTAATAAATGTGAACCTTTAAGTATTACTGAGAATAAAAGCATTTATATTTAATTTATAATCACAAATAAATTAAGGAATGCCATTTAAGATAACCAGATATTACTATGATCTTTGAAACCAATAGTAACTGCTGTTGCACCAGATAGTGTAAGGTGAGAACAGGTCTTATCTCAGAACTGAAAACAGAACTGGACAGTGGAAAACACCGAGCTGCACTTTAAAAAGGGCTGTTTCCCTCCGAAGAGTCTAATCCATCAAGTAACCTTGGCCTTGAAGTCTATACTAGGAAATACACATGGCCCCAGAGGGTCTCAGAGCCACCTCAACACTGGACCTGTCAGGAAATTTTCAAAGATCTCACCATTCCCCGTGCTCTTTGCATCAAGTGACTGACCAGTGAGAAGGCAAATACATACTTTGTCTTGGTTTTGAGTAAAATGCCAGATTTGTATTTAGGGGCTTTTACAATCCAGCAGATAACTACACTGGTCATGGGTTGTTTTTCCAAGCATTCAAGTTCGGCCTGCTGGAAGTCACAGGGTTCTATGAGTATTCTTGAGAATTAGGCTGGTGTGTACGTGTGTCTGTGTCACGAGGAGCTAGGTACAGATGAACATATGTGTACATTTGATTGTGGACATATGATATTGGCATTTGTTGTATATTTTATTCCCAAGAACTGTAGAGTCTTATGTAAAAACATAAATATAAGTAATGAAATACATTTTGAAACTTTATAGCTGGATTATGAATGTGTGCACTCAGTCACAATCTATAAATTTTGTCTTCTATATGTGAGGGGCTAATATTTGCTTGCCTGTGACATGGCAAAGACACACAGTTCCGACAGGGCTACAATGCTTCTTCACAGAGCACTTTGAACAAGGTCATCGGGGAACTAGACTACACAGTTGGGACCTCGTCCAGTCATGCACTAAAGATAAGTGGGCGCAAGCATCCCGAAAAGGTGACATTTGTGTCACTCTCCGAACACCCTCTAATGACCACTATGCCTCAGGTGTGTGGGTCTCCAGAAGGGTAAGACAACAGTAATTTGACATACTGTCATAATATTTTAACTTGTCCCATATAAAACTTGCCAACTATATTCATAGACACATTGATATTAATAGAACTGTGGCTTGTGCTTTATTGAAGAGATTATGTAACTGAAAGGGTTAAAGTTTAAATGCTGATTATGTACACAGGCGACATAAATTGCTGAAGTCCTTCTCCTAGAACAATTATTTCTGTCGAAGATGGCAGTGTTCCTGCTCGGGAACTTTCTGAGCAGGGGCCAAGTGGAACCTGTTCAATTGAGTGCCCCCCAAGAGAGCTCACAGACACACAGGAAACGCTCCCTGTGAGTGTGCTGGGTTCTTACAAACAAAGTCTCCCTTATCTCCAGCCTCTGAATCCAGAAGGAGTAGGAACTCTGTCCTCTATTTTAAGTCAAGGTCCAGGAAATGACTCTGATAAAAGCATTCAGGCTGAACAATGGCTAAAAGGGGCTCAAAACCTTCACAGTTCTAACCAGCACAATTAAATGGGGGAAACACCCTTAAAAAAGAGAGAGAGGGGGAAATGATTTGTGACTGCACAGGCAGGAGTCATTTTGAAACCTTTTGAAAAATTAAGTGCACCAGTATCTTTTCACTGTTTTCACATTTCTTTCTATTTAATGTTTTGAGGGTAAATCAAATTTATTCCAGAGGATATATTGGGTCTCAATAGACCATAACCCACATAGGCGCCAGGCAGAAAATTGTTCAGCATGGAAAGCTGACCCCAAGATCGTGGGTATGACTCTGGCAGCAAGCTGCTTGACTTGTAAGCATGAAGCTCTCTCTGTGTTCGATCCCCAGAACTAAGATAAGAGTGAGGGGCATGGTGGTACATACTTCTATGTCCCATGCTGGACACCCAAAGACAGATGGAATCTGGGAATCCACAGCCAGCCAGACAAGTCAAGTTTCAAGCCCGTGAGAGACTCTGTTTCACAAAACAAGGTGCAGAGCACCTGCAGACTAATGCCAGAAGTTAAGTGCTGTCCTCCATGTTCACAAACACGTATAGACCTGCACCCACACAAACACATGCACACATGAACACATATACTCTGAACATATCCACAAGAAAACTTCACTCAAGAATGTGTCCATGATGTAGCAAATACTCCATATTCATGTTCTTGTACGGGTAGAATAAATAAAAGTGATGTAAGCTTTGTAAGGACTTGACTCCAGATTCTAGCTCCCATCTCAGGCAGCCCACAAATGCCTGCGGGATCTAGTGCCTCTGGGGACACTTGCACACTTGTGTAACACCCACATATGCAACACTTGCACACTTGGGCAACACTTGCATGCTTGTGCAACACCCACATGTGCAACGCTTGCACACTTGTGTAATGCCCACAATGCAACGCTTGCACACTTGTGTAGCACCCACAGTGCAACACTTGCACCCTTGTGTAACACCCACATATGCAACACTTGCACACGTGTGCAACACTTGCACACGTGTGCAACACTTGCACACGTGTGCAATGCCCACATATGCAACACTCACACTTGTGCAACAACAACACATATACACAAATTAAAGTAAAAGAATCTCTTTTAAAATGCTTAACTTCATTATATACTGTAAGGTAAACAAGCCTTTCCAGTCAATGAAAGCACAAATACTTGCCAAAATATTATTAGACTTTTAATCTAATAATACATAATTTAGTTATTCACTTAAAAATATTTTTCTTTAAGACTTTTTTTTTTCTCTTTTTACTTTGCACTTTTACTCTTTCGAGTCTAAGCAACATATGGGCCGGCAAGATGGCTGAACAGGGTAAGCTGTGTAGCACAAATAGTAAAAACCCAGAGACAGATATTAGGGTTTAAACTGAAGACCAGAAGAACAAAGCAGCCAAGTCACTGGAGAAGACTTACCTCTACCAAGGCCCAGTGACTGCAGCATGAACCATGAGCCTCTGTGTCCTCCCCTTTAGTGACATTTGACAAGTTCAGAACACTGTTTCCTGGGAGGACTGGAGACCCTAGTCCCCCACCCACAGGGGAAGAAGAGACCCAACTTCTGCAAGCTGTCTTCTGACCTCCACACACACGTACACCACGCCACATGCATCCACACATCCAGACACACACGAAACAAATCAATAACTATAAAACTTAAATTTAAAAGTTTGAGTAATAAATTTGCATGCACATGTACACACACATATATCTATTTATCTGACACAATCTCTGACCACTAAGTTACTGATCTGATATGCTGCTAAAACATTTAGGGCAAAAACCTAAAGATATAATTTATTAACTATATAAACTTATAATCAATCATGTGATAGTTATGAAAAATTATATTACAAATTGCTTTTTTTAAAAATCTTCCAGTTAAAACTCCAATAGCTACCTTTATATGTATATTTATAGATTATCATTCATGAACAAATACGAATAAATAAGACAGTTAATAAGATAATATTAGCATTGGATTCATTCAGATTCACCCTGTATTTTGTGTAATTAGTAAGCACACGACAGAAATGGCATACCGTCATCTGCATCACTGACGTTAAACACAAGGACAGTGGATCCGAGAGGCAGATTTTCCATTAGGGACGTGCTGTAGGCGCTCATGCTGAAGACAGGGGGATTGTCATTGACATCAAGGATATTAAAGTAAGCTCTGATGGTGCTGAACTGTCCCCCGCCGTCCTCAGCACGGACCGTCAGGATGTAATACTGCTGTGTCTCGTAATCCAGGGTTCGGGTCAAGTTGAAGACACCAGTCACCGGGTTCAGGAAGAACACACCATCCCCATCATCTTCGTCCACCACATACGTGATTTCCCCGTTCACGCCAGAGTCGTCATCTGTCGCTAAAATAGCTGCCACCAGAGACCCTGCCGGAATGTCAAAGCATGCCTAAAGTTACTGGAACAGGGGCACTGTGTTACTTCTAAAAGTGTGAAACAAGGGGTATTGCGTTATTTCTAAAAGTTTAGACTGATCAAGAATGTGGCTTTATAGTCATGTATTTAAAATACATGACTGCTGTAAGACAGGGAATTTGGTGTTCTGCTGACTTCTAGACTGACACGCCCATTTCCTTAAACCACAACTCAGGGACCGTGGCAGACGCCCCATGAAACTCAGGCTGTAGCGATAGGGTTCTCAGAGAGGTAATCTTATTTCTGACACTGTTTCCACCCATTGCTACCAAGTTTTGCATGTATCCATAAGTCAATGTATAATTATTGGAGCCCATAGCTAATATGGGGGACTGAGATTCCAAACAACATCATGCATGTGTCCTGGAGCTGGCAGCCTGTAGAGCCAGTGGTCACTGCTATAATTAACACAGGAAATAAATGTGCTGAGAAATTCATTAAGGACTATGCATATCATCTTAGGAAGTGAAGGGGGAACTGTCAGGGAGAGGGATCACCAGGGAGTGACTTCTATCCAATTTTCTATGTAGCCCCAGTTGTCCTTCAGGATAGGATTCTCTCTGTAGACCAAGTTAGCCTCATATTCAGAGGCTGCCCCTGCTTCTGCCTCCCTCTGCCTATGTCTCTGCCTTTGTCTTTGCCCCTGCTTCTGAAGTGATGGAATTAAAGGTATGTACCACTATGCCTATCTGAATTTTGATTTTTGAAGACAGCAACACAATGTAGTCAAGGCTGGCCTCCCAACCTTCTCCCTGCCTCACTTCCTGAGTGCTGGGATTGCAGGTGTGAGCTATCACACCCAGCTTCACATTTATCTTCGTAATTAGCATTTTGATGATTTTAACAATTATTGTTTCCATTTTACACAGGAAAGGGATGCCAAGAGAAATGAGCTAAGTCTGCTGGTCACATCGCCAGCGTGGACTAGAACCACTAACGGCAGCCTTTTTCACACTCTTTCTGCTTGTACTCATTTTTAAAACAGAAAGAGAACGGAGCTGGCTGCTGTGAGTGCTGATGAGCTGGGCAGAGGACATCCACAAACAGAAATGTCTGCTATTATTAATCACATACTTACCTCGCCTCATCTGCTCTAACTTATTAGGAATTTTCTTGAGGATTACACAAAAGATGTTAGACAAAATATCACAAAATGGGATGCATATATTTGTTAACCTGAGGTAAACATGTACTAAACACTACCCACTACTTAAAGCAACCAGAGGAGTTTATCCGTACTGTTAAAGTTGGTTCCTGCAAAACGCCTCTCAAAGCATGTCACGTACCAGGGGTTGTATCTTCTGGGATGTCAAAAGAGTACACAGGCCTGGAGAACTTGGGGGTGTGGTCATTCACATCACTGATGGTGATATTGATCCTCATGTCGGAGGACTGAAGGCCGTCATCTGCTCGAACCAGCAATGAGTACTTAGACCTGTGCTCTCTGTCAAGCCTCTTGGTGGCTATGAGATCTCCAGACTCGGGGTCAATCCGGAAGCTGTCGTCAGCTCCACTGATGAGTGCATACGTGACCAGAGCATTTGCACCCTGAGGGAAAGGACCAGGCACGTGAACCGCGGAGCTCAAGAGCTTTGTTTCTCACTGTTTTCAGTGAGTCTGACTTTTACAGAGAAAGGCTTTGTGTGTAACACATGACATGGCTTTGCATGTGACAGTGTACAGTTTTAGAAGGTGGAGAAGATGAACCTAACCAAGAAGGGGAGGACTTTTGCCCTGAAAAGTCGAAATCATCAATAAAATAAAGACTAAAAACTCATTTGAGGTTGTGTATTGGAACGTCCAATATTGCTACCAGGTTCAGACAGTCCACAGCAATCTACGGTGGACACAGTCTCTTTCAAAACCCTCATGATGTTTTTCTTATAGAAACAGAAAAGAACACAGAGGACTGGAGAGAAGGCTCATCAGTTAAGAGCACTGACTGCCCTTGCAGAGGACCCATATTCCACTCCTGTACCCACATGGAGGTTCACAAATGCCTGTAACTCCAGTTCCAGGTGATCTGATGCCCTCTTCTGACTTCCATAAACTCCTGAATGCATGTAATGTGCATATAGTCACACAAGATCGCACACATGCACATAAATAAAATTAAGTAATAAACAGAAAAGAGCACAATTTAAACACCCACTTAGAAACCAAACACAAAGTCCCTAAATGAGACAAATGAATGTTGAGGAAGAAAGCTGAAATAACTACTCCTCCTGAGTTCAAGCTGTATCAAAACCACAGCTCCAACACTGGATTTCCAGACATATCCGTAACAAAGCAGAGCAAAGAATTCAGAAATGAATGCACAGGATAGTCAACTGACCCTTATACAATTGGAAAGAATAAACTATTCAGAAAGTGGTGTTGGGGAAACCGATTATCATGTGGCCAAAAAAAAAAAAAAGAGTATGGATGGCATCTCACTCTGTGCTCAGAAGTCAACACGCAGTAGGTGAGCCCCTCAACATAAGACCTGAAACTCTAAGTCTCCTAGACCAGATGCAGAAGGCTGTCTTCCTGACAGCAGTGCTCTTGGTGACACTGAAAACACGGGTGACAAGACTACAATGAGGTAAGTGAGGTGACACCAAAGCGAAGAGCTTCCGCACTGTGACCTGATGGGCAATCGGGAGAGCAAGAGATGGTGGCAAACTCTACACATGACAGCAGGTTGATTCCTGAAATAGCCACAGACAGCAAAATGTTTCTGTCTTAATAAAAGATGACTAAGGACCCAGGGAACCACCTCTCCAAAGAAGTGGGGAAAGGCTGCAGATGTGTAAAGCGTGTGCAGCGTCACTGCCGTGGAGTGACTAAACTGCACAGATGTGCCACCTCAGACCTAATAGGGCGGATACATCAGAACACCCGAAGAGGCAACACATGTCAAGAAATGGGGAAATAAGAACCTCACCCTGTGTCAGGGGAATGCAATGGAATCAATAGGAAGGGTATTACACACACACACACACACATACACACACAAGCATGAAAAGTGATTCATCATTTCTACTCCTAGTATCTGTACAAAGGAACTGATATTAGTATTTCAAGAGGAGACTGTTTGCCTCAGTCAAGGTTGGGAGATGAACTACTCCATCAGTGAATGACCAGAAAGGGGGTGTGGTCTACGTGACAGTAGTTCTGAAAAGGAAATCGTTTCCCTCATGAGAATGTAAAGATACCACTCACAGAGGATGGGTGTCACATGATATCAGTTACATGAACCATCTGAAACAATCACACTCAAGGAACTGTAGTACAGTGCTGCTTCCCGGGGCTGGAAAGGTAATGAGGAATCGCTAGTTCCTCCCGTGCTTAGGGAGGAAAACACTGATGGAGATCTAGCTGCATACATCCGTTTCCATCCCAAAGATCCACCAGCCAGGCTCGGTTCATGTTCCCCCGGTGCTGTACTGCAATGGTAATTAAACACCAAGTGCTAAATGGAGAGGCTTTGGATAATAGAATGGCCAGGAGAGTAGGGCCCTGTGGGTCGCTCTGGGGGAAGATACAACGGAAAGAGGACAATGGTATTGAGTATCATAGAATGAGCAAAATGTTTTGAGTGTAAACAAACATCCACAGAGGGAGAGAGTGAATGAGACAATTAGAAGAGCTTCGAGAGTTTTTATTTTCAACAAATGGTCTTGAAAAAAAAAAAAGGTTAGATTTTGGAAAATTTCAAATGTAGCACAGACTGGCTTGAATTCTAGTTCTGTTTCACCTAGAAGCACGAGTTGATAGACAGACAGGTATATATAGAGAGAGCTGGGGTTGCAGATATGAGTACGCTGTAGACACAGCGAGATGGCCCGCAGTGGGGAAAAGCTGAAAAGACAGTCAGGAGAACGGGAGTTAAAGAGATTGGTGCTCCTTGACCCCCAAACTGGGCAAAGTGAGTTGGTGGCTAAGGACAGCTTCACAGAAATGGTTATCTGGCAATCAGAGACGGTGAATGACATCTAAGATGATCATGGTAGGAGGTAAATGTCCCAAAAGGTGAGAATTTAAAGCAGAGTACAGAAGGAAGAAGGGCAGGACCAAGACTGAGCATCTGTCGTTCAGGAGCAGAGTGTCATGAGCCATGAGGGATAGAAAGTGAGGAGGGCCCTGAGAGGAAGGTTAGATGCATGGCTGCCTAAGGTCAATGCAGAGGCCCAAGTAAACTAGCAAAGTTCAAACGTAAAGAAATTGTGCAGAGTTAAAGGCCATGCCAATCTGCCAGAGGAGGCACTGACTTCACAACAGTATCTCATAGACACACTGCCATCCTTTGGAACTCATGAGCTGTCAGAGTTGTAAATTCCTAGCTGTGTGCCTGTGATAGAAGTGTTAAGTGCACACTGCACAGGTTGGGGTGCCATCCTTGGGGATCCATGTCATAGGCTGATCCCTTCTCTAGCGTTTTTGTGTCTCATTGGGCCACACACTGGGCCTCTCTTTGCCTAGCCTTTCTTGTATGCATAATTGGAATCAAATGACAACCTGCCAAACAAGGCTGTTTCAACGGTTAAATTGGTTTACACTCATTTTCAAAATTAGAGTGATCCTGGAGAGATAGAGGATGCGGGAAAATGCTAGGCGATCATATCCTTCATTTTTTAAGGGAAGTATTTGATGTTGTGACAATCTACAGCTAGAGAGACGAGTCCCTGTCATCCCATAGAAAGTAGCATCTAATGTCCTGTTATAACCACGGACTGGGACACTGAGGTAATAAGTGTTGCTGTAGTTCTTGAATTTACAAACTTGTCTTGATTCAAACACAGATCCTACAAGCAAATTTGCCTCTTCTCATTATTACTATCCAGACATGTATTCGCTAAAATATTCAAGGAACTCTCATAAGCAAGACTGGGAAGAAAACATAGTTCTGTATGGAGATCAAAGCCTGACTGACCGGGTTACAGAACCTAATCCCCTGGACAGCTTTTCTGTCAGAGGTTTTGATGTTTTACTGTGCGTGTTTCTGTTTTTCGTACATGTAAATAGATCATCTTCAACAGCATGAGGCAAAAGCACCCTCATTCAGAACTTATGTTCAGCGGCCCTTACGGGCTTCTTACGCTGTATCCCCAAAGCCAGTCTTAAATGTAATAAAGAGAGGGCCTCAGAATCTCCCATAACTTAATAAGTGCTGAGTTTGACACAGTCTCTTTGTGTAGTCACCTGTATCTAAGATATTCACTGGAATCGTATGGTCGAACAGAAACATCCATAAGGTGTTTTCCACTGATGATCTACGCACATTCTGGACTGTCCCATTTCACAAGGAATTCCAACGCACTAGTGGCGCCACGGCCACGGGATAACAGCTTCCCTCCATCTGAACCAACCAATGACACAGACTAGGACACTACGAGAACTGGAAGAAACGGGAGCATTTTGAAATTCCATATTTAGAAGAGCCTGATCTATGAAACGGCTCAGGATAGTAGACAACGGTATTCTCATGGTACCCGTCTCCCTGAGGGAAGTGAAGACCACGTCCATACCGCCATGCTTCAAAACCAGCTGGTGCTAGTTCTCCACCAACGACAGAACTGTCTGCTGGCTAAAGTGGGAGTTCTACAAAGTCTGTTTGTTTAACAGCCCAGTCCTGTCAAGTGGAGACACACCGTCAAAGCACCGAGCGGCCAGAAGCAGGGCCAACAGGAGGATCCCGGAGTAAATGACAATAGCGTGCAATTAATTTTTCCAACCTGAGGCGTTGATTTCAAAAACTGAACTTTAGAATGTTCTGAGCTGTCCTTAGCACACAGACCCGGTAACTGGAGAATGTGGCCTTCTTACACTGATCGATTTACTCAGTGTCCTATGGGTTCTCTAAGACATGAATATCTCCATACTGTACATATTATTTTATACTATATATAATATGGATTGTATAATATATAGCGTGTGGTATATAATATATATATTATACAGTATATAATATATGATGTGCGTTGTAGTATACTTTATATAATAGAGTATAATATTCTATGTTATATATTATACTATATGTCATATCATATGATATTATACACTATATGTAATATAATGTATGAGATATATTATGTGTGTTATAGTATATGATAGTATATTACACATAGGATAATGTATAATATAATATATTATATATGTTATACATAAATATTCCACAATATGTAACAGATATACTAACTAAAGTGCATGGATTATAAGACAATAAGCTGATAGAAATTTCCAGAAACATCTACATGCTCAGTGCCTTGAAGATGCCCAGTTCTTCTCAGAAGTAACAGAGCAACTTCCTCTGTCGCCACAGAGAGAAAGGGCCACCTTGCATTTCATCACTGTTGCCACAGAGCAGATGAAGAGAGCAAAGGGCAGCCAGGACTTCAGACGACAGGAAGCATTCTATCTAAGGAGCTGTCTCCATTCCAACCAAGAGGTGAGGTACTGAGAAGCAAAGCCCATAGACCAAGGGGTTATCAAAAACATTAACCCATCACAAAGGCAAATATGAATCTCTGGATCCTGTAGCGACCCTGTGTGTCCATCCTGACTCTTTTACAAAGTCAAAGCAATGCTGGTTCCCCACAGGAGCTGAAATACTCCAGTACTGTGGGAAACTCTCCTTGTTAAGAAAAGGATATTAAAGGAAGAAAGAAGCCCAAAGGGCTTCATCTTTTAAAAACAAATATAGTCCTAATGGAGGCTTCAGATTCCTGGTGGGTTTGCTGTTTAATCTCTCTGACACCAAGCTTTTCTACAACCCTCCACACAGCCCTTAGAGTCTGTGGCACCCCCGGCTTCTCCCCAAGGTTTTCCCTCTCTTATCTTGACCAACCGAGAAGTGCCCCCCACCTATATATTCCTGCTTTACCCCTTGCACCTCTGCTCTGCCTGACCCTGAACAAGCTGCTTCCTTCTACATGTTTACACAGCTGTGTAAAGTGAGCAATCTCCATGATCACACCCGTGTGCTTACTAAAGTATCAAATCTAAAACAACCTCTCGATAGACATAAAGCAAGGTGCATGAAAGCAAATTTGGGTGTAAAAACCTAAAGACATAAGGAATCTCCCACTTGTTCTCAAATACCACTGTGACTACACCTTCAAGAGGAGCTTGAAGGAGTTGAGAGTGAACTGCAGACACTCTGCAGTCTCAGGCACTGCAAAGGCATAAGCAGAGAATGTCATTCGTACAGCATGGCACTCAGTTCAATAGGCTGTGCTCTAGAAGGGGAAGTGTAAGTATGATCATCTCAAAACAGCAGTTAGCAATGGTTCTCATAGTCCCAGGGGGACGATTCTCAGGAGAGTCAGATGATGAAAGTAATCAAACTTCCACATGCAATTTATTTGCAATCCACTATAATTTGGGTAGAGCAATCCCACATCAATCGTGATATCCCACAGAGTCAGTCTTCGTACCACTAAAATATTTATTAAAATTAGCATAGCTCTTGCTTAATTTTTCTGAAGTGGCAGGAACAAAACATTTCAAACAAATGAGCATTTATTTCTCTTCCCAATTGCAATTACAGCCAATCAGGACTGATTATCCTACATCAACTGCTTGATATTCATATTGATATTATACTCAAATTGGAGTTCATGAAATTTCATAAATGATACAACTAAATATATTGATTCAGTGATGAGCTTTAAGAAAGGGAAAGATTTGCTAACCAATCTCAGATGTTGCATAGAATTAGTAGTACAGGGGTTCAGCTGCCAGTGACCACTGACCTGGGAAGCAGTATTAACCTTTCTCTGTGCAGAATGAAACAGTAGAAACTAACAGAAACATCAAATGTCTTCTAGAAGAAAACTGCAGTTTTCTAAAATTTTGTTTTGGTCTCTTCCCTTTTACTAAATCTTGTGAAATTAATCATGACTAGGCTATTATATTTCTTTTTTTTAAATCATCTTTGGTTTCTTTTTTTTAATATTTATTTATTGTGTATACAATATTCTGTCTGTGTATATGCCTGCAAGCCAGAAGAGGGCACCAGACCTCATTACAGATGGTTGTGAGCCACCATGTGGTTGCTGGGAATTGAACTCAGGACCTTTGGAAGAGCAGGCAATGCTCTTAACCACTGAGCCATCTCTCCAGCCCTAGGCTATTATATTTCTAAATTGATTGTTAGAACTCCCTAATATGTTATTTACTTGTTCATTTACCTTTTTCTTTCTTTATTTTTGAAACATGATCTCACTGCTTAATCCTGGCTTCTCTGGGTAGATCAGGCTGACTTCCAACCCAGAAATATCCACCTGCCTCTGTCTCTAGATTAAATCTGAGCACCACCAAATACAGTCTTGTTCTACTTACTTATTGACAATGTTAAAGGAAAAAAATCTACAAACTATTTAATCATAGTTTTCAAAAAACCCTAGGGTTGAGGGAGGAAAGCCTGTTCTGGGTGGGGCTTGGCTGAGGGATGATGAGAAAATGTGTTGGTGTTTGGGAAAACTTTTTACTCAATATTAGAGCAGTAATTAAACCTTTAGCTCAGAAGAAAGGAGTAACAAGCAAGGAGTTTTTATGTAGTGAAATATAAATTAATTATATAACCTCCCAGGCATTTGCAGCTTGACTATTGTGTGTCTATACATAAAATATAGAGAATGAAAAATCTATGTTGTGTCAAATTTAACATTTGCCAGGGCTGGAGAGATAGCTCAGCGGCTAAGAGCACTGACTGCTCTTCCAGAGGACTCAGGTTCAACTCCCAGCACCCACATGGCAGCTCACAACTGTCTGTATTTCAGTTCCAGGGGATCTGGCACCCTCACGCAGACACGCAGACAAAACACCAATGCACATACAACAAAAATAAAGTTTAAAAAATTAACATTTGCCAAAAGGTATGAAATTTGTTTATTACAATAAATTGAAAAACTATTAGCTTTTCTGCATGACAGGCTTAAATAGATATTACAGATTTTTAATTTATGTAGGCATGAATAAATGCAAAATATATAATTATTTAAAATATAAATTTTTTAAGATCACTTTAAATATTGTTAGTTTTAAAATAGTTGTTTTTTTCAATTACAAATAAAATAAAAATAGATCCTTGGTGCTTTGAAAGTAAATAGAAATAAAGATCCAGTTTCGAAGTCTTTATTATTTTTTTAAAGTGATTTGGCCAAGAAATCTAAAATGCAAAGGAAAAACAACTGATCAGAAAAGAGTGTGTGTCAGTGTATATGAAGGTCAGTGGGTCAACTTAGATGTTTCTCAGGGGGTGCCAACTTTAAATTTTTAATTTTCTCTCTCTCTCTCTCTCTCTCTCTCTCTCTCTCTCTCTGTCTTTCTGTCTCTCTGTTTCTTTCTCTCTCACACACACACACTCATTCTCTCTGGTGTATGTGTGTGTACTTGTGTGTGTGGACACACGTGAGTGCAGTGTCCATGCAGATCAAATGAGTATGTTAGGGTCCCTCGAGTTGGGTTACAGGTAGTTGTGAGCCGCCCAAGATGAGTTCTGGGAACTGAATCTGCGTCTCCTACAAGAGTAGCCAGTGCTCTTGACTGCGGAGCCATCTCTGCAATCCCAAAGTCTTTCACTGAGACCTTCATCCTCCAAATAGGCTAGTCGGGATGGATAGCCTGCCCCGTAGGTGCTCTTGTCTCAGCTTCTCCAGTGCTGGGTTTAGAGCTAGCGCCATTGAAATAGCTCTTTTATGAGCTTGAACTCAGGGCTTGGTGTGTGTGAAACATGCAGTTTCCCGACTGAGCACATCATAGTTAGAAGAACAGAAGCTCTCTGGGAAAGAACGCAGAACTCGCAACCCTTATCATTGCACACTAGAGCTCCCAGCATGCACTTGAGATCCCGTAAGTCGCTGTAATTACAGATTCTAAAGACATGAGTTACCTCATCAGCATCCATGGCTGTCAGCTGCATAATCTTAGAGCCATCTCCAATGTTCTCCTCCACGGTGAGATCCAGAGTGTCTGTTGGAAACACTGGAGGGTTGTCATTGATATCTTGAAGCGTTATTTCTACCTACAAAGAAAAAAGAAATAAAAAAAATCCATGAGGGCTTTACCCAAAATGCAGACTAGGAGTCCACGCAACTATCCTTCCCAAAAGGAATCAAAAACACCCAAAAAACAAGACTCCTTGAAAGAAGGGTATAAAATATTCATAGGAACAAATAAGGACAATCAAACAGCATCTAACTTGTTGATGGTAAATGAATTTAAATGGTCCCGATGGAATCCAGACTGGAAAATGTACCCTGAGCATTGACCCTGACACCCTCCTAAAGGTCTTCCGAAACTAGGGACCATCTGTCTTGCAACCATGATGCCAGTTGACACTGGCGAGGTGGTAAAAACAGTTTTTGCCAGAAATGATTGCACAGTCGCAACTAAAGTCTGCGGCAAGGAAGGATATTCGCCCATTGTTTAAAGAAACACTCAAAATTTCTCCATGTAATGTCAACCCTCTATTCTGGGGATACACAAGCTACACACTGAACCGTCTTGACTCCTATTTGCAGTGACCAACCTCCCCTTCAAAAGCCATGTTCCATAGATCACAAGGATGAACTGCCTCTTTGAAACGTCTTAGTCAGAATGAGTTTACCTGCCTAAGAGACGTTTTCTGAAGTAAAGATCTACAAAGCCTGGAGAGCAAATTCAGACCCTGTGCTCCTCAGCTGAGTTGGGGGTACGAGACTCACAGGCTCTGAGAAGGGGACAGACAGCTGTGAGGGCAGTGAAGGCTACCTTGGAGAAGATCACAAACTCTGTCAGGGAGGAAAACTCATTCAGCCAGCCAGCAAGAACGCACTCCTCAAAGTTGGGATTCTGTGAGAAGCCGTTGTTCATAGCTATTCTGCCAAGACCCTGATCAGATCCAGTGACTAAAATGAGAGCTGAGAAGACAGGGGTCAAGTCGACAGTATGGTTTTTCCTCAAGAGACACAAGAGATGGGAAGAGAGCAAAAGGTGGCAAAATGTCACTTTCTCACCCAAAATGTTGGGGAAAATCCAGACAAATTAGACAAATGAGAGGGTGAACAATTGATAAGGCAGAAAATATATTTAATTTAATAGTTAATAATTGCTATGAGTCTCTCTCCACCTTTAGTGGAAGAGATTTGCTCACCAGGAAACAGTTCAGCCTCACGGGGCAAAGGCAAGAGAGGCCGGCAGTAAGCTGCATCTACTCTATCCACCAGAGAGGGCTCTCTACACCCTCCCATGAGAGCTGTAGAGGCAACCCGGCATCTGATGGCTTTCAAATACCATGGGTTTACAAACAAATGAGACTGCTCCTCACCCGAATGAACCTGTACACTTCATTTCTCTTGGCTTTCACCCCTCATCTCAGAATCAGGTCTATGTAGGAAAGCTCCGAAACACACACACACACACACACACACATGCACACACACACACCACGTCCATGAACATTCTCCAGTGGCTGAAATTTTCAGGTGTTGGTCCTGACCATGTTTGAGACAGGGTCTCTTGTTCGCCTCTGCAGACTCCAGGCTTGCTAGCTCTCCTGGTGGTCACCGTGACTCCACTGCCCGTCTAGCTGTGGGGAATCCAGAATGGCAGACGCGCTAGAGTGTCCCACTTTACCTCTGGGGACTAGGACTTGTGTCCTCACACTAGCACACCAGGTCCTGTACCCACTGACTCATCTCCTCAAAGCCCTGGAACAACTAGGACACAATTAGCTGTCAGCGACACATCCACAGTGGCTCTCCGTTTGTCTTTGAAGGGGAAATACAGAAAGTACTGTCAACACGCACCCTCATCTTTCCGGAATCTAATGAACTATTTTAGCACCTGATAAACCACTAATAATTATTGTTTCGTCTTTATAAAAAATATCAGAGTCATAAAGAAAGAGGTCTTCAAAATTTTTAAATTAAAGTGTTAATTGTTTTCCTTCCTCCTCAGAGGAGGAAGGAAGACTTGATTGGGGGAGGGGGAGGGAACGGGAGGTGGTGGCGGGGAAGAGGCAGAAATCTTTAATAATTAAATTAATTAATTAATAAAAAAAATCAGCAAGGAAAAAAAAAAGAACAATTGTGTGAACCAAGAGTTGCAAAAAAAAAAAAAAAAAAAAGAACATACACAGACATACATGCAGCCAAAATGCCCACACACAGTATGTAAAATAATAAGGATTTGTAATACTGGATCACTTTGTTCAGCCTAAATAAAAGGGGAGGTGCTTAGTCTTACTGCAAAAAAAATAAATAAATAAAGTGTTAATTGTGCTTTCGGGTATATTGGCAAAATTTTCAATGTTTGATTTCTGTCTTTTATATGTTGTTTCAAAACAAACCATTCCACATCTTCATCCAGACAGGAGATAAAAACAGGTGATGGTGACATAGGAATCAAGCCAGGGAGTCCAGCCCAGTTCCTCTGTGCTCACCGAGAGAAATGATGGCACCAATGTGAAAAGGTAATTCAGAGAAATCCCCAGGGTTGGGAGACAAATTTCTCTGCCCCAAGATGTCAACAGTAGGTTTCCAAAGGGGGAGGAAGGATACCAAAGTCTCAATTTGAACATCCATCTGTAAGCACATTGCACCTCTTCCCTTAAAGGAACAGTGCCGTGTCCTATTTTCTCCTGTGACGTTCATGGCTGACACAGACCCAGCACTCTACAGACTCTCAGATGCTGCATGATATATGTTGGAGTGAGTGAGCATATCACAGGCAAAGCGGTCCAGATTCCAGAAGAGAATAAAATTTGTGCATGTGTGAAAATGTATTTATAGTTTGGATCTATTTCTCAAATAACAGTCATTGTATTTGTTGGATACACGCAGGTTTACATAGTAGCACACTGTTCTGCACAACTTGCATTGACAGGCGCCATAGTTCTGAGTCGTTACTAAGCCTGGGGCCTTCACAACCTCACACCTGGCTCTTGTGAAGGCTGCGCATGCACGTGCCCAAGAGCGTGTGCAAGCACGCAGGTGCACACATGCACACACATGCACACACACATACACACACACAATCTAAAACAATGTGTGGCATATGTACTAGTTTGCTTCAACTATTAAAATGCACAAGCCCATTAGCTAATTTATGCACTTAAAACATCATGAAGCCAGTTTCAAAGTCTTTTGGAAAGTTATTCTCACTGTGTGTGTGGAGCGGGGGGAGGGGGGGGATATTTTGTGCTTCTAGCTTGTGTAGAACACTGAAAGCTCAGCAAGGCATTCATCTCCAAAGTGTACGAATACTTAAGAAATCTGGAGGAGCATCGTGTTCACTTCCTTTATTTTACAGAGAGTGTGAGCCAAGGCATTGAAACGTCAAGTGGTTTACCACAAAGCCAGGGTCCATTGAAGTTTCCTCAACCACGTGCAAAACCTGAAATGCTGAGCTGGCTCAATGACTGCGCAAGGCCACTGGCCTCCACCCTTGGTGTTAAGGGAGAAACCTCTCACACAAAACAAGTCCTTATTCAAAAGTAACATGAAAACTATGTTTGAGGAAGTTAATGTATGAAGAGATACATGAAGAGATAATTTGTTAAGAAAGCAAAAGAGAGAGAGAAAGCAAAAAAGAAAGAAGAGAGAGGGAGGGAGGATGGCAAGAGAGAAGAAGAAAGGGGAGAAAAGGAGAGGAGAAGGAGGAGAGGAAGGAGAGAAGAGGAGAGGTAAGGAGAAGTGAGGATTTTTAACCACAGTTTTCCCATCTTTAGGATAATTCATCTGAGACTTGTGGGAAGACGTTCATCTAGATTTTCTTTGGGCTGCATCAAGTTCAATTACCCACTCAGAAGGAATTGCAAGGTGGGCATTTTGAATGAAGTAGTAGTGTAGATACACGTATAATTGATTGGTTTTAAAAATCAGAAACGTATGTTTTCTTCCGAAATTTTGATCTCCTTTTCAACACTTCAGAAATTGCTAACAGCTAAATGGTTGGTGGGTGAGCAAGTACACAAACTATAAAATAGCAAGCCACACTCTGTCAAGGCAGGAAGAGCAGCTACTGAGTGGCAAGCATAAGATAAAACATCCCTGCTCATTTATCTTTGTGGAACTGACATGTTAGTTAAATCCTGTGCGTATTACTAGACACTTGGATTGTGTAGATTATGAGAAGCATTGCATCAAAAATAAAAGCTAGAGTTTACATTTACTTGCTCTATAGATATGAAGGTATTACATCAAGATTATATAAAAGTACAATTTTTAAGTTTTTTTTAATCATGTGTGTCTATGTGTGTGTGTGTGTGCTTGTATGCTCATGTGCGTGCACACATAGATACAGTACCTGCAGAGCTTGGGATGGAGTTACAGACGGTTGTGAGTCACTCAGCATGGGTACTGGGAGCTGAACTCAGGCCCTTCTTAAAGAGGAGTATATGCCCTTAACCTCTGAGCCCCAAAGGTGCAATTTTTAATGAATAGTTTTTGCTAAAATATATGTCAATAATAGAAGGTCATATCTCTTAACTTCCTACACATATCCACATGCTCCTAAAGTTGGTAGAGACTGAGCAAGGCTTATTCTAAAGGTTTGGGGTCAATGCTTTTTTGGTCGGCAGCTGCTTCTAGATTTCGGGATATTTGTAAGGCTAAATGACATATTTGGAACAAGAAAGTCAAGTCTAAATGCCACACTCACTTCGTTTCATATGTATCCTCTACACATATACTTTATGACATATTTTCAGTTCGCCTGTGTCTTGACTGCTTCCCAGAGGCAAGTGAGGAATTTTCCATTTGTGGCAACATTTCCATGCTCCAAGCACTGTGTGTTTTGAAGTATTTTAGATTGTTAGAGTAGAGACACTTAGCCTGTCACTGAGACTCTCCAGTTCCCCAAACCGTTAGTAACACTCCAAATAGTGACTTCTAGATTCTGAGATTTGGAAAAGGACAAATCTGTCTTGTTCATATTTACAGCCCCGTCATTCCTAACAGCATCCTTCTTTCAGAGACACGCGTGGTTAAAGCGAACCGTTTGTATATTTCTGCAACAGTGACTTCTTACTGGAGCCCAAGGGATCCAAGCTGTCTTCTCTATGGTGGTGGCTAGACTAGCCCCAGTCCTGCTGCATTCCTAGCACACCGGCATCTCTCTGGCCATCAAGTATCTTCTCGATGCCATTAAATACACTGTGACAATGCACAGACACCGTGCTCATGATGACTGAAACATTCACAGAGCTTGAGACGAACATCGCGGTGACTGGTTCAGAAGGGGTCCATTTGCGAGAGCATGTGGAATCCGTGCGGCCCTGCACCATGGAAGGCAGAGGCTGCCAAGCTAAGTAACACAGGACTCCCCCAGTGAGCACGGCCCACAACATGCCATCATGCCGTCACTCCATGACACGTCACTAAAGGGTACCTAGGTCGTACACATGTAGACGGGGTGCGCGCTGAGGAAAAATTCTGATCTTACTCTGAAGAGTTTTTATTTCATTGGGGTTAAGTAGGTGCTGGAAATCTCCCACCCCCTCTTCTTTATGGAGGCCCCACCCCTTCTTCTGTGTGGGGGCTCCACCCCCTCTTCTGTATGGAGACCCCACCCCCTCTTCTTTATGGAGGTCCCACCTACCCCCTCTTCTGTGTGGAGGTCCCAACCCCTCTTCTTTATGGAGGTCCCAACCCCTCTTCTGTGTGGAGGCCACACCCCCTCTTCTGTGTGGAGGCCCCACCCCCTCTTCTATATGGAGGTCTCACCCCCTCTTCTGTGTGGAGGCCACACCCCCTCTTCTGTGTGGAGGCCCCACCCCCTCTTCTATATGGAGGTCTCACCCCCTTTTCTGTGTGGAGGCCCCACCCCCTCTTCTGTGTAGAGGCCCCACCCCCTCTTCTGTGTGGAGGCCACACCCCCTCTTCTGTGTGGAGGTCCCACCTCCTCTTCCAAATTAAGTTCCTGCCCATCTTTCGTCTTCAGGTCCACTTGAAACCCACCCCAGGATCTGTCCAGTCCTCACGTCTGATGGGTCACTTCCTCTGGCCCTGCAGAGGAAAGCACCACCTTTCCTGCCTGACCTCAGATGTCATGCGGATTTTACATTTCCCAAAAAATGTCTGCGCTCAGCTGTGCAGAAGGCTGGGACAATGGAGCTGACTATCTAACCAGAAAGCTAGTGAGCCGGGTTTATTCTGCAGACAGCAGGGTGACTCGTTAGAATCCTTGCTCTGGGTAGATAATTGAATTTAGATTTAAATGTGTTTATATCTACTCCAACTAGAATGAGGTCCTATGTGATTTATTTTGTTCAAAGTGATTGGCTCATTGATTATGCTCTGGGAGTCCTCTGGGAGCAAATCTTTATTTATTAAATTTATATGAAAGTCTACATTTGCTGGAAAACTCCACTTCCACCTCCCCCACCCCCAGGTGCTGATTATCAGGCTTTAGTTGTGTTTTGGTTTTTGGTTATAGATGAACTAACCAGATAGCTTCATCAGGAGAACCCATGGCTGACTCCAGTTTAAAATAGAGACTTAAATCTGGTCATGAATGTAACAGAAGTCTACCCTGTTTACACTGCTAACGTGTGACTTTGGGCTCTGCAAACTTTCGTTTCTTAAAACGGAAAATGACACAGCTGTACAGGCTGGTGCCAGGGTCCACCCGGCTGATTTGATTTTGTTCTTCGGTCCTCTCCCTGTATGGGGTGACCACTGGGAATTCTGTTGCCGTGAGTCTGGGTGAAGCCTTCCCTGTGTTCTGAACGGTTCACTGCGCTGCAGAGCCAACATCCATCACAGTTGGCGAGTGACTCACATTTTAGTTATGAGGAGGTCTTAACGAGGAACAGCTTACATTTAAATGCCCAAATGTCAGCCCCGTGGTGTTTGGACTGTGGAGGCACACAGGGTCATGTTCAGCCTATGAGCAATACTTTCAGGTATTTATTTATTTATCATGTAGAACCGACCTAATTCCACAGTCTGCAGTGATAAGAGTGTGTGTCTCATTTAGATGACGGACTGGAACCAAGGCTGTGGAATTCTGACGGGAGGAATCAGATGCTGGTGGAAAGACTTCTCATCCCGCCATGTGAGAGCCGGGCAGGGGCTGTGTGTGAGCTGCGAGGAAAGCCAAGGGGACCTGAAAAAAGTATGTTCTGCCTTGTGAACCCCACACTCTTGAGATCTGAAACCTGCTACAGGTCCTGAAGATGTTGAAGCCTCACGAGACACCAAAGAGTAAATCTACATTTAGGCATCTTGTTTCTTAAGACTTATTTAGTTTGCTTTTTTTTAAGTGTATGAGTGCTACCCGTATGTATGTACAGGCATTTTGTGCATGCAAGGAGGTCAGAAGAGGGTGTTAGATCCCCTGGAACAGGAGTTCAGACCAGTTTAACGCTGCCATGCAGTTGCTGAGAACGGAATCTAGGTCCTCTGTAAGAACAGCCTAACTGCTCCTTCCAGACCCGAGATATCTTTTCCCACTTTAGAAATAAAAAAGCCAGGTGTGGCTATTCAAAACCATAATTTCCACATTTGGGAGGCCCAGGCAAGTCGCTGCTCAGAAAGTGGATCAAGCCAGGCTAGAGAGCCAGACCCACCTTAAACCACACCGCTGGAGGGAACTCCTGCGAGACTGGGGAAACGGCTCGGTTGCTGGCGTTTTCGTAAGTAGAAAGACCTGACATCAGTCCAGGGCCTATGTGAAAACCGTGGGCATGGTGGTGGGGAATTGTAACTTTGGGTGTGGGGAGATGGAGACAGCTGGCTCCCTGCGACTATCTGGTTAGCCAATCTTGGCTTTGCACAAAGTCCCAGCAAGAGTGACTCACTTCAGAGGTACAACACCCAAATGCACACTCATGGGCAGGCACACACCTACACACACACACATGTACACCTGTTCACACACAAACATACCCCACACACATGTGCTGACACACTTTCACACAACACACATAGGCATATACAAAATGAAAATGGCTTAAGGCTTTTCCTAGAAAATGGATAGTTAGCTGTGCATCTATACACTGTTTTACAGGAAGCGCTGTAGTGAGAAGAAATATAATTTAGAAGGTATAATACTTGCTAAAAATTAATTTAGTCGTTAGTTACTGTGGGGATGCTGGGCTACAAAGCATTTCGGCATTTGACCCTAGGTCCAGCTTCAGTGAAATTACAGTGGATGCAGGCACTTGCCCGCGATTCCACACAAAGATGCATTGCTCCAGTCCAGTTGTTCCTGAGTATTAGGAAATGAGGAAGCATGTGCATTATCAATTCTTTAGTTTCACTTTTCAAAGCAAATTGGGAATTGCATAAAGAGCTTCAAGACACAGCTTGTTACTCATATACCCAACACGGATGTGACCATGCCCAATTAAATTTCTCAAACCAAAGCCATTATGCTAATCGTGCGCCACTAAAACTCTCCCAGCAGTCGAGAGCATATGTTAGTGGAATTTTGATGCATTTCTCATAGGAAAGAAATACTTGTGAGTAACAGGCAGACTTGGAGAGTTGCCAGCGGTGAGGAGGGTGGCCAGGAGTGCAGGCACAAAGCAATTAAGGCCATTCTGCAGGCAGCATGCTTTCCATAGCTCACTAAGTGTGTGGTGACATAAGAAGAAGCTGGAGCTGCGGTGCTCTCAATACCATTCAAGGCAGAACCATATAAGGAGTTCTAAGGCCACCATACGTAACCACGTCAGCGTCTTCTGAAATCAAAACTGCATAATTTCTACATTTGCCCGGATTCTTACACATGCCATAAAATGCATACAGAGTAAACGAAGGAATTAAAAGATATGTGGTTTTCATGTGGATCTTAAGTAAAGTTTTATGTTTCTTCAAAACAAGCACCCTACAAAGGCATTCCAGAATGTTCTCAGTAGACGTTGACCTGAGTGAGGGAGACACATATCAGAGGAAAATTTTAATAAAAAGTGAGCAAATGACAAAGTTCTGTCAAGATTCATGAACCGCTTTTGCCTTGCTTAGTGGGCTCTAGACATTATAAAGCAGAGATGGCGTCTACTCAGACTACTGAAGGGACTGGGAGACAGCGCAGCCTATGAAGGGCTTGCTTCGCAAGCAAGACCCTGGCTTCTGGCCCTAGAAACCTTGCAAAGGAAAGCCAGGCATCCTGGAGCTGGAGCTTGCTTGTTATGCTAGAGCTTGGGAAGTAGAGACAGAGCCCCTTGGGACTTGCTGGCCAGCTAGGCTAGCCTGTGTGGTGCACTCCAGCCAGAGAGAGACTGACCAAACCAAAGGCAAAGGGTGGATGATACTCAAGGAAGGACAGGCAATGTTGATCTCCAGCCTTACACACACACACACACACATTGCACACAGCTACACACATGTGTGTACACTACTGAACTCTAGAAATGTCATGTTTGTATTCAAGGCAGAAGTAGTGGTGATTGATTGATTGATTGATTGATTGATTGATCGTTGGTTGACTGGCCCCAGGTCTTCATCATTTTCCATAAATAACCGTGTCCCCCCCCACTAACCTTGTTTCTTCCAATGCCTGCTGACTAGGAGTTCACTTATGACACACAGTTTGAATGGCAGGGTAGTCACAAATGGAGAAGCCACAGTTACTCATGCTTACTCTTCATTCCGGGACACACTTTCTCACACAGCCCGCTAGGCTAGAAGACACGACCAGGCTCATGGATCGTTCTTGGACTCCAGCACCTGCCAGCACTAAGTGGTGAGTGAGAATAAACCCGCCTGTTGTTCAGGGCTGGACAGTTTCATATTCTATTTTGACCACTTTGTTGCAATAACCTCCCAAACAAAAACACCACACAACAGATTAAGGCCGCCACTCACTCATACGCATCCGGGTGAGCTCTGTGCAGTTAGAACAGAAACTCCGAAGCCGTAAATCTTCAATTAGGGTTTTACACTTTCATTGCCAGTTACACTTCTATGTGTTTCCTCTCAAATCAGGAACCTGACAAGGATGCCCAATCCCCTTGCTCTTACCCAGTGTAGTGTTCAAAATCTCAGGTTATATCTGTTAGACTGGAGAAAGATATAAAAAGAATAGGAAAGGGGGACTCAACCCCTCTCTACATGTGCCCTGGTTCTATATATCAAAGCCCTATAGAGTCTACTATAATAAACACCACAGTCTCATTGAGGAATGCAAGTCATTATAAATAAAACAGCCTTCATTTGCACCAACCATGTTTCCTTAGAGCAAGAAATTAAGAAAATAACCCATTAGTAAAAACTCCAAAAAAAAAATTTCAATACACTTGACCAAAAAAGAAAAAGACAGGACAGTGAGGATTTCAGCACATTGGAAAGGGAGTCAGAGAAGGAGCTGGATGGTGGGAAGGCCTTCCATGCTTCTGGAAGGCAGAATCAGTTTTATGAAGATGGCCTTACCACCAGGACAAACGTTAAGATTTAATTGGTAGTTCATTTATGTGACCATTTTGCTTTGCGATCCCATAGTCTTCTCATATGAATGCAGCAGAAAAAGAAACGGAAGCATCTAGAATGCGGTGAGATACGGAAGTGTTCAACAGCGAGGAAAGACAAGCCATATCGCAAAGAACCAACATCACTGTCATGCCTGTCAATCTAGTATGGTCCTAACACCTCAACCTTGCACTGTTTTAGGGTCATGGGTCTCACATCTCAAGGGCCACAACAACAAAAGAAGACAAGACCCTGAGCGTCCATTCTGGTTAAACAATAGGTGTTGTGAATATTATATTAATATAGTACATATCAGTCAGCTTTAAAGAGAAGCCAAACTGATACTTGCTGTCATATGCACCAAACAGAAATTATCCAAGTGAAACCATTCAGAGACTAACCTAGTACAACACGACCCTCCTTGGGCCTGTCACCAGATCAGTCACACTCCTGAAATGCAACTCATCAGTAGAGGTTGCTGCCCAGTGGGTGTGGGGCTTCATGTCAGAAGCCAAAATCACACGGGCGGCACAGCAATGACTGCTACAGAGCCCTGGGAAGCCCTGAAATGCCACCAAACAATATACTTAAAATTGGTTAGGATGAAAAAGGTTAGGCTATATGTATTTTATCATAATTTTTAAAAAAGTGCCACGGTACATTTCCATCATTTTTGTTGAAGAATTGAAGAACAAAAGAATGAAGTGGACATGGAGATGTGGCAGGAAAGTTGGGAACCTTTGTTACCCCGTGAGCCACTGCTAACTGATGTTACTCTTTCATCCTTGGACAGCTGTGCTCACACAACTTTGAACAGCAACCATTGTGGTGGTGTTGTCCACCAGCCCGAGCACTTAGAAATGGCGGGTTGGAAGGTTCAAGACTATCCTGAGCTGCATAGCAAGTTCGAGGCCAGCCTAGGCTTCATGAGACACGGGTTCACCCAAAAGAAAAGATTTTATAGTTAAATTGAGATTCGGCCACTGCCGGTTTACCTGAAATCTCATCTCACTTGGGCCTTCCAACCATAACACACCTGTATCAAGTGCCTGACATGTGTTCAAGTTTAGTGGGCAAGCAAAAGCATGGTCTGTGTTTGTCTAATACAAAGAAATGTACTCATCAAACATAAAGAAATCTAGCTAAAGCTGCACTCAATACCTCTTTCTTGGAGCGCTCATTTGGAAAGAAATTGGAGGCTGTACAGGGCCAAGCACAACATTTTCCTTCTGTCACCTTGCCAAAGGGATATCTGACCACTGAAGTCTAAAGGATGAACAAGACACAAATAAATGAGGCTCTCAACCCACTCCAGTAATACTTGGGGCCACAAAAGCATGGAGAATATGATTTCCTTAAAAACTAAGGCTTCCAGAATTCTCCTAAGAATTCCTCAGCAGGCATTTGGCTATGACCCAACTCTTCCTTTAAAAAGAAGAAAAGGTTTTGGATATCTTCCTATCTTGACTTTCTGGAGAGATGCGAGGTCTTGCCAAAAGTCAAGAGGGTGTGTGATGTATTTGTGATCAAGCTTTAAACATGCTTAATTTGCACTCGGTTTTGAGTTTCAAAGTCAAGAAAGTCTCAAATTCACCTTCAGTAGAAAGAGTTAATTTTCATCCAGTGGAGTGTGTGTGTGTGTGTGTGTGTGTGTGTGTATACACTAGGGAAATATCACAGACTCCCTGGCTTCCCTCCAAAGACTCCACCGAGTCAGTCTCGTTGGCTCTGTTCCAATTCTGCTCTAAAATATCTTTCCAGTATGCATTTCTTTTGTCTTTTCCATATTTTAACAGTATAGATGGTTTACTAGCAATGTTGTGGGGCCTCCCTCTTAACCACTGACATTAAAAACCAAGATAAATAATTGCAAAATGGAACTGGTGTGAATGGCCTTTAGCATCACATCCTTGGGCCCCCAAAACTTGCACAGTTCCCCCGACACACACACTGAGAACTCTACTAGACTAATCCTACCTCCCAGACCTACACCACCCCATCACACCCTCCTAACCCCCACAGGACAAGTTCTTCTACGAGATTAAGGCCACCTCAGAATCCTTCCATTCTTTGCCAAAGTGTCTACCTATAAATGGTTAGCACTTCACCCTGGCTCCAGAAAGCTAATATGCTGAATGACTGCCTAGTAAAGTCCTATAAAACAGTAGCAAACAGAGCACAAGCCTAGCAGGGCTACATCATTCCACACCATCAGGTAAAAAGCTGCTTTTCCACCCTTGTCCGTAATATCTGTCTACCTAAGATGGATAGATACACACACACACAACACATGCACAAATATACACACACCTGCAAACCACACATACATACATTCATACCACACATATACATGCTCTGATTTAAAAGGATAAATAAGTTGTTATTAAGACTTTTCAACCATATGTGTGTGTGTATCGAAATATCCTATTACTAACCACTTATCTCAATAAGAGAAACATGAAATGTGCTGAATACTAAATTTCTAGGTAGGAATTTCCATCCCATCCACGCTGTGAGGTTAAAGAGGAAGAGACAAATCAGGAATGACCGGCACAACTCAGCAGCTAGTGGGGAACAAGGAGAGCCGAGCCAAGGGAAGTCTTTGGAAAGCCTGCATTGAATCCATCACACAGAATGATGGGCAAGTGGAAGAGACTAAATGAGACCTCTCAGAACAGGCACCACAGGAGACACGAGCTTGAAGCCAGCCTTGACAACCCTTTCTACCCACTTTTCTGCTAACGACTATGCATGGCACACCGTTAAACAGAGGGCTGGTGTTTAGCTTCCCTGTCCATAGGAAAACTTATAAATTGAACAATACATGGGGCTTCCTGCTAGTTAAACCCTGATGATGAAGCAGCTACAGGCATAGGAAACCTGCATACCCAAGACGGTGAGAAAATACCCCCAAGGAATGTTCATAGATGCAGAAAAACGCGATAAAGGGGATGTGGCCAGGCAGTGCAGCATGAGGAAACCGGAGACTAGATTTAGGGCGCCATCGAACAAGACAATGGAGAAGAAATGAAAATTTAGTATCTCTCTCACACACACCTCTGTTTCCTGACCTCCGATCATCCGTCTGTTGCTTCATTATATCTGAGACAACAACCAATACACAAATCACAATGTTTTTTTTTAAAAGAAGATCTTTTTAGCTATGTTTCTGTGTGCATGTGGGTGTGAATGAGAGTACCCCTGGAAGCTAGAAGAGGGTGTCAAACACCGTGGGGCTGGCGCTGCAGGTGATTGAAAATCACCCACGGTGGTTGCTGGGGACCAGACTCTGGTCCTCTGCAGGAAGATAAGGTGCTCTTATAACCACTGGACGGTCTGTCCAGCTGCACAGCCACACCTCTGTGGAAGCATCTAAGTGCACACCTAGGTACAGCCGTCAATCCCTTCTCTGCTGTGACAATTCCTTTGTTAATTCTCTAAATTCTGAACTAAAACAGAAATTCCCAGTCCCTGATTGAACAGTTGCATTTTCTTATTGAGCTGTGAGGGCTTCACAACTCTTATAGAAGCCATTCCAGTACACCACATTGAAGACGATTCTCCTCCCTGTTGAGGATGCCGTCACAGCTGGATCCCCCCAGGGGAAGTCACGTGTTTAAGGATGTCATCTTTTATTAACTCTTTTACTTGACAATTGTTTAATTCAAACAGACTAATAAATTATCAGTAATAACTTTGAATATTTTGCTAATAAACCCATTCTACGCTCATCCGTGGAATTAGCCAAGCTGGACATCTGTCTTTGTCGGGCAGATTCCTGACTGAAGAAAACCTCTGACTACATCTGCATATGTATATTTTAGAAAGCATTGTCCATTTCTCCATTTTATCAAGTGAGGAACCATTTCCTTTCTAAAATTCACCAAACTTTGTTTCTCTTACCCTTGAAATGATTGCCTACTCATGACTTAAGTGATTGGGAGACACACAAGGCCAACCAGAAGAGCAAAATTTTTGTATGGGAAACCTCTCCCCACATCTCACCTCTTCTTCCTTAAATTAAATCTGTCTTTATATACCTCACCTATGATGCAACAGACAGAAGAGCCAAGCATGTCAGATCTTTTGCTACGTACCAACAGAGGCTTTCCCCGGACAGCTTCTGTAGCTACCAACAACTCAAATTTAGTTGGAAAAGAGAAGAAAACCTTACAGTAACTGCTGAGCTACCTCTTCTCTCTGTCTGCATTTCTCTTTAAGTTACTCAGCAGGTGTTGAGCGAGCCTACCAGGTGCTTCCTACATTCCCAACTGCACAGCATCTTCTCTAACTGCACGATGATCTTCCATTTCTCCAGCCTCTCCTGGCTCTGCTTGAAGCGGCAATCTGGCTGGACTGTCCAGGGCTGAGCTGCCCATGCTATTCCTCCGAGGAAGGTGCCAACCCATTCCTTTCCTTTCCCTGTGCTTCATGTTTCTGTGGTCCCACAACCTTGAACAGCTTCATGTGTAGAACTTCCCTAGAGGTGTGGCTAAGGGTGGGCAGAAATCCCAAAGGATAGAGATACATTCACCAAGCTTGAACACCTGAAAGACAAGGGCTAACTGAAGTGCCCATGCCCTGGCGTTATGCAAATAGTCCAGATGCCTTGTGATGAATCCTTCTTGTTCATCTTCCCATACATGATTGGGAGCGGAGCTCCCAGAGAATAGGTGCTATCTCTTAGGTCCTCAGATACAAGTCTGATTAAATTGCTCCTCGTTCATTACTTAGGTGAGAAATGAAGTCATCAAGGTGTGTTGTTTCGAGGAAGAAGCAAGAACAGTTAAGTTAATCTGTACTCCACATTCCTTGATAAGACACTGAGGTCCCTTCCATGGCTTTACATCTCTCCCATTCATATTTTGAAGTGGAATCTCAGAAGTGGTTGATTGACATACTGAAGTCATGGAGAGGATGGATTATAGAAGGTGGACGGTGAACCAGACATGGTGACTCGGGACAGGGGAAGGAGGTAAGAATTTCTCGGGCAGTGCGAGAGCTGGAGCCAGAGACTGGCAAGGAGAGGACTATGACAAAGCAGTGAACACTCTGGACACTCAGGGACCAAGGTAACGACAAGATGAAAGGGAGACAGTGGGACCTCAGCACACCAGCCCTGCGGTGATGAGGAAAACAGTTCTCCAGTGGAAAGACAGCAATGCTGCCAGAGGGGCTGATAGAGCACTGGAATGGGAAGCTGGCTCTCCACCCCAGGAAGCATGGTGCTTGAGAAGCAAAGAAAAGGGTCTGCTCTTGGAGCTACTCCTGAGAGCTCAAGGTTTGAACCCAGAAGCAAAAGAAGATAGTCAGGCAGGTTGGGGGCCCCATAAAGTCTTTGGTGTCGACAC
Source organism: Chionomys nivalis (assembly GCF_950005125.1). NCBI lineage: Eukaryota > Metazoa > Chordata > Mammalia > Rodentia > Cricetidae > Chionomys > Chionomys nivalis. The sequence continues at coordinate 33,847,061 of NC_080109.1, forward strand.
ATGAGGATCTGACCTTGGTCCCCAGCATCCACGTAAGAGCCAGTGCTGGGAATGTGGAGACAGGGATGCTTGGGGCTCTATGATCAGCAAGACTAGCCTATTGGGGAGTTCTGGGTCAATGAGAGAACCCATCAGGGAGACTGAGTAGCCACAGGACAACAACCTACAGTTTCCACATGCACACATTCAAGAAAAATAAATGGTTAAGGATATTAAACAAACAGAAACATAGAAATAGAGAAATACACAGCACCCTCTTCCTCTGAATGCTGATGTCACGTTCCATTGTGACTTTCAATGGAGCCTGATTTTCTGTGACAGTTACTCCCATCTTCCCATTTTTCCTGTGAAGCATCTTTTTTTGAGGCTGTATTCATGCCAAAGGAAGTCTCATGCTTTTCATTTGTAAGAAAATGTAAAGGACTGAAGATACACACAGTGACAGAACGCTTTCTTGGCAAGAAAAGACTCTGTGTTTGATTCTCAACTCCACCAAAAAAAGGGAACAATCAAACATTGATAAAATTAGCTTTACAGAGGGAGATGACGATACTTGATCGCTGTCCAATATTTTTAAAGTGTTTTATGTGTATGAGTGATTGGTCTTGTGTATGTATGTATACTGTGTGCATGTCTGGTATCAGATTCAGAGATCAGAAGAGGACATCAGATTCCTTGGAACTGGAGTTACAGACAGTAGTGAGTAGTCAGGCGGGTGCTGGGAATTGAACACAGGTCCTCTAGAAAAATAGTCAGTGATTTTAAGTGCTGATCCATCTCTCCAACTCAGTAGTAAGTGAGCTATATTTTTAAGTGTTAGAGAACATATGTTACCTACCCACCTGTCTGGTAGACTATTTGCATTTGAAGATTTACATCTAAAGTGTATGTGTACACATGCATGTATGCATGTATACATACATATAAAAGTTTCTTTCACAGAGATGCCTGCTTACCTGCTTTCTGCATACATGGCTGATTTAGGATTCTGTTAATAGGTAACTCCTGTATCAGGAAGGATTGAGGAAAGATCAGTAAGTAACCTGAGTAAGAATTTTCACACTTGGCCTCAGGAACACTGGGTGAATTTTCTCCACCTGCCTTTCATTCACTTCTCTCTAGGGAATGGGGAGAACAGATGTCCCCGGAGCACAGTGCGCACCATGTGAGGAACAGAAAACCTAAGTGCACGGAGCACACCGGGTGCAGAACAGAAGTCCCAGGAACATATAGCACACTGTGCAGAACAGAAGTCTCAGGAGCACGGAGCACACCGTGTGCAGAACAGAAGTCCCAGGAGCATGGAGCACACTGTGTGCAGGACAGAAGTCCCATGAGCATGTGAGCCTAACTCCGATAGTAATATTAATAGGAGCCAATCTGCAATAGTGACCCATCTCTGACACTTCGGTTTCCAAATAGAACAGGGGTGAGACTTAGTTATCTTCATCCATTGGACACTTGGTTTTTGATGCTTGGAACACGGCTTTTGGAAAGCAGAATCAGCTTTTCCCCCTTAAGAGTACTTTTTCTTCTCTCTTCCAAAAAATGGGAGTGTTAGCTCCCAAGCCTGTAACTCACACCCCAAAACAGAAGAGCGTGGGAGTAAATGGTGACAGAAGTTGACACCTCTCACAACATAAAAGGCAACGTGCCTCAGTTATTGAGAGGGACCGAGTCAAATAAACACAAATTTCCTCTTTATAAACAGTGGATAGAGTCGGCATGAAGGGCTGTGCCTTTTCTTAGACACACACTGTCATGGCAGGGCTTCCCCCACACCTAGTTCCCTTAACTCATAAGAAAGGCTGGTTAGATTTACGTAAATGTTAAGTGATGGCAAAAGAAGCTTGACCAGGGGTCAAGGGAATCTTCATGAATGCTGAGAAAGAGTGAGGCTTTGCCCTCAGACGTGGCCATTGCATCAGTAATCTACAGTAAGCCAAGATGTTGCAACCTGAGTCGCTCAGCAGTGACCAGGATTCTCTAATATCAGTGACAGCCCCTTGGAGGAAGGGCTGAGCCTTTGCACAAACCCATAACACAAGGGCTTTAAAGCTAAGCTACAGTAAGGAAAGAAATTGCTTTCTCTCCCTTTAGGAAAAGGAGTAAAATTCTTACTGAAGATTGGTCCAGATGGCATCTCCAACATCTATGCTGGAGAGGTCAGTACTGTTAGAACAGCTGAGGTAGGGTGCAGTTTCCATTTAGCTAATACTATAACTACATTAGTAAAATAACCATCATCCAAATGCTGCTCCCTTCTCAAGGTTTTGCTATTGGTATTGTTAGAACCAAATCATCTAAATGTTTTCTGGGTTATGGCACATCTTCTCTAAGCTGTGCTGAGTAAATCCTTCGCTCCTATGAATCTTATCGATGTGAGGTAACAAATGACAATTTTGACTCTGGATCAAGAGGTTATGTTCCTGTCTAGACTCATCACAAAATGAGAAGAGTTTATTCAGACATTTTCATCCTGTGGAAACAATTTGCACACTTTAATCTATGATCATTGGCATATAAAATGATCTTAATAATTACTTTTGGTTACTCATGTCCAGAGACACAGTTATTTGTAGGTGAATATAAGTAAGATCAATCTTGTTTACTTTATTTAAAAAAACATGCATTGGTGTTTTATAAACATCATGGGATATATTCAGATCTTATTTATTTTTGAAGAAGCATCTATGGTGAAAATAAAATAAAAAAAACCACAGGCATAGTAATGGCCACAGAAACTCTAATTCCACATTCAGATTCATGAAAGTTCACCATAGAATTCCTTAGGATAAGGTAATGTCACCATCTATCAGGTTATGTTTGTTATCTACTGATTGGTAAATGTCTACGCTGCTGTTGTCATGGTATCAATCAGGTCATTGGGATGCCTTATATGATTGCTACATTTTTATGGCTCTATGGTGTCAATAGAAGTAAATGATATGTGTGTATTTCTACTTACCCAAATAATATTAGTCTAATATGTCACTATTGGATTAGACTATTCCATAAATTATCATTGGAATTACTAGAATATTATTAGAATTTTAGAATTATTAGAATATTCCATGACTCAATTATATCTTACTTTTCTATAGTATCAATCTAGTCACCTGTGCTACAGAAACATGTGTGTGACTGCACACACACACACATACACATATATATATATATATATATATATATATATATATATATATATATGTCACTACATGCCTGTAGGAGCCTGCAGAACAGTGAGTGCCCTTAACCAAGGAGCCCTCCCTCCGACCTCCAAATCACTTTTTCACTTGATTGTATAGGATCCATTGAAATGCATTTTCTTCACACCTCACGAATGGCAGGGTGAAACAAGCAGCCTTAGATCTCTCTCCAAACAGAGCAACCCCTCTGCTTGAGTGGGGCTCTTCTCCACCTCTGTAGCAAGTCAAACCACACGAAGAAATTTTAGGCTGCTTCTGTAAATATCAATGCTATATACGATTAGTTCAAGTAACTGTGTAAAATAAATATTGGCTCAGGCATGTCATTAATGTACATACTGCCCATCTAGCCTGCCTTTGAAGACAAAATCCCTAGGGAAATGGGGATGCCATTCCCTACATCACAGATCCAGCTTGAAGACATGCCGGGATTTTGAGGCCGTAGGGCTGCTAGGTGACTTTGCTCTCTGAGCAGGGGAATGCAAGCCAGGAGACACTGTAATACGATGAGACCACCCGTGTGGCTCATGTGAACAAAATCAGGGGTTCTTCTGTGTGCTTTGAAGTTTCATTGCTTTGCTCAGATTCCCACTCAGGGGTGGTTGTGACCACTGAGGGAAAACACTCTGCTGACAGAAAACAAAACAGGGTCCTAGCAGCAGGGTGCTCTTCCGAGATGTAATAATGTCAATCAAGGAGCAAGGCTGCCACAGGGGAAGACCCTGGTGCTGTCTAGCCTAGGGGAGGTAGATGTTCTGCATCTATGGATTGAATCCAAGCTGATCCTGCAGAAGACAATGCTTTGATAAATCACTGGAAGTCACCTTTGCTGTCCTCACTATTGTTGTCACGTGCTTTCCTCTTCCACAAGGCACTCCTGGCTCTATTTCTGTTGAGTTCATTGATTAGCTGAGAAAGGGGAAAGCCAATTTGAAGCACTGTCTCCACATCATGAAATAAATGAGATAAATGTAAGATATTTCCCCTGTATCATGAAAGATATATGCAACTCACTGGCCATGTCAAACCCTGAACACGGCTGTTTCCCACATGCAGATAAATTTTTTTTTTTAAAAAAAAAAATCATAACAAACAAGAGAATTAAACCAAGTCTGTAAAATCAATCCACCCGACTGGCACAAGCCCGCTTGCTTTCCAACATTTGAACACATTTAGGGTCTCATCTGAAATGTACTCTACAAGAAAGGGCAGAAGAACTTGCACTTTAAAAAAAAAAAAAGAGAGAATATTGCTGTAGTAAGTGTAACCCTCCACGTCTACTGCTAGGATCGGGCGGCAGTGGTACATTCCTCAAAAAATCTCGTTTTTCCTGTAGAGAAGCAAGTAACTTTAAGAATTATATTTAAAGTAATAATTTATAAGCCATTTTGCTTGGAAATTATTATTTGGCTGGATAGATGAGTTGAATCAATGAGTTCCGGATTCAAGTGAGGGGCTCCACCTCAATATGTAAGGTGAGCAGCAATGAGAGGAGACACTTAAAACTGACCTCTGACCTCTGGATGAAGGCAAAAGCACATAAGTGCTCACACACATGCAAGCGTGTATATACCACATGACCACACATACATAGATGTGTTGGCCTAGAAGTCACTCTAGGTATGGAGCTATCGGCTGTACTGTCTACTACGTGAGAAAGAAGACGAATTCCCTCACGCCCTATCATCAAGGAGATAATCTGACCCAGTTTCAGCCAACCACACTTAAAAAGTTATGAAAATCATGAAGGTTGACTTCTTTTTCAAAGACAGCCTAGAGAACCCTAAATATTCCTTTCTTCATAAAGAAAACAAAAGTCCTGGAGCCAATAAATATGAACTCAGTATCATAAACAAAAATGTCCATTATTCACAAATACTTTCAAACAAAATGCAGTTAATTTTGACCTCAGTTGACTAGAGAAAACTGGTTACTACCCATTTATTGCAAATCTTATAAAATCTCTTAGTAATAACATTCTGGGATTTTTTTCTAACCTTTATCTTATAAGCATAACCTCTTTTGAAGACTTGCTTGTTTATCATATGAATTTTACTCATTTGGGGAAGTTTTAGCAAGACTGCGGATATGAAGATTAAGTGTCAGTCAATCCTGGGGAGTAATGCTTTATTATGAGATATTTATGAGCCTGTTGAGTAAATAAAGTCTATAATGATGACTTTGTAAATTTTCAAACACCAACGTCTAACCGATGCATAGTCTGCTTCTTCCTAGTTTTGAATTTTGGGACCATACAGATTACTCTAAGCAGTAAAACAAATGCTTATTTTTCATAGAGTAAAGGTGGATTAAATATGCAATAGAATGAACAGCCTCATTTATGACCAAAACAGACCCGAGACTCTGCACAAATCTGAGATCTGAGAGCACTGATCTACTATAATATGCCAGTTTCAGTCTTAAACCTGGTGCCAAGCCATAAATGAACCAAAGATGGACAAAGGACTGTAAATATATCTGAAAAGGCTTTTCTTTAAAGCCCAATTATCCCAGTGCTGAGTCAATTCCAATCCGGGACACAGTTGTAAGCTGAAGGGGAAATAAAGAAATGTTTTAATTTATAACATGTTTGTAAAGAACATCAAGCCAGGCAGATCAACAGGGGACAGATGTGGGGTGATGCCTACGGGGTAGGGACATCATCTTCATGTTGAAGCTGAGTTGGTGGCGCTTCTGTAGACGGTTGTCACGAGACACCACTGGGCTTCATTTCTGAACCGCTGCAAAACTGCTTGAAGGAAAAAAATGTCATTCTGACTGAATGCCAAACTTTCGATGGAACTCGACGTTTCCTGAGAAATATAATCTGGTTTGGTTCATTTGAAACCTTTATTACTCGTTAAGAATTCACCCTTGAGTCCTTCTAAAATCTTAGAAGGATTGGAAAGCATCTTCAAGTTAGAGTGGATTCATATTTTAACAATGCAGTCCTGAAGACGCTGAACTGGAATTAAAAACACATCCTTCAGCTGTGTGCAGGGCATGCTGCTGGGGGCAGGGCAATGTGGGAAAGCAACTTTCCTCTAATTCAGCTACATCAGCCTAAACTTTCATGTCGTCATATTGTCTAGTTCTTGGAGCTGACATTTTGGCTTTTTATGCCAAGGTTGAGGGTATAGGAGGCAGAGAACCCCAATTTCATTTCAGGAAATGACTTGTGGTGGTTTGAATGGGAATGACCCCCATAGGCTGATTTGCTTGAAAACTTTGTCCCTGCTTGGTAGGAACTATTTGGTAAGACTTAGGGGTGTGGCCTTGTTAAAGGAGGTGCGTCACTGGGGGTAGGCTTTGAATTTTCAAAAGACTCACCATTTCCACCATTTTGGTTAACTTTCTCTAATGCCTGCTTGTGGATGAGATGTGAACGCTCAGACACTGCTCCAGCACCAGGCCTGTCTGCCCACGGCCATGCTCCCCACCATGATGGTGATGGACTGACTCTATCCCTCTGGAAATGTAAGCCCCAAATAAATTCTTAATTTATTAGAAGGCAGAAGAGTTAGAGTGTAGTAAACCTGTTACTGTTACCTGTTACTGTTAGAGTGTAGTACACCTGTTACTTGTGGAAATACCACAGTAAAATGTTGCATATGAACCGTCTCTTTTTCTGAATGAGAGAAATTGTGATATTAATTCTGGTCTGTAAAATTCAGATTCCTTAAAACTAAGTTCACCCCAAGTTGGGAAAGTCCAGACTCTTCTGTAACAAATGGGAAAATTCTGAAGAAGCTAACTTAGAAGAGAGAGCATGTAATGACCAGAAGAGGTTGGCTATGAGAATATCGTTAATAGGGTCACACTCAAATGGAGAAGTCTAAAATCATTTCGACTTGTATTCACAAAAATTGCAAAGTCACCGCAGAATCCTGCCTCCTTCCCCGATATTACTTTATCCCCCAAGTTCATGTGCACTCCTGCCGGATAGACCCAGCCGAGGAATCGGTACTACCTGAAAAGCGTGCACCCGGAAAGCTTGCACTCTGAGCAATGGTCTTGAACACACACTGAGATTGAATTTATCTTCATAAAGAAAATGGAAAGGTAGATTTCCAGTGTAGCAGATGCGCTGGAGCAAACTCCGTGGGAAGGAGACAGGCAAAGAGATGAACAAAGGAAGCACACTGTGTCACTTGTGGTTCCAAAGGTATGGTGCTGTTCTATGAACAATAGAGACTTCTGGAACCAACTGCTGTGTCAGTAAATGTACCAAAGCACACTGACCAAACCACATCAAAATGAAACTTGTGACGCTCTTCAGCGTGAGCCCTGGTGTACTGTAAAGGGAGAGTCGGGTCTTGAATTTAATATGTGCATTTACTCTAAATCAGTGGCATGAAATTTACAACCATGCAGATTTTGAACCTAAAATTCAGACAGTCATAAGATCCAGTGCCTTTAAATGCATGTCCGCTGTGTAAAGACGAAATGGGACAGAACGTAGAAAACCAGAGATGAGGTTTTGGGCAACCTAAGCAGCCACACAGTTTAACCTCTTGAGAGGATCTAGACACTACCGCTTGCTGTTCCTCTAGGGACATTGTATTGCCTTTAATTCAGCAGCCACGATAAAGTGGGATCCTTTCCTTCTTTAATGTCCACAGGGAATATAAGAGGACACCAGCCTTGGAGTTTGGGCATTCAGCAAAGGCAATGGGTGATGTGACTGGCAAGGCTGAAGGGACCTTTCTACTCAGTGCCCCTCCCTAGTAACACTAAAAGGCTCTCTGCAGGGCCAGGGACTTTCAAGGAAAACAGCAGGAGATCTGCAAGGCTGTTTTCCTGTGGACTGCAGCCAGGACCCAGTCTCCCAGCTTGCTAGGGTCCAAGCCTTCCTGGAGGCCAGCGCTGGACAAAGGTGTTGCTCCAAAGCTCATTAGAGATAGGAACATTCGGCCTGAATGAGAAACACAGTAAACAAAGCGAAAAGTCCTGACTGGAAATGCTGTCTGCACAAGGCACACTTCCTTCCTTCGCTTTCACACTCACAAAGCTCAAACCGCATTCTTCCTGCTGGACACAAGAAACCAAGTCAGGAAGACGCGCTCTGGGTAAATCAGTGCTAAAGGACAGGACTTAGAATGGACGCCAAACAATGGACAATGGACTATGGGTTTTTTATATTTAGGAAAACAAAGCCAAAACGAAGTCAGCAAAGTCAGGTCCAACCTTATGACTTTCCCATATTTTATTAATTGGCCTGGCCTGCTCAGAGATAAAATTCCAAGGTCTCATCATACTGAGGTTAAAGAAAGAAAACACTGACCAACCAAAGAGAAACATATCCAAGGTACACGTGCATTTAATGGGCTGTAAAGTACCAGAAACTGCTAGAATCCAGATTTATGATCCTTTCTGTTTCTGCAAGAAGCTGCCCTCTTCTTCTCCCCAAAAAACCATAAAGAAAAATTTCACCCACTAGGTGAAATGTACATTTTTTTCCTTAAACACCAAGTAACCAAGCTGCACTGGTTAGAAGTCTCTGCGTTCAGATTTAACTGAAATTAATCAATCTACATACACGTGCACGTGAATCAACTACAGTTTTAACGACAACAGCAAGTTTAAATGTCAGATGTGTGGTCTGTTTCACATTGAGCTCATGTCCTGAACCGTGTGAAGTCAGACGGGAGTCAGTGGTGATCGCACTCGGTCATTTAATAAAACTTAATGAAAGCTGCATTTGAGGGACAACCCTAGGCATCCTTACAATGTTTAAATCCAGCCAGGGTGATATGAATAGCAAACAAAATCATAATCTCAATGTATTCACTGTTGAGTTCCAGCAAGCAATCACGATATATGCCCCAGAGGGGACATGCGTGCATGCAAGCACACACACACAAATACACATATATGAAACATATGGAGCATGCTATGGATATAATATATAATTCCACTATGCTGTTTGCCCGTGTAAATCGCTGTAATTCTTCAGAAGCACTGACTTCAATGCTGGGGCAGAGGAACCGCAGACTTCATAAGGCATTTGCCTGTGTTCTTCTAGCGGTGGAAACACGCTGCCATTTTAGACGGCTGTCCGAACCGCTCACGGCTAAGGTAAACCTCCCGTAAACTGAGATCTTCAACACATTTTACCTCGAGTGACAGAGACATCAATGTGCTACCACATCCACTGCAAGTGACAAGATGTAGCCACTGTGTACAATTCGCTCATCATTTCAGTAACATAAGGCAATACCTTCAGTGTCTGTCCTATTTCCAGCTGAAGAATCCAAATTTTTATTTGTTCTATTTTATTTCTATTTATCATTATTGGCTATGTGTTTTTGTTAGCGTGGTCACACACATGCTGTGCCACACACTTGTGGAGGTCTTAGGACAACTTTCAGGAGTTGGCTCCCTCCTTTTGCGTAGAAAGACAGAGCTCTAACTTCAATCAGCAAGCTGAATGCCGATTGCCTTTTGTTCCCATTGCCTAGAGTCCTTACTGTTATTTGATCTATTTTGTGTCTGCTTGGGTTGGATGTTGGGAAAGTAACCATTCCCTTCAGAGAATTGTCTATACACTCAACTCCTATATTCCTCGACTCTCCTTGGCATCAGAAAGTAGCCCTTCAGTTTTCTTTTACAGGTGAAAAAGTGGATGTCAACTTCTCTGAGCTTCTTTTTATTAGGAACCCAACTCAACCACCACTATCAATATCATCATGGAGGCAATTATCCACACAGATAGAATATTATGGCACAAGTTGAACTCTTGCCTAAGTTGGCTGTAAATCTTTACACACACACACAACATATACATATATACACACATGTACACGTGACAGACACACACAGAGAAAGCCTTTTAAACTGCAAATTTTATTACAAAAACAATTTTCTCATTCTCCTTCCACTTCATTCTAGGCCAAGGAGGTACTTCATTGTCTTAACAAATCCTTCTAGACTGCTCTATGTGTTAGGTATGGGCTCAGCCCCGGGATCATGACAAGGAGCAGGAGAAACCAGAACTCTACTCTCTGGAGAACACATCACACATACAGCCTCATTCCATGGCTGAGGTGTCCTCTAGACTTGGAGATGCTAAGCTAGCATTATTTTATATAGCAGAGACATATTCTAATGTGTACAACAAACAGATCTTCTCTTAAATGTGAAGTTTATATGGAAATCCCTGATTGGATGGTTAGGGTTGTTAACTGTTAATAATTAGGAATAGAACTAAGTAGAACAAACAGAAGCATCTTTGTTTTATGGATATAGAAATTAAGATCCAAAAATATTTAGCAACTTTCCAAATATCATTGATCCAGTTCAGAGAGTCTGTGATCTGAAGTGTGAACTCAGACCCTCTGAGCCCCAGACCCAGGGTTTTCATCATTCCTGGGTCTCCCAGAGGGTGGATAGATAAGTTACTAAACATCAGTGTGAGTACTGAAAAACGCACAGCGCAGCAGTGAACGAGTGAATGAGTCCATCCGTGCCCCACATTCAGATTTCAAATTTTTCAATCATATGACCTTGAAGCAAGCTTATGAATCCCTAGTCTTATTAAAAGTCAAAATTTTAGGAAATGTGTTCTCAGATCCACAGTGATTTCAGAAGACTGATTCTTATGTCATTCTAGTGAACAATGGCTTTCTTCAATAGGAACTCAACATAATTACAAGTTACAGCATGCTGTGTTGATATCTGTATCCATGGATTGTACTTAGTCTCTGCATTTATATATAAACTCCAAATTTTATCTCGCAAATGCATACAAATTATGTTTTTTTCTAAAATGATCATTACTGCTTAGTATTTACAACTATTGTCTATAAATACCAAAATAAAACCCTATAGAATTACTGACCCCTCTCAAAAAAAAGTTGTATAAGACTATCATTCCACTAGACATTTTTTTGGCATTTGCTTAATTATTTAATTGCAATTATAATTTATTTTGTAGGCGGTTGGCACTCCTGTGATAGTGTTTATGTAGAGCTTGCAGAAATCAGTTCTCTCCTAAGAGGTGGGTCCTGGGATAAAACTCAGGTTGTCAGACTTAGGAGCCAACTCCTTTACCTGCTCAGCCATCTTGCTGACCCCTTGATATCTGTTTCTAAAGCAACCTCTGGGTGTTACAACTTTGTTTTTACTTTTTTTGCTTGTCATCATGGCATTTTTCAGTAGCATCCATTGCATGTCTATTTCTCTCTATAAATTTTCTTAGATTTGTCTTAATATCAAAGGATATATAGAAATAAAATATATGCAATACTATTGTGGGAATTTGAATGAAAATGGCCCCATAGGCTCATAGGGAGTGACACTATTAGGAGGTGTGGCTCTGTTGGAGTAGGTGTGGCCTTGTTACAGGAAGTGTGTCAGTGGGACTGGGATTCGAGGTTTTAAGTGCTCAAGCCAGGCCCAGTGGCTCTTTCTTCCTGCTGCCTGTTGATCTAGATGCAGATCATTCAATGGTATATATTGCCAACAATATTGCATAAACTTTTTATTATCGTAATATATAGTATCACAGCAAAAACAAAACCTGAACTATGACAACTATATATTAAGGAAGCTAAAACAGAAGTATTGCATTGAGTTTGAGTCCAAACAAACAAAAAATTATGAATTTAATATTGATTGAAAAAAGTGGTAAAGGTTTAAGGGGATAGGCTTACCAGGTACCCTGATTATATTATTAACCAGTGACTCATGAACCAAAATAACCCACTGTCCCACTGTGCTTTATGAATTCATACAAATATTATCTGATGCAAAAAAGAAAAAATTTTAAAAATTCAAAAAAAGCGGTTTTTTTAGTTAGCTTCTAGAAGGCAATTAATTACAAATACTCATTTCCATCTTTGCCCAATATCTATTATCTATTGAAAATACAGCACAGCTCCCAAGAGTCACTTTCCCCACCATTGCCTCATCATAATTCACTGACATTCCCAATCAAGGAAGCAAAGGCACCAGATCCCCAGTGATTCCATTAAGATTGCTGCCAAGATTCTGCCTATGATAACATTGATTTTATTTCTATTAAATTAATCTATAAAAACTATCCAGAGATTAACAAAACCCATATAAAGGAACAGAGTTCTCTAAAACTCATGAAGGCAATAACGAAATGTTGACTTGTTGTGTGATTAGATGCATAAATTTACTAAGAGTTAGAAAAAGATAACATGTTCAAGGTCCATTATTCATTTGGTTAGATCTATTATCTTCTGTCTTTGCTTGGCTCCTAGACACCCTCTAGGGCTCACGTGCTGTGACTACATTTGTAGTTCAGGGCTTCCAACTTATTTCTTTCTTGTGTAGTATCTGCTCCTATGCTGGCAGGTCACTGGGTTATATCTTAAATATTCCTCGTACTACAGTGTGGCCTTAGTTAGAGAAAGCGGGCCACTTGCATGGAACAGCACAGAGGAAAAGTCGGTCAGCTGCAAGACACAGGCTTACTGTTCCTATTCAGGCTTTGTTTTAAATCTTGCCTTGTTTCTTCTCAACAAACCCTGGCACAATGCTGCCGCCTGCTCCCTCCCAAACTCAGTCCAGGTTGCCGGGTCCCTGAATATGCGAGCCGGGCAGAGCTGGGCTTCCCATGAAAATCAAGTCAATGACCTGCCTCACTGGCTTCTTGGGAACTAAAAAGCAACCATAATTTTTCATCCGTTCCGTTCTCAAGTCTTGTCAATGTTCACTCAGGTTGCAATGCAATACAAAACGCGTCAGTTCCCCCCAAAGCAAGTTCACCATGCATGATTTAATTACAGCCATTGGACAAACTCTCTTTACCTCTTCGACCAAAAATTCATTGACCTGACTCCGAGAAATATTTCCTTCAATAGCACGGCTTACCAGGATTATCCAATCAAGGGGAAGAAAATGAGGTGGTGTCAACATTGGTTTGGGAAGAAAACCTAAAGTATGACCATAAAAGTCTTTATCAGCAGACTGCTGATCCCGAAAGACCCAAATTCAGCCAACTGACAGCAAATTGACAGCCTCTCTAGTTCCCAGCCCACTGCACCCCAACTGCAAAAACAACAAAGGCCGGAGGCACTGCGGCAACTTTTATTCAAATCCCTCACCCTCTGCAGTTGGTGTGGAAGTCAGATATACAAAATTATGCATGGTTCTGCAAAATTTGCATGTAAAAGATTGCACACAGGCTTCAATGCAGGTCGCTTTGCTGTGACCATAGAAACATCAGGAAAGTTAGAAAATTCAGTCCACTGAACTTCAAATGACTTTATTAAAGTGTCACTAATCAGAGTTAAAAGACAGAAGGTTTTAGTGTCTGAGCCAACAAAGTGAGTAACTCCCCAAGTCTAATGACCAACTAAGAAAGCATTACTTAAAATATAAGAAAAGGGGGTGAGGGGAGCTCGCTGGAAGCAAATTAAATAAGAAAACCTCCCTTGCCTTCCTCCAAAGTCTGATCTCATTGAGCAAGGCCAGTCCACTGACTGGGATAGAGCAGAGGATGCTTTTACCCTCCCCCCACCCCAGCTGAGAAAAATCTACCTGGTTAACATCAGAGGTCTACAGAGATTTGCTCAGTACATGCAGGGCAGACTGGAGAGAAAACCACACTTGCAAGCACAGCAAATATGATCAGGTCTATACACCCCATCGGAATCGAATCCGAGGCCGAACAAACCCCAACATGCAAATGTGAAGGCCAGTTCAGAAATAATGCAGGCAGGGAGGGGGTACACAGACAGGAGAAGCTGAGAGGTGCCACCGGGAGTAATGAGAAAAATTGCCTTTGGGGAAGGTTCTGAATCCCAGAAGAAAAGAAAATTAAGAGAAAACAAGTTACTTAAAAGAAAAGAATCTACATCACTGCCATGTTCCTCCTTCCTTTCCAGTCATTTGCAAGTTTCTCTCAGGCCTAAAATTGTGGTCAGCTGGAGAAGAAACTTAAAACTGCCAATCGCAAGCTCAGACAGGGCAAGCTCAGCACCTGACATGCCCAGCATTTTTTCCTCTCTGAGTTATTCACTCTTCACCGCCTTCCATCACAGCCAGGCAGAGAATAGTCGCCACATCTGATGTTCCCTCCAGGACGTTTCCTCAGCTCGGCAACTGTCAGTGCTTACTGGCCACCTGTTATGTCAGCCAAGTGCCTGCTAAGCCTCTGCTATGCCTCTGCTACGCCTGGATTACAGCATGGTGTCTGCTGCTGTGAGCAGTCTGCTCTGTAGCCAAACTGCATGAAGACTTACAGGCTGAATCAAAGGAAGACATGCCTAACCACACATGTATGAGCCGTGGGTCTCCTACAGGCCACAGAGGGACAGCAAGGCCCGTGCACATGCGCACAATTGACTTCAGTGTGTTTGTCTCTTTGCATCTTCTTGGCAGTCAACCCTGCAGACGTGAAGGACCCAGGGATGGAGAAGGACACCGGGTCAAAAAGACCACAATCGGGGAGGGAGGAGGGTGGTACAGACAGATAGTGTAATTCACAACATTTGTGGTACTAAAAAAAATGATTTGAATTAAGGAGAATGGAATGGAGGGGCAAATTGATTCTATACCAAGGATGCTTTCCCCCAAAGCAGCACCCTTAATGTACACAAAGAACCAGGGGAAGGAATCTTCCAAACAGCAAAGGTAATGAGATTTGCCATCATGAGCAAGGGAAAATAAATATTACACATGAGGCATCTGTTTGGACGTGCTCTGGGATTTTCTAGAGGATGAAAACTTGGGGTCTACCGCCCAGTCTCCCTCAGTGAGCTCACAGGAGAAGGGATTAGACAAGAGGCTCCTCTTACTGACCTGTGGGTGTCTGGCTGAGTGCTTAATGAAAGTCATTTGCCTAACAGATTCTCACCTACATTATCCTCCAAATGGCTCAGAAATCCATTCAGCACAAGAAATAGAAACAAGATATGTATGTATACATATAATACAGTGAAATTTGGATAAACTTCCAAAGCAGATAGACTTACTCAAGGTTCATGTGCCACATCTTTGGGGCGTGTTCTGCCCAAAGTTATAGCACTGATAAGTAGTCACCAGAAAATTCTGCATTATAGCAGTTGAGCTAGAAGTTTCCAGATCTGTAAAATTTGAGTTGATGAGTTTTGCAAGGAAACCCACCCAAATGCCCTCTTCTGGCACTCCCAATTCACACAACAAACTAAATCTTTGCCAGTTCTCTCACACGATGTGACTGGAGGAGCAACTCTGTTTCTGGTGGGTATTTTTTTTTTTTTGCCTTGTCTGCTTTTGCTTTATTTTGCATTATTTTTGATTATCTTTAAAGATACCCCATATTTTTACTTTCTTTCTTTTCATGACATTGATATTATCACTAGACAAACTTCTCTGTAGGAGACTTTCAAATGAACATACTTAAGACTTTGTCTAACTTTTTCTTCATATACCCACTGATTGGCCTAGATCACACGTACTAGATACATCTTTCTGTACTGTAGCTTCTCACAGGTCCTCTCCACATATGTGACATTCTAGCACAGGGCACTAAAGTGCCTCTAGCATTCTAGCAGACAACAAACTCAGATTTTAATCCTTCAGGTCAACCCCACCAGGGACACACCTCAAAAAGGTTCTGCAATCTTACAAAACAGCAACACTAGCTGCTGAAAAACTTCCAGGGACCATTTCTAACTTTGTGTTTACTCAAAAAGAGTGTGTTTGTGTGTTTGTGTTCACAAGTTTTTAAACTGAGGGACAGATGTGATGTATGTCTGTACATATGTACACAATTACTATCTTCTATACAGCTGCAGGCAAACAACTCTCCTAACAGCCAAGGGCACTGCTCTTGCTGTTGGAGCAGCAGCCTAAGACCCATGTCTTAGGAAAAGAAATATTTTGCAAGTATAATGAGGTGTTTTATCATGCTGAACAATAATGTGTTGTCTAATGGAGGATGCAGAATATCAAACCAGGTAATGCAGCCATCCTTCCCACCCAATGAGGACATTTCAAATGCCAACAGAGAAATGACCTTTAGCATCCCAAACTAGGGGGACGCTTAGAAGGCATGGGCTCTGACATTTGACTCCAATATGAAGAAAATCACAGAGAAACACTTCATACATTGAGAATAGAGTGCCATGGAGAACTTAAGAACACGGATTTGAGTATATACAGCACACCTCAGGCCCAATTAGACACATGCCTATCGCAACCACCAGTATGCTATAAAGAAAATACATCATGTGCAGTGTTCTCAGTTACATAAATACTACTTTCAAACCACGTTCTTACAATTCACTTGTTCCAGTAAGAATGACTAAAAATTACGCATTTGTGGTTATTTCCAAAAGTAATTTTTACTGCTCTATCAAATCCATTTGCTTCTCATACAACATAAAGAAAGAGATTTAAGTCTCCTGGTGTTGTTTTTTAATTCTAGATAAGCAAATAAAACAATTAACTATAAATTCTAATATAGATGAAATTATTGATTCGGATTACTTTAAGGTTGGTCATTGAGAGTAATAATGAAAAACAATAACAAAAAATCATCTGAAAGACCTAACTTGGTGAACTCAGTCACCCTGAAGTGAGTTTTCTGGAGATTAGTGATCTTTAAATTATTCTTCCCATTTTTTCTGGTGAAGATCTTATCTTATGTAGATAGTACCATAAGCAGCCACATCAATTTAAATATGATGTTTTTAAGAAGAAACAACAAAATCATATTTCTCTAATGGCCACATGAAAATTTTGAATAGTAGTAGACCAACTGTAGAAGTGCCCAGTTTGACTTGAGTAAGACATGTAAATAATACATTTATAATTTCTGCAATAAAACATGCAAATTAAAATAACACTCAATAATTAAAACAGCAAAGGTTAGTACAATAAGACCTCTAAACAATCATATTTTATATTATAAAATTTAGTTTAGAATCATTACAAATGTGATTCAGAATCACTTGAGCCTAAAAAAATTTTTACTCATGAAATATCTTAAATGGATCCATTCACATAAAATTGTGTCAACTCTATGTCTTAAATTCTTCAATTCCAGGTACCATTATGAAATTGTTGAAGTTCACAGACTAATCACTAGATTTACCGGAAGTTTTGTCTTGGAAAACAAAAACAAAAAAGAAATTTATTTTATAAACTTAGTACAATACTGATATAATCATAAATCTATTTATTCATTATTTGGGCAACATTCATAGTAACCAGGGTTTTTGGTTTTGGGTTTTTTTTTGTTTGTTTGTTTGTTTGTTTGTTGTTTGTTTTTGTATTTGTGGGTTTATCTTCCTAGAGAAAAACTTACATTTTATACCATTTGGTGAATGATGGAGCAAAATACTTTGGAGATTTGCTGTCACTTTGGTTTACATACCCTCAAAGATTTCTTTTTGCTTAACTGTATTGAACATTTTACAGAATGAATGAAAGGGCATTTAGAAGGTCATTAATCTTTCATGTATGATGGAGAGCCATGCATCGTCTCAATAAATCAATGTTCTTGAAAGACACAAAAGAACCCAGCTTTAATTCCAAATCCGCTACTTAAAATACCAAATGTCTTTGTGTTGCTCCCAGCGCCCAGATGGCTAACCACGTTTCAATTATGCTGAATGCGGCTTCTTCTCAAGTGTTCCTTTCCTCTGTCCGTGCAGACTTTACATTAAAAGCTACTGCTTGTGCAATGACGGTTGCAGGCTACTCTATCCTGTTATCTATGTAAGGGTGGATAGTCTTTAGATGGGAAAGAATATAAGGGAATCCCAAAGCACATCGGTACAAACTTTAAAACTCATCTGAGGATGTGATCGATTCTGGTAAGTTCTTTTGCAAGCTCCACCCCATCACCAACCAACTTCCTTTTGAACGGACCTTACAGTCTTCTCACGGTTTTGCCAGCTGAGGACTGGGAGAGTTTGGGACTCTACAGCAATCTTCATTTCTCAGTCACAGACGGTACAGTCCTCCGTCTCCCATGTCCGTTTCAAAACGTAATCTTAGAAAAATTCCAGATAGTGACTTTCTAAGGGCACCTCGGGTGCTTTAAAAACGACTTGTACACCCACACAGTGAAACCATTTGCATACATTAACTCACTCCAAAAGGATTTAAAGTGGCACTTTTAATGAGCGCAAGGAAAGCTTTGATTTCAGTCCATCGTACATGCTCTCCTTGGGCGGCTTACAGGGCCTTCCTTGTTTCCTGTACTGGGAACAAGGTACTTTTCTCACCTCCTCCTCTCCCGATTCCTCAGCTAAGCTGGCCTTATACATCAGAAACAACTGTGACAACAGACTCCTGCGACAACTGATTCACTAACGCCGAAATCCTGCAGGAGTTTAGGACAGCATTTACATCAGAAAAAGCAGCTCTCCGCTGGTATCTTCCTGCTCAAGCTCTTTATGCTCCTGCAGTGGTTAAGCTCCCCGCCCGGTGCCCCGTGAAAGCTTCTGTAGCCACTGCTTCCCTGGCCCCACGTTTCTGCCTCGGCTGTCCTTCACAGTACACGCTAGAGCACCTGCCACAACTGCGGCTGCTGCTGTGTCCATAATGCACCACAGCTGCTCCTTCTGCAGCACCTCCAAGCGTCATTACTGCTCCCGCACCTCTCTACTTCCTCCCCCGCACCGCTGGTGCAGCTATTATTGCTGCCCCACACCACTGGTGCAGCTATTATTGCTGCCCCCACACAAAGGGTGCAGCTGTTATTGACACCAGAACCTGGCTACAGCTTGCTTCCAATTCGCTGTCACTCCTGTCAGTGCTGACGCTGGTCTTTCAGAGCCAGGCTGGCTGCCCTCGGAGCTACCCTTTGGCATTGGCACATGTGCTATTCTCTCTGTAAGAGGATCTTTGCTAAGGTGCCCCATGTGCTATTTCCATCTCCTCGACACCTCTTGAGGTCTGATTCACATTTTTTACCTCAAGGATTTTCCCTAACTTTTGAGAATAATTTACATTATAAATGAGTGTCCACGTAAAGAATTCTCATGAATAGTAACATTCGAGAATGAATCAAATTAAAACATTTGCATATAAGAGTCAAATACTTTTCTAAACTTTAAATTTTGCTTTATTTATATTAAATATATTAAAGAACATATAGATTAACGGCTAAAAGACCTGATTTTTAAAAAATGGAGAAAAGTATTTTGTTAAGTTCCAGTACTTTTATAAATCAGGATTTTCATGACCGTTGCCCACATTCCCTTGATTGAAAGCAAACTTCTGCGTTTCCATCGTTTTTGTTTATTGCTCATTCTAAAATAACTTAAAGTGGTATTTCTAACCTATGTTACAGACGCATATGAAGAAAAACAATAGCAATGTATGCCAATTACCATAAAAAATACCAGCTAAGCATGTTTCTGACACAGCTATAAGAAACTACAGTCAGACTGTACAGTTGTCTAGAGCCACAGCTCAAACCTAGTCCTGGTCCAGCCCTAGCACCTGTGCGGCTACGTTATCCTTCCCGTGTTCCCGTTCCGTCATCTGTAAGACAGTCCCAACAACTGAACTTCTTTCTACGCGTCATTTTAAGTTTCAATGCATGAGCATAAGCAGCCATCTGTTATTATTGAATGCTAGTACTTACTGCCTCAGGGATGGGAGCTTATTATTGCTCATTGGTCATATTCAATAACTGCAGAGTAACTGCTTAGTACCTGCTAGTATAACTAGAAATGGTGTAAAAATCAGTATGTAATTGCATTTCCTGAGTGAGCTCTACGAATACGGTATCTAAAGAGTCAAATGACCAGGAACTCTGGAAGAAGGGTTTCTGGAGAGCAGAGATTATAGTAGCACAGGGTGGACCTCATTTCAAACAGGAAGGAGAGAAAGGGGGCAGCAATTACAACAGCACAGGGTGGGCCTGGACTCAAGCAAGAAGGGAAGACAGGCATTAGAAGGGACAACATTCTAGACCTGGATGTGGGAGAAAACCTCTTGAATGAAGCTGGTGCCCAGTTAATGACATAATGATGTTTCTTATTAAATTATTTAAAAATGCAGTAGAACAAGGATAGGCAACTTCTAACAGATGCTACATTATAGAGACAAAGAAATTAATTTCATTTCGCACAGGTCAAATAACTCAGGAAATCCCTATCTAAATCTAACACTGCCCCGGTTTGCTTTCTGCTTCTGTGATTCTGACTAAAAGCAACTTGGGGAGGAAGGGTTTATTTGGTTTAAAAATGCAGGAACAGCTCAGTCCTGAGGTAGGTCAACAGTGCCTGAAGCCAGACACCTTGTAGGAAAAATGTTCCTGGCTTGTTCCTTCCTGCTTGTTCAGCTGCCTTTCTTATACAGGCCAGGATTGCCTGATTTAGGGGATAGCACTGCCCACAGTGGGCTGGGCCCTCCTACGTCAGTTAGCAATTAAGAAAATGAGCCACAGATATGTCCAAGAGCCAGACAGATGAAGTAATTCCTCAGGACAGGTCCCACTTGGGGCAAGTTGACAACCAAAATTATCCACCACAAACACTAAAAGCTTATGTGGGATTAATAATAGCGAGTCAATGAAATCAACTGTAGACACCACCCAATGTGGCAGTCTTCTAGGTTTCCTGACAGAATACTGGGGTTTTTACAATAGATTTCCTGCATGTTGCCAGTGTGGATTTGAAGTGAGGCAGCTTGATGCCACAGCATTCAGTAGTATTTGGGGGAATAAAAAGGGGTGAGGTGGAGAACCAGGAGGTCACAGCCAGCTATTCACAATAAATAGGAGAATAAGGCTCAACTACAACCCCTCTGGTTCTGTAGTCTCTGTTTATTGCTTACAGACAAGTAGACTCGAACCCAAGGCCAAGGTCAAGGAGTACAGCTAGCATTCTCCTATCTCTGTCTTCCACCTCACTACAAAACTGGAAATCCTAAGTGGTTTTCACCCTCTGCCAAAACAACCCTGGAAAACTCTCTACATTGCCTCTGTCTGAAGGCTGGGATGAAGAAATCTGTTTCAGGTGACTCTCCTGGTTGTTCTCGTTCCTCAAACCAGCAATAGGGAGTAAACTTTTGAAAGGAGCCAACTGCTAAGTTACAGAGTGCAGAGAGGCAGCCCTGTGCAGAGGCAGCTACACACTAGCACTTCTTTCTCTCTTTACTCTGCGTCGCCTCAGACAGTCTGTATTTCTCGTCTAGATTTCCTAGGTCTGAAGTCTACAGTCCAACTCTTGGTCCTTATCTTGAGAATATGGGAAAGCAGGGGAAGGTATAAAAACTTAGGCCCAGCAGGGGGTCTCAGGTATTGAGTGCCCTAAGAGAACATGAGGAAGTGGCCCTCCTCTTACCTCTCTGTTCCCTGGTCACTACAAGGGGAAATGGGCCTTTCTTCCTTCTTTTCATTTCCTGGTCACTATGAGGTGAGCGTTCCATGGCACTGAGTGCTTCCTGTGGTTATGCCTACCACACATGCTTAAAATCTACTGGCCAATCATCCACGGGCTGGAATCTTTACACCTGTGTGTTTGGCTGTACCTGCACAACTTCTGGGTTCATCACCTTAGGCCTTTTCTGGTGTCATGGATGTGTCTTCTGCCACATGTCTGCATGATATGAGTCCCATCATTAATCCCTAATTACAGTTAGGTTCCTTATTATCTCCTCCACCCGTAATAAGTCTGTGTTCATTAACAGACAGGCTGCTGAAGTTAAACTCTCCTCCCACAACCACCGCAAGAAAGCAAAATCCAACTCATTCATGTCTGAGCATTGAATTAGGAGACACGCTTAGGTATAGCCATGGTAGAAAATCTCCTTCAAAGTCAGCTTAACATCCAAATTCAATTCGGCTAACTATAAACGCGACCCAGAAAAAATACGAAATTTCTGTTTTCTAAGCATGGCCTTCCTGTTCTCTCTTTGTTTTGCTTTTTGGCCACAGTCCCTCTTTGAAGCCCAGGCAAGCCTTGAGCTTGACATTCTCCCTCATTGTGTTGATTTATATGCTATACTTCCCTTTACAACTAATCAATGCTTCATTTAATGTGATATAGTCATGCTCTCTGAAAGTGAGCATTATTAACTCCTTCACAGAAATGTTGATTGAACATATTTTCTGATTTAAAAACCAGGGAGTCTTCACTAACCTACAAACAAAACCAGATATGGGCCAGCCCCAGTGCTGTCAATCATTGTCTACATATTTCTTGAGGCTTCATCTTTCATGGCATTGTCATGTGATAATTTATGATGATGTGTAGCAATTAAGATCACAGAAGTGTATTAGAAAGAACAAAAGTTTTGGAAACAAATGAACTTGAATCCAAGTCTATCCAAAACAATGGGCTCCTGTGGTCACGGCTGCTCATAATCTCTGTATGAAATGGAATACATTAGTCAATTTTTATCAGTGTGATAAAACACAATAAACAAAAGAAACATTGAAAGGGAAGAGTGTATGCAGCTTACACTTCCAGGTACCAGTCCATCACTGAGTGAAATCAGAGCATGAATTCAAACAGAAACTATGCAGGAAAGGTACTTACTGGCTTGCTTCCTGGTTCATGCTTAACTCGCTGGCTTTCTTACATAGTCCAAGACCGTCTGCCTAGGGATGCTGCCATCTGTAGTGGGCTGGGCCCTCCCACATCAGTCATCAACCAAGACAGGCGCATAGGCCAGTCTTATATGTTCTTTAGCAAAGCTTCCCTTTTCCCTGGTAACTTGTGTCAAGTTAGCAATGAAGACTGTTCAGTATGGAAGGTGTCCAGCCTGCCTTCGGGGTCATTGCACATTGGACTTTTTATTTCTAGAGAAGTTGTTTTGACAACAAAATAAACAAAGAAGAAGACTCTTGCTTCATTTCTTCCACAACAGCACAAAGAAAAAGGGCACCAGAGTGAGAAAACTAGAACAAAATGGGCACTTTCCACCATAATTCTTCATAGAAACAGAATGTAGAGACTGCAGTGTGCAGCCATCAGATGAGAGTGTTTCAAGATTTACTGTTAGGAAATATTCCTATAGGAGAGTGAGCTAGAACAAAGGTCATTAGAGCCTGAACTTGGCCTGAAGTCTCCTTCATGATAGTCGCTGAAAATTCAATGTCCCTTTCAATATTTTATAGCAACCCCTAGATGGAGTGAACCTCAAAAGGTCTTTGACACCAAAGAGGTATCCAGAAAGCCTATGAACTAAAGGATGCTCATCTGGGTTTGCAACATAAAAACTACAAAACGGATTTTGTTTGTTACCTAAAGTAAATGTCTGCAAAAACAAAACAAAACAAAACAAAAAAACCAATATTTTTAAAACAGAATTCACTTTGGTCTCTTAGCTAAAATCCTTTCTGTTTTGAGCTTTGCCCTCCTGCTCACTTGACACTTGGTGTCATTTAAATGTTATTTTTGTGCTGGATGTCAAGTAATGAAGAAAATTACCATAGGGATGTTTTAATGTGTATCCTTAATAACTCCCTGAAATTTAAATGCTTGGTTTCTCCCCATCCACACAGTGTCCTTGGATGTGTCGCCACCATCCCCGTGTGAACAGTAGCTATTTCCCTGACCAGTGGTTGTTTACATTTTTGTGGAATCATTGCCTTCTGGACCACACAAGGAGTAAATAGTCAAATGCAGGAACCTCAACGGTGAGTCAAGCAACCTTCAGGAACAATGCATACTACTGTGAGATACACTGCCTCCCAAGGCTTAGTGAAACCTTCAGGAACAATTCACACTACTGTGAGATACACTGCCTCCCAAGGCTTAGAGAAAGGTTGCATTGTATTCCTCCTAGGAGACAAAGGCACAAGGCTGGAGGAGGCTGAGCACCTGCCTGAGGTTCCCACTGCAGGTAAGACTTTGAGCAAGTTACTCCCCTTTTCAAATTCTGTTGACCAGGAGCCTGGAGAGATAGCTTGTTAGAAGCACTAGTTGCTCCTCCAGAAGTTACTAGTTCAAATCCCAGCAACCCTGTGGCCACTCAGAACCATCTATAATGAGATCCAATGCCCTCTTAAGGAATGTAGATATATGTGAAGACAGAGAACACACATATATATGTATATATATATGTATATGTGTGTATATACATATATATGTATATATATATATATTACATAGATAAGTAAATCTCAAATTCTGTTGACTGTTTCTCCCAAAATTGAAATGCATATCAAATTTGTTAATGGAGGATGGAAAAATTGACTTTAGGAAATACCATACTTAACAAAGATAAAATTTAAACTGTGGCTTCATTTCCCAAGTTATTCACACTTTGTCTCATGTTCTAGTGACCAATAGAACCTGTTTAGGTCACGTTTAAAAAATATTTTTCATTTGTGTGTGTGTGTGTGTGTGTGTGTGTGTGTGTGAGAGAGAGAGAGAGAGAGAGAGAGAGAGAGAGAGAGAGAGAGAGAGAGCATTCATATTTAAGAGCAATGGAGGCCAGAGGTCAATGTCAGCTGTGTTTCTCAGGTGCTATCTAGATAGACTTTCATACTTAGGCTGGAGTTAGGAGGCTGGGAAGCCTGGCCGCTGACCCCCAGGGGTCTGCTTGGGTGTCTCCTTCAAACAGTCTCTAAGACAGGAGGATGAGATGAACTAAAAAGTTAAGTGCGTAATGTGATGAAGTTAACACTCGGCAAGTGTGGCAAACTTCTGTCCCACACAATCACCCTTCTCCTGTGTTGCTACAGCTCACCCCCAGCACCACCTCCCAATCCAGCATCTACCACCATGTTTAAACAAAGGTGATTCATTTGGTGTATCTGCTCTTGGATGCTGAATGACAAACATTTTTCATAACTATAAAGGCATTGATGAACTCCACAGATACACAGTGAAAAGGGTACAAGGATGGTCGTCTCCATCACATCAGCCATCTGTGCTGGTACACACAGAAGAGGATACAGGGATGGCCACATATACCTCATCATATACATGTCTGCTCTTAGACATAGAGAAGAGGATACAGGGATGGCCGCCTATACCGTATCCGTCCATCTGTGCTTATACACAAAGTAGAGGATACAGGAATGGCCGCCTCTATCACACCAGCTGTCTGCACTGGTTCGACCCAAGTTTTTGGAAAGCTAGAATAACCCTCGTGCCCTAAGCCATCTTATCCCATGAAGAAAAACTGCTCTCCCACATCCTTCATTTCTCAATAAGCCATGGGTCAAGTGGCACTCTCAGTTTGCCAGGCCCTGGGCTCAGGACACTAAAGATTCATTACTTACTTGCAACTAATTACGACCTCGACGGGAAGATAATTTCTATATTTTATTATGCAGGGTAATAAAACAGTAAGCTGGCTTCGCAACACAGGCGGCCCAAGCCCACTTAGACACAAACATGAATGGCTGTTTTAATGGGTTGAGCGGGTGATTTAATACACTATCTTAAAAAGAAGACAATGAGTCAACTTTAGTAGCACTAGCAGAATTCTGAGTGGCTCCCACTGCCCTGCCAGGGGCACGGAAGCAGTTCGGCAACATCCAGCGGCAATTATGGTTCAAAGCTCCATTGTTATACACACATATCACATAATCACATTTAAAACTATCATTAAAGCGAAGGATAAACTGTGGGCCTCGTTTTTATACACTACTTCTAGTAAAAATGTCACAAATCGGAAAATTGCTATAAATTTAAAATAAGCAGGACAATATTTAATATACTTCGAAATTTAAAGACATACAGCTTCTCCAGAACACGAAATGCAGTAAATACCTGAAGATTCTATGGAAAATTCAGAGATGTCATGTACAAAGAAGGTTACTTCCATTTTTCTTGAGTGTAAATGATGCCTTGGAAGCAGCTGGGACCGTGACAGTTTCATGCAAGGGGAGAGGAGAGAGAAGTATTGTCTGTGAGCCACATTTTCACAAACTTCCTGCTTCAAGTTTAACTCAGCGTTCATTTGAGAAGGCTTTGTGGGGCTCGTAGGCCTGCTGGGGTCTCAGGCTGTAGCTCGGAGGTTGTCCTGAGCGCAGGCTGGAAGGGGGTCATTCCCACTCTGTGACACCTCTGCCACCCACATCTGTCATATGAACAGACTGCCAATCACTGCCAATCTAGCTATCATTCCAAATGAGGCAGCAAAGTCCTCATAGCCCTCGAAGCCTGGGCCTCTCTGCCATCCTCACTCCCTTCCTCTAGCCAGCCTGTCACTGCCCTAGTAGGTCAGGCATCCTCCAGGGGAGGAGTGGATGCAGCAGTTACCCTGAGTCATTTGTAACGTTCAAAGCCGTGTCCCATCTTTGAAACAGCATCTTGTGTTCAGTGGTTCTGCTAGCTTACAGCGTTGGCTTTAGCGGTTTCTACTTCTTAATGAGTAGAAACAAGCTGGGCTGCAGATGGCTAGAGACCATATCAAGTATTTTATCCACTGCCTGATGCTTTACAAGAAAAGTAGTGTGGAAATCCTTAGAACAATGGAAAGGTTTTACACCGTTCAAATCGTGTATCTACAAGAATGAGAAAGAATATGTAATTCTTAAAGTAAGTTGCGGGGGGGTGAGCACTGTTGGGAACAAATTCAAAGACTGTGGTCACTTCACTGCCCTACGCGTTTCTAAATGGCTCCTGATCTTTCCTTAAACTGGAATCTTCTTTAGTTTTACTCGGTGTGTTTCGTAAATGCATGAAGAAGACCTAGAGGCAGATCTTGACCATATGTAAATTATCTGCCAATTGGATCCCTGTTTACCATCTTGACTTCATTATCTAATTCTATCATGGGGGGGGGGGGAATCCCACGCTTTGTACAATAGGAGTATATGGCTAATAGGTCATTACATATGTATTATCATTTTTATTATTGCAATAATTATTAGGGGTGTGCAGTTGTGCCACAGTGTGTGTGTGGAAGTCAGAGACAACTCTGGATCTGGTTCCCTCTGCCCTCTTTGGGATCTAACTCAGGTAACAGGGTAGGAAGAAGGCATTTCAATCTTCTATCTCATCTGAGAATATTTTGTAATGGAGATTTATGTAATAATTCTTCCCACTTATCTTCATTTTCTGTATTCCACTCTCTTTCCATGGGCCGCTCTTACACAGACTACTGAAAGACTGCCATTATAAAATATCATCACGGGCCCTGGTGGCACACGCCTTTAATCCCAGTACTCAGGAGGCAGAGGCAGGCAGATCTTGGTGAGTTTGAAGCCAGTGTGGTTTACAGAGTGAGTTTCAGAATAATCAGAGCTACACAGAGAAACCCTACCTCGAAACTCCCCTTCCCCACCCAAAGAAATGGAAATATCATCATATTCTATTTTGGGGTTACTTTAAGGAACATTCTGATCTACACTGGCCCCTGTCATTTACCAGTTATTCCTTTCCTGGATGAGAAGTCTTCATCTGTCAATCACTAAAATTCAGAAGCGCTAGACTGTTCCCACCTCTGCCATTGATACTCATCTCAGGTGCTTTAGTTCTTCTTAATCAGGCCCAGGTTTAGCCCATTGAGACATTTCACCTAACGCGAGTCAACTCTAATTCTAAACTGCCTGGAATAAAATCATTCCTTAACTTACTGTCCAGAACCCAGCAGCCCCATCTTCTCTTCATCATCAATATGGCTTCACTGTGAAAATTAATAGATTATCCAATTGCTAAAGCTCGTTCTAGTATCAGCTAAACACAGTCCAAGCATGTGTGTAGGAGTTAGGCTGGTACAGAGGTATTTATCTGGATATGTTCACCTGGATGAGGTCAGAGGTCAGCATCAGGGTCACACCAGTGCTCATAGTAAACCTGGATGCCAGTTTCACCAAAACGTAAAAAGCGTTCTTTAGAATACAGCACAATTATCGGTTGCAGTAAATGCAGATTCCAGTCTCAATGCCGCCTTATCAGTGTTCTGTGTTACGTGTGCACAGAGAATCACTGATCGGCACCTGGCTGAGGACTGAAGTTGTGTAAAATAAGGCCCTTCTGACTACGGGATGAGCCTAGGAAGTCACTGTCTGGGGTAGCGCATTTCCACTATGAAGAGCCCCTGAAAGAAACTACTCACTCACGTTTATCACGAGCGAAGGGAATCTGACACCTCAAGCAAAATAACTGACAATGTTAGGGTAAATTTTGAGCTAACAAGTAAAATTTTGAATTATGAATAATTTCTAAGCATCCCCAGGCGGGTTGGGAGTCAATACATGTAAAGAGTTTTCTGCAAGCCAACTGTCATGTGTCACTACAAAAACAGAGGCCATGTCGCTGGACGAGGACAGCAAGCACGGAGGCAAAGTCACACACTGCTGATGGGCTGGCCTGCAATGACCAATGGCTGCAAGAACAACACATCATGGAGGAGGGCAGGGCCGTCCCTGGATGGTGCTGGGGAACAGCCTTGCGCACTTGGCAGTGTGAGCCAAGCTAGGTCTTGGCTCCTCATCTTGTAAAAGTGGGCTAAAGACAGAAGGTCAGACCTCGATAAGAACATCAGAATAAAACACTTCCCCCAGTGTACTTCCTTCCAAAATAGTGACCATGCATTCTTTTATTAAAATCTTGAAAATACAGACGATAAAAAAAAATAAAATAAAAATTAGGCACATACAAATCAGACTAAAAAGCTTCAGGATGACAGAAACAACCAACACCGTGAGAGATAAATCTCTAGATGGAAAAACAAAGGATGAATCTGAGAGTGGTTAGCTGGGGAAATATTTGAGAAACTGAAACATGTCAGCAGTATCAAACTGAACAATGGTGTTAAATCGTGGGTAGAAGACCCAACAGTTCCAGAAGAAAATAGATGAACAGATGGCCAACAGGTCTGTAAAGAATGTGCATCGTCAAAGAGCCTCAGGTAAACCTGATCGTCCGTGTCACTCTCCACGCCAGTGACACCCCACCCCCTTTAAAACTATTGCCACCCAGAACAGGTTAGTGCTACAAAGGCTGCAAGAATTTACTCACATGCACCCGTACATGTGGGTTAATCAGCTTCCCATGACTATAACAAAGTCCTCGGATGATCAGTTCATAAGGATAAAGGGTTTATTGTGGACTACAGTTTTGGAGGCTGTGGTTCATGACCCACTGGCATCCTTGATTTGGGCTGGTGGTAAGGCAACAGACTGGGTTAGAAGGGCATGGTGGACTGAACTGGCTGCATCATGAGGCAGAGAAAAAGGAGGAAGAGGAAGGGATCGCAGGCACTGGCCTCCTTTAAGGATATCCTGAATATCCTAAATGCCTCCCACTAAGCTGCAGCTCTCCAGGGTTCCACAAAACCTCAGTGGGGACCACCAGAGGGACCAAGTCAACAAAATTTGAACTGTAGCAGCAGCGGAACGCAAACTGGTGACTCCATCACAGAAAACATTAGAAAAGTCATGAACAAACATTAAAGAGAGAAGTGTCACAGGATACAGTAACCCATCACTGCATGTGTCCAGACAGGAGGAAATGCAGGCCTTGGAGAGACAAACCTACATCCATGTTGACTGAGCACTGTATAGTGGCGAGACTATCAAACCAGCCAACCCATGTGAGCATCAGTGGATGGCAAGGTAAAGAACACGTGATGCGTGTGCAGTGATTCTACATGGCTGTCAAAACAGTGAGGCCTGAGATCTGCATGCGTGTGCATGAGACGGGCAGGGGAGAGGCTGAGTGAAATCGCCACGCACACACTGATGCCACTTGGTCTGTGTGCCTCACTCAGATGCGTAAGAGGAGAATACAGTGGAGTTCATGGACTCTGGAGTATTTAGAGGGGAAATGGTCAGATATGGGTCACAGCTACACCACTGTCATTAAAAGGAACATATTTCAAGAGACTTGATATAAAGCAAGGCAATTACAATTGCTAATGATACAATGTATTTATGAACATGTGAAGGATGTGTGTGCTATGGACGATCATCATGAAAATAACTGTGATATGTAATAAACTGACAGAGTAGCAAGGCTTGAGTACATCACAATAGACACACATACATGGATACATATATGTATGAAGACATAAATATATCCATATACACATATACATACCTGCATACATATATATACATACATCACACTATCACACATATCACACTTAAGCACATACACATATATGCACACACATAAACACACTCATGCACACACAAACATGTTCTTTAGAACATTCATCTATCCATCATTTAAAACAAGTATATTTGAAATTCATAAAATAGCCTACCATAAAGATCCTTTCTGATAAAGTCTCCATCACTTACCCCAGTTTTTTATGAATTGTATAAAGCTGATAGATACATCTTTTTTTTTGAATTCATAAACTTCCTAATTGTGTTATTAGAAAATACCAGCTTACCATAATTTTTCAGATTACATTTATCAATCAGATACCATTCCAGTCTAGAGCTCTGTGTGTGTGTGTTTCTTTTTTTTCTTTTTATTTATTTATTTATTAAAGATTTCTGCACATCTTAAATAGGCAAAGATCCATTTGTAAGGTAGCAGAGAGCATAGATTTTCATGTAACTACACAGGTAAATCTGCTGACTGAGTTCCTGATGTCTTGCCAATAAGTCCCAGTGCGATGTCTTTCCAGATGGTAAAATCAACGATTACCTGAACAGGGGACCAAACCAAAATACTTTTCCATTACCCTACATAAAACCTACCTGTTTGAGAATTGGAATAATGTCAGATATTTTAACTGGGAAACAAACAAACAAACAAAACAAAACAAAAAGCTTGAGACTTCTACTGTATTCTGTAAGTCATGGCCAAAGAAAAATTTTAAATGTGAGCTATTACTTCAAATTTTCAAGTTTGAATATGTAACATCTTTAAACAAAAAAAAAGAACATTATGTTTCATGTAATGTTAATAAATTAGCAACTTTTTTTTTTTTTTTTTGCTTTGTTAAAACAAGTCCCTCAGTTACTTTTCTGAGGCTGAGATAGATAGAACACCAGGACTGAAAGCAACTTACAGACAAAAGCGTTGACCTTGGCTTATGGTTCTAGAGGATTAAAAGTCCACCATGATGGACAGGCAGGGCAGCAAATCAAGGAATAGGAAGCTGAGAGATCACATCTCAACCGCAAACAGGAAGCTGAGACACAAACTCGTAATGGATGGAGGCCATAAGCTCTCAAAGCCGTTTCCAGTACTCATCTAGCAAAGCTCCACCCCCTGAAAGCTAGAAAATACTGGAGCCCATGGGGGACATTTCTTATTCAAGCCACCACAACTAGTAAAGAAAGATGGCTAAGACACACCCTTAACCAGAAGGCCCTTGGGGAGTTTCAGAGGAGCATAAGGGGGTCCAGAGGCCAGTGGCCTGGAAAGTGGCCTATGTGACCCTGGTCAGCTGCAGCCCCTCTTCCACTCACACAGTAACCCTATGCCAGACCACCCTTTATTCCCTCTGTTCTTTTGAATTTCTGACAATCCTCATTTCGTTTGTAGAACAGAGGTAACTCCTATTCTCTGCCCTTGTTCAACCGACGGGTCAAGTTTACCCACAGCTTTTCGTGAACTCAATCCTCAAAGGAGCTGTGTTCTGACCTTGGCTCTTCCCGTGGTACTCAGCAGTAACAAGCTTGCAGCACTACCACATACTGGGTAATAAATGAGACTCTGAAATAAAAAGGATCAATATAGCAAAGTCCCTGGTCATCATGGCGTCTAACGGAGACCCAATGCTGCAAGTCTGTAAATAAAACAGACTTCTAAATTTTAATAAATTTTAATTAAAATTAATTAATCAATTAATTGACCTATTACAGTCGACAGCTTTTGGAGGTATTCCTGCCTTAGCTAAAGCATTCAAGCTTTAGCTTTGACAGGTGGTGGGAGAGAATGTGTGTGTCCCTTGTCAAGTGTCCAAAGTGAACAATGCCAAAGGTTTATCTCTTGTGCCCACAGACCGCAGGCCAAGCTCCCATCTTCTCCCCTGACCCTCTCATCACACAGAATGTGTGACCCTGGCCGAAGCCCTGAGCAAGCAGCCCAGATCCCTATCAGGTCAGACAAATGCATGTTTTCAAATACATTAAAAGAATCTGGGAAAGAGCAGTGCCCAAGTCATCTCTGCCGTCGACACTCTATGGCTTCTCATTGCAGCATCATAACTAGCCAACTGAGCAACTGAAAAAAATCAGCTTACTCTATATGTTGGAGAAACACAAGCAAGAATAACATGACATTTTACATCCAAACTACTGTTTTCAGTGCTCTTTGGGCATAACAAATAAAACATTTGGTTTAAATTGCAGGAGTGGCTGTACCATGGGAACTCAATGTTGGTTTACAGTTTCAGCAATTTCAGTGTACGGAGGGTATCCTGATGCATGGGTGCACATGTTTGTGTGTGTGTTGTGTGTGTGTATACAAGAGAGAAAGAGAGAGAAATGGAAACTCATACAGGTACACACACACATGCACGCCTGCACACACACACGCGCACACACACATACACTAGTCCTCAGATTGATTCTCCTTTGGTTTGTCTGAAGTCTGAAAGAGTAATTTTCATACTAATGTCTACTGTTAAAGAAGCAATGGGCATGCTGCCCCCATTCCTAACAAAAGTTATTTGTAACAATTATTTTTAGTCTTCATGCCTATTTTAGAGACATTACTATCTGGCACACTTGTGGCAAGTCCGTCTTCCCCTGTGGAATGGATAAGTCACAGGCATGATGGGTCTTCTAATGGCACCCAGGAGCATTCCTTCCCATGCTCCACTCTCCTCCAAAAAAGCAGTTGAGTGAAATAAACACCTAATTATGTCATCTGTTTAACGAATGCAGCCATTATCCAGAGAGACTTAATTGCCAGCCATCAGTAAATATTTGGGTTTTTAAACTAATCGAGGCTGTTCATCTCAGAAGTAACTACAGAGAAGAAAGTGAGAGATGGAATAAATACAAATCCAATAATGATTTATGCATAAATCATGACCTGATCCAAACCAAAGACCACTGATGTTAAAATCTTTAGAGTAGTAAATAGATGGAAGGATACAGTTTGTTCCTGAAGCCTCTCTGGAAAGGTGTGCAAGGAAAAATTGGAATTCATTTACAATTGCATCACCATTGGGAATTATATTTCTAATGAGCACTAATGCCCTCTGATCCCATCAATAGGATGCATAGAGCTAGTGATCACACACACACACACACACACACACACACACACACAAATAATCACAGGGGATTCCAGAAGATAATAATAAAAACAAGCACTCAAAATGAAAGCATCCTTGGTCTCCCCCAAGGAGAAAGCAAGTAAATAAACACAACAGCCTCAATTTTACCACCATGTTGTATTTGAATTCCTGCCAGGCATCAGAAGCCACATTTGATATTTTGAGTTTTTGCCTGAGGGGCAGATGCTAGGACATCTCTGAGGAGAGTGGGAAGCAGGAGAGGGAGGGGACTCAGAAAATATCAATCAAACGTTCTAGAAGGTAGCTGTATCCATTCTTGGCAATTTTCACACAGCCCTGGAACGAAGGAGCTTAATGGATGGGCGGAGACAATAGTTCAGCCTGTGTCTCTGGAGGATGGGTTCAAGACTGACTCGGGCACCGGGCAACCTTCCCCACCTGGAGACAGGACCAGTGCCTGCACCAGTGCATCTAACAGCAGCGCACTTTTATCCCAAGACTCACAGGGGAACTTCAGATCTAACTGTTCACAGCTACCCGAGTTAGCTTAGGAAGAAAGAGCAGCATTTCCTCCGTGCCAGGAGGTCGTCTGCAAGCCCCTCGGGCAGAAGAAATCAGGAATCTCCACAAACTTGGCTCACCACGTTGAGATTACTCACTGCCTATGATCTGCCAAGCTCGCTGAGGATGGGGAAGTCAGTGCTGCCCTAGTGTAAACTGCCACGCAGGCTCCAGCAAATCCAACTCAGAAACCTAACCCACGCAGAGACCTAGCAAAACCCTTCACCTTGGAACCAGGATTTAACTCTGAGACTGTCCATCCACCAAGCTGATTTCCTTACTGAGAGAAATCTAGGTTAGTCCGTACAAATGGGCTTTAGTCACTTATGAAAATGGCAAATGCTTTGTCCAGTAGCCTTACACTCATGATTGCAGGTGAGGGATATTGAAGTTCTAAAAAGTTCATTATTTATTGTAGCCTGAATGATAGCTGCATTTTTCTGAAACTGTCAGTAGGTGACAACATTTTTCAAGTTGTCCCTGTTTATAAAAGCGGCCACAAAAACACAGTTAAATCATAGAGAGTATGCACAATAGCAAAGACATATGTATATATATATATATATATATACATATATACATAACATATATAAAGCCCACCCAGAGCAAATAATAAAGGAACCCAAGCTCTCACCTCTGCTCTCTGTGTCCTGGGAAAGGCAGATGACTTCTCAATGGCATAGACATCCACCAGGTAGAGACATGCTCCCTGCTCCCGGTCCAAAATGGCTGCAGTTTGAATGATACCAGTCTGCCGTCCAATGGTAAAGAGACGTCCAACAGTCTTTTCTTCACAGTGAACAGAAACGATGTAATACTCCACCGGAGCCTCTGACCCTCTGGGACTAGCTGCTTCTATGGATATGACATTGGTACCAATGGGCTCCCCTTCCTTCAAAATGGTTATGTATTTGTTCTGTGTGAAAACAGGCCCATCAAGGCCCTGGAGGATGACGGTCAGTTCCGTGGTTGACTTCCTCCTCTCGGGGCCCAGGTCTGTGGCTGACACTATGAGGTTGTAGATGAGCTGCGAAGGCACCAAGGCGGAAGCCACACGAAGGTCTCCGCTGTAGCGGTCCACAGTGAAGGTGTCCGTGTCCCCGTTCACTATCTCATATTCAACCTCGCCATTGGCACCTTCATCGGGGTCTGCAGCCATGATGGTAGTCAAGACTGAACCGATCATGGCTGAGGGGTCTGCAGCCAGGGCATTTTGGGATATAAACATTGGGACATTGTCGTTGAGGTCTGTCACCAAAATGGTCACATTTTTCAAAGCGTACCTCCTGGTTTCGATGGGCACTGCCTGGTCGTTGGCTTTCACCGTCAGCTCGAAGAGATTGGCAAACTCGCGGTCGATCTCAGCACTGGTGTAGATGGTCCCTTTGACTTCGTCTATGCTGAAGTGGTTGCCGCGAGGCATCTGTTGAATGATGGCGTAAGACAGCTGCCCATTGATGTCCGCATCCGGGTCGTGTGCTGTCACAGAAATGACAGATGTGCCAAGAGGGATGTTCTCCACTATAGACTTAAAAATGTCTCCTGGAGGAAAGCTCGGGGGGTTGTCATTGAAGTCCCTCACGTGGATCACCACTGACATGGTGGATGACCGAGGAGGCCGCCCTTGGTCTTTTGCTGTTATATTCAATTTATATAAAGACTGCGTCTCAAAGTCCAACTTCTTGGCAAGAAAGATACTCCCAGTGTTTGGACTGATGCTGAAAGTTCCATGGTTGTTGGACCCTGTGATGGTGTAGTGTAAGTCTGCATTGGCACCCGAGTCGGAATCAGTGGCAGTGACAGAGGACACAAGTTCGCCAATCCTCATGTTTTCCAAGACATCCACAAACAGTGTTGACTTTGGAAAAGAGGGAGTATTGTCATTTTCATCCAAAATATCAATGCTGAGTGTGCAGGTTGAGTTGAGGGAGATGGCCCCTGAATCCACCGCCTGGATGAGGAGGGAATAGGCCGGGGTCGCCTCATAGTCTAACTTGCCTATGAGAGTCACCTGACCAGAAAACCTGTCTATAGCAAACTGTCTTTCTTCATTTCCTTTGAGGATAGAGTAGTGGATGAGGCCGTTACTGCCTTCATCCACGTCTGAGGCGGACACCCGTAAGACCTGGGTCAGATTGGTCGCCGTTTCTGATACTGTAGCTTGGTAAAAGTCTTTTAGAAACTTGGGGGCGTTGTCATTGATGTCCTTCATGTAGACATGCACGGTGGCCTGGTCCTTGAGAGGCTGAGGGAGGCCCTGATCTGTGGCTATCACTGTGAAGCTGAACACTGCTGTGCCCCGTCTCCTCATGAGTGACTCCCTGTCGAACTTGTGGGTGCTGGTGATCTCCCCAGTGACAGCATGCAGCTCAAAATCGGGCTGG
The DNA here is from genome assembly GCF_950005125.1 of Chionomys nivalis. Taxonomy (NCBI): domain Eukaryota; kingdom Metazoa; phylum Chordata; class Mammalia; order Rodentia; family Cricetidae; genus Chionomys; species Chionomys nivalis. Next base: position 33,883,254 of record NC_080109.1, read on the forward strand.
GCGACCTCAAAAGTATACCTTACTTCCCCATTCGGCCCGAAGTCCTTGTCCACAGCACTGACTTTGCCAACAAATGACCCGGCTCTCTGCTCCTCTTCAAAGTAAAATGTGTAATTGGTACTATTAAACAAAGGCCTATTGTCATTCACATCTTCTAAAATCACAGTGACATTCACAGTAGCACTTAGGGGCTCCACTGCCCGGTCAGAGGCAACGACCACTAACACATATCTCTCCTGAAGTTCCCGGTCCAGTTCACTTTTTATGTACAACTGGCCATCTGGAAATATGCCAAAGGCATCGCCAGTGTTCCCATCTGTGACCGTATAGGCTATTTCCCCATTTGCCCCAGAATCTTCGTCGGAAGCTTGCACTTTAAAAAACCGAGAATTCACGGGCTCTGACTCAGAAAGGGTGACCTCATAGGAAATCTGGTCAAACACTGGTGGGTTGTCATTTACATCATGGACGTAAACTGTCAAAATGATGCTGGAGGAGAGCTGGGGGACGCCCATATCCGAGGCCAAGATTTCTACCTGGTAGGAGCCCGTGTGAACATCCAGGGCACCCAGGAGACTGATGCTACCATTTTGCTCATCGATAGCAAATAGGTTCTTGGGGTTCTGCTTCAGACTATAGAGCACCCTGCCGTTGACACCTTCATCGGGGTCCACAGCTTTGGCCTGGAAGATGCTGTGTCCTGCCTGCCAGTTCTCTACTGCATTTATGCTCTCTACTGCCTGGAGGAAGTGGGGGGCGTTATCATTCAAGTCTTTCACGGTGATGTTAACCACCGTGTCTCCCGCTACTGCGCCCCCACTGGCCACTACTCTCAGCTGATAGAAGGACTGTTCTTCCCTGTCGATCACACTGGCTGTGGTCAGCTGCCCTGTGACGGGATGCACAGCAAACGTACCTCTCTGGTCCCCAGTAGTGATGAGATAGCTGATGTTGGCATTGAGGTCCATGGTGGTTGCAGAAACACTGCCCACGTGGTACCCTAGAGCCACGTTCTCAAAGACCACGAAGCTGTAAGCAGCCTGGCTGAACACGGGTGGGTTGTCTTGTGTATCTAGCACCGTGACTGTGACTATGGCCTGGTTCGGGGACTGTAGGTTGCCCCCATCAGTAGCCACTATCTGCAGCTGGTAGGCTGTTTTCTCTTCTCTGTCTAGGGCCATTCTTGTAGAAATAACCCCACTCTTAGCATTAATCTGAAACCTCGAGCTGTCCCCAGCTGAAATACTGTACTGAACAGTCCCGTTGGGACCCATGTCTGGGTCGGTAGCAGACACGGTGGTGACATAGCTACCTCCAGGCTCATTCTCCTGAATATGAGCAAAGTATTGGACTGGGTAGAACACGGGGCTGTTGTCATTGATATCCAGAAGGCTGACATTCACCTGAGCTGTGGACGACTGGGGAGGGGAGCCCAGGTCTGTCGCTAGAATCAACAGACAGTAGAAGGCTTGCTCCTCTCTGTCTAGGGGGGAAGTAGTAGTCAGTCTCCCAGATACAGGATCCAGGCGGAAGAGCCTTTGGTCACCCTCGGCCTCTTGCAGGGAGAAGCGCACCGTCCCGTTGTCGCTCAGATCCCCATCGGTTGCCCCTATAACCAACAGCTCCGTCCCAGCTGGAGCATTCTCAGCCACAGAGACCTCATAGCCTTCAGACTGGCTAAACACGGGCTTTTCATCATTGACGTCCAAGACAGTTACCACGAGCTGGGCATAGGACACTTTGGGGTGGACCCCCTGGTCTCGGGCACTGATATTCAGAACAATTTGGGAGGCAAGTTCACGGTCAAGGCCCCCTGCAGCACTGGTGGTCACCAGGCCACTGTGCTCACTAATGTGGAACCAGCCCAACCCATTTCCAGAGACGATGCTGTAACGCAGGTTCGCATTGAGACCAGAGTCACCGTCAGTGGCAGACACCCCACTCACATAGCTCCCCGGAGGCGCCTCCTCGCTCAGGTTCACTCTGTACACTTGCTGTGCAAAGACCGGAGGGTGATCATTGATATCATTGACGAAAATGACCAAGCTGGCCACGGAGGAGCGCGCCTGAACCTCGGCGGTAGGGGGCGCCCCAGAGTTATCCGAGACCGAGACTGTGAGGTTGTAGGAAGGGATTCGCTCGCGGTCCAGGGCGCTGGCCACCTTGATGAGACTCAGGTTGGGCACCTTGCTCCTCTGTACCTCAAAATGGCGTTGCTCGTTGCCCCCGAGAATCTGCACCGAGATGTTTCCGTTGGCTGCCGGGGAGTCCGCGTCCGTCACGGTGAGCAGAGCAACTACGGTACCCACCTGCGCATTCTCATCCACCGAAGCGTAGCGCGAGGTGGCGGGGAAGTAGCGAAACTTCACTACTGGGTCGTTGTCGTTGACATCCAGCAGCTGGATGAGCGCTTCGGCACGCCCGGTGAGCGAGGGCACACCGCGGTCCGTGGCCTGCACTGTCAGCGAATACTGTCGCCGGGCCTCGAAGTCTAGTGGCTCTCGCACGGTGATGAGCCCCGTCTCCGGGTCCATCTGGAAGGGGGTTCCCTCATCCTGCAGCCGGTAACGGATGTCCGCATTGGTGCCCTCGTCTGCGTCCGCTGCCGCCACCTGCAGGACACTCGAGCCCACAGCCGCGTCCTCGGGCACCCCCGCCTGGTAATGGGAACTGCCAAACACCGGGGGATTGTCGTTAATGTCCTGTACAGTCACATTGACCTGAAGGTAACCCCGCCGCTTTGGCTCACCCTTGTCCTCCACTTCCACCAGGAGCTGGTACTGCGGTGTGACCTCGCGGTCCAGCCCACCCTTGGACACCAGGTGCAAGAACGCACCCTCGCCACTGGGGTTCAAGGTAATGTCCAGGCGAAAGCGACCCGCTTCGTTGCCGCGGACGATGCGGTAAGAGCGGTGATCCACGCCGTTGGAGCCGATGTCAGAGTCCGTGGCGGTGTCCAGAATGACCTGACGCCCGCTGCCACTGTCCTCCTTGAAGGTGACCACGATCGAGGGATCCGGGAAGACTGGGGCATTGTCGTTGAGGTCACGCACCAACACCCGCACCTCGGTAGGGTAGGTGGGCGCGCTGGAAAGGACCACCAGGTTGACTACGTCGCTGGGCAGGCTCTCGCGGTCGATGGTGGCCGTGGTGTACAGCGCTCCGGTGCTGCTGTTAATAGCGAACAGGGCGTGGCTTTCGCTGAGCCGGTAGGTGAAGCCCGGGCGTGTTGGGATGGTGCCCACCAGAGTCCCTGGAGGCTGCTCTTCCATCACCTGGAACACCTGACGCTGTTCGGCCGCTTGGACTCGGGCTGGGCCCGGGAGCAGAGACAACAACCCCCAGACTCGCAGTAGCTGGCACAGGGATGGAGAGAGTAGCGGGAGCCGCCTGCGGCCGGGAGCCGGGTCTGCGGCCAAGTTCATGGTCCTGGTTTCCAGGAACCGTAAGAGGAAGAGAAGCAAGGTGAAGGAAACAGGATGGTCCGGAGGGCTTCTGAGTGGCGCCAGTCAAAAGCCAGTTTGGCTGGAGATTTCTGAAGTTCAGAAGAGTGAGCCAGGGGCAGACACTCAAGGGAAGGCTCCCGGTGGCCCGTGAGACGCGCAGCGCAGGGGAGGATGAGGCCACAGGCGGCGGGGCATCCCTGGACTCTCCCGAGAAAGTTTCAAGGCCCCAGACACTTGGATTGGAAATCTGAGTCTGAGCGTCCAGACCGCGGAGAGGAGTTGCGAGATGAGGCCTGGATTTTGGGGGACCTGAGGAGTCACTCACTGCATGCACGTCTCTCCAAAAACTTTAGAACTTACCCGGAGCTTGATGCCAAACAAGACAGAGCCAAGAGGTGCAGAGCCTCTGCAGCCCGGAGACTGAGCAGGGACGCCGGACGAACGCGAAACTGGCGGTGCAGACTCCTCTAGGGTTTCACTCCGGGGGAGCTGGGAAGGTTGTCTCTGGATCGGGCTCCTTCCCTTCGCAGCGGAGGCACCCGGGGCACCGCGTGCCCACCGAGTCTCCGGCAGCCCTCAACTCTGTCCTCTTGCTGGTAACCCGGGATGTCTTTGCGCCCACCGCAGCTCGGAGCCCGAGGTACAGCTCAGGCTGCCGCAGGCGCCTTTCTGCATCCTTCACCTCTGCGCCTGCATCATTTGTACATCCACGGAGCGCGGGTTCCCCTTCCTCCTCGGCGTCTCGGGGGTCGGCCAGCAGCAGCAGCAACAGTGCTGGTTCCCCGAGTCCCCTCCCCTCACCATGCCAGGGGTTCTTCCCCGGGCGTCATCGGGCACCAGCGCCCTCGAAAGAGCCTCGCCCTTGTCCTGGTATCTCTATTTTTATTGTCCCGGGTCAGTTTCACTTTGTAATCCGCTAGGCTTTGTGTTTGGGGAGGGGTGGGTCCCTCCGTCGCGGTCTCCGCGGAGGATGGGGACGCGGAGGTGCGGTGCAGCTGCACGGGGCGCCGGGTGGGCGCGCTCCTTCGCAGCCAGGGCTCGGAGGTGGCACCGCCGCGGATCTGGAGCCGGGCGAGTCCCCCGCTGCCTCTCCGGGTCCCTCGTACTCTCCCCGCCCCTTCCCCGCTGCGCGCACACACACACTCACACACACGCGCGCACACACGGAGGGGAGGGCTGTCCGCGATCGCGAGCAGGACTGAGAAACTTTGCTCGCCCCTCGATGCTCCGGGACTCCAGTGGCCGCCACTCCCCTGTTCTGGTCCTGTCACCCGCGGGCCCTGCCCCGCTACAGCCCATTGGCCACAGCCCCGCCCGGAGTCCCCGCCACCCTCGCCTCCTGCCCCCACTGGCTGGGGAGACGCTCGTCACCGCGGCCTCCGAGGCTGTGGGCGGGCGGTGGGCGAGCCCCGCGGCGGAGGCGCAAAGAAGGGGGCGACCACCCCCCAACTCCTTTCTATTTATTTATTTTCCCTTTTGGTCAAATCTTGGCCGGCGTCGGAGCAATCACAGCAAGAGGCAGCCGCGGAATAGATGGGGTGGGGTCAGGTTTGGAAATAAATAAGTTTAGTGGCCGGAGCTGGGGGTGCCATTAGGCTGTTAGGCTGGTAATAATTCGGTGGAGGGGGTCGAGGGAAATGAAAGAAAGGCTGGGGGCGAGGGTCTGTTAACGCGGGAGGAAGGATTAGGCAAAGCCTGTCTGGGAATGCGCGCCGCTGCTGTGCTTTAACCATTTCGTGCCCTAGCCAGGGCAGTGCCGGAGCGGAGCAAGCTGTTGCCCACGGGACCTCGCAGATCCCCAGCTCTACCCCACTCGTGAACTCGCGCCGCAAGCCGCTATCCGTCGGCTCCAGAGGACACCGAGGCCTCGGGGCCAGCAGTCCTCCAACTTCCCAAAGGAAGAGAGGGGCACTCAGGTACCCGCAGCTTGGTTAGTCTCCCAGCTGGAATCCGGTTCACAGACCAGCCCCCGGGCTTCGGCTGAAACAATGGCAGTTTCTGCGGGGACAGTTTCCTCTTACAATCTCAGTCTGGAATTTTGACCACCGGTAGGGCTCCCCCGCCCCCACCCCGCCCCGACATTTTCTGGTCAAAGAAAATCTAATAACGTTTGGTTTCGGTTTTGGTTTGGGGGCGCAGGAGGGGGCGGAATAGCTTTAAGAAAATAGAAATAAATAAAGTGACGTTTAAATTTAATTTTTAAGTGTCACACATCACCAACTGCACTCAGATGATTCCCCAGCCTCGGCTTATTTGTGTGGTGGCGCGCGAGGTTTCTTTAAAAGAAAAAAAAAATAAAAACGTGACTAGGAATCGGGTCAATAATTTTCCCCTTTAAGGGAACCAACTTGCAAAATGTGAATTGACGCCAAACAATGCAAATATAGGGCATATGTCATACAGTTTTGCCACAGGAATCCCTCCAAACCTCAAACTTTCGGCGCCCAGAGAGGGTTCAAGCGCGAGCCAACACTGCCCCCTGCTGGTTATAGAAAGTCTTGCAGCTACAGTGGCTGGTTTCGTGCTTTAAATTAAACGCAGACAGGGGGATCTGGCTACAGAGCTAATTCCTCCTTCTTGCCAAGGGATGGGGGCAAAGAAAAGGCTCTGGAAGGTTCTCCTACTGCCTTTCCTTGTGTGAGGTCAGAAAACAATCAAAAGCAATAGAGAAGACAATACAGGATGCAAGCCGCCTGTAACCTAAACGGAGGAGGATGGAGCCTGATTCTAAAACCATCGCGAATTCCTTTGTTTAGTTAGAACATTCGCTCCTGCCCCTTGCCCAGCTATAGTGTGAGGGGGGAACAGGACGCAGACCAGAGAGAGTTAGGCGTCTCTATTGCTGCATTTTTCAGACTACATAACTATCGAATGCCTATCATTAACTTACCCCTCCCCTTAAAAAACAAAAACAACTACGGGAGGGGGGGCGCTTTTAAGCCCCGTCAAAAAAAAAATTTTATCGCTGCCAACCACATACCGCTTAATGCCATTATTTGGCTGTAATTCAGCCAAAAGAGATTTCTAGATTAAAGTTGGATCTACACGTTACTACAAGTCGTGGCTGTGAGTGTCCAAAGACTGAAGAAGACTTCCATTTTGTTTGCTAATCCTGCGCGGTGTAATACTCAGAGACATAAGAATGGAGCGAAATAACTCGGATATATTTAGGGAAGATGGTGAAGTTCTTGCTGGTTTGCCTGGCTTCTGTTGGAGAACATGTGAAATGCCTTCACAGCTCAACAGAACGGAATTAACATCTCTTACCAGTGAATTTAATTTGGGAAAACAGATAATTTAATTCATTCTGTGAAGTGAAGTGTTTAATCTACGAAATAAGTGTATAGTCTTCATTTTATGAAATAAAGCAATACAAAAAGACGGTCATAACCAGTCCAAAAAAATATGTTTGAAAAATTCTAAGGGAGGCTTGCCCACAAATTATTTAAGCAATGGTATGGTGAGTTGAACTACTATTTTTCCACAATGATGTAATCTACTCATTTGTAGATAATTCTACACAAAACTACAATTTTGTATGCATAGTATGTAATTTTAAAAGAAATCTAGAGTGTTTTATATAAAACATGAAATGAAGCTTTTGTTCTTTTTTTCATTGTCTCCCTTAGATTTCTAGAGCTGTGTTAGAATAGTACACTATAATTAATATATATGTATAATTTGTCTTCTGGTGAGGAGATGGCTCACTGTTTGGTAAAGACTTTTGCCAGGGACTCTTGACCGCCTCAATTCTATTCAGAACCAACTTAAAAGCCAGACAGAAAAGCACAATTGTCCGTAACCCTGGCGACCCCTAGCGGTACACAGGAGTCATAGACAGGGGAATCCCTGGAAACCAGGTCAAGCAGCCTGATGGATGCAGAGTTGAAAAGAAGCAGGCTGGAACGATGGGGGAAGAGAATATAGGCACGCCAGGAAGTCCTCTGACCGCCACACATGTGCCTGCATCCATGTACAAACACACACAAGCACATTTCTCAACATACATACAAAAAATTATTATTCATTTAAAAGTGAAAGACATGAGGTCATCATATACATAAAATATATTTTAAAGCTACGAAACACACGAATAAGTAGGTGTCATATGTAGAGCAGTAGCGGATGTAAAATATAAAAAACATTTCTAACTGTACATTTTCTCTTGTCTTCCAGTAAACCTGAACAAATGCAGCTATTTTCCCTACCCATATCTTCACTCCTTATGAAAATGGTTGTTAAAATCAGAGATATAGCAAAAATGGAATTAGTAGCCAATTAGAAACCATGCTGGTTGGTTTTTGTCAATTGGACACAAAGTAGAGTCATTGTGGAAGAGGGAACTTGAACTCAGGAATTGCCTCCTTTGGATTGGCCTGTGCCCTGCCTTTGGGTCATCTTCTTGATTAATATTTGATGCATGAGTTGGGCCACCCCTGGGCAGGTGGTCCTGGGCTGTAGAAGCAAGCGTACTGAGCAAGCCATGGGAGCCAGCCAGGAAGCAGCCTTTCCCATCGATTCCTGTCCCGACTTCATCGGCCATGGACTGTGGGTGGAAGGTGTAAACCAAATAAACACGTTCCTCCCCAATTCGGTTTTGGTTGGAATACATAACTAGAACATATGGTTCTCAGGAACGATGGGTAATAAGGACACACATGTGTGCCTACACATGAGAGGAGCCAGAGAATACATGTCATTTAAACTTCACATCCGTGTGCCGCCCTTGGCTTTGTGACGCTGTGCACATTCTTGCAATCATTTAATTCAATATCCAAAATTTTTTTCTATGCTTTTTGGCCAGAAATGACAACTATTAACTGAACCACACTCGTCAGTTCCTAGGGCCTCATCAAGCCGGGGAGGAATCTCTTCCTGCCTTCTCCTAATTGTCTTTCTTCTCTTCTCAGCCCTTCCTTTCTGAAGCCAGTCTTCAGCCGGTCAAGACTGCCGACTTGACAGGACCTAGACTCCGCGCTGAGAGAAACCTCTGAGCATGTCTGTGAGGGATTTCTGGATTGGTTTAACAGAGGTGGGGAAACCCACCCTGAACTTGTGATCACCGTCCCACAAGCCAGGCTTCTGGACCGAATAGAAGGGAGAACAAGAGCAGAACACCAGCCCTCACCCTGTGGATGTGGATATGTCTGTGTGTGTGTGGATGTGTGTGTGTGTCTGTGTGTGCATGTGTGTGTGTGTCTGTGTGTGGATGTGTGTGTCTGTCTGTGTGTGGATGTGTGTGTCTGTCTGTGTGTGGATGTGTGTCTGTGTGTGGATGTGTGTGTCTGTGTGTGGATGTGTGTGTCTGTCTGTGTGTGGATATGTGTGTCTGTCTGTGTGTGGGCGTGTGTGTCTGTCTGTGTGTGGGCGTGTGTGTCTTTGTGTGTCTGTCAGTGTGTGGGCGTGTCTGTCTGTGTGTGGAAGTGTATATGTATGTGTGGATGTGGTGGTGTCTGTGTCTGTCTGTCGTGGGAGCTGCGGGCTGCGTTCTTGCCACCCAGCTCCTGGCCACCTGGCTAGCTTATGCCCCAAAATAACAACACACAAACTGTATTCTTTTAAACACTGCCTGGCCCATTTCTATTAATGTGTGTAGCACCTTGAGGTGCGCTTACCAGGAAGATTCTAGCCTACGTCCATCCTGGGTCGGAGCTTCATTGCGTCTGCCCTGGGGAAGAGTGGCATCGCGTCTGCCCTAGGGAAGAGTGGCATCGCGTCTGCCCTGGGGAGCAACTGCATTGGCATCTAAGCTCAATTCCTCTTCCTCCCAGCATTCTGTTCTGTTTACTCCACCCACCTATGTTCTAACCTATGAGGGCCAAGCAGTTTCTTTATTAATTAACCAATGACCTTCCTCCATCATCTGTCTGTGTGTGGATGTGTGTGTGTGTGTCTGTGTGTGCATGTGTGTGTCTGTCTGTGTGTGGATGTGGATGTGTCTGTCTGTGTGTGGATGAGGATGTGTCTGTATGTGTGTGGATGAGGATGTGTCTGTCTGTGTGTGGATGAGGATGTGTCTGTCTGTGTGTGGATGAGGATGTGTCTGTCTGTGTGTGGATGAGGATGTGTCTGTCTGTGTGTGGATGAGGATGTGTCTGTCTGTGTGTGCATGTGGATGTGGATGTGTGTGGATGTGTGTGTGTGTGTCTGTCTGTGTGTGTGTGGATGTGGTGTGACCTGCTGCCTCCTACTCCTATCGCCGTGATGAGCTGGCTCCTCAAACTGGGAGACAAATTAATCTCACCCTGGAAATTTTGCCACAGCAACAAGACAAGTGCCCAGCATGAAGCCCCAGACACACACCACACCTTGCCATTGTTTCCTCTCTTTGGCTCTTGTCTGATTTCTGCTCTTCTTGTCTATTCTGTGTAAACATCTAATGTGCCACACAAATGCAAGCCTTTGAACACTTGGTCCTCCCACTGTTTGAGAAAGATGTGGAAATTTAGCAAGTGGGGTCTTGACGGATGAGGTGGATCACTAGGGGCAACCATGTGCCTTTCTAGCTCCCGACACCTCGTCCCTCTCTGCCTCCGGCTAATCGACCTACGTTCCCACATTTACGGAACAATCGCCTTAAGTTGCTCCTTGTCGGGCATTTGATCATGGCAACATGAAAGATAACCAGTGCCCTGCCCTTCCACTCCCAACCTCCAGGTCCACTGTGCCCTCTGTCCACTTCCCTCCCCACGGGCTGCGCCATTCTCTGCTCACTGGCTCTGCCCTACTCCTTAGCACCCTCCATGCCCCGCACACCACACTCCCCACACCGGAAGGATTGTTTTCTACTTTTGTGAACAAACTAAACATAGTTTTGATGTTCTGTTAAAGTTGTGTCTGACATTTTCAGTATCACAAACATTTACCTTTTTCTGTTTTATCAATACTATTGTACAGCAGGTTATTTTGGTTATGTTGCCAATCTTTCTGGGACAGAGATGTTCATTTTAATTAAAATCCTTTAGTGGCTGATTTTTGAGTCCTAGACTATCCTTGCATTTATAAAGAAAATCGGATGATTTTTTGGTCAGAAGTCAATGGTTGTCTTAGCTTTGTTTTCTGTTTTTGTGATTAAAAAAAAAAATACCCTGACAAAAGCAAAGGCTTTGTTTTAGCTCAAGTTCCAAGTTATAGCTCATCACTGCAGAGCAGAGAAGGTGGCAGGAACCGGAAGCAGCTGGCCACACCACACCCATAGCCAAGAAAGAGACAGAACAACTGTGGCAGGAACTGGAAGCATCTGACCACACCACACCCATAGCCAAGAACACGAAGGCCTGCTGTGCTCTGCTTGCTTTCTCCACTCAGACAGTTCAGGATCTGCTGCCTAGGGAACTGTGTCGCCCACAGTAGGTGGGTTTTTCAACCTCAATGAACAACATTCCCACAGGCTATCTGGTCTAGACAATTCCTCCCTGAGACTCTCTTTCCAGGTGATCTTTTTAGGGTGTATCAACTTTACGATTAGATATAACCATCCTGTTGGGTTATCATTTTATCTGAAACCAGTTTTTTCATGGAACTAAGATACTCACCATGACCAAACAGAATTTTATGAAATGCTATATAATTACACATAAACTACAAACATGCTTATTCTCATGTTGACTTTGTGGTGCACCCCCCCAACCCCAGCACTTGGAAGTTGAGACAGGACAATCAAGAGTACAAAACCATCCTCAGCCACAAGAGGCCCTGAAAACCTGCAAGCAGAAATATCAGGAGTTTGTAGCCATCCTGGGCTACACGAGACACTGGAGAGAGGACAGGAGCAAAACCTAATTCTCCACTTAAATTTTACTTTAAAACTTTTTTACTGTCATTTAAATTAGTGTTATTCTTATTTATTTACAGAAAGAAAACTGTAAACAAGGCAAACTTGGCAAGATAATTCCATTTTCTTAGCCTAAACCATCCAGCAGGCTTCCTGCCTTTCCATACCACAGTGACACTGTCTTTCTGACCGCCATTTTCTGTGGTTACTGAGTCATAAGGGTCACGTGACCTCGAGCAAATACAATATATATCCTGACAGTAAACATTGTTGGCAAGATGGTAAAAAAATGAGTCTTTACCATAAAGTGATTTTTACTTAATTTTTTTAAAAAAGCAAGAAACATGGTAATTTGTGACTTGAAACTGCTTTTATTTCTACCATACCATCCTTGTAATGTGATCTTCAGAGCCATTTGTGGCTTCTCTGCTCACTGCTAGGCTCCCCCAGCCTCCCAGCCTAGTCCTGGCATGACCATTCTGTTTCCTTCCTGTGCACGAGGCAGGGCAAGTAAGTGGGTGCATCTAGTTAGGGCTGGACTATGCTATAAAGAGGCCTCTTCTTTCCTACTAGGGTGCATTTCTGTGGGGAGCTCTTCACTCTCACACCCAAGGGCACCTTGAAGGGAGGACCTGGATTGCTAGTTAAACAGAAAGCACCCCTGTAGGGCTGCTTTGGAATTGAACTTACCTCTCTGTGGCCTTATTCTTTCCCAAACTTCATAAGGTAAATCCTGGTATTGGATGTTTTATGAAAAATTATAAAACTCTGTCATTTTAGGTAAGTGATAAAATAATGCTCTGTCTATTCTCAGACTGGAGGGGCTATCACTGCTGGTTCTTCACTCCTTTCCCTTTTCTGACTTTCTTTTTCCTAAGAATGACTGCACCCTTTGGGACTGATCTGTGATCCACAACTATCCAGCTTTTCCTGTCTTAGGGAAAATCCCTCAATCCCATGCTCCTCTGCTAGCCCATTCCTGAGGAATATCCAGCGAAACACTGGCTAATATTTCTACTCTTTTTTTTTCATAACCATCCTTGGCTACTTTAAAGTCAACTTCACACAAGTTAAGGTCATCTGAGAGGAGGGAACCCCAAATGAGAATATACCTCCATGAGATCGAACTGTTGGCAAGCCTGTAGGGTGTTTTCTTAATCAGTGATTGCCAGGGAAGGGCCCAGCCCCTTGTGGGTGGTGTTACTTCTGGCTTCTATAAGAAAGCAGGCTGAGCAAGCCATGGGGAGTAAGTCAGTAAGCAGCATCCCTCCATGGCCTCTGCATCAGCTCCTGCCTGCAGGTTCCTGCCCTGCTTGGGTTCCTGACTTCTTCGGTGATGAGCTGTGATGTGGAAGGATAAAGCAAATGCACCCTTTCCTCCCCAAGCTGCGTTGGGCATGGTGTTTCATCACAGCAGCAGTGACCCTAAGATAATAGCAAAGATTTCCATGAGGTAACTTTGTACGTGAAAATTTTTGTTTGTTTCTTTTTTCAGATGTCTGTATATCAGGTCAATCTGCCCATTATTACCTATCTCGGCACAATACATTCTCGTTTGTCCAGTTGAGTCTCATTCTTTCTGTGGCCAGTGTTATTAATTTTGCTTTTTATGAAGTAGTATTTTGCTCAGGACTCTAGTAAGATTGCAATATGAGCCAAAATTAAGCTGTTTCTTTACATTTGTTGAGCAGAGGCCCATGGTCAGGCTGTAGCCTGAGGTTAAAGGTAATGACTTTACATAAAGCAGCAAGATATTAATCCTTTGGAACTTGAAAGCTCATAGTGATCATGCGGATTAACTCTGCTCCCGCAGTGCAACAGCAAATATGACCAATTGATTATGAGCGTGTTCCAATAAAGCTTTATTTATTTAGTTAGTTGTTTTTTTTTTTTTTTTCAAGACAAGGTTTCTCTCTAACTTTGGTGCCTGTCCCGGAACTAGCTCTTGTAGACCAGGCTGGCCTCGAACTCACAGAGATCCACCTGCCTCTGCCTCCCAACAAGAAAGAGCCAATTTGGCCAGCTATTATCCCTTGCTGGCCCTTGTTTCAGAGCACAGGAAGTTCCTTGCAGAGAATCCTACCCAGAAGCACAGCTGCGTGCTTAACTGAAAATAAAGATTTTTTTTATGTGTGTGAAATGTTCGCCTACACATATGTATGTGTACCATGTGTGCCTTGTGCATATAGTGCCCGCAGAAGACTGAAAAGGGCATCAGATCCCTGGAGCTGGAGTTGCAGGCAGTCATGCTCCTTAGTGAAGTATGCTGGGAACCCAATGCAAGTCCTCGGCATGAGCCTTAACCACTGAGCCGTCTCTCCAGCCCTGGAAAGCTTAATCTTAAGCTGGTTCCACCCATCCCTTCCCCCAAGATAGCCACCCTTTCTGGTCTTTTATACAAACCATCTGGTTTTTGGTTTTTCACTACTTTGGTTTCTCTTTGTGTTATCTATATCTTCTTTGTGCATATAGACATAACCATGTTACACACACACACACACGTCTGTGTGTTTTCGCCTATATAAACAATAAGCAATGTGTACCTCTTTTAGTCAAGCTAGTGTTTAATTTAAAAAGACTATATGAAGCCATCATTTTCTGTAAATAAATATAAAACTACATGATGGAAACTGGAATCTTATTTTCTAATGTCACACTTATGGGAAAAACTAAATGAAGGGTTTGCTTCAAAATGCTTCATAGTATCATATGCGTGACTGCGTGAGCAAACCCGCTGGAATGGAAATTGCTTACACTGAATGTGAACCTCCTTCTCTGAGTGTTGTGGCGCTCGCCACAAGCTGGTAATTACTGCCCAGAATTTGGAGAAACTTCTTAGTTCAACAACTGTTTGGAACACTCTACCGTTTTGTTGAAACGTCAGGAGTTGATCCTGTTTTTGTCTTTATTATCTAGGCTTCTACCTAATTTAGTCTAAAATAATTAATGCATGGGTTAAAAAGCCTATGTCCTCTAGCAAAAACATTAAGATGAACAGTGTGGTGGGCCTCTTACTGGGCTAGAGGACAAAAGACGATCTATGTGTGTAATTAATTCAGTGTGCATGTTTGTGATAACGGATAAATGATGAGGGAATCCGTTGAATTTCTGAAAATGTCCGAAATATAGAAAAATCTTACTGTAACTTTTATCAGCAGGAGAATGGAAAAATGGGAGAATCCAGTAGGAGAGTTCACCTGAGAGGTCGGAGAACCATTGCCCACTGTTAAGAGTCCTTCTGAGAGTTCAGAGAACCACTGCCCACCTCTAAGAGTCTACCTGAGAGGGCGGAGGGCCCTTGCCCACCACCAAGAATCCACCTGAGAGGGCGGAGGGCCCTTGTCCACCATCCAGAGTCCACCTGAGAGGGCGGAGGGCCTCTGCCCACCACCGAGAGTCCACCTGAGAGGGCGGAGGGCCCCTACCCAATGATCACAGCTGACATCCATTTTAAACGAAGGTGATGAAATGAGAGCCGCTGTGAGAAGAGCTGCTTCGTGTTTTCACTGAAGCCAGCATTCCTGGCTGTAGCAACGGTTCGGCATACTTCCCCACTGAGTGGCATCTCGTTATGTGAAAGGACCAGAAATCGTAACTTGTTCCTTTTATGCTCGTTAAAGAAATTTCTAGATTCTCTTGTTGCTGTCAATGATGCTGAATCTTTATTCGTGCTCTCGAGACTGGTGCTCCAATGTCTATGCATGTGGTGTTTGAAAAAAGACAGGAGGACAAGGAGAGTGTAAAAAACAGACTTCTTCTGGGTTTCTTTAGTCAAACTAAAGAAGTTTCTTTTAAAGAATGCATATTCCAAAATCACTCAATTATTTAAAGAAAAAAGAGTGAAAAAGAAAACCTGAAATCTCTCAATGATTGAAATAAATTCCAATTCATTGCCACTTGCTTATCTGTTTCGTAAAATAATGCATATCCTACAACAGAAACTGAAGTGTGGCGGGCTCCCTCAGGAAGAGAACCAAGTGCACTAGCGGGTAGCTTGTCTTAACTCCTCGGTCATCTCGAGAGACAGAAGAGGTGGTTTCATGGTTATGTTATTTATATTTTATTCTTTGTGAATTTTTTTGTGGTATTCACCAAATGGAAACAATGGGGGGGAGGGGTCCTCAAAGATACATTCTTGGTTATTTTGCTACAGCTGTAAAATCTACGTGTTAAATATACATTTCTTTTAAGTTTGTAATTTAGTTCTCTACCCAGAGACTGAAGGAGGACACAGAAAATTATAATTATAGGTTGTTGGTTTGTTTTTGTTTGGTTGGGTTTGTTGTTTTTTTTTTCCTGCTGTCTTAAATGAGTGTCAGTAGTTGGCCCCATACCACAGAAGCCGGGGAAGAGACAATTCTGTGTTTTTCCGTATCTAACATGACGCATGGCATTCAGATGGTACTGAGTAAAAGTCTCCCCTCCTCCCAGGACCGCTAAAGTTTTACGATGCCTGGCTCGAAAAGATAAGGGAAAGCAAGACTTTAACCCACCAATCCCTGAGCAATAGTGACTGCCAGCCTTTCCGAAAGACACTGCTTAGGGATGCTTCCAAAAGACTCCAGGGGGGGCTTCTGGACAGAGCTCCAAGTCAGAAAGTCGGTTTGCAAGTTCAAAGCGCTGTGGTGGGGTATTGTGGCTTGACATTTGCCGTCTGTTCACGTCTTGTGTTTCTAGACATTGTTTGCCGACACTCTCATACCCGTGCCTCTTTGTGAACTGTCCTACTTACAGGGATGCACGTGGATTTGTCAGGCAAATTGCCTGAGGACGCCATAAGCCATCTTCCTCTGCCACGTGGCAGAGCTGTGGGTGCTGGACCACCCGGCTCACGGCCCAGCGTGTGTCTACTGTCAGTGACCCTGGTGCCCATGGGTCACAGCTTCTTTCTCACTCCTGGAAGAACTTCATCCTCATCTGGATGAGTCGTGTTCACAGCACCTGACAAAGGGGAATTTCTGTGTCTGTCCCCTCCTGACATGCTGAGGTTATGAAGAGGACTTTTACTGATATAACTAGGCATTTAAGAAGAATTCTGTTTTCATTTCTTTTGGGAGAAGAATCTTCTGCCCCGTTAGCAGAACCTTCTGTGTTCTCGATAACACTGCATCTTCCTGACTAGAAAGAGGTCCAAGGGTACTGTATAACAATCATAATTACAGATCTTTAGCAAATAATAATATCTTGTATGCATGAAAGTATTTAGTGCAACACACTGAAATAAAAATAAATAAGCCCAGAGCTTGGCATGTTGGGAGACAGGCCATTACTAGGGCTGAACAGTTTCTGATAACTCATGGTGCTCAGACTCTTTGTATATGAAAGAATGTATTATCTGAAGGACTTCTCCAGAACAGTCCAGAGGGCTCTTGTCTTACTGAACCTATTGCATCTTAATTCTTTGTTTATCTGAAATGCTTCTTGGCCCTCCCTTCTTTTCATTGCATCCCTAATCACTGAGTCCATGATTAAAAACGGCAAACATGTGTTTTGAGAAGAAAATGAGCTGTGATTTTGGTTAGAAGAAGTAATTGCTCAGTGAAAGCGCATATTAATCCTTTCTTAGGGAAGAAGCTTGTAAGAAATTCCAATCCAAGTCTGTTACGTGTCCCACATTGCGGGGCGCCAAGGGCATTGCCCTTCTCACTCATGGCATCAGGGAGCTGCTGTCTGAGGTGAAGACATGGCCATCCTCAAGTTGACTGGTGCCAGTGAGGGATCTCGCAGCAGGAATTTTTGTGGATCAGACTCAAGCACCTCTTCAGTCCTGGACAGGAAGGGACGCCACAGTGCTTGCTGCTGCCATGCCCCAGAATATGCGGAGAAGAATATTCCACTCTGCAGCTCCATGGCAGGCAGGCTGAATGCTACAGTCCAGGCTCTGCTTGAGGTCTCCTCCACTGTCAGTACCATCGAGCAGCAAAAGGAAAGGGATGCTGATCATTTACATGCTTTCTGCCGGCATCCCCTCCTCACGTTCCCTGACTAGGCACTGCTGTTAGGGCAGAATGTGAGACCTCAGAAGGGGTTAATATCCAGCAAATGTTTCTCCATGTGCAGCTCACAGCACTGACTGCTCAGAGGGCCAGTGCTTCAGCCTTCTCCTGTTACTGGGGCCAACAATGCTAGAGGTCTTGGCTAGTTTAGTGGCAGAGTGAGAACCCGCAGTCCTAGAAAAATTTGCACCGGGCAATGGAGACAGCCACTCTCGCTGCAGGCAGTGGATAACACTCATAAAATGATGACTTGATAATGGTGTATACCATACCCAAAGACATTGATTAGATCCTTCAGGGAAACTGCACCATGGTGCCCAATGGGAAACACCAACAGCATTGCATAGCAAGCCAGCTCCCTAAAACCTGTATTTAGGAAAGACTTGCTTGTTAGGAAGGCCCCGCCAATGGAAGAGGCAGATATGAGACCCAGCAGGTGTACAAATCTCATGTGGAGACTCTGAAAAGAAAATAGTAACCGGGTGCTCACAAACATGGGGACTATAGGATGAGTCCAGAGAAAGTTGAGGCCAATGGGATGCCTGATAGAAAGTCTAAGGAAACTCAAATACCTGTGAGGTTCCAAGGGACACATGAGTAAGTAACTCAAGGCAGTTCTGGAGACAACTAAAAATATGGATAACAATTCAGCAGGAGGGGGTGAGAGAGAGGAGAGAAGGAGGAAGAGGAGAGAGAAGAGAGAGAGAAAAGAGGAAAGAGATTGATATTTTGGTAAAGAACCAAAATGGAAATCCTGAAAATGGAGATTTCAATGAATCAAACTAAAACAAAAACTGGTGGTTGGCCTCAGCCCATTTAAAACTAAAAAGAAGAACAAAGAAAGAAAAGAAAGAAAGAAGAGAAAATAAAGGAGAAAAGAAGTATAATTAAAAAAAAAAACTGATCTTCAAGAGAATATCTAAGGGCTTAAGGACATAATCCTCAACAAGCATAAGAAATGGTGAAAAGCTTGGAAGGGCAAACGTTGGGAGAAAAGGCCAGGTAACGTGTTTGTTCAATTTAATAGCAAGGTCTTTCTTTTATTTCTTTCTTTTTTTAGATTTTGTAATTTTTTTATTTTATTTCATTTTACTTTATTTTGGTTTTTCGAGACAGGGTTTCTCTGTAGCTTTGGAGCCTGTCCTAGAACTAGCTCTTGTAGCCCAGGCTGGCCTCAACTCATAGAGATCCACCTGACTCTGCCTCTCTAGTGCTGGGATTAAAAGCGTGCGCCACCATCGCCCAGCTTTATTTTTTTTTAATAATAGGAAACAAACTTTTTTTATTTCACATACCAAATCCAGTTCCCACTCTATCCCCTCCTCCCTTTCTCTCCTTCTACCCTCCACTCTCTATCCACTTGTCAGGGAGGGTAAGGCATATTGCTTTGGGGAAGGCCCAAAGCCCTCCCCACTATATCTAGGCTGAGCAAGGTATCCCTCCAAAGAGAATGGGTTCCCAAAAGTCAGTACATGCAGTAGGTATAAATCCCAGTGCCACTGCCAGTGGCCCCTCAGTCTGCCCCAGCCATACAACTGTCACCTACTTTCAGAGGGTCTACTTTGGTCCTATGCTGGAGTTGATGAGTTCCCATTAGATCAGGTGTCCCCATCATGGCCTTGACCTCTTTGCTCATATTCTCACTCCTCCCATCCTTCAACTGGACTTTGGGAGCTCAGTCCACTGCTCCACTGTGGGTCTCTGCCTCTGTTTCCATCGGTTGCTGGATGAAGGTTCTATGGTGACATTTAAGATATTCATCAGTCTGACTACAGGGCAAGGCCAGTTTGGGAACCCTCTCCTCTATTGGTTAGGGTCTGGGGTCATCCTTGTGGATTTCTGGGAATTTCTCTAGTATCAGGTGTTTTTCTAGCCCCATAATGACTCTCTCAATCAAAACATCTCTTTCCTTGCTCTTATCTCTGTCCTTCCTCCATCTCAACTATTCCGTTCCCTCAAGTTCTCCATCATCCCTTCTCCCTCACCCCCACTCTCTTAATTTTGTCAGGTGATATTGTCTATTCTCCTTTCAAGGTGGATCTATGTATGTTTTTCTTAGGGCTCACCTACTTAGCTTCTCTAGGATCTTGGACTATAGAATTGATATCCTTTGCTTTACAGCTGGTATCCACTTGTGAGTAAGTACACACCATGTTCATCTTTCTGGGTCTGGGTTACCTCACTCAGGATCAATTTTTCTAGTTCCAACCATTTGCATGCAAATTTCAAGATGTCATGTTTTTTTTTTTTTTTTAACCACTGAGTAGTAACTACTCCATTGCTTAAATGTATCACATTTTCTTTATCCATTCATCAGTTGAGGGTTATCTAGGTTGTTTACAGGTTCTGGCTATCACAAATAATGCTGATAATTGAACAAATGTCTTTGTAGTATGATTGAGCATACTGTGGGTATATGCCCAAGAGTGGTATTGCTGGATCCTGAGGTAGGTTGATTCCCAATTTTCTGAAAAAATGCCACACTGATTTCCAAAGTGGCTGTACAAGTTTGCACTCCCACCAACAATGGAGGAGTGTTCCCCTTATTCCACATCCTCTCCAGCATAAGCTATCATTGGTGTTTTTGATCTTAGCCATTCTGACTTCTGTAAGATGGTATCTCAGAGCCATTTTCCTGATGTCTAAGGATGTTGAACATTTCTTTAAGTGTCTTTTGACCATTTGAGATTCTTCTGTTGAAAGTTCTCTGTTTAGTTCTATACCCCATTTTTAATTGGATTATTTCGAATTTTGATGTTTAATTTCTTAAGTTCTTTATATATTTTGGAAATCTGTCCTCTGTCTGATGTGGGGTTGGTGAAAATCTTTTCCTATTCAGTATGCTGTCTTTTTTTCTTATTGACTGTGTCCTTTGCTTTACAGAAATTTCTCAGTTTCAGGAGGTCCCATTCATTTATTGTTACTCTCAGTGTCCGTGCTACTGGGGTTATATTTAGAAAGTTGTCTCCTGTGCCCACACATTGATGGCTACTTTCCACTTTCTCTTTGATCAGGTTCAGTATGGTTGGATTTATATTGAGGTTTTTAATCTACTTGGACTTCAGTTTTGTGCATGGGGATAGGTATGGATCTATTTATCAAGGTTTTTTACTAAGTCAGGAAAAGATGCTATCAAACCATGAATATGCAAAAGAGAAGGAATCCTGAGGGAATCCTGAGAGCTTTGTGAGGAATTACTAAACTCCATTAAAACAAAACAAACAAAAAACCCTTATGAGAAATAAGAGCGGAAGGAAATGTAGGCCATTAAACAAGTTTGAAAATTAGCCTTCATGGGAGTCTATATACAGGAGTTAGAGACGGGGACCAGTGTAATGAAAGCAAGAGTTTCCACTATGAGGACATCTACATAGAGAAGACATTGTGGGGGAAAAAGATAGCTTAGTGTGGTAGCTTGAATGAGAATGGCCCCTATGGGCTCACATATTTGAATGCTTGGTCACCAGAGAGTAAAATTGTTTGGGAAGGATAAAGAGGTATGGCTTTGTAGGAGGAACTAAATCATGGGGGGTGGGCACTGAGCTTTCAGAAACCCACACCAGGTCAAAGGACCATTGTCCCTGTCTCTTATCTCTCTCTGCCTTTCTCTGCCATGCCCCTATTGTTTCAGTGCCCTGCCTGTCTGCTTCTTGACATTGTGATCATGGACTAACCCCCCAATAAGAGTTGCCTTGGTAGTAGTGTCTTTCCACATCAATAGAACATTAACAAAACATAGTAAGCCTTTAAATATAAAGGAATACAAAAGAGGAGAATAAAATGAAGAAAAAATCAAAAAGAAAATCAATAGAATGATAGGAGTAAGCCCTAACCTGTCCATAGCAAAATTCAAAATAAATTCAACAAATTCTCCAATTAAACAATACAGATTATATAGGCATTGCCTCCTAATACGCTGCCTACGAGATTCCCGTCTCATCCATAAAGATGTGCACAGCCTGGAAACAAAGGGTGGATATCAGGCTTTGATTGACAGGAGCCTAAAGGTATTGCTATAATCACAAGGACAAATGAAGACAAAACTGCAAGAGGAAGAGTAATTTCCTCTAGAAGCCAAGGCGTCAGTTAAACACGAAGATGCGCATGAGAGTATCTATGTCTCAGAGGTATAGAAATTTTACAGAACAAACACTATTAGGCTAAAGAGAGAAATGGACAAGAACACCATCACTGCGTACTTTTCATTACCCAGTTTCAATCCTGGGCAGATCATCCAACTAAAAAGTAAAGAGGAAACATCACTATCAAACTACCACAGACAGACAGGACAATCTGTGTACCAGCTGAGAGACACTTCTCGAGAGTCAGATGTTAGGCCACACATCTTAACAAATTTTAAAACTTAAAATCATGCCCTATATCTTTTCTGATTACAATAAAATAAAATGAGAAGTCAATAATAAAAGACATTCTATGAACCACATGAATATCAGGACTAAGATGACGGACACACTAAGAATAAGAAGCACTCCCAAGAAGTCAAGGGAAATTTAGAATGTTCTCAGAACAGCAAGAGGAAAAGGGAAACCAAACTTACCAAAGGTGCGAGTTCAGAAACAGTGGTACTGAGGGAAGAGACGGGACAGACCAAACAGAACAGAGCGAAGCAGAGCCTTTCAACGTGTATGAAAAAAGCAATGGAATAAAGTCAGTTTGTTGAAAAGATAAAGAAAATAGATAAGCTTTTTAGCTAGACTAACAAAGACTGAATGGAAAAACCCAATGAATAAAACTAAAGATGGGGATCGAGACCCTGTCCCAGAAACACAAATAATGTGGTTGTCATCATAGCATTTATGTGCTAACAAAGGAGGAAAACCAGGCTGAGGAAGATGGGTCGCTGTGAAGAACTTGCCACACTTAACTGAGTTTGGTTCTTAGACCAGTCACAGGTAGTATGCATGTATAATCCACATGAGTTCAGTCCTTAGACCTGTCACAGGTGGCGTGCATGTATAATCCACGTGAGTTCAGTCCTTAGACCTGTCCTGGGTGACGTGTGTTTGTCATTCAGCTCTGGGTAGGTGGAAACAAGCAGATCCCTGGGGCTGACTGACCACATATCCCAGCCCCTTGCTTAGGCCCAGGCCAGTGAAACACTGTGTTCAAAATTAACTATTTCAAAGGTGGATATTACATAAGGAATGGTACCTAAGGTTCTCTGATTTCCTATGCATAAACACATGTGAACGCACTGACAAATGTTCATCCACACACACACCTGCACATGTGCACACACACAAATTAGTAAGTCTGAAAAAAATAGTAAATTTTGGGACATGTACAGCCTACCAAAATGATCATCAGGACACAAAGACTTGAATAGATCAGCTTTGGGTAAAGAGATTGAACTAATAGTGTAAAGTCTCCCAAGAAAAGACAACGTCCAGGAGGCTCCACAGGTGAATGACATCAAACTCTTAAAGAGTTAATGATAGTTTTCCTAAGGCTAAATCACAGAACTGACAGTAAAAAAAATTATTACAAACATTCTGGGGTGCCCATATTACCCTGACCAAGTCCCAAGGACACAAAGTGTGAAAATCTCCAGGGCCGTGTTCTCAAAGGACTCAGATGCAAATGTTCTCTGTGAAAGACTAGCAAACAGCAGCCCTGATGGCAACACCTTTAAGCCCCACACTTAGGAGGCAGAGCTCTCTAAGTTCAAGGCCAGCCTGAGCTACAAAGAGAGCTCCTGTCCAGCCAGAGCTACCCAGTGAAAGCCTGTCTACAAAACAAAACAACAAACAGAAAACCAAGAGGGTTGGAGAGATAGTTCCATGGTGAAGAGTGCTTGTTGCTCTTGCAGGGGAATCAGGCTTCAATTCCCAGTAGCCACATGGAAGCTACAACTGTCTCTAACTCCAGCTCCATGAAAATCAATGCTCACCCCTGGCTTCTTTGGGCACTGGTCACGCACATGGTGCACACACATACATGTAGGCAAACAGTAAACACGTGCAATAAAAATGAACCTTTAAAACATCAATGAAAGAGACCAGACCACAGCAACAATGACAATAAAATTTGACAAACAGAACCCAGTGTGCTTTTGCTGCTGCCTGCCTGTCCCCATTGGCTGCTCCTACTTAGTCTTAGCTCTTTTGTGTCTTGTAGCATTTCAGCTGAGCACCTGTGTGCTTCCATCTTCTCTCCTTGCACGTGGTCTGTGTTTTATTCTAGAGTTTACAATACTCACTCTAAATAATGAGAATTCGCTTTCAAAGAGCACCATAATGCTTTCTTGGCAGCATAATTCTTTACATAAAAATCTTCCTTGTCCTTTCGCTTTATAATGTCAGCCATTTCCCTTATCAATTTTAATTCCACACACAGGTGTATATGAATACACATTTACATAGATAAAAATGTCATTCCTTTTCTTATTGTGCATAAACATGTATCATAGATAAGAATAAAAATGACAAGCATTTATCTTACCTCCATGCAGTCTACATCTCTGTCCCATGCATGTGCACGTGTGTAGCGCTGAGGAGGCCAGAGGAGAACATCAGATCCCCTGGAGCTGAGCTCACAGAGCCTGTGAGCCATGGTGTGGGTGTTTGGGTCCAAACTCCAGTCCTCACCAAGAGCAACCTGTGTTCTTAAACATGAAGCTGTCTTTGTAGTCCAACATCTGCATTTCTGACCTACATCCCTCTTGCTCTCTCTCTCTCTAAAAAAAAAAAAAAAAAAAAAAATTAATGAAGGTTAATATTTTATTCTTGGAACATTTCATGCACATACATAGTATATCTTAATCTCTCCTTTCATAATGAGCTCCTTTCGTTTCTCCCCTTCAATTCCCAGCCCTCTCTCAGAACCAACAGTCTCCTAAATTGCATGTCTTCTTTTTATGTTTGATCTATTAAATTTTATGTTTAATATATTAATAGCCTCTGTGGTAGTTTGAATAAAATGGTCCCCATAGGACCATAGGGAGTGGCACTGATAAGAGGCGTGGCCTTGTTGGAGTAGGCGTGACCTTGGTGTAGGAAGTGTGTCACTGGGGGTGGGCTTTGAGGTTTCAGAAGCTCAGGCCAGGCCTAGTGACCTACTCCCTTTTTATGTTGTTTGCCAATCCAGATATAGACCTGTAGGCAGAGTTTTCCTGTCCCAATTGCCTGTTCCCAAATACTCGGTAGTCACTTCCCAAATAATTGACTCAAAGGTTTAATGTAATTATAAATGTTTGGCCAATAGCTCAGGCTTGTTACTAGCTAACTCTTGCATTTTAAATTAACCCATTTTTCTTATCTATCCTCTGCCATGTGGCTTGTGGTTTTACCTGTCCTATAGCATGTCCTGCTCCCTCTGCAGCTCCTGGTGACTCCTTCTGACCTCCCGCTTCTTCTGTATTCTCAGTTTGATCACCTCACCTATACATTTTGCCTGGCTATTGGCCAATCGGCTTTTATTAGACAATGAGAGTAATACATATTCATAGTGTATCAAAGGATTGGTCCACAGCATAGACCTCACCACTCCTTTCCCAGCACCATGTCTTCCTGCGATGATGACAATGGATTAAACCTCTGAACTCTAAGCCAGCCCTAACCAAATGTTTTCCTTTGTAAGAGTTGCCGTCTATGGTCATGGTGTCTCTTCACGGCAATGGAAGCTCTAATTAAGACAGCCTGCCAGGATTACTCAGTGATGAGCATATGGGCATGGGCCTGGGGCCATCCATGGGGGGACGCGGCAAGGAGAACTGGTGGAAAAGTTATTTTTCCTCCTTCGGCAGTTATCCCCTGCTGGGAACTCCACAGCTAGGGATGGCTCTCTAAATAATTTAATTGACACTTCTTGGGTGCCAGGTTATTGAACTTTCTGAGTTGGTTTGTGTTGTTGCTCTTTTCATTTGCTTGCTTCAGGTCTGAGAAAGGCCTACCTTTGCATTCGGAAGGACACTCTGATGGGTACTTTTGCTCATGTTGTTTGCCAGCGTTTCATTTTTCCGTGTTTGTAAGGAGATCTTGAAGAAAATCCTTTCCCTTGCTTTTTCGTATGTGAGGCATTCTTGTTTCATCAGGCTTATTGCTGGGTGTTTTTATTTTATCTTTCAATTTATAAAATGGGTTTTTTCTTATGATTTGCCCAGGATTTTCCTCACTTCTCCAATCGGCAACTCGCTCTCGGCTTCCAGGACCCGTGGCTTCACCACCCTCTCAGCTTCCAGGACCCGTGGCTTCACTACCCTCTCAGCTTCCAGGACCCGTGGCTTCACCACCCTCTCAGCTTCCAGGACCCATGGCTTCACTACCCTCTCGGCTTCCAGGACCTGTGGTTTCACCACCCTCTAGGTTTCCCGGACCCCTGCTTTGGTGCCTGAAGCAAACTGGTTTTATATCCTTCCATTCCTTTGTGTCCTTTCTTCTCTTCTCATGCTCCTGTTATGTGAACTCCGCACACTTTTCTATTACCCACACTTCCCGGATATTCTTCTCCCTCTCATGATGACCACTTCCGGTTCTACTTTGCTGTAGAGTTGTCTATTTGCTCAGCTTCAGTGGCTTTCCTCCTCTCGTCATGTCCACCGAGGAGTGCATCAGATGCATTTACGGTTGGAAAAGCGCCTTTGACGTCTACTGCTTCCCTCTGGTTCTCAGGATTTCTATCGTTGTTTACACACTCTAGATTTACCATTCATCCATGGGCTCTGTCACGGGCCTTAGCATCTGCACCTGCCCTATGTGGTTGATCATTTTTGGACAGACTCTCTCTCTCCCTCACTCTCCCCCCCCCCCCCACTTTCTCTCTCTCTCTCTCTCTCTCTCTCTCTCTCTCTCTCTCTCTCTCTCTCATATACACACACACACACACACACATGCTCGCAGACAATCACATGCTCACAGACACACTCACATGCTTACATACATTCATACACACTCATGCTCACACACACACTCACATGCTCACACACTTACATACACATGCTCACACACTCACATGCGCACACACTCACATGCTCACACACACATACACACTCACGCTCACACATGCTCTCTCTCTCACACACACACACGCGTATCACAGCAAATAGATGGGTGCACAGAACGCTATTATTGTTGTGCTTCCAAGACAAAGCCAGTTAGGAAATCTACACCAACGATCAGGCCTCACTTCCAGGAGACTGCACCACCCCACCGTGACATCATGTGTATTCCTTGCTTGGTTGCTTGATGGCTGTCACCACAGAAGACAACACTCTGAGAAGACGTGGCAGCAGAAGCCCACATTAAGTACTGAAGGACCCAAATGACCATCGTGCCTGACCTGGCTCCTACAAAGGACTCTCTCCTGGCTCTGCTGACACCTGTTGTCTCCCCGTGTCCTCTTGATCTTTGCCTGTACTTGATATTTGCAAATTGAGGGAGGGGGAAGAGAGGAGAAAGAAGAGAAGAGAGAGAAATGGAGGCAGGTAGAAAAAGGAAAACAGAGACAAAAAGGGAGACGAGAGACTGAGAGAAAGAAATACGTGATTCAATCCAAGGCTGCGACTTTACATGACCCTAATCATCTCCTGAAAGTCACATCTCCGAAGTTAAAGATTCAGCATATGATCTTCTAATTATATAACTAATTAATTCAGATCCTGGGAATGGGATCTAAACTGTGCCTGTGGTAGAATACCCCTTTACCACTGAACTTCAGCCCGAGCTCTCTTCATTGTTACTCTCCATGGAGACCAGGCTGTCCTGGAACTCAATCCTCATGTCTCTGTCTTCTACAGGCTAGAATGCCAGGTGTGCAGTTGCTTCTGGTAAGACATGATTTTTGAGGGATCACATGTCAGCCAGAGTGCACTACAGTATCACGCCAGTCCATTCACAGGAATTCAACATATTATCACATTCCAGGATTGCTTAGTCTACATAGCTAATATGTTTTAACTCCACGCTACAAAATTTATACCTTATTCTCTAGTGTCTTTGTATATCTGGCACCCACTGGCCGCCACTCTTTTTAATGTGTGACAGGTAAATTATCTTATTTAATCCTTTAAAGTTGATGCAATCCAGATGCCCACCTCATTTTCTTGGCAAAGCTGTTCACACTCAGAGACCTCAAGTCCTGTGTGCTCCCCACAGCTCCAGGGTCTGCGTACCTCTGCCGTCGGTGGATGCCCTTGGTGACTCTCCACCGTGCTCTCATGACCTCTCTCCAGATAGCAAAGTCAAGGACCACGCTGTGCACTGTTTATTGATAAGATAGTCAACACATTCCATCGTGGTGAGAATTAGCTGTGGGGGATGCAGTTCACCGGATAGATGGCTGCTTCCTGAAAAGATGCACGGCAAACGGCAGAGGCAAAAGAAAGTGAGAACGTGTTCTTGGCTTTCCATGGAAAAACCATATAAAGGACGATGTGTTTTTCTCCTTTTTGAGTCCAAATTATAACACATTTAAGACATGTTAAGACATTCACAAACATATACATGAATATTCGCTAAGGCAAAGACAAACATCTCTTTTTGAACCAGGCTGTTTGGTTCTCTACTTCTAACTTGATTTAAGGCTTCCAAAATGAATCAATAGAAATACAAGTAATAGCTTATAACATAATAACCCTGAAATCTCATCCACTCTGTTAGGCTGGAATGCCAAGCAGGCTTTTTTAAAGTGTAATTTTCTCCATAGCCACAGGGTGGCAGGCTTGTTCTTAAGAAGAACAGGGCCTCCACACACCTTTGTCTTTCTTGGCATGACTAATAGAAGCTGGAAGTCACAGGGAATGAATGACATCTTGCTTTTCCTCTCTGTGCTTGTGTCCCCTGGTGACAATGTTCACTAGTTTCTTTCTGAGCAGCAAGTTCTCAGATGAGGGCTCACGGCTCACGGAGAAATTTGACCTGCCTCCCTTTCCTGGTAGGATAGACCAATCTCAGGGCTTGCCAGGGCATGCGGCTCCTGCCCTGTGATCTTGTTAACGCATGGGCTCTTCCGAACGACATCTCTCTGGATGCTCAAACCGCAGAGATCAGCCTGACATCTGTCTTCTCTCTTCATGCTCCCTAGTTATGCTAATAATCCATAAATTCCTGACCTTTTACTTCCCAGATAAGAGATCAACATTTATCTAACCTTCCCAGGCCAACTTTCTCCCAGGACAGCTGGGAAAGGTCCCATTCCCATTGCTCATAGTCATTGCAGCAAGTACCCATTTGCTACCTGGTGGCCACTTTCTTCTCCTTAATACTAACCAGAGACACCTTGAAAATAAACCTCTGGGCTGTCTGTGAGAATTCTTTTAGATTATTAGCTTAATTAAGTGGAGAGACCCATCCTAAACATAGGTACTTACCCAGGAGCTAGGATCCCTGACTGACCAAAAAGAGAAGAGACCGAGTACATGCATTCATGTCTCTCTGCATCCTGCCTGCAGGTGTCATGTGACCAGCTAGCCGCTATGACTTCTTTGCCATGACAGTCCATACCCTTTGCACTGGAAGCCGGAATAAATCTGCCCCCTTAATTTGCATTTTGTGAAGTATTTTTCACAAATCAACCAGAACTATCGTGACTGTACAGTAGTTAATGTTCTTGACTTTTTAGATAAATACAATGATGCCCCACAAATGGAGAGCAAATTTTACCAAGAATTTATATTTGCATGTTAACAAACAAAGTCTAGGATTTCCTTGGCTGACTTTATCTGGGCTCATTTTCTTCTCTAGAGAACACATACAAAGTATTTTAGCACTAGCATGTACAATTTTCTGTAAAATTAATTTAATGTTAGTTGTTGAGTTTCCTACAGCGAACTGGCTCGGACTGACTCCTAGGTCTGAGCAGAGGTCGATGTCATTCTGGGATCTTGGGGTCAGGCTAGGCACTTAAAAATCAGCTGAGACAGTCTTTACACCACAGCAAAGGGCGGGCACACAAGCCTGATGCCATTTGTTATGTCATTAGTGACTTCCATTGAGGCAAACTTGGGGGTGACAAGTTTATTACATTTTAAAAAAATGAGTCTCTGTTTAATGTAGCTTAATATAAGACTATGCAGCTCAGATTGAAACGTATGTCATACTGAGTCTTACATAATTTGGATAATGTTATAAAATTCTGAGTAAAATATATATTAATACTAAATATTAAATTAGGGATTTGATGCAAATTTATTCCATCTGTCTTCTGAGACGTTCCTTATTAGATTTTCATGAAGATTAAACTTAATTAGGTTTAAAATGAAAGGCTAGTATGTAACTCCCTTTTTGCTTGTGCATCCTACCTCTTAATACAACTTTTCCAAAAACCTCTGCGTGCAGAGCTAAAGGTACAGACTTACAAAAGAAAGATAAAAAAAAAACAAAAACAAACAAACAAAAAAAAACAATGCAGTGACGGGCATATCTCCAATGATCTCTATCTTTGCATCTATATTGCAGCTATGACCTCTCCACCTGGACACATGCATGCATGCATGCATTTGTTTCACAAGGAAGTATGGCCTATGCATTCTTAAAAGCTGTTGGGTTTACTATACCATTGGTTTTGCCAGGTTAGCATATGCCCTAGTTCAGTTTTCTTTTGCTATGGTAAACACTGACTGAAACCAGCTTAGGGAGAGCAGAATGTACTGGCTTCACAGGTTACAGTGAGTCATCAAAGGAATCCAGGGCAGGACACTGGAGGCAGAAACCATGGAGCCATCTGAAGAAGGCCAGTGTGAGAATTCCCTGCCAGACCAGGGGAAAAGCAGTGGGACTATCTGGCAGGGTGTGCTGCAGCGCCTCAGCCTGTAGAAAAAAGCCTAGTGATGAGGACTGCGCATGTGCCTTTCAGGGACGTTGTGGACCAAGAAGATTCTGCCTCTTAGGATAGATTCCCATTCTCTGAAAGACTTTGAAAAATCAGGTGTGATTCATACATAGTGGTCACAAGAAGGTAGGGTTTCTTTGCAGTCTCATGCTATATGCAATGAAATATATTTTATTTTTTAAATATTATTTATTAATTTATTTTCTATACATGTGTACATATGTTTTTCATGCTTATAGAGGTCATCAGAGAACAACTTGCAGGAATTGGTTCTCTCCTTTGACTCTCTGGGTTCCTAAGGCTCAAACTCCGGTCATCAGACCTAGTGACAAGCCTCTCTGCTAAGCCATCTAAGACAAGACGTTCTTTTAGAAACAATTTCTTCTCTTTACTCTCATCAAATATCAGGTAGACAAAAACCACCAAAGGCCACATGGACTGTATCCCAGGACAGGGGCGTGGCCTTTGATTTTTGATTCCCCATATACATGGTTATCAGAAATCGGAGACTTGAATGTTTCCAATGTGGAGATACAGTCATCTTGTATCCGTTACATGAAGAGACGTCAAATGAACATTCTGGAGGTTTTGGCCTCTCTTCGCTCTTAGCGACTTTGGCTGTTACTGTGATAGAGTACACCAATGGAGGAATAAAGGGTTGCTGTGGCTCACGGTTGGAGAGGGCAATTGATCACCGTGGAGAAATCAGGAGTTTCTAGCTTGGAGCAGCTCGCCATGTTACGCCCTCAGTGCAAAAGGCAAAGATGTTGAACATCCGTGCTAGGAGAGCTTCCTTCCCACAGAGTCCAGGAGCTCAGCCCAGGCAAGTCCTCCACACCTAGGGTGGGTCTTCCTCCCAGTTAACGGAGTCTAGACTCCCCCACGGGCCTGACAGAGGCTTGCCTCACAGCTGAGCCTACGTACTGTCAAGTACACAACCCATATAAACATCACATCACTAAACTAGTTATTTTAGTGCATTGGGATGCTCTTACATTTTTATAGTTTATTCAACAACAACAAAACCCTAGGTACTTTATAAAAACGGGTAAATGACAACATTACTCTAAAACCCATATAAGATGAAATAGAGAGACTCATTTGAACCCAGAAACTGGAGTTTATTCCAAGTTTTTCCACAACTGAGTCTTAAGCGCATCGTAAAATTGATCCGTTTTGGGGATAGTCTCCTGTTCCTCTCAGAATTGCCAGAACTTTTGTTTTACTTTGTGTGGTGTTTTTGGAAATGATTTCCAGAACGACTGTGTTGCGTTGATATATCTCTCCATTATTTCCGAGTCTTTCAAGTGGTAAGCTTACAAGTCCATAGGGCACACAGGATGGCCCTGAAGCCGTAGGTCTGTCCCAGCGATGCCATTTCCATCCTTCTCTTCTGGCCCCACCTTTATCTTCAACAGTGGTTTCTCAAAGAAAAGGCAGGGGAACCCTGGTAAAGAGAATCCAAGTCATGGCTCTTCGGTAAAGAACTGGGGTTTCCTGTCTCACCTTGTAAAAGCCAGTCTTTCACTGGCTGTCAAGTCTCTACCAGACGGGGCTTGCCTCTGTTTCCCCACCCTCCTGTCCTGAAGCTCCCATGGCTCTGGAATCACTGGCCTCCTCATCCTTGGCCAGGTGACTCAGAGTGTTTGCACTTCCCGTAGCCTCTGCCTGGAAAAGCCCTCTACACATTCACGCCCCTGGGTTCCCATACCCTCAAAGGATGTGTTTGGCTGCCACCCACCTGGTGGAGCTTTCCAGGCATGCCATTAACGATGTCAAATGACACCCATGACGCTCTTTATCCTCCGCCTCTGTTTCAATTTTGATTTTGCTTATTGCCTGAGCCTGCCTTCTTGTATATATAAGTCCGGTGAAGCCAGACATGTTTGGCCGAATCGTAGTTTCGGTGCAGATCAGAATGCATGCATGTGGGAGGGGCACCACAGCGCAAGTATTCATTAAATGAGAGAAAGACAGAGAGTAGGATCCAAGTTGAACAAAGTCTGTGCTTGAAGGAAAAAAAAAAGAGATAAAAAGAAACCATGACTGTTTCAGGTAAGGTAAGGAGCAAGCTTATTGTAGATGTGTGGGAGAGGTAGCCAGAGGCTAGAACATTGGGGAGCGGCGGACATGACCAGACTGAGGTAATGGGGGAGGGGGAGGAGAGAGGAGAAGTAGGTGCAGCAATCAGGAAGCCCAAATGAACACACAGTGACAAGCAAAATGGTTGGATTAGGGAAGGGTAGCTAGGGGAAGGGCAGTCTAGCCCCCAGATTGGAGACAGATAGGGTAGGGGACCAGGTATGCCAGCCAGGTAGGGACTGAAGGATGCAGGGAGAACCAAGTCTATTTGGATAAGTTAAATAGGTACCTCAGCCCTTTGTCCCAGGTTTATAATCTAGCGATACTGAGGAACACAAAGGAGTGAGGTGACTGTAAGTGGTGTGGGAAAGACTGGATACCATGTTTGAGAATGCTGTTTGCTGTCTGTGTGGAGATACGGAGGGTTCTGTCACATGGGCACATTGTGGGGAATCTCGAGGAGACGTTCCTGCATTGTTGGTAGATTTAGGACTCATTGTTGTATTAAGAAAGGGTGAGGTTAGCAAGGGCTGAGAAGAGATTACAAAGATCCCTTAGACTAGACATGGCCCTGTGAACACCATGAGAGGGCTGGGGAGGCACGTTACTGGGTGAAGAATAGAATTAAACTAACAAATGAGTCCATAGGAAATTCACTGGTTACATTGCAGGAACCAAGAAAGACTTTCACAAAGAAAGCAGTGAACGGCCATGCCAACTGCAGGTTGCTGGCCAAGGATTTTCTGACATTTATTGGTTATGTATACTCATTGAAGAACAGTCTTTTCAATTAGTTTATTTAGTCTTTGGGTGATTATCTTCTGGTTTTAAGTTGTTTCGACACCTTGTATATTTTTTGTTAAGCTCCTTGGTAAAGTTTCCATTCCACTTCCTGGGTTCTCCTTCTTCCTTTGCTGTGCAAACGTGTTTGGTAATTTCATGGACTACCATATATCAGTTCTTGCTGTCTCCTGGATCTGAGAGCCTTCATCTGATGTGTGCATCCTAAAATGTCTTCCTGTGCTTTGCTGTGGTTGACTCACACCTTTGAGTCTTGCCTTAAGGCTGTTGATCCATTGAGAATTAACCAACTGAGCCATTGTGCAGAGTGAGCTGGGAGGATCTGGGGTCATCCTGCATGTGCAAATAGTCATTTTCCCCTTCCCCAGCGTCACTTGCTTAAGAAGCTTCTCTCTCTCTCTCTCTCTCTCTCTCTCTCTCTCTCTCTCTCTCTCCTCCTCCTCCTCCTCCTCCTCCTCCTCCTCCTCCTCCTCTCTCTTCCTCTCTCTTTCTCTCTCCCTCTCTCTCTCTCCCTCTCTCTGTCTCTCTGTCTCTCTCTATCTCTCTTCTCTCTCTGTCTCTCTGTCTCTATCTCTCTTCTCTGTCTCTCTCTGTGTGTCTGTCTGTCTGTGTGTGTCTGTCTGTCTCTCTCTATCTCTCTTCTCTCTCTCTTTCTGTTTCTCTCTCTCACACACACACACATACACACAATATGTCATCTTGGTGTATTATTATTTTCTTTATTAACATTTCATCAAGATAGAAGTTTATTGTAAATCTATAGTTGCGCACTCAAGAGGGATGGGGAGCGGAAGAGGCCAAAGCTCCTGCATGTATGCACCATCCAGCTGCTGGTCTGGGGCTTGTAGAGGGCCTATGGCAGGAACTGAAGTGAGGTACTAGGAAGTAATGTGTTGATCAGTACAGGTGGCCCAGCCAGGTTTTCAGGTGTCTCCCGATAGTTTCAGCCACAGGTTATTGCCGGCCTCCACCAAAGGTATTCTGGGATTGCTATGTTGAGGTCCTGCCCTTCCAGAGACATTCATCTCTTCATTTCATCACAGTGACCTTTCTATCTCCTGTGCCTACTTATAAACTCACTAGCCTTGCTGAGTGTTTTCTGTCAGGTGGTTGAAGGTATAGCTTTCCCCTTATTGGAGGTTTCCCTGAGGGGACATCTCAGGCTGCTGGTGGTCGTGAAATGTTGTCTCCTTTGCTGCTTTAGGTCAGTTAAGAACAGGAACAGTAAACACGTTGACTTCTTTCTCATAGATTCCTTCTGCCATCCTTGTCCTCTCTGGGAATTTCCACACTGTTTTGACAGTTGCACCCCACTTTTCTTCCCTGCTTGGCTTCTTCACAGTGCCCGTTTGTAGCTTCTAGACACCTAAGGTGTTTTCCTCCCTCCATTTATTTCCAAGATTTCCTCCAGCATCTTTGGGTTTTGGTAGCTGAAGATGGTACCCAGTTTTGTTTGTGTGTCCTTGAGCATCCCATACCCAATGTTAGGTTTCTGCCAGGAACTGGAAAGTTGCAAGCATTGTGATCACAAGTACTTCTGATCCTTTTTCCTCCTCTGGCATTTCACTTACCTGTGTGTGAGTCTTCAGTAACAATATGATGCCACAACACTTCTCTTTCCCACTCTTTCTCTGGGGCTGTGTCTGTGGACACGCCTTCAGGGTCTCTGATCATGGCACTGCCTGACTCTAGCACGCTAATGAGACTACACCAGTGGTGTTTTATATTCTATGTTGCCCTACAGCCCTCACCCGTGAGTCTCAGAGTGTCCATCATCCCTCTGGTGTCCGATTAGTCTTGCACTGTTCTTGATTTTCCAGTAGGTCTTCTATGAGGTCATCAATTTGACCTTCCCTGCCTCTGTGCTTTTGAGACCATGTGTTGTCATGAGGAAAAGAGGGAACCAAAGTTTGAACAGAATCGTTGATAGCTCAGATACATAGTGTGCAGTACTGCCCTGAAGATGTGTTCAAACTTCGAACAGGCACAGGAAGAAAAATGTCGACAGACAGCCTACAGACAAGAACAATGGCTTGTAAACATTCCAAGAGAGAAGTTTAACTCTGAGTTGTGATGATCAGTAAGGAAACCATGCCTCGACTTCAACTTGACACAAGAACTTGTTGAGGCTGCCAGCCAGACCCTACAGGGGAAGAGAGAAAAATTGAGATGAGCGGGGCTCCATTCAAGAAGTAAAGTCAGACCTGGGGTGTGCTGGCACACGCCTTTGATTCCAGCACTCCAGAAGACGAGGCCTAAAGATCTCTGTGAATTCAAGGCCAGCCTGGTCTATGTATCAAGTTCCAGGCGAGCCAGGGTTACACAGTGAGACCCTGTCTCAAAGTGAAGCAAAGAGAAAGAAAACAAAACAGGAACGGCGTGTGCTTTGGGAATGGGGTATGACAGTGGCTCCTGCAGACATTTGGTTTTGAGAGAAATATCTGACGTGAGTCCTTCAGAACTTCAAGTAAAAACTACGATAGGACCAGGTGGCTTCTCTATTTCTCACTTCCCCTCCATGACAGGTGGATGTTTAGAGGAACTTCTAAGTCTCAGGACAATATTAAAATTTATAAGAAAGTCTTGATTTGTTCACAATTAAATTCCATTGAACAGCGATTTACTATTTTTGTGATTATGTGTACATTCACAGTTCTTTGGAAACTATAGAATTACAAATGCTAGTTTCTGCCGGGGTCAAACACCGTGAGTGTTGGTTTAACTCTGTAAAAATCGGTCTGGAAGGAAGGGGCTGTCTGCCTTTAAACAATGCACAGGTGTCAGTCCTCTTCTGACCACTGGGGGTCACTGCTGCGTTGCAAATATATTTCATAAGTCCTGGGCAAAAGGAATCAATTCCACAATTAGGAGGAAGATATTACAAACTATACATTCTGATTACTCGAAAAAGGGGAAGTTATTTTCAAGTAATTTTACTCAAAAATTTGAATAAGAAAATTTAGGGAGTTTCTTCCTTAAAATGGAATATTATGAAATTCATATTCATATTTAAATGTAAAGACTAGTCTACAAATGGAATTTTTATTATCCAAGCCTGTGTCCTTAAAATTTATTGGTAAACAATAACATTTATTTTCATGGACTGTCTTTGCAATAATGGATGGTGTAGGTCCATATTTCTATATGGTGTGGCAGCCAGGCTCTGAAGCCAGAGACCCCACCTGAGGTGGTCACATAGCCCTGCAGACAGGCTGTCACTGCCCGAACAAAGGGTCAGGATGTTTTGCTCCTTCATTTTTAATTTGGAGGATGCCTCACAGAGATGCTGATTCAAGCCTACGTGACAGCTAGCATACATGACAGACAGATAGTTGTGGATGTGACTGAAAGCCAGTTACCTGGTTACCTAGGAGACAGAATGCTAATATACTTCCCCTAAGTTAAGTTTTGGTATAAAGGCTGTTTAAGGAATAAATGAGAGGAATTCTTCAGGATGTAAACTCAGGATATCATGAGGGATCTCTGAGAATCTCCCTCCCGATGAAACCATGTGAGTCGTGTCTTTATTCCTGTCTCCTCCATGCCAGTCCAGAGAGAGAGAGAGAGTTTATGTTGGGGTCTGGTCTAGAAAAATAATTGAGAGTCCAGGCTAGCACCGGACCCTGAGAGGATGGCTCCTAAAGGATAAAGGAAATCAGTAATAAGTGGAATCGGAAATCAATAAGAAGCAGAATGTGTTATCAAAACTCCTGCAAATGCTGTTCTCATGCAGCTGATAGTTTTGTAAGAACTCTGACTCCTCCAGCAATGATACTCTCAGAGTCTGGGCAAGGAGCGGCAGCCAGGGGAAGTTAGGTAAACAACACATGCTTAGCATACTGTTACCAGGCAGCTGAAACGTGCCTGCAAGAGCATGTGTGCACACTACACATGTAGAATTACATGCATGCACACACAGCATGGACATAACTTTTTAGCAGCAACTCCCTGTTCAGAATCTTGTGGAATCTTAGGTTCACCCAACTGGAAAGCTAGAAATTTTCCTGTTTCATATCCAACACTGAACACCTGGGGCAGAGGCGCAGGCCTTCCCTCTTTAGGAGAGCTTTAGGCAGGGGAACAGGTGGCGAAGCTCAGCTGTTCAAAGTTTACTACCCTGGCCATAGTTGACTGTCTCTGTAAATAGGGGGAGGGCCTTATGAATCTTCTAGATTTTATTTCCAGGATGTGTGGTGTGAGAAAAGAGCATCCCCTCTCCGTCCAGAGTGGATATTTCCGCTCCAAGTAAATGACTAGGCAGCCCCCACCTTAGACCATTTGCATGCCCCCTCTGCCCCCACGGTTGTATACAACACCCTCAGTTTGTGCGTGAGGCCCAGCAGGGAAGTGCTTCCCATCTTTCTCTGCCAACTGACTTCTCGTAACATGTTAGCCTTGCTGCAGCTCACTCCAGTCTCTCGTTTCCTGTCACGTGCCTACACGCTGTTGCTGACCGGCTTATCACCCCACAAGCCCATACTGGCACCAGAGTGAAACCTAAGAAACAGGTGTGGAGAAGGCTGTGGCAGAGGTGTCCATGGCACTCAAATGTCTGACTTAATCACAAAAGGACAGGGACAGAAAACAGTGAGAAAGGCCGCCTCCTGCCCCAAGAGTTGAGGCCGTGAATGGAACAGAGGGAAAACCTGTGTTTGTACAGAACAGCCCACAGAGCAGGGCTGGGGTGTTCGCACACCCACGCTTGTGCTTTTAACTTGGAAAAAGTTCAACGTTTTAAATGATAGTGATTGCTTTAAGCATGTTTCCAGACTCACATGAATGTATCTTTTGTATGACACGTGGGGCAGCAGTTGGGCAAAGATGTGTGGATTCCCTGAGTAGACTGACACTTCAAAAGCTACTGGCATTCCGGATTCTCAACGTTTGTGTGGCTAGTACGATTTTCCCATAGAAATTTTAGTCTTTTGATACTTGAACAAATTCTCAGAGAGGTATGTAGAAGATGTAACTAAAATACAAAATGTAAAAACTCATTTTCTGACATACACTCTTGCTTTGTGTTCAGGCCATTGGAGGCCCCAACAAATCACCTTTTCTCAACAGGCCCATTAAACCCATTAAAACACGAGAGAGAGAGAGACAGAGACAGAGAGAGAGAGAGAGAGAGAGAGAGAGAGAGAGAGATCCGGTGAGGTCTGAGTGTGAACGGAGGGGAAGAGGTGCAGGGCTAAGCCATCTTGGTCAAGGTGCTCCATCTCACTGTCCTAGAATTTCTTTCCAGTGACAAGCTCCCTTTGGCTGGCACGGTGCTTCTACCTTTTCTTTCTCTCATAATAGGAGTCCTAGGGAAATTTCTTCGGAAGATCTCCACTGCAGGATGGCAGCTCTGAGCCCTCTGTGTCCATGCCCAGCGCTAGTGAACTTAGTCCGTGCAGTCTTGATTGTACTCGTATGTACATGTCACTTTTCTCGCCAAGAGAGTGTGTATGGGTTTCGGGACTGTTGTGGCTTGTTTGTTGTTGGCTTCCAACGAGTCTCTTAATAATAACAAGAAAGGGGCTGGAGAGATGGCTCAGAGGTTAAGAGCACTGACTGCTCTTCCAGAGGTCCTGAGTTCAATTCCCAGCAACCACATGGTGGCTCACAGCCATCTATGGTGAGATCTGGTGCCCTCTTCTGGCAAGCATACATGGAAGGAATGTTGTATACATAATAAATAAATAAATTTTTTAAAAAATAATAATAACAAGAAAACAATAACAAAAATCCCAGAAGCTCCACCGCATCTCCATCCTGACTCCACTAGATGCTATCAAACAGCATGTACAGACAGCAGTCTGGCGGGCTCCTGGAAACCCTATAGCCCCACTGGGCCCTGGAGCCCTTGGACTTGAATCTTTGTGCCCCTGAGATCCATGCAGTAACTTCTGGGTTTCATAGTGAGATCGCCTCTCCACAGAATCGATGCACAACAGCTGTGAATATCAGATTTTGCTTGAGCTTTTGAAAACAAAAGAAGCCATTGTAGTCCGGGCTGTTAGAAACCCGTAGTCAGCCAGTGGGCGTTTCCCACCTCACTCGGAGCTCTCTTAGGTCACAGCGATAAGGTCTGTTTGCTGAACTAGCAGCGACTAGCATTCCACTCTTAAGAGGACGGGGCTCACAATGGCGCAGCTGTCACCTGGGTGGTGATGCGATGTAAGACACTGGGCTGCTGCAGAGAGGAAGCGTGAAGATGCTGGATGCTTGCTGTAATTATAAGTGCTTAAAATGCGTCTGTCAAGCCAAATGAATCAAAGATGCTTCTTCGGTATTGAAGATGTTGCATCCTTTGCCAAATAATGAAGAAATAATATAGCTGGAGAATGGTTCTAGGGTATGGGATATTTGTTCTGTGGTCCAATAGCCCTCCTGAGGCTGATCAGGGAACTGTAGATCGGAATACCATTTCCTCAAGTCTCTCTTATGACTGCATTACCCCTTACTCTTGGTCCTGCTACTGTGACTCTGACAAGGAGATGGAGCCTTGATCCTCAGCCACTACATCTCTCTCCTCATTCCTTCTCTCCGTGGGGGAGGCATAAGACCCAATAGTTTCTGTAAGAGACAGAAAGTAGCCCCAAGTTAACAGTTCCCAGCTGAAATGGTAACCTGGCATGCATTAAAGAAACAGTGGCTGGAGATTTTAGCCTATTGGGCACAGCCAGCCTGGGGTACACTGCAGCTTCCCACGAGGACCACCAGTCTCAGTACAGAGTCCTCAGAAGTGTTTTAGGCAATCGGATGGCAGTCCCACTTCCTGCGAAATCCTAAGCTCAAGTTTTACCTTTTGCAGAATCTTATATTTAAAAAGTCAATTTGATCTTTTAAAAACAATGCAAACTATTTCTCCATTGAACTAAATTTGAGCTATCGAAGGAGGGAGACTGGCATGCTGCAGATTGGAGTCACAGGAGAGATGGACAAAGAAAAGGATTTCTATTGTTCAGCTGGAATTCAAACAACACAGAATCATTCTATGGGGGGCAGAAATCTTCAGGTATCCTGTGAGGTACTGTACTCACTGCTGTCACAGGAGTAACTTAAAGGAGGAAGAATTCCTTTCGCCTCAGTGTTTGAGGGTGCTGCCCATCATGGCAGGGAAGCCACAGAGGCGGGACTCCAGACAGATGGTCATGTGACCATCCACACGGGTCACATTGCTATCCACAGTCAGGAAGCAAGGAGAGATGAGCGCTGGGGTGATGCTCAACCCATCCGGTCCAGGATCTCAGCCCATGGGATAATGTCTCCCACTGCTGGGGGTGGGGTCCTCCCACCTCGATAAACTCAATTTAGAAACTCCCTCACAGATACACCAAGAGGCCTGTTTCCATGGTGATTCTTAACCCAGTCAAGCTCACAATGTAGATTAACCGCCACAAGGCTCCACGACTTCTTTAGCCTTCTATGGTAATTTTAGTTGTATCTCCAACTAAACTGCCCTGTGGATGACCCAGCGGGCACTGAACTATGTACATGCTCTTGCCCCATGATGAAGGGAGAAGACAGTTTTGCCAGCTCATCTCTGTTCAGGTTCTTCCATGACCCTCAACTTTTCATGTCTGCTTGAGAGAAGCCGGAAGTGACACTTCTGAGGGTTTATGGTAATTTCCGCTGAGCCATCTGCCTGCCTGTGATCTTCATCCATTGTTCTTCACTGGACAAGCTGTGTGACATGTCAAGGTGTCATCACAGTATAAGATTATATGTGTGTGTGGTTCCTGCATGGATATTTTTCTAACCAGAAACCCTATAATACTACACATTCTATATTAATTTCCTATGCATATATCATCAAATATCATAGTTAGTAAAGTTCAGAATCCCCATCTTTAATTTTCTTAAATGTAAATTTGAGGTTTTATCAGTGACGCCAATAAATACCACTTTCTTCTGGTAAATATCTAAACTAAGGTGGTATCATTAAATAGGACCTTATATTTGAAAGTCAGCTACAAGGCACAAAGATGGAACCAAAGTTGACAGCTGACTTGGGGTTATTGGGTTATAGGCACTGCTATTCGGGCAGTTGGCAGAACAAACCTGCAGCTTTCCTGACCACCCTAGCTCATGTTCCTTTATCTCTCTACTTGTCTGGTCCACCTCCTCTTCTGTCCCTAAACATGGGATAGCTACAGAAACATGAGAAATCCAGGAGGGTCCCAACAAGTACCATTAGGTGTTAGGGACTAGATCTGAGGAGAGAAGAGTGAGATTAATATGTCAGTGGGGATGAGGAAAGGAAAGGCTGCTGGAAGAGCTCATCGGGTGGCCTGCACCTTATGTCAAGTTGTGATGGGCAGACTGCAGGGCCGTGGAGAACACACTCAGGAGTTCTCCTTGCAGCCATTAACATGTGTTGTTAATTGTTTTGCTTGTTCTTCTGATCTCTTTTGTATTATCTTATAGTAATTATTCTATACTGTGGCATATTTCCCAGGCAGCTTATGATCTGCCTTCAATTATCATTCTTTTAAAACCGCATTCTGAAATGGGAAAGAATTAAAATATAATTTGTCTTCTAGTGTTCTTGTTGTTGCTTTTTTTTGTTTCTTTTTTGTTTTGTTTTCTTTTGTTTTGAGATTGGTGTGGTGTGCAACCCAAGCTCCCTTTGATGTCTTAATCCTCCTGCCTCAGCTTCCCTACTTCTGGGATAATAATTGTTACTCCAAGCTCTCAAAATGTTTTTATTTCATGCATATCTTTGCTTCTTTAATTTGAGACCACACTCTTTTGTGCTGTGTGCTGTGGGGTGTGTATGTGTGTGTGGTGTGTGTGTGAATGTGTGTGAATCCCCCGAAAAGAGGGTCACAATTAACGGTTGTCTGTACGAATGTCTACGGAAGCTAGGCTTAACTAAGTTAATTCATGTGAGAGGACTCAGTCCACTGTGCGTGGTACAATTCCCCATGCAGGAGGCACTCTGTGAGTTCGAGACCAGCCTGGTCTACAAGAGCTAGTTCCAGGACAGGCTCCAAAATCACAGAGAAACCCTGTCTCGAAAAACCAAAAAAAAAAAAAAAAAAAAAAAAAAAGGAGGCACTGAACTCTATAATTGGAGAAATGGAGCTGAGCACAGCAGGCTCGTGACTGTGGAGACGATGTGACCAGCTCTCTCAAGCTCTGCCATCGTGACTTCCCTGCAGTGACGAACTACACCTGGAATTAGGAAATAAACCCTGAAAATGAACCATTTACCCCCAAGTTGCCTTTTGTTGGTGTGTTTTATCACAACAATAGTAATGAGAATAAAACAGGAGCTTTGTGTTTCGTTTTTTGTTTTTCCTTAACACATTTTCAAAACCCACTGGTCTTCCAGCTTCTCACTTAGGAGCAGATACTGTGGACAGAGAGGGGGCTTTTCAGAAGCAAATGAACAGTGCACAGGTTGAATTTTAAAGGTTATTCCTGAATTTTTCAGCCTCAGTCCTCTCCGTGATGCCCCAGAACAACAGACAGGATTTCTTCCTAGAGTCTGGTTGGAGTTAATGTCAGAATGAGAGAAGCCTGTTAGGAAACAATGCTCTATTGTTGCAATTAGTTATTCAGAACTAACAATAGTTCAGGCTCTGCTGCTTCTAAAATAACTCAGATAACCAAGCATGCCCAAATATTAACGTTAATGAAAACAGACAAATAAATCAATCAATAAACAGCATGTGTACGCTTTTATGTGTGTATGTGTACACACATGCACACATACATACATGCATGTACGCACACATAACCAGTTCCAGCTGTGGATCCCAGGGGTTAATAGCAGCAAACTGCTTCTGCCTAGCTCAACAGACCCCAAGCTAGTAGAGCTCTGTGTTGCAGTAATAAGTGGCGAAGTGAAGGGGCTGCCTGTACTTTCACAATCCACCCTGGGGTTATCAGGGAAGAAACAGATCTCTTCTGTTAAAGCTGTGGGGCGTGGAATCAGAAGCCATCAAGAGTGTCCTTGGCTCTGCTTTATTCTTACTCAGTCATCCTAAAAATGCCTCTTCCCACAGTGGCAGCGTCTGGCTTGGGTTTCCCCTGCCGGCTATTAGGAAGGCTTTGTGTCCACAGCTATTCTTGCAAGAATCTGTCTTTTTGCCGTCTCGATTCTAGCGAAAACTGCTCTTTCAACAAAAGCAGACAAGATAATGGGGATCCTCACCCATCTTCAGATGCTCTCTTATGTCTTTGCCGTGGGGTGGGGGTGGGATTGATTCCATGCCTGTGTGTTTGAATGCATGTACAGGCCAGAGAACAACTTCCAGTCCCATCCATGAGGCACCAGCGCATGGATGTCAGGTTTTTTTTTTGGGGGGGGGGGTTGTTGTTGTTGTTGTTGCTACTGTTGGCACTGGTTTTTTGTTTGGTTTTGTTTTTGACAAGGTCTGTGTCTTAGTTTCTTTTCTATTTCTGTGAAGAGACACCATGAGCAAAGTAATTTATGAAAGAAATAATTTAACTGGGGGCTTGCTTACAGTTTCAGACAGTTAGAGCCCATGATCATTATGACAGAGAGCATGGCGGCAGACAGGCAGGCTGGCATGCTGCTGGAGCAGTTAGCTGAGAGCTGACATGTTAAGGCAACATTCTTGAGGCTGAGAGAACTAACTGCGAATGGTGGGGGCTTTGGAACCTAAAAACTCACCCCCAATAACACTCCACCTCCAACAAGGCACCACCTCCTAATCCTTCCCAAACTGGGAATCAAGAGTTCAGATATGGAGCCCATGGGGATCATTTACATTCAAAACACCATAGTCTCTCATTAGCCTAGAGTTGACCCAGGAGGCTGACAGGCCAGCGAGCCCCAGAGACCTATCTCTGCTTCCCAGTTCTTATGACACCTTTAAAATAAAGGGCACAAAGTCAGGCCCTTGTGCTTGCAAAGCCAGAACTTTATCGACTGAGTCATCATCCATCCCTAGTCTTCAGATTGCCCTGTACAAAGCTGTGATGTGAGAAACCAAACAAAGCCAGTGTCTTTTGCTGGTTAGCAGGGCAGGAAGCCTGATCAGCCTCATTTAATTCTGCTCACACTGTTGTGTGTGGACATGACAGTTATGATCTTCACAGTTCCCTCAGAACTCATGCTGCTTGGGTCAGCCTCACACAAGCTCCGGGAAGTACCTAAAGAGCTACCACCTGGCGCCACCCTGGTAGCTCCTATGATGAGCCTGTCTACTCATAGGAGGTTTTAATCTACTCATAGCAAGGTCTTCCTTTAGAAGTGTTCTACAATTGGGAAGAAAACTCAATGAATGTGCAAGCACAAAGACCTAAGGCCCAAGGTACATAAAAATAAACCAGAAGCCTGCAACCCTAGCGCTGGGAATGACTCACCCCTAAAGCACATTAGCCACTCAGGGATCCAGGTCTCCAGAAACCAAGGTGGATGTCTACTAAGGAATAATATTCCCAGCTGACATCTCTGACCTCTGACCTCTAACCTCTGTGCACGCATACACACACACACACATACTCATGCACATCTATATATACACATACACCTGCACATATATGAATATCCACCCCCACACACATAGGCAGCATAATATTTTCACAATAGTGTTAAAGTCCCAGAGTCCTCCAAAGAGGTGGGAATCTCTGATCTGGATGTTGGAACCAGTCACAGAATCAGGGTCTCTTGCTGCTGTCTGAGTCAGGGTGTACACACACACTGTGCTTAAGATTTCGA
Organism: Chionomys nivalis; assembly: GCF_950005125.1. NCBI lineage: Eukaryota > Metazoa > Chordata > Mammalia > Rodentia > Cricetidae > Chionomys > Chionomys nivalis. Next base: position 33,927,819 of record NC_080109.1, read on the forward strand.
TGCCACTGTACACATCTGGAAATAGTTGTTACCAAAAAATCATCGCTAGAATCTGAAGTTCAAAGATGATCCTGAAGATGCTGTAAGTGAATCCACTTGAGTTCTCAGAAAATGCTAGAGGTTCATCATCCCATGGTTTGGTTTTGATACCAACATTGTGTGTGAGGAAGGCACGGTCCTCTCAAAATCTAGTACAAATCGTGCTGGACATCAATGGAAACAATAGTACTAACAAGTACCAGTATGATTTTCTCCTACTTTTTGTGAGAGTAAATACTCTGACTTGGGGCTTTTTACTCAGTGGGGAAATTAATTACGGTCCTTTTTGGTTCCTTACAAAGAGACATTTCAATGTTTCCTGAAGCAAACAAAATAACAACCCAGAGGATAAATATGAAATGTTTTATAACAGTTCCCCAAAGCAACCTGCATGTTCCAGAGAAGGGCTTCAGTGTTGGACAGTGGCAGAAAACAACAGAATCTACCTAAGGTCACTTGAGGTACAATTAGTTAGGCATTGTTCTCAGCAGGACAATCCCGTCAGCCCCCGACTTTGAGCATCTCTTTTAACACTACATTTTTGGAAATTTGTTTTGATAGTTAGGTCTTTGATGGTAATATTCTTTGTTCTGAAAGACACGCTTGAATGTCATTCCTTCCAAACTCTCCGTGGCACAGGAGAGTTCTGCTGTCGGGTCTAGAAAGACACTAATCTGTGCATCTTGTCCAGAATGTTCTAAAGAAACACCATGTCTTTTCCACCCACTATAAAAGTAGCAAGACAATGGACTTCAAGAGACTAGACTTTTCCTTGGGAGCGGGCAAAGGCTGAATGAAGGCTGGAGTCAGCCAGAGGAAGAGGTAGTTTTCTTAGAGAATGTCCACACAGATCTGACAACATGTTAGCTCAGGAGACTGAGGCACAGACAATAATGGCAGACAGAACCACAGCTTGATGGGTTAGCTGTGTACACCTCCTCTTTAAGCCTAAGCCTCGCATCAGGACCCTAGGGATATACTAGAAAATCCCTGGACTTTGTTTCCCTTCCCTGTGTGGACACCTTGAATAAATTTCTTTTTTGCACTCCACTACTCTCTAAAGGGTGAGGTGACTAGGGGACTTATCTGCCCTGTGGGGCTGCCAGGCCCAGACTCTGGCCATGACCTGGTCCTGACCTGGGTAGCACCCTGTCTCCTTTTGTATGAACTTTACCCTTTGGTGCTCTTGTGTGTGTGTGTCACACACCAGCATCAGTGTCAACTGCCTCTGGAGAATTGCTATATCCTTAAAAAGAAGCCCCAGCCATGAGCAACATACACAGGCTGAGTTTTGTCATGTGCTTGTTTAGTTTTGCTATAATTATTGAAGTGATAGGGAGAAAGAAGGGAGGAAGAAAGAGAAAGAGAGGAAGAAAGAAGGGAGGTCCCGATGTTGGAAGAGAGACTGGGTCCAGAGCTCTGTGGTCCCTTGTCATTTTGAAGTGGATGCTGACATTATAGTATAATAGATAGAGAATAATATTGGCTATAAGAAAACGTCTGAGTCCACATTCAGCCCTTACTAGAACCCCGGGTTGTTCATTTGTAAGCAGTAATGATAGTGGTTCACAAGATGGGTAATAGTAGGTACTCAATGGGACTATAATTCCAAAGTATAAACAAATGTGGGTAGAATATAAAGGTGCAAGAACTTAGAAGTTCCTGGCCTCTGCTTCTAAAGACATCACAGACAACTAAGGCAGACAAGTTACTTCGAAGTAACAAAAGAGTACACAACATCCCCCAGGCGCCTGAATATCAACAGAAAAGGTCCCTGTACATTTATATTGCTGATTGGCGCTAACATTAACAATAACACAGTGTAATTGGCTTTTTTCTTTCACCATGTAACTGTTTCTGGAGGCTGGATTTATTTTACATCAACATCCAAATAACCATGTGTCAGGAGAATAGAAAGTTCCTACCGAAAACTAAGTGTGTGCTGTTGTGTAGCGAATGCTTCTGTATTCTGGGGAAACTTGCAATAACTGAGAGGGCATGTTTATTATTTTTGTCATCTATATGAAACTGATCTTCTTCTAAAATTCCAAGTCAAAGTAGAGCTTTATAGAAAACAGTGGTTGAAAAAAACCATTCTGAGATTTTTCCATCCCAGAGTTCCTTGTTTTGATTTTCAGAGATATTATCATTTTGATCCTTGTGGCCAGCAGATTTGGAGTGTGCTGTAGTTTTGAATCATTTTCCCTCACCAGCATTCAGAACCAAAAAAAAAAAAGAGAGAGAATATGCTTGAATAAAACATAAAAGACTGTACATTCTGAATAACCAGCAAAGGGTAGTTATAGCTGTATCTGCCCTGCAACATCAACCATGCCAAGCATCTAATGAAGACACAACTCATAAATTCCACGCTGTTAATCATTAGTTTTATTTATTTGTTTATTTATTTATTTATTATGTATACAGTGTTCTGCTTGCATGTGTGTCCGCAGGCCAGAAGATGGCACCAGATCTCATTACAGATGGTTGTGGGACACCATGTAGTTGCTGGGAGTTGAACTCAGGACCTCTGGAAGAGCAGTCAGTGCTCTTAACTGCTGAGCCATCTCTCCAGCCCTAATTTGATCTTTTTTAACTTAAAAAATTAAGTGTGTAAGTATGTGGGTTCACGCACTTGCATGCACTACCTTCAGAGGCCAGAAGAAAGCACTGAATTTCCTGCGGCTGGAATTACAGGCAGTTGTGAGCTGCCTGACATGGGTGCTGGAAACTGATATCGGGTCCTCTGGAGGAACAGCAAGCTCTCTTCACCGGTGAGTCATCTTCCCAACCACATCGGTTTTATTTTTAAACTGTGGGAACTTACTTACCGTTATTTCTCAACGTTCATTTTGAACTTTGCCTCCTTGTCAACATGACAGGGATGCTTGTCTGTTGGGAGCAGTGAAACCCCAGATCCTGAATTTCTTTTAATCACCTGATCTGAGTGCCTACATCTGCTCTGAGCACGAGACCTTCAGGAGTTCCTGATGGCAGGAGAGTGGTTTCTGGTGGGTTTGGCTGGGCGTGGCTATCTCTATATAATCTTCCCCTGAACACAATAAAGGGGGCATTCTTGGGGAATTCAAGGATGACCCATCTCGCTGTCTGTCTGTCTGTGTGTCTGTGTATTTTAACCTCCAGCCCCTTGCCCCAAGCTCACGAACTGGGTGCCAGCTCACAGAACACAGACACGGGGGGGGGGGGGCGCCGTGCGCGGTACTTGTCCTTTTGGATACCATTTTCCTCTGATACACAAAATAAGCAATCACTATCCATCCTGCCCATCTTAGATGAGCCTGCTGCCGATTCCCTGTTCTCTGCTCAAGTTGCCTCCTGAATCTTGGATTTCGGTCACCACTGTCTTTTCAGAAAACCCTTCAGGTGCTACGGCACCTGCTTTGGGTCACATCCATGCGTCCTACTGGCTTCTCCATGTCAGAATATCGTGTTTCTGCTTATGGTGGTGGAGGGCCCTTTATGTGGTCACAAGCATGAGCTAGAGCAGGTAGAACATTGGTGGAGTGAGGTAGGCTGCATGGAGGCAGCTGCCCTGGCCTTGCTCAATGCTGAAGCTTGGGGCAATCCACTGTGCAAACATACCCAACACACCAAATACAGCTTCTATTCTCAGTCAGCCCATTAACTCCAAGACCTAGGATCTGCCAGGATCTTTGGAAAGGTTTCTACGCTGCGCACAATAGCTCTGTCCTGTAGCTCCAGGCCTCTGGAAATGAAGATTGGACACTGATGGAATGTCGAGTTTAGGCTACATAGTGAGAGCATCTCAAAAAAAGAGCAGATGTCAAAACACCAAGCCCAGGCCTCCAGACATTGTCCCATCCTCCAACAATCACAGTGGTGACTCCACTGATTCTGATGGGGTGGTGACAAACATCATATGTGAATCTTTTCCTAGTGATGATATCCCCAACCTCACAGAGTCAGAACACAGGACCAACACAACCCTGCACACTGCAGAAAGATGACACACACACACACACAGGTGGTGTAGGAGGTCCTTCTGTCTTTGTGTTGCTTTCATTGGTTAATAAAGAAACTACCTTGGCCTAGTTGATAGGGCAGAACTTAGGTAGGCAGGGAAGACAGAACTGGATGCTGGGGGGAAGAAAGGCAGAGTAGGAGAGAGACACCATGGAGCCGCCAGAGTCAGACTTGCTGCATCTTACCCAGTAAGCCACTGCCACGTGGCGCTATACAGATTAATAAAAATGGGTTAAATCAAGATGTGAGAGTTAGCCAATAAGAGGCTAGAGCTAATGGGCCAAGCAGTAATTTAATACAGTTTCTGTGTGTGGTTATTTTGGGGCTAGAGCATCAACAGCAGACGCAAGTCATAACTCCAGTAAGGGACAACTTGGAAACCATCAGGTTAATTGGTGTTTTCTCCCCAAGAGCACATGTAGGGGTGGCTCACAGAAGAACAGACAACTCAAAGGTAGCTTACACTGCAACACCCACACTGGTGCACTTGAACTCATGGAAGCACCCCCAAAGCTTTCTACACAAATTGCCTGCAGCTTTGTGTGTCAGGACATCAACTCTCTGTTTATATAACCTTGTCCAGGAACCTTGTAAGTCTTCTCAGTTTAGGGAACTTCCTGAGACTTGTGAATTTTTGCTTCCTGAATCTCATGAGCCCCATTGCTTTCTTTCTGTGAACAAAGTTTCAATCTATAGAAATCCGTGGTTTAACATTGGGCAGCTACAAGTTTTGATGGAAGAAATGGGAACCAAAGGGTGTTATATTTCTAGAAGATACTTCCTATGAGTAACAACAGAGGCTGTGATTGATCAGTCCACTCAGGCATCACCAAGTGCTTTTCTAGCCTCATCTATGTGCACAAGTGACAGCTGATCTTCATTAGATCTCAAAGCAAAGTGGGAAATACTTGTTCTTAAAGGTTTTTGGATTGTTTTGTTTTGGTTTTGTTTGTTTTTTCAAGACAGGATTTTTCTTTAGCTTTAAAGCTTGTCCTGGAACTAGCTCTTGTAGACCATGCTGGCCTTGAACTCACAGAGATCCATCTGCCAATCCTTCCCAAGTGCTGAAATTAAAGGCTTGCCCCACCACTGCCTGGCTACTTAAACTTTTTTTTTATTTGTTTCTTTCATGCATATAAGTGTGCTACCTTGTGCCTGCAGTGAGACAACTGAGGCCAGAAGAGAGCATCAGAGACCCTAGGAGTGGAGTTACTGATGTCTGCGTTCCTTTTTGGCACTGAGAATTGAATCTGGAACCTCTTCAAGAGTAGCAGTTACTTTCAACTATTGAGTCTTCTTTCCCTAAAATGTTGAAATGTGTTTTAGAATGAAGATTTTCGATTATGGAAGTTCAGGGATAATTTTAAAAAATCAAAGTAGAAATTTGAAGATCAGTGTTACAATTTGATTTATGTCCCCAATTGAATTCACTACCATTTTCCTGTGTCTGTGTGTGTGTGTGCACACGTGCGTGTGTGCATGCTTTTGTTTGTTTGTTTTCATGGAACAAACACAGAGGTATGTCTTGCAAATTACCTTTCAATGGAGCCCCTCGTCCCAGGTGACAGGCCTCTGCAGGTGAGCTAACTTGTGCCACTCTCTCCCATAGCTGACAGCCAACTGGAGGTTTCTTTCCATTGACCTTCATTCTCTTTTCTGGAAAAAGAAAATAAAATTTGCCAAGGTGAAGTCATACGGACAGTGCACAGGATGGATGCACATGTAAAACCTACTCCGTTTGAGTCTCGAGTCCTCCGCTAAGTACTGGAGTGACAGTGGCTTCCTGCATCTCTATGTATGCTCTTCATTGTGGACTGAATTCAGATGATCCTGTGGATAGAGACCTACAATCTCTCTGGTTCTCAGGGTGATGATTTTAAGATCCCCCTCTACTTCAGAACCCCCTGAAACACTTACAGTACTACAGTTCCATGCAAGCACTGGGCTCCGGCAGTCCCAACAGGTGTGCTCTGGCACTCAATCCCAGGATTCCTTAGTGTACTGATCTCCCTGCAGAGCATTAACAACAGCAGCCCTTCCATGGCTCCCCCTGAGAGAAGGTGGAGGAGCCCAGAGTCCAATTATCCTCACCTCCTGTCCATACTGTGGGTGCTAAGAGCACAGCCCCGTCTCCTCCATCCTTCCCTATGTAAGTTTGACTCAGACCCTGTGTTGCGCTTTTTTTTTTTTTTTTTTTTTTTTTACAAAACAAGGTGGGTTTAGGAAACCATCATTTGTAATATGTACTAAATGTGCCTAGGCCTCAGATAGGTTCCCAATGCTGGCTTTTAGAGCAGTGATGAAACATTAACACCCGTAGCTCTTTAGCCCTCTATCTCTTTCTGCTTTAAGTCTGTGTTGAGTGGATAAATGGATTTTTCACTAGCTTTCTACAGCTCTCTTTCCTTCCTCTAACTCTGGAGGGTCAAATGGCTAAAGGAGTGAAGAGAAAAGAAATGAACTCACTGCAGGAAAAATTCTTGATTCCCCTCTCAAAGAGTTGAGGAGATGCTGGAGGGAGACGAATCCAAACCAAGGCACAGCAGTCACGAAGGGTGTGCCACATTCCTAGCGCTTCTGTACCTTAGCTAAGAGATGCTCTCTGGGAAAGAAGCCAGCTCAATTTATTTCCATGACTAGGCAGCAGTGAGGACGGATAAGGACACTATTTGATGTCCCTCTTCTGAAGACATGGCATTCTTAAAGATTGCAACTGAAGAGGCAATAGTCTCAGGCTTACAATCATGACAGTCAGTCAGAACCCCTTGCCATCTCCCAGAGCTAGCTTGCTGGCAGGATGGAAGTTCACAGGGAACACACTTAATTCCACCCCTCTGGTCTCTGGACTCTAACAATGGGAAGTTGGACCTCCTACATGGAAAAGAATGTCTCCTTACAAAAACAACAGCACAAAAGCCAAGCAAGTAACAAAGACTTAGTTCCCAGAGAACAATCATCAGAGTTTGTAAATATCATCCAAGGATGATTTAACAGAGGGCTTGTCCATGGAATTAATTGCTGTAAAAAGCAAGGCAGCTTTCAAAAGGAATTGCTGGAAACCAGATTCCCAGAAGGGACTGTGGCCTCCTAGCGAGCTCTTTGCAGCTTCACACTGAAGTCTCCGCAGTGCTTAGGAGAGCTCGTGGCCTGGAAACCTGTGTTTTAACCTGGCTTATTTCCTGTCTAGCCTCTGACTTGCGCTACAAGAAAGTGGCTTGCTAGTCATCAAACATGTTTCCAGTCTTGGGTGCCTGCCTCAGTTCCTACTCCATAGCACCGGGTGGTTGCTTGGGTTACTGGAGATCTTAAGGCTCAAGCCTGAACTTTGGCGCCTCAACAAGTTAGATGTGGACACCAGTCCCTTCCATCCAGTTTAAAGATACAAAGCAAAGAGGTGCAGTGATCCCAAAGTCTGTCATCAGGGGAACTGACCTGAGGCTTTAGGTTTAAACAGAGGTCAGGAGCTGTGAATAGATGAGCAGTTTTGGTCAAAGTGTGACATCATGACCGTCTGGGCCTCAGTTTCTCCTGTGACAGGGTCTGTGTGATATTTCTTGTTGGAAGACACACTCTCCTTCTGATTGGCTTCACTTTTCCTTCTCCCAGGGTCAGGTGGGGGAAATCTGGGTTTGCTGGGGACCCTTGGTTCAATGGTGTGAGGACCTGGCGGTGGCAAGGGAATGATTCGCGGGTTTTCTCACTGAATTCCTCTCAGCAAGGAAAGCTACAGTAGAACGTATACAGTCTACCTGAAACTACTGAGGAAGTAAGAAGGGGAGGGCTTACCTGGGAAATGCAAGTAAGGGAAGGGAGGGAGGGAAGGAGTGGGGGGGGTAAGGAAAGAGTTATTACTGAGGCGTATTGACTTCCAGCTTATTGAATTCACTTAAAAGGAATATGAAGGGACTTGAGAGATAGTTCAGTGGTTTGGAACACTGGTTTTTCTTGTATAGGATCCAGGTTCAGTTCCCAGCACCCACACGGTGGCTCACAAACATTGTAATGCCAGGCCTTGGGATCCAATGCCCTCATCTGCTTCTTTGGGCATTACACACACAGTACTCAGACAGACACACAGGCAAACACTCATACACATAAAAGGAAAATAAATACATATTTTTAGAAAAAGAATACTGAGAAGAAAGAATGATAATAAAATGTGGAAATCATCTTAGAGATAAAAACGAAAATGATTTATCTCAAAGGACTCTTCTGTGCATACAAGTTGAAGGGGAGGGAAGAGTTACTCCCGCAAATGAGATAGATTAGCACGCCTCCACTGAGGCCTCATTTGCTCCCAGAGTCTATCATCTTCAGAGAAAGAGGCAAGAGATCGTCTCCTGATACAATTGTTCCAGGATAATGCTCTTGACAACATAATGCAGCAGATTTGTGAAACATGTCACGGCGCTCATTGCCGACAGAGCCTCCCGGGGCCTCCCATCTTTTCCTTGAATGCACTACTCACAAATGATAGGGGAGGACACCTGTGTGCACACCCCAGCAATCCCTGTTTGCCAGCAGACTGCACCGGCTGCAGCAACTGCTCTTGGGTGCCTCCAATCCATTCCATCGTCGATGACGAGAGAGTCACACAGTTAAGGCTCTCGCTGTTTATAAGATGAAAATGGTCAGGCAGGTGTGTGTGTGTGTGTGTGTGTGGTGTGGTGTGTGCCATTTGTGTATGGGTGCCTACAGAATCCAGAAGAGTCAGGGAACCTTCAGTGACAGGTGCTGTGAGCTGCCTGCCACAGGAGCTGGGAACCAAACCCAGGTTCTCAAGTCATCTCTCCAGACCCTTAAATTTCGTATCTAGAAATTTTGTATAATTTCCTATTGGGTTCTTTTATTACCTGTGTTAGCAAAGGAAGTATACATACATAGATATGCATATATGCATGCATTAAATCTAATTAGATGTTAACTAATAGAATTAATTTAATTATAGTCTAATTAAAGGTTAATCATTAGTTGAACATGAACTACAAGCAGGATTTAAATTTGGAATCATTCCAAATGATCTTTTGTCATCTAAACAAGACATGCCAAAAGGTCCCTGCACAGGAAAAGTCTGAAGTCACATGATGGGTTCAATTAAAATGAACTTTGTCCCCAAATCTTTTGCGTAATTGATGTATAATACAAAGTATTGAATAGTGACTCACCATTAGTGAAAATACAATCCTTGAAGGAATGCCACAAGGAATGCATTGAAAACTATTCTAATTTAAGGCAGATATAGTAAAACTTTCTGGTACATGACTGAACTTTTTAAATAACTGATCCCAATGGCCTTTAATGATGAACCTGAATTACAGAAAGCTGCACAACGCATGGGAATGACAAAGAGGACCCAGCATGGGGGAGAGTGACCTTGTAGACAGGTGTCATTTTTGTCTTCCCAGGAAGCTGACTGTTGTGTTTGCTCCCGGCCCATGGGTGATAGCTTTATGTTCTGTGGTCCATTGATCTGGTTTACTTCTAGCTAACATGCTCATTTAACATTTTTATTTAAAACAGACTTAGGATGCCAAGTTCAAGTGTCCTTAAAACATGTTTTAAACTTTTGTTCATTTCCTCCTGTTTAAAAGTTTTCTAGATTATTTTTGGTTTTGTGTGAAAGTCTTAATTTTAATTTTTAAAGACTTATTGATTTTATTTTGTGTGTGTGGGGGGTGTTTATTTGCCTGTCTGTCTGTGTACCACATGTGTGCAGTGCCTGTAGCAACCAGAAACACACCAGACATCCAGCCTTCTGGAACTGGAGTTCCATGTGCTTGTGAGCCACCACGTGGGTTCTGGGAATGGAATCCAGGCAAAAAGTACTCAATCATTTCACTACTTTCCCAGCTCCATAGGCCTAATTCTTAACTCTTTGCATTGTAATTAGACAGTGTTAGAGAATTCTAAGGTTTTCTTACAGGAACATTGGGGCAGCATATTTCCTTGGCTCTCTATACAAGTCAACTAGAGCAAGACTTTCGTTGAAGTTCTATTTCTGTTGTGATTTATGCCATTTTGCACAGGTTTTGTTTCTGGCTAAGTCTTTGTGTTTTTTTAAGTGTGTGTATGTGTGTGTGTGTGTTTGTGTGTGTGTGTGTTTTGCCTGCACATGTACAGGCTGGAATGAGTCTGAGATGCCAGAGAAAGCATTCCTGTGGCAATCAATGGGCGATGATGCTGGTGCAAAGCCTAGATTCCTGAGGTGGATCTGAACTCACATCTGCCTGCACACGCATGTCCGTGGGCAGCTGTGCCTCCAAGAGAGTGAGCAGAGGTTTGGGTGCACAGTGGCTGCACCCTAATCTAATGCTATTTCAGCCAGCAATTACTACTCCACAGTTACAGGCCTGTTTCTCTTGTTCCCGTAGGCACTGGCCCTGTTGCTGCCACTAAAGATAGCTTTAACTAAATCTCTATTGTGCTATTTATAAATAAGACTTGAGATTCAAAGACTGGGGTGAAAACCTAATAGAGAGGTTGGTGCATTGATGGAGGTGGGTCATCTTTCTATCTGTTGTTTCATTGGTTAAGTAATAAAGAAACTGCCTTGGCCCCTTTAATAGGACAGAAAATTAGGTAGGCGGAGTAGACAGAACAGAATGCTGGGAGAAAGAAGCCGAGTCAGGGAGTCGCCATGATTCTCCCATTCCAGACAGACGCAGGTTAAGATCTTCCCTGGTAAGCCAGCTCATGGTGCTACACAGAATATTAGAAATGGGTTAGATCAATATGTAAGAGCTAGCCAATAAGTGGCTGGAACTAATGGGCCAGGCAGTGTTCAAAAGAATACAGTTTCCATGTAATTATTTCAGGGCATAAGTAAGCCATGTGGGCAGCCGGGTGCCGGGGACACAGGCCCGCCGCTCATATTACAACAGTGCATGGCTGCAAATTGCAAGTAGTAACTAGCTAACCTCCCATTCTTGCTGGCATCTCCCAAAGAGAGCATCTCCCTGCTCTGCCAGACAATAAAAAAAGCCATTCCACTCAAAACCCCTCCCTACTCCTTCCGGTGCATCTCTCTATCTCTCCCAGATGCCCTCTAATGCCCTAGGATTACTTTCTTTCAACTAGTTGCTAACTCAGCCTCCTGACCCAAGGTTAATTTTATTTAATTAATGTAAATGCAAACTTGGGGTTCACAGTGTAATCGAATGTCCCCCAACAGGGAAATCTGATATACACTTTCCTTTCCTGTACATCTGAAGAGTTTCTTTCTCCCCTACGCTGAGTTATTTCTTCCTTTCTCCACATTTCTCTGCAATGCCTTCCGTTCTCTGAGTTAAGAATCCCATTCTTAACAAAGGCTCTTTCTCCTCTCACTAAAGTTCAGGGAACCTTCAGCATGGCTCTAGTTATTCCTACCATACCCATCTCACATTCTCTTTTTAATATTTTCCATGTTGCTGCCTGTGTGGCCAGTACACATATGTGCATGTGTGCACACAGGCACACACATGGCATAGACAAGTCACTGCATTACCCATTCTGAGACTCCACCACCAGGAGAGTGTGTCATGGAAAAGAGCTCCAAAAGGGGTGCCTGCAGGAGCAGGAGTGGTACCCAAGGATGCTGAGTGGCTTTCCAGATGGCCAGGCTAGCACTGGCTGCTGTGTGACTAGAAGAGGGTGGCTGGCCCCTCCAGTCTCACCGTGATGCTAAGTTTCCCCCAGTGTTTCCACTATATGGTTGAGTTTTCTGGCTATTTGATACGGAGGAAAATCTTTGGGCAAGTTTTGTGGCTTACCTCAGGCCTGGGGAGAGTCAGGTGACTTCCAGTTTGACTACTATTACTCTGTAAGGAAATCAGACTTCGGATCCAGGAACATTTACATAAAAGTCTAATTGCCCATAAGCTCAGCTCCTTGGAGAAAGCATGTCTCTTCAGAACCTGTTTCCTCACTATGGGACAGGAATGGAAGCTGTTGGGGATGCCAGGATGCTTGGTGCACTGTCTGTGTAGTGTGCCAAAGATTAAGGGTAGTTATGATCCTTTGAATATATCAAATATGGTTTCTGACCCCTAAGGGTCCTGCTGGTGCTGAACTCCCACTGAGGCATATTAAGAGGATGAAACCAGCTGTGTTCAAAGGTCGTGGAGCCTGAGGTCCTTAGGAGCAGATAAGGTCATCAGCGCCACCCCATAGAGCGGTCCTGGAGGCTAAGAAGGAAGTCAGTTACCAAAGCGATCTCTCATGGCTGTACTTCCTGAACAGAAATCCAAAACAAATCTTTTTTTCACCAAAGCCTATCTGGTCTGCATAACTGTTGTAAGCAACAAAGACGAGGCAAATCCCATAGCCCCATCTCAGTGTGCAGATTGTGTAACTACAGTTCTCTCACAAAAAGCAAGTGTGAGCCAATGAGCACGGCGAAACATTTGACAGTCCCTAGCCCCTCCCCTTAAGCGAGTCAGTTTGTATATTTATTAATCTATTCATTTAGTGGGGACGGGGACGGTGCATGCCGCTGTTCCCCATGTGGAAGCCAGAGGACAGCAAGCAGGAAGCTGCTCTCCCTTTTCCTCCATGCGGGTCCCAGGGTTCCAGCTCCAGGTCACCGGGTTTGTGGGGTGCCCCTGCCCCCTGAGCCACCCGCTGAACTTTGCTTGTCTTGCTGTCACACTGCAAAGACTGTGCTGTGTCACCCCTGGCTGAGGCCGTATCTCTCTTAGACTTACATAATGCATCCACTTTCGAAAATAACAACTCCAGGTCCCCAGCATCAGGATGGCCAGGGGAAGGGTGTCCAAACCTTATTAAGCAGAAAAGGTCATTTCGTGGGAGCTTCCCTCTTCCTGCTCCTGAGCCTGAAGCTGCAGACCCCAGACACCCAACCAGGCATCAGTTCTTACCCAAGGTGGAATTTTCTCCAGGTCCTACAGGTCCCATGCACTTAAATCACTCTCAAGCATGAACTACTGCTTCCAGAGTCAAGGGTCAAGGGTTAAAGGTCAGCTTTCACTCCTTGTTTTCCAGCTCCTCACCTCTTACACTCTTTCCCTGGAGCTGAAACCAGTTGTGTCTCAGGGGAAGAGATTAAGGGGTCAACAGAAAGGAATTTAAATGTTCTGTCTGCTTCCAGTTCAGGAAAGGCAGGAAGGGCTTTGGAAGAACTAGAGAGTCCACTTACCTCAACATAAAATGTTGCTTTATTTCAAACAAAATAGGCACCGGCGTGTTTGAAAATGGGTGCCAGGTTAGCAGCTTTGCTATGAGAAGGAGGCGGTAGCTGCAGTTCGGATTAGTGCTTCAGCTGAGTCACGAGCAGCTCTTTTCTTTTTCCTGTGAGTCTGTCATTTTGCTCAAACCACATTTATCAGAAGAGTCATGGCCAGACTTCTGAGAATCTGTGTTCTAATCTCAACCCTGACCTTATGCGGTGACTCCTCCAGGCCCCGGACCTACAGGTGACTCCTCCAGGCCTGTGACTTCCGCAATGACTCCTTTTGGCCCACAAGCTCATCTCCTGTCACTGAAGAAGCCACAGTAAAGAACTTTCCAGGACCTGCTCTGTGCTTCTGCCTTTCAACTTTTGTTCAGCTTTTTCTTCAGCCATGGATCCTGTATGCTATGCACTCAGGAGCTGCATGGGTCCCGGGAGCGGTGACAGTAGGCAGCCAACATTCTCTTTTCTCCCTAGCAAGCCTCCTTGCCAGGCAAAATCTAATTTCTGTCTATGTATGAGGTGCCATTGCCTTTGCTGAAATTGGGAAGTTACTAAGTGTCTTGGTTTTGAAGGGAGAAGGGGCTTCCTTGGCTTACAATTCCAGGCCACAGTCCATCACTGTGAGCTAATCTATTTTTATAATCATGTAAATCGAAACATGAAGTTCATTAAAGAATAAAGAAAACAAAAAATATTCTGAAATTGAAAAAAATATATATGGATCATGGTTTGCAGAATAAACTTTCACTTTATGAAGTATTGACTGAGGCCATGTGAGGTCATGTGTGCGTGGGAAGATCAGGCTGGGTCACATCTTGGTTAGGCTCGGGACTACGGAGCCATCATTGTGGTGACAACACACAGGAACAAGAGCCACCTCACCTACAAGGACCAGAGCACCAGCATGGCACTGGGGCTGTTCTTATCTATTTTCAGTCCCGGGGTGACCTCCCTGGGCTTAGATTTATGTATATTGGGAACACTGGGTGTCTACAGCTAAGTGAACTATACTTCTTCCTGATTACATGTAGGCCCTCAGGTGATCTTGGGGGCGCATTGCCTAATGAAATCTAATAGTCCTGACTGCAGCATTCGGCACAAGCCTGGTTTAGCAGATTGATTGTGAGTCAGTCTACTCAATATTTACCAAGCATCATGAATTCTTGACTCTGGGATATATAAATAAAACAGTCTTCCATCTAACAGTGAAAACCAGTTTGCTAATTCTTACCAAAGGAAGAACCAAGATGGTGTGGCGAACAGAAGAAAGACTTAGCCTTCTGGTTCCTACAATCAAGCTATCATATCTGTGATAACATGGAGAATTGCACAGTTCCAAAGACTTTGAAAACTATTCCTGTTTTTGCAGTCTTTTTAATTTATTTTTGTTTTATCTTCTAAGTGTCTTGCTTGCACATATGTGAGTACTCCACTCATGTGCCTGCTTCCCAGTGGAAGACAAAAGAGAGAATCAAATACCATAGACTTGCAGCTTCATATCACTGCTGACAGCAATCAAGTCAGTGCTGGGTTCTGAACTGAGGTTCTCTGTTAGAGCCGCAAATGCTCTAACCATTGAGCCACCTCGCCAGCATCCTAGAATAAGTCTTATTATGGAAGAAGGGAGTACTGCCTTATTGACCAACAGCCTTGTTCATTTTTAAGAAATTAGAAACTCCAATTTAGCATAAGCCATGCCTAATTTCAAGACACCGTCATAAAGACGAGTAATTTTCACTCGTCAATAAATTTTACTAAAGTTAAGGAGGAAAGTAAAACTTGGAACATACTATAATCCAAATCTGCACAAATAACATCTTCTCATCCTCAGGCTTTGGTGTACATAGTAAGAACCTCTGAAGCAGCACGCTGCCCTCAGCTTGGTAGGAAGACCTTGGTAGATACAGGCGGAGGATGGAAAGAACTGGGGAATAAATCAAGCAAACGGCTGTGAGCTCAGCTCAGAACAAAGAGTAGGAAGCAGAGGTGAGCTGAGCAAGGAACAAACCAAGGGTCATGATGTCATGGGAGCAGGCCACAGCCCATTCCTCCATCAGAAAATGGAGAGAATGTAAATGTAAATATTTACCATAAACTTGAGATATCAAAGGAAGAGAAGCAATCACAGCATAATACAAATCAAATCTTCCGAGCTGGTAACAGATTTCCAAGCCCAAAACAAACCCACACCACACTCACACTCAGGCTGACACTGCGCAAAATTTCGTGTGCAAAATGAGGCTTTTAAATACTTGCCAAAGAGAGATCAAATCATCAGGGCAAATTTTATTTAATAATAGCTTTCTTCTGGCTTCAGTTATATTAAATTTAAAAGATTTTTTTTAATACAATGCCCTGTGTGTCTTGCTCTGGCTGTAGCCTATTTTGGCTTAAATTCTACAATGAATAATGAAGGTTGGGAGTGTGAAATAACCCAAGTACCTCTGATTTCCAGTAGGAATGTCTCTCTCTGTTACTGATTGGACATAGAGTGTGGCAACAGACCCTCTCGATCTTCCCACAGCTTCTTATTAATATATGCACTAAATACTGGATTCTTCCCTATAGATAAAGAAACACAGGGCCAGAGAGATGCCTCAGCGGTTAAGAATGCTGCTCTTGAAAGGACCCCAGTTCAGTTCTCAGCACCCATATTGAGTGGCACCAGTCACCTGAAGTGCCAGCTCCAAGAGATCTGATACCCTCTTCTGGCCTCTATGGTCACCTGAATGTACATGCCACACATACACACACACACACACACACACACACACACACACACAATCGTCATCACAACCACCACCACCACCACCACCACCACCACCACCATCATCATCAATAGATATTTTAAACACACACACACAATTGGCTTTGAATGAAGCTTCAGGTTTAAAATAGTTACAGATCCCCGGCCCGTTCATTGCTCTACAACAGTCAGAATGACATGGAGACTGATAGCCTGCTAGAGGTGACAGCAGACACTCAGGGTCTATTTGGTTGGTGTGCATTCACGGAATCTTTTTCCACTTTGTTTTTTGCCAGTATCCATTCTTATCAGGGAAAACACGTTTTTGAAAAATGATGCAACATTTCAACTACGTGGAAGAATAGCATGAAAGATGCTGTGGTGACTATCCTTAGCAACAATAGACTGTATCCTTGGAAAGTTGCTAAGAGCATGGTTCTTAAAAGTTCATAAATGTTTCGCAGTGTTGTGAAAACATTCTGATACATACAATCATTATTTAAGTGTATATATATAAACATGTTCACATATGTCAAAGCAACGTTCTCCTCCCAGTTTTTACCTTTCTTCCTGAGGCAGTGATTGAGAGCATCTTGTTAGTGGAAGACCGCTTGTTCATTTCTGGCCTCCCCTGTTCCCGAAATAACCACACAGAATCTATATTATTTGCAATAGTGTTGGGCCAATAGCTTAAGCATATTGCTAGCTAGGTCTTATATCTTTGGTTAACCCATTTCTATTATTTCATATTTTACCACGAGGGTTGTGGCCTATCGTCAAGGTTCTGGCTGGTGGTTTGTGCCTTTTTCCTCTGTCGACTCCATGGCTTCTCACTGTCTCCACCTTTTTTTTCCCAGCATTCAGTTCAGTTTTCCCGCCTAGCTCCACTCTGCCAAGCCATTGGCCGAAAGCAGCTTCTTTATTCATTAGCCAATAAAAGCAACACACATACAGAAGGACTTCCCACACCAGCATCCTACTGATTCTTGTCATTTCTTGGGCAGAACCTGGTAAGATCTAGTCATATGACATGTTTGTTTAATGAATGGTTTACTGCAGAGGCAGCCTCAGCAAGGTTTATAATTTCTATTAGGTCATATATTTCAACAATCACTTTTTGTCATGACATTTCTATGAAATTGTAACCCCATACAATATTTTTAGAATTATTGTTAAATTTTTAATTGTGAATGTGTATATACATATATGTATATGCGTGTATGTATCTATGTATATATAATATGTGTGTGTGTGTTTCTGTGTATGTGTGTATAGCCTCATGCACAAGAAGCCATATGTGCAGAGGTCAGAGAACAACTATAGGAAGTGGGTTCTACCTTGTTGAGGCAGGGTGGCTTTTGCTTGCATAGCTGACCATCAAACCCCAGGCCCTCTGGCCCACAAGCTTCCTATCAACTCTCCTGTCTTTTTTCCATTACACTGCAGGGAAGCTAGAATTACAGATGTAATTCTGTAATGAATCTGCCTTTTTATTTTTAAAACACAAATGTTGGAGATCAAATTCAGGTTTCTAGGCTTGCTTTTAGAATTTTTAGAACTCGAATTTATTCCTTCAGCATGACTTTGGATGGCCTGTATACTTTTGTAAACCATGGTGATTTTACATGTTTGGATATTATGTATGTGAATGTATATGCACACATATGTAAATTTCATTATTGTTGCTATTAGTTTTGAGACAAGGCCTTGCTATGTAGACCTGGTAGACATAGAGCTTTCTGTAGACCAGTTTGATCCAACACCCCTGGTAATTGTTCCGCCTTTCATTTCTGAATAACAGTACATTTGAATTCCTAAGTGTACTTTTTCACTGATG
Source organism: Chionomys nivalis (assembly GCF_950005125.1). Lineage (NCBI taxonomy): Eukaryota > Metazoa > Chordata > Mammalia > Rodentia > Cricetidae > Chionomys > Chionomys nivalis. Next base: position 33,945,618 of record NC_080109.1, read on the forward strand.
ACACAGGTTGTGGAGTTGGTCATCTTAATGGGGGTGTGATTTCTTCTATTAAGACAGTAAGATTAGCATAATGGAAATAATATAATTTTTCAAATACTCAGTGATATTAACATTCGTCATCTGAATAACCACCACCATTACAGCATTAATGCTTTTACACAGAAGGAGTTCTTTACGATCATTTTGGCAAATGGGCCACAAGACTCATGTTTCAGCATACTGCTTCTGATCCATGTAATTTTTTTATTGTTCTCATTAGAACTCAATTTGTTGTGTTTATTTAGCTGTTCTATTACCAGAAGAAACAAAAACATGAAATCAAACAGAATGTAACAAAATTAACCACAAACAATAGGCTTGGTATGGAATTTGAAATTTTAACTCTTGCTTTCTCTTAAGTACAGCAAGCACCGAGGGCCGTAGAGAACCAGAGTGGAGAATCTTAGAGATGTTTATACTTTGCTGATAGATTGTCACTGCTGAAATGCTTTGTCAGCACTTAATTTTATAGCATCATTTTTGCTCTGTTATTCTCAGGAGAGTTTGTTTGCTACTTGTGTTTTTGAGGTCTCCCTCATCCCTGGTTTGCCTCCAGCATCCCACCTAGCTAAGGATGGCCTTGGACATCTGATCCTCCTGCCTCCATCTTCCGAGGGTTCAGATTACAGGTAGTGGGCACCATGTTCAGCAATTTACCTTTTACAGAATAATTACCTTCTACCATCACGTACCAGCATTTTGTTTAACATCAAATTCACTTGCACAGTGGCCATATAGGACACAGGGGTTTTGAGAGTGAACACAGAGTGAACTCTGGTGGTGGGAAAACTGGTCAGACAGCTGGGGGCTTCACAGCCTGGAGACTTCAGTATCCCACAGAGGCGAAAATCTTTTAATCAGCTCAACAGAACTCAGAGTTTCTATGTTGGTGCCCAAATCATTTGAAATTAATATGACTCAGCTGAGTGGTCAGAAATGAGCAGTGTTATCTCTAATTAGTGATTAGCAATGTTTTCGTTTGCAGCTACAAGAACAGGCTTCTCATGAGGTCACATGATGTGTACAATGACTATCAAGTAAAGCACATCCTGGTCATGTTAGATGCACGAGGATTCTATGCTGAAATCTATAACGGAAATGGCATCTCCACTCAGGCTTAAACACTCAGCTTGTAAATATCGTATCCATAATTAATGATAATCACTAGTTGGATATCTTTAAAGGTGATCTCAATTTTGAAAAAGTAAAACCAAGAGCTTTCTTTCATATATGAGGCAAAAAGTACCAGAAACGTATGTGTATACATAAATACATCTGTATGAATGTCCCAGTAAAATCAAGAAGTTAAAATTCTGACTTGGAATTCTTTTCCCACAAAATGTGTAGTTTTCAAAGTTTCTAAAACCGATAACCATACTTTATTGTTCTGTCTCGTCTATGGTCACATGGATCTAAACTGACCCGACTGACATCTGCTGGTGTGAATTGTTCTCCAGTCCCTCCAGAGGAGTCGTGAAAATCCTGTGAAGTTACTTGGTGCTAAAGGGCAAGTAAGGCGTCTCAGAGGAAATCAGCCCAGCTACTGGGTCCATAAAATGTACTTGACAAGAAAAATGATGGTGTACCAAATAAAGCTACTTTTCAATGATGCTCCAAAAGTTAGGAAAAAATTATATCTGGGGCTTATATATTTGGATAGGATTTAAGCTATCTGCATTAATAAAGTGTTTCTGCTCTCCTCCACCAAAATGGTTTTAGTGCGCACAATATTAATTCTACATCTATCACCAAGTTATTGTTCTGTTTATGTCTTTTATGAGAAATATTTATAAGAAGAAATATTGGACATCTGTTTTAAAGAGGTGCCCTGCACTTTCCTCAACGTTATAATTTCAGAGGGATTTGAAATTAGTGCAGATTACTTGCTTTCTAAGATACGTATGTTTAAGTCATAATGCAGAGCCATTTGGAAGATCCTGCCACAGAGTTTCGCAAGACTCAGCAAGGAAACAGTTCAGCTTGAAGAAATTAATAGAACCTTCCAACAGAGTGGCAGCTGGGACCGTATCACAGCATGTCGCAGGGCAGCACACCCATCAGCACGATGCTCACACACATGGGATGACAGTGTCCATCTTCTGCTAATCACGACCTCAGCAGCAAGCTCAGTTCTCATGTTCCCAAAGAAGAACTCACCCGGGCACGGGCAGAGGGGGCAAACAATCTGGGGTTTACTTTGCCAAGTCAGACGGTCACTGCCATCTCCAAATCTGAGGGCGGACCAACCCATGCTGCAAAGACCTGCCTCTAACATCTGGATTTTAGTCCTGGCCAACTCTTCCTCCTGTCCTTGATCACCCTAGGGTAATCTGGGATAGACAAAGGTTTCCCTGGAGACCAACTGTGGTGGTTTGAAAGAAAATGGTCCCCAAAGGGAGTGGCACTATTAGGAGGTGTGGCCTTATTGGAGCAGGTGTGCTCTTGTGGGAGGAAGTATGTCACTGAGGAGGTGGGCTTTGAGGGCTCCTATATTCTTAAGCCATGCCCAGTAAGACTGTTTTCTGTTGCCTGCAAGTCAAGATATAGGAATCACAGCTCCGCCTCCAGCACCATGTCTGCCTGTACACCACCATGTCACCATTAGCGTGATGATAATGGCCTAAACCTCAGGACTGTAAGCAACCCACCCCGATTAAACGTCTTCCTTTGAAAGAGTTGCTGTGATCATGATGTCTCTTCACAGCAACAGAAACCTTACCCACAATTAAGTCTGTTTTATTAAATGCAAAACATATGATGGTATAACTGCTCATGAAGTTAAAAACACTTGATAGGTAAAAGGGCAATGGCGCCCTGTGTATGTTTCTTGGGTGGGTTTTGTGGCAGCCAGTCTGAGCCTGTGGAGACCAGAGGCCTTTGTGGTGTTCTCAGAGCCTGCCATTCCTCTTGTCTGGTTGGCTTGGCTATCATACAGGCAGCTGCAAGCTCTCTTACAGACCTTCCTTGGGGTTCCCAAGCTCCATATTTGATTCCTAACATTCACTTAACCCTAGTACTTACTTGCTTTCACAATTACAGTATACATGGCATGTGTTTATAAATTATTAACGTAATGTTTATTTTCATAAATACACATGCACGTGTAAAACCCACAACATACGATGGCTTCCCTTTCAAATCTCTTTCTTCACATTTCTCTAGCACATTTTCTTGAACAAGCTTTCCCATTTCTCCAGCATGACAGTTACAGTACATACAATCACCAAACATTTTCATCTCTGCTCTTTCTTTTTGATTCCACAGGCATTTCTTCCTTACATGGTTATTCTCAACTCCTTCTGTAAATTCAAATGTCACTATATATGCATACAAGCACACACACACACACACACATATAAAATTCTTTTTCTGGTGGAGTGTGTTGCTTGCATCTCTCAGCCCTGTGTAGAAACCTTCAGAACATTTTAGGGTCTGTGCCCCACATGTACATCCTGTGTCCTGTGCCCATAGAAGGCAGAAGAGTCCTGTGTCCTGTGCCCATAGAAGGCAGAAGAGTCCTGTGTCCTGTGCCCACAGAAGGCAGAAGAATCCTGTGCCCTGTGCCCATAGAAGGCAAAAGGATCCTGTGTCCTGTGCCCACAGAAGGCAGAAGGACATACAGGGTTTGCTGCTTTGCTTGCTGCTGAGATCAGAGAGCTGAGGAGAAGCAGCCTGGAGGAGGAAGAGTTTGTTCTGGCTTATAGTTCAAGGGGGGCACAGTCATTGTAGTGGAAAAGACCTGGTGGTAGGAGCATGAGGCAGACATCACATCTGCAGTCCAGAAGCAAAAGAAATGGTTGGGGCGCTCAGCTGGCTTTCCCTTCTTTATCCAGGGCCAGACCCCAGGTACTGGGGCAGTTCCTTATGCACTTATGATGGATTCTCCCACTTCGATTCACCTAATCTAGAAACTCCCTTGCAGACGGGACTCTAGAGCTTCTCAGGTGTGTGATCAGCACACGTGCATGCTGTTAGTGCCTCAGTTTCTCATGTAGCCAGGATAGCACTTGACTTTTCATAGATATTTAACCACAAAGGGGTGTCCTGCTCACTAGGACAGCTGCTGACTGCACGCAGCCCTGGTTCGCCGGGTCACTCAGAGCTACCTCCTTCTTGAGTCAGTTCAAGGTTGCTCTTGTGACTGTCAGTTCAGATATTGTGCTACCCCGGGGTTGATATATTTGTTATTTGGGGGATCGGAGCGGAGAAATGCCTAAGCGGGTAAAGATGCTTGCTGCCAAGCCTGACAACCCAAGTTCTAGGCCCAGAGCTAACATGGTAGAAGGGGAGAACCAACTCTTCACACGTTGGCCTTTGACCTTCACCCGCCACTGACACAAACGCACATGCGCAAAACAAATATATAATAAAATAAAAGGGAAGCTTTGTTATTTTAACATTTAGGAGTTAGCATGCAGGTGAGGCAGAGTTCTACAATAATGTGCCAGGTTGTACAAACAGGAGCAGGGTTTGGGCTGCCTTCTCGGCGCTCTCCAACTCTCTCACACATGCCCATCTTTTGGTGAATGATCCAGAAGCTTTGAGAAGCACAGAGAATGCCCGGGTTTCTATAGTTTGGCACAAAATCTAAAGCTCTTTCATCATTCTGACAAAATCAATATTAATTTTTCTTCTAGAGAGTCTAAGCATTTACAATACAGCAGGGTTGATGCTGGCCAGAGACGGGAAGGCGTTTCTAAACTGTGTGCCTCCTGCACACACTCCCAGCGATTGCTACACTTTGTAGGGTTGCTACACTTAAACTCGCTAACCTAATACCAGAAAACTTTTTTTTTTTTAATTTTAAACCTCAGTATTATAGTCCATGTACAAGTAACGGTGATGCTGTCATAAAACAAGAGGGTAAGAGCTCCCATTGAGCAGAGCTTTCGGGGGATGGTCTACCACCTCAAGGACTCATGGAAACTATGGGAAGAGAAATTAAATTGCTTTGTGAAATGTGGTAAGGATTAGAGAAGGAAATTGCTTAAATAATCTAGCCTGTTCAAGGATTTCAGGGAGAGACACTACAATCTGAACTATCCTTCCTGAAGGAAGTGCAAACGAGGCCGCATTTCCATGACAACCGGGTGGGGGGGGCGGTTGTGGTACCCGCTTTCTTGTTTTAGTTCTGTTATGCAGTTCATTTCTATGTGCAGACTGTACCGTGCACGAGCAGGGAAATATCCTGAAACACTCCTCCACATGCCCAGTCTCACTGCCTCTGTCTTACTGGCCAGTGAGTGTGTGTGTGTGTGTGTGTGTGTGTGTGTGTGTGTTGGTGGTAACATCTTACTTTAGGCTGTCCCTTTAGTTCCCGGAGGCACAGTAACTGCCACGGAGCACCGTAACAGCGCCTCCTAGAGGTGATGACCACCTGACCCTGTCAGGGCACGCTGCCAGGCATATTGCAAGGGATCCTTCTGCATTGCAAATTAACCAATTTTGAAAAAAGCCCAACAGAAAAGGGACAACAAGCCAGGGCAAAGTGCACACATCAAAAGACAAATGGTTACCTCGAGGCTTTTAAATTGATCACCAGAAAAGCCTCATCACCACGCATCCTGGAAAGTGACATCATTTTTCACAACCTGTATCAGTTCGTGGGTTCTAAGACTTTCCATGGAGCAAACATCGCAAGAACAGATGCTGAGCTGAGAAGGGAACGGAGTCTAAGCTGTGAGCTGTGTGCCCCTCTGGAAGATCACGAGTGTTCTCTATACCCTGCTCTTTCTAACTCGTGTGAGAGAAGATGAGGAAATTTGATCACAGCTTGAAATTACTTGTCAGAAAAAAAGAAACATCATAAGACCCCAGAAAACTACGTACATTTGATCTCTGCCTTTTCCCCACTCGTGTGCATTAAAAGAATGGGCAAAAGTAGTCTATTTCTTAGAGGTTAGCTTTTCTTTTTCTTTTCATTTTCCTAACTAGTGGGTTTGGCCACGACAAGCAGAATAAGCTTTGTTTCTCATCTGTAGCTTGGCACTAAAGGGCACTTCACATTGAATCAGTAGTAGCTTCTAAGTAACTTTAAAAGACACCCCACTTTTTTAAAGGGAGTGGTCTGGATTGGATAAGAAGTTTGAATAAGCCGGGATTCTCTACTGCGGTTGTAACCATTGCAATATGTTTTTCTTCAAAGGGCTTGTGAGGCATTTAAGATTAAATGTCGTCTAATTAGACGTATTCTAGATGATAACCAGACATCATTATCCTAATTGCATAGATTTATATGAAAGTAATGCCATTGGCTATTTAATTAGCCAGAAAGTTCTCAATTTCTTACAGGCCACTGAAACGCTCTCCTCTAAAGATCTAAATAGCATGACATGTCGGGACTTGCTGGCCCTCTGTAGACACGGACCTTAGTTTAAGTCCTCATTCTGCCACTTAAATTGCAAGTGGCTGCTTAAATTCCTGGGCTAAACTTTCTATAAATGAACAAGTACAATAATGTCAGCTAAAGAGGATCATCACAGAGATAATATATGTTCTTCATGATGTATCATCTGTCGTTGCCTGGACACCAACCCTAGCTACAGATTCACAGATGTTTTCTAAATAAGAGGACTGGATATCTTTTTAAATCAAATAGAAATACATCACTTTCTTTTTCCTTGCTTTCCTCTAGCCCCTCCCACGGCCCCCCACTCTCAGGTGATAGCCTCCTTTACTATTCTTATGTGTATTCCTGTGTATGTATGTATGTTCACAGATATATAAATGCACCCCCCCCAGTCTGTTTTTGCTGTTTGTGTGTATACGACTTCAGGGATGACCACTCTGCACTAGATGACCAGTAAGGGGGCTTAGCTCTGATGGAGGCTAACTCTCCCTTCCAGCAAAGGGGACTGTATTCTTAAAGAACGCTCTCCATTTGTCCATTTAACTCTGAACCTCATGGCATTTAACATAGTGTGCTGGTCAGATCTCTTGTTGTGACAAAAACTCCAGGGATGGGTGGTGGTGGTGGGGGAGACAGCTGAAAGGAGGGAGGGTTTAATTTAGCCACATTTGGGGAGTTGTTCATCAAGGGAATGGAATCCGCTGCTGCATTGCCTCTAGAGTCAGGGTGCAGAGATGAGATTGGAAGGAACTGGAACCCTGTTATAATGCTTTAAGGCCCAGCTCATAGCCCATGTCCCTGGCTGCAAACAAGCCTCTACCACGGCAAGTTCCCACATAGTGCTCTCAGTTGGGTACCAGAGACATTTACATGCAAACCTCAGTACATCACATTTCTGTTTCTTATAGTTTTCTCTTCTTATTCTCCATCTCTCTCCCCTAGTATAATCCATTCAGATATTTTTTTTCCTTGCAGGCTCTATCAAACACAGGGCCATGTGTCAGCGTTTGTAGAGTCCTGGGCATCGGCTGGTGCTGGCTGGAAGTCACAGACAGCAAGTGTCATGGGGCCTTGAGCTCTCACTGACCTGCAGAAGGGTTTGAAGGGCAGGATCCCCAGGGTCCCTTAGTGCTTTGAGAGGGGGATCCCATTAATGGCTTCCCCTCCAGCACATGACTGTGGGCTTGGATCAGGGAATAAGCGTTTTGATATATGAAAACAAAAACCCTGAATTTTCATGTCAACACTGAAGAAGACAGGAAAAGACCAGTTTCCTGTGGTGTGGACAATTTATTGTTCTCCAACCCCAAGAGACACAGAGCTGACAAGGCACTGGCCTCCATGAGAGCAGAGAATTCTCCTGGAGGAGGCATCTCAGTGTCCTTGGTCACCACCGAATGTCTTTTTGCTTGGCTGGAAACCCTACCTCCTCAAACTTGTCTAGGACCTGCTGTGAAATGGGAGCTCCGCTGTGAGTTCCACTGCTTCAAATCCAGCAGTGAAAAGCCAGAGAGACGAGCAGTGTGCCCTGTGCAGTTTGCGTTTCCATAGGGTCCTTTGATAGGTCAGATCAGGGGTCCCTTGGTGTAGGAGGTCCTTCTGTTTATATGTTGCTTTCATTGGTTAATCAATAAAGAAACTGCTTGGCCTGATAGGGCAGAACTTAAGTAGGCGGAGAAGACAGAACTGAATTCTGGGAGGAAGAAAGCAGAGTGAGAGAAAGCCATGGAGCCGCCAGGTAGACATGCTAAATCTTTCCCGGTAAGCCACGACCTCATGGTGATATGGAGATTATTAGAAATGGGTTAAATCAAGATGTAAGAGTTAGCCAATAAGAGGCTAGAGATAATGGGCCAGGCAGTGATTTAATTAATACAATTTCTGTGTGGTTATTTCAAGTGTAAGTTATCCGGGTAACAGGGACAAACAAAGGGACCCTCTCTCCATTTCATAGTCCCTGCTTTAAGAACTGACAGTAATCCCTACGACATTGACAACTGTACTCCTCTTCCACACAGTGGGCACTTTGTGTGTGTTTTCTAGTAATTAGGTCTAGATTCTGTAAAATATAGAAATATTTTACGAAATATATGTAAATCTATCTTATAGTAGATTCCATGTTGCCTTCATCTGTGCCCCCACCTAGCATGAAGTATTAGTCCAAGTTTCCCTGAAGTGGATTCTAAGCTGTTATTCTCTAAAAAGAAGTGGGTCTCCTGAGTGAGGCAGTGGCAGGTGACCCAGAGGTTACCCAAGGGGCAGCCACCTCTTCAGATAGGAAGAGAGAGCCCAGGCAGAAGATCCCCTGGCCTCTGCGGAAGGGGGGAGTGGGCAGAGCTTGTCTCTTAAAGGGGCAGGATACCCAAGTGGCAGGACAAGCCAGCAGCAGATCATACCATAAACCAACAACTTGGAGTCGTTCATTTAGGAGGTGCCAGGAACTCTGGGAAGGAAATGGGAAAGAGATTTAGAAGACAAGAAGTTACGGGCGCACCTACTAAGTGGGCGGTCTACGTGAAGCGTTTGGGGGAAGGAAAACAGAATGACCACCTAAAGTCGGCAGTATTCCATCTGAGGGGGGAAGTGGACATTGATGGGCAGCTACTGACTCACCTTGTGCTGCCATCCTGCAAGCTATCGATCCGGGGAGACTTTCGGAGCAGAGAGCCCCCAAACAAGAGTCAGCAGAACTACTTGCAAGTCTAACTGGTCAGGCGCTTTAAGGGCCTTGTGCAGAGGACAATGGCGGCTGAGTTCTGCCTTCCTCACATCTGCTCCTTTCTGTTGTTAAATTAATCCCTTCCCATGGCTACTTTGATGTGGTGGCCAGTCACACGACAGACCTGGGAGGAAGGCTGAGCAAAGGGGACCCAGTAGAGCAAGCTCTGACTGAAGTCCTGCTAGCTGGCCTGACGTCATCTATGAGGCACTGTCGCATCAGGGTCTTCTTGCTCTCGGGCTTCTGCTCCTCTTCCCATGAGCATCTTTCTTTCTGAGCGGCTTGTCATTAGGAGGCAGCTCCTGCAGGCTGAGGAGTTTTCTGTCCCCCTTGGGGACTCCATTCAGGCTGGACCACGAGACATGGCTTCAGTACGGGAAAAGGATTCCAAGATAGGCCAGTGTAAAGTGGAGTTGGAGTTTCTCAAAAGAGAGTTTAAGGCAAGGGTTAAGAGAAAGAAGCTGGGGGTTGAGGAGGTGGTGGGGGGGAGCTTAGCTGTAAACTTCCCGAGTCTTCACAACTCTAAATCTATGATCCGGTTTCTCTCTACATTTCATTATCTATGGAGTTTAATTTACAAGGCTTATTTATTTATTTATTTATTTTTATTTATTTTTTTTGATAGAGAACACAGGACCTCCAGGTAGCCACGCTCTAAACAGAGCCGGGCTTCAAGCAGAGAGAGAACACAGCAGAAAGTCCCCTGCTACCCAGTCATGGAACACAAACTGACTAATACTAATACTTGAAGCGCTTATTACCCAAGCCCTACTTCCCTCACCCAAAAAGAGAGACTGCACACAGCCTAGCTGGGGATGCTGGCTCCCCTACAGGTCACATACTAACGATGCCGACTTCCCCCGTGGTACACGGCCTTCCCTCAGAAACCTTTACGGTACCCTGGCCCTATGCTGTGTGGCTAAGCTGTTTCAGATCCACACCACACTGCCTGCTGCAACTGCCTCCGCCCTGAGGAAAGATTGGGACCCAGAGCAGCCCCACCTCTGTGTTGGTTACCTTTCCGTTGCCTTGATAAAACACCCCAACAGAAAGCAGGTTACAGAAAAAGGTTTGGCTTTGGTTTATGGTTTCTGAGGGGATGTGCCCATTGTGGTAGGGAAGGCAAGGTTGCAGGAGCACAAGCTTTGAAATCAGGAAACAGAGCAACCGGGTTGTACCCACAAGCAGGGAGCCAAGAAAGAGAACAGGAAGCAGCACCGAGCCATAAACCCTCAAATCCCAGCCCCAGTGATGCACTTCCTCCAGAAAGGTTCCCACTCCTAAAGGTGTTGCATAATCATTCCAAACAGCGCCACCAGCTGGGGACAAGGATTCAAACACACGGACCCATGTAGAACATTTTACATCCAACCACATCTCCCCTCTCCTCCCTGCCTATCTTTCGTTCCCTTTTCTGACTTTTCCTAAAACATCACAGTTTAAAGCTCAAAGAACTTCCTTTTGCAAACAGAGCTTCCTGGTGGACTAGTGAGGGATATTGTGCCCTGTGAGAACAAGGGGTGGGGTGCTGACGCCCAGGACAACACATCACTACGGCCCTGAGTAAGCACAGTTCATTTGTTTAGTCTTTAGCACTGTGACTGAGGTATCTGCAGGGAAATGTGTAAGTCACTTTGTCTTCACAGGTGAGTCTGAAATTCCCTGATACTATCAGCAAGAAAGGCAAAGCCAGATACCTGGAGGAGGGGCTTCTTTTCCTTCTACAGTTCTTTAACTTTCTTCCTCTCTACCCTACCTCTTGTTCTCATCCCATCACAGAGTCATGTGACCAGTGGCTCTGTTCTACTGGATCACTGACATGGGAGCCTTATTTGTGTGTATGTGTGTGTGTGTGTGTGTGTGTGTGTGTGTTTTGGTTTTACAAGACAGGGTTTATCTGTAGCATTGGAGCCTGTCCTGGAACTAGCTCTTATAGACCAGGCTGGCCTCTAACTCACAGAGATCCACCTGCCTCAGCCTCCCCAGTGCTGAGATTAAAGGCCTATGCCACCACCACCAGACTGGGAACCATGTTTTTTGTTTGTTTGTTTTGTTTGTTTTTATAGTACTCCAAGGTTGCCACAGTGTCCTTAGCCTGTACCAAACAATCCATCTATCCAGCCATTCTCACATCTAACAACTAGTCATAGGTGGTCCCCTTGTGAAACCATAGGTACAAGCTCAGGAAGAGTAGCCCCATAAGATGGTGTGGTCACCTCTGCCCTGTGCCCTCCTCATCTGATCAGACTGGATTGACAATGTGTTACTTCTATCCTGTAAATAGATTCTAGAATATATATTTTAGTATGTGTGTGCCATCTTCAAAGTCTGAAGACATGGAGCTGAAGAGCTGACTTGGTGGCTCAGGGGTTAAGAGCACACACTGCGCTGGCAGAGACCAGAGTTCAGTTCCCAGCATCCACATCCAGTGGCTGACTATACCACCTGAAACGTTAGCTCAAGGGGGTCCAGTGCCCGCTTCTGACCCCCCAGACATCTGTACTCACATGCGCAGAGACACCCCTATACACACGGACAGGTCACCTTACAAAGCATTAAAAGGCTCCTGAGCCCTGTGTTTATCACAGTCATGGGGAGCAGGTTTGCAAAGCGCCTTGATTTGTCACCAGGACACTCAGGATTCTTGCTAGTCACCTTTCCCGGGGCCAAGTTTACACAGCTCTCCCAATCCGTAGATCACTGCAGTATGAAAATGATGAAAATCCCTTCCAATGTCACTGTGAGCAATGTCACGTAAGTCACCCTGTGGCACAGCTGCAGATATAGGTCACCTTGTAGAGAAATCCGGCCTTTTCTTCTGAGCATAATGTAATTATTGCTCTCCATTGTAGAGCAGAGATAACCTTGGCCCAGTAGCCATGGCAGCAAAATAAGCAGAACAATGCAATGACAGCTGCTCCTATGGTGAGGATAAGGAAGCTCCTAACTGCCCCTAGGAGGAGGGAGAAGGCCAGAGGACCATCACCTGGGCTTCTGGTCCATACTCCCTCCACTCGATTCTGTAGAGACTGGGCCAGTGCGGCTCTAACAACAGCCTCCTCGCATTGCATCCACATCCCATATTGTAACAGTACCGTGGATGGCTCTACGTTGTGTTGGGATCACAGGCAGGCATCATGGCCTTGATCATTATAGAGTTAACGTCCCCCCACCCGCCTTCCACCTTCATTACCAGTCCGGGAAGCTTCTAATGTTTGCTGGCTGTAGAAATTTTAGCAATGCACTTCAGTTTTCATAGAGCATACACATTTCTTTTTTAAGTAGGAAGAGCCTGAATATGATCCCTACTCAGGGAGAGATGGAGTGGGGAGATGGGGCGGGGAGATGGAGTTTGAGACGCAGGAGGGGGGGGGGAGATGATTATCTGAGGTACCTTCCCCACAGGAGGCGTCTTCATAGTCTCCGGACTCGGGTACTCTCCCGCCCGAGCGGGCCTCTCCTCCGAGTGCAGGACACAGATCAAGCATTCCCCCAACCCAGCCATTCTCATGCCAGGTTGAAAATGGCAGGACGTCTGTATCGGCCTGTTTAGCAATGTGGCCTCCCGGGACTGAAAACCAACACAAAGCACAGCAGACGACGCAAGCAGAAACTGCGGTGGTACTTGCCGCAACCTGATTCTGGGCTTTGTTCAGCCCGCTAGATGCACGGATACAGTCTGAGGAGAGGCAGGTCTACGGTGCTTACATGCAGAACAGCTGGCCTTCGTTGTTCTGCTCTAAGTTGGTCCTTGACCAACTGGGCCTGTGGTTTCTTTTTCTTACTGCATTATTAGCACATAATGAGACAAAACCAACCCCACCCATCTTGAAATCTCATTGTAATGATATGATCCCATGTTAGAAAAATGAATGACCGACTTATGTTCCATACCTGTGTCCAACCACAGACACATTTGCTGTCTTCTACTTCAGTTTCATCAAAGTGAGAACCAGTCGTTACTGGTAGTGGTGGATATAGTCAAGGTCTCTCACTCCTATCCTGAGCTCTTAAGGTCCAAATGAGGAGCAGAAGGAGGGAGAATGTGAGCAAGGAAATCAGGACCACGAGGCGTGCACCCACCCACTGTGACAGTGGAACTGATCTATTGGGAGCTCTCCAAGGCCAGCTGGACTGGGACCGAATAAGCATGGGTTGAACCTGGACTCTCTGAACATGGCGGACAATGAAGGCTGATGAGAAGCCAAGGACAATGGCACTAGGTTTCGATCCTAATACATGAACTGGCTTTGTGGGAGCGTAGCCTGTTTGGATGCTCACCTTCCTGGACATAGATAGAAGTGGGAGGACCTTGGTCTTCCTGTAGGGCAGGGAATTTGGACTGCTCTTCAGTATCGAGAGGGAGGGGGAATGGTGTGGGGGGAGGAGAAGAGGAGTGGGGATAGGGGGAGGGGAGCGGGGGGAGGGGGCAATATTTGGGAGGAGGGGGAGGGAAATGGGAAACGGGGAGCAGTTGGAAATTTTAATTAAAAAAGAATAAAAAAAATGATTCTAGACAGATAAAAAAAAAAGAAATGGAATGGGTACTTTGGTTTTGACTAGGATGATGGTCGGGAACTCTTTCTTACAGCATTGCCTACAGTTGTCACGGCTCTCGTTGTGATTACCAGATATGCTAGCTAAAACACACAGACAAACAATTCCATATTGTTATCTCATCCATAAAGAAAATCTGGAATCAGCAGACGCTTAGCTTTGGCCATTGTCTCGGAGCCACTTTCTTAGCTGCTGCTGGCTTTTCCTGTATGTTCACTTCCTCTTTTTGCTGTCTGAGAGCTTACGTGTCTCCAGGTGTCGTGCAGAGACTGCTAAGAAAATGCAAACTACATCTGTCTTAAGTGAACCCCTGCTCTTTTTCTGAACATGTGTACATGCGTATGAACTGTGTCCATGCATGTGTGTGAGCTGTATGTGTGTGCACATGTGTGTGTTTACTGCTGGTACATATATAGAAGCCCATGGTTTTCTTTAAGAATTTTATTATATGACTTTCCACCTTCTTGACTGGTCAGGGTCTCATTTGAAGCCAGCGACCCTTGGTTTTGATAGTCTAGCTAGCCAGCTTGCCCTGGGGTTTCCCGCATCCATATTTAGAGTCTGGAATGATGGGGTGCCTGGTGTATAAGTGGATCCTAGGAGACTGGATTTGGAGTCCCACATTTGCCTGGCAAGCACTTTGTCTTCTGAGCCACCTCGACATCCTGAATCTTTGTTTTGATAATGAAAACAAAACTACAAACCTCCTTAAAATATTCCTTAGTTTGGTTTCCATTTCTTCGGTGTTGGAATTACATCATCTGCTTGTGCAGAAGTCAATGCCAAGGCCTTCTAAGGACAGACCTCCTGAAGGGCCTCTTATTTCTGCATAGGCTAAAAGCAGAGGCACCCACTGTGCTTCTTCCCAAGCATTTTTGCATAACAAAACTCATGAAGATAAACACAGTTTTTCAAAAACAAACAAGTAAATCAATAGTTTCTTGCCGTAGAGCAAAGTGCAGTTTTATTCATACTTATGAGAGGCAGAGATGACATTTCAGAAGAAAGGACTGATCTACCATCCGACATGAGAGACAGACCCAGCTTCAGTGTTGAGGTTCTGTAAACCTTACTCTGTGCCTCGTTATGGGAGAGGAAGGCTTACAGAACAGAAGCAGGGTAGCTGTTAGTATGGCCTCTGCCAGTATGGTGTGCCCTGGGCTGGTCTCATGCCTGCCTCGGCAGTCATTCACCTTCAGTAGAAATCTATGGAACTGTGGCTACTGAAGTATTGGGTAGGAAGAAAGGGAAAGCCTTAAAGGACCCCTCAGGTCACATTGCGGAGAGTGGAGATTCATATCACTCCTCTAAGGGAAATTCAACACAATCAACAACATGGTCCAACATGCCTCTGTATTGTTGCTGTTGAGACCTTGTCCTAAAGATATCACTGTTGATATGGTTTCTTCATTTTCCTCCATTCGAATCTCTGTTACTACTCAGTTGCTAACAGCAAACAATTAGAAATGATACCAGATCCTCAATAACAGAAGACATTAATTAAACAATGCATTTATTAGTAACAGACCAACCCTGTCCCATCAGATCACCATCTTTTGGACAAGCCCAGCCAAAACCAGAAAGGACTGCCAGGAAGCTTCCCTTTAGTGCCAGGAAAGCAGTGGAATGGTTTATGTTTACTTAAGACGAACGGATTTACTTCAGGAAGATTTGGTGTGGCTTGTAAGATGCACACTGTGGTGTTAACTACCAACAACACACACAACTGAGTGGTCCTGCTCATCAGAAGCCGCAGAGAAGCTTCATATAAAAAGTGTAAATAGAAAAAGTAAAGCAACTCAAAGACGATCTCGTTGCCACCATTAAAAAGAATGCATGCTTCATTAGGATCCAGAGGCATGCAAATTAAAATGATAAATTATGCATCTATCAGATTAGCATGATTGTAATTCTGCCAGTATTGTATATCATCAGCAAGTTTCCAAGCAATGGATGTTCTCCTATTGGTTGCGAATGTGAATATAGGTATAATGTTAGAAAAGTGTTACATTCGTGTTTTCTAATAGGTCAAAAGCCACATACCCCATAAGTAATTTTAATTCTAAGTCTAAAACTCAAAGAAATCAATACATAAGTTTTAGAAAGCACATAGAATTATCTCCAAAGCATCTCTGTGTAAAATTAAAACACCAAAATCATCCAGTGCCTATACTGGATAGTATATTGGATTAATACATATGGTAAATCTATTCACCAGAATATTAACAGAGCTGTGGAAATGGCTAAACTCTAGACCATGAGTCATGATATAAACATCTTGCAAGTAAAATGGTGAATTGAAACACTAGTCACAGAAAAATAAAATGTGCACATTAATTTACATGCAATTTTAAATATAAAAATATATTAAAGGGTTGATACCAGATGTAAAAGTGATAAAGAGAAACTCAACCTTCTCATAAGTCAAGACCATGGCAATGGATCAGAAGACGCTGCGTGGTGAGCACACAAAGCAGTTACTGCAATGGTCTCACCTTAAGTCTTGCATGATCTGCAGACAACTGAAAAGAAAGAGAAAGGTGGGCTGGAGAGATGGCTCAGCGGTTAAGAGCATTGCCTGCTATTCCAAAGGTCCTGAGTTCAATTACCACAGCAACTGCGTGGTGGCTCACAATCATCTGTAATGAGGTCGGGTGCCCTCTTCTGGCCTGAAGGCATATATTTTATACTAAATAAATAAAATTTTTTTTAAAAAAAAGAAAGAGAAAGGTGGGCAGTGTCCTTCTAATGGGGAAGCTGTGGAGAAAAATATCAGAGAAGAGACAAAGCAGTTGTAGCTCCTTTCTAACATGTAGAGTACGGATTCCTTTCTCTGCGTCATGTACACATATAAATGGACATCATATGTACTATAACTCTGTTGTTACAGGGGAAGTCTTCCCACAGAAAGGCCCTTACTGATCCCACACCTCTTCTGCATTCTTAAGCGAAAGTATATGTATGTATGTTGCTTCTTAACTAAAAAGACAGTCAAGAAAAAGGTAGTTGATGAATAACTGTGAGTTTCAATCATTTCATGGAGTCCTCTAGACATTCTAAATTCTAAATGTTTGCTGCACACATAAATGAGGTTTGGAAGTGAGCAATGCAGGCTTCAGATGTTATTCCCGAAAGCTTATGGACAAGGAAGGCAGGCTGACCTAGGTAGGGAATGAGGCCAGAGCATGGGTTCTCCTGAGTCACAAGGACTTGAGTGGTTTGGACTCCTCTATCCTGCAGCTAAGATGAGCATCTAGCTTCCTCACCAACTGGAGCAGGAATGAGTGACAGAGGGAAGAGGAATGAATGGGCTCACAAGTTGTCAGAGTCAGAAGTTGGAGTTCAACCATCATGGTATCAAATTCTTATCAAGAAGATAGCACTGAGGTTCCTGATGTGTGATGCGACAACATTCCTTCCACAGACATCCAAATTCCCCAGGGCTCAGAGAACTGATGGGAAAATCTATAATCAGGTTTCCACAGAACTACGAATAAGGATGGAGATTCCTGACAAATGAGTAGGAAAAATGATGAAAACACGAAGGAAAAATGGCTGAAAACCATGCACAAATGTCACAAAAGAAGAAAGGAAAATGGTTGACTATACATGAAAAATGAGTGTGTTCAATGAAATCAAAAAACTATCAATAGGTAGAAGAGAGAGATAGATAAAAGATAGATAGATAGATAGACATACAGGTAGGTAGGTAGATTATATACAGGTAGATCTATGAATGATAGATAGTTTAGGTAGGTAGATAGACAGAAAGATATATTAGATATTAAAAGCTTTATAGATACACACATACATACACACAGAGACACAAGTCACGTACACAGGCAAGTAAGCAGTGAAAAAATAAATGCCTTTTCCTTTAGTTAATAGTCACCATTTTTGTATAAAACAAAAAGAAAAATGACATGAATACATTAAAACCCCGGAATATAACTTATTCCACCACCTTAAAATTATGAACATTGATTTAACTGAAATGTACTCTATCCCACAGCACTTTGAATTGTCGCAACAGGAGGACATGAAGATTGCATGAGTTGTCTAACAGTGGTCTCTGGGATTTAATGTTCAAGAATGGCTAGGTGTGGAAAAGAAGGCTGACTGCTTCTGGGTCCCAAGGCCCAGATCTGCCTTGTAAAGAGGGACTCGCAAATGCAGTTGCCTCTGGCTTCTGCTCTTGTGAGCTAAACCGGAAATGCTGACGTCATCAATTAACAATTTGTATTTATTTGTTTAAACAACTAACAACCGATTCTTTATGAAAAGTGGAATACCAGCAGATTGCTGTGGGTGGAGTCAAAATGCTCTCAATCTGCCATTAGGCTTTTTTCTTGGACCTTGAAACTGGGCATCTTACTTAACCCTGCATATTTTCCAGCATCTATGGATAAAAATAAAATGAATGTGGAAAACTTGAAGGTACAAAGCCAGGTTCATGCCTGGGAAAATCTTCAACAGAGTCCTTAATGGCTGATTCCTGCCAACTTCCTTGATCCCATGTGTGATTCCATTGATTGTTCAAACTGATGAGCTACTAATTTTTTCAGAAGTACAAATGGAACTCTGAAAGACAACAAATATAAAAGTGACTCATTTTCTGTATTTAGTAGTGATTTGAGATATGGAGACGTTTAGAAATAATCCAAGCCAACCTACTGATGTATGTGTGAGGATTTCTGAGCTAAAAGCCAGATTTTTCTGATTTTTGAATTAAATATCTGAATGCTCAAAATTTAAGAATAAAATGAAAACAAAATAATGCATTAAAATATGGATTTTTATCTTTATAAAACTTCTATTTATAAAATTACCTTACATTCTTTACTTATCAACTCTCCTTGTCTCTCAATTGCATATTTGCTGATTAGGCTGAATCATTGGATCAAATCCTATTCATGGTGAGTCATGCAGAATGAGAGATTAATAAAATTAATAGTGGATATAGCAGAAGAGAGAACAGAAAAGCATCTGAGCAGGATTGTGCATGCATGTGGAGACTCAGCAGAGCACAGAGGCTCCAGTTTAGAGGGCTGGAGGAGGGAGAGGACACCTTTCCTTTACTGCTCAGACTATGAACTATGGAACCTTCAATGCCTTCTGGGAGTTCACTTAGTGTTTAAAGAAATAGGCTTGGGTTATTGGAATCTAAGGGCATTTCTTTCCAGAATATACACACATCCTGAATTAGTGAGCTAAATAAATGCTGAAAGTGGAGATGGTTAGAAGAGAGACAGACAGACAGACAAACATGATAGATACATAGATAGATAGATAGATACATAGATAGATAGATAGATAGATAGATAGATAGATAGATAGATGCATGAAGGATAGATGGATAGATAGATAGATAGATAGATAGATAGATAGATAGATAGATAGTAGATAGATTGTGGGATGTCCTTCTGTATATGTGCTGCCTTTATTAGTTAATAAATAAAGAATCTGCTTTTGGCCAATGGATTAACAGAATATAGCCAGGCTGGAAGAGATATATATATAGAGAGAGAGTAGGCAGAGTCAACCAGAAGCCATGGAGCCACCAGAGGAGAAAGACACAAGCCACTAGCTGGAACCTTGCTGGTAAGCCATGAGCCTCATGGTAACATATAAAATAATAGAAATGGGTTAATTTAAGATATAAGAGTGAGCCAGAAACATGCATAAGCTAATAGACCAAGCAGTGTTGTAAATAGTATAGTTTTTGTGTGATTATTTCAGGTCTGGGCAGCTGGGAACAAACAAACAGCTTTCCAACATGACACACACACACACACACACAAAGAGAGAGAGAGAGAGAGAGAGAGAGAGAGAGAGAGAGAGAGAGGATAGATACACGGAGGATAGATAGATAGTAGACATATGGAGGATAGATAGATAGAGAGATGAGAGATACATGGAGGATAGATAGATAGATAGATAGATAGATAGATAGATAGACAGACAGACAGACAGACAGACAGATAGATGAGAGAGAAATAGATAAATAGATGAAGGACAAGCAAATTATGATGAAAAGATGACACCCTTTGCCACCTACGTTAGGAACCCCCTCGTGATGAAGCAGAGCTGAGTGAGTGTGACAGTCAAGTCTCAAAGAATAAAGCTGAAATTAACACATATATTTGTTTAATAATTGTTTAAGTAGAAAATGAGCACATATATCAGCAAATGATTCTTTTAGTTATATCAATGCATGAGGTCCCATAGCTGAAGCCAAGCTACTTGGTCTAGAGATGTTTTCACTACAGACTATAGCATCTCAGCTGTAGCCGCCCATCTGGCCATGTGTTCCCAGTCTTGGTCAATGGGCATACGTTCAGTTAAAACAAACAAGCAATAAAAAGCTATGCTTTCTCATTACACAACTAGATATTTTGAGAGCATTCTATTCCCATTTCTTCCCCATTGTTAAAAGGAAAGCTATTTGTCAATTAACAGACAAAATTAATCATAAAGAATAAAAACTGAACATTCCCCAGCCAACTCTGGTGACCTAACACTGTAAGAATCATAAAGAAAAAAAATATGTATGGAATTATCTTACCCCTGGGGAGACATTCCTCATAAAGACTGGGATGTACTTCATTTTACTCTAGAAATTGTTGATGACTTTAATTCAAAGCAATGCAATATTCGGTTGTTTATGAGCTACAGAATTCACACTGCAGGAGGGAGGGAAAAACAGGACATCTGTCCCCAGTCCCTGTGGTACTCACTACAGCCGTCTCTGTGGCATCTTCTGAGTGTTGAAACTATTCAGTTCTAACTAGACACAGTTTGGGTTTCAATCAAGAACTGGGAATAGATGGCTGAGATAGAAAGATTGCTTAGACCCAGAGGGTAGAGGCTAGCCTGGGAAAAATACTGGGATCCTTATACTTTTAAGAAAGAACAAAATGGCCTTTGATTTTAATTTTAACAGGCTAAGTTTTGATAATTCCAAACTTTCATCTATGATAGAATCAAACAATTCTGCATTCAGCTGAAAAGATAGTTGTTAAGAAAAGTAAAACTCGGGGGCTGGAGAATTGGCTCAACAGTTAAGAAAACTCACTGTTCTTGCAGAGGACCAGAGTTTAGGTCCAAGAATCCATGTTCTCTATGGGATCCGATGCCCTATTCTGGCATCTCTCAGCATATACTTGTGGGCACACACACACACTCACATACAAATCATAAATCTTTGTAAAGACATAAGCTTTCAACACATGAATACATACAGAGCAGCCTGAATGTATATCACTATCGAGAGAAGCCAGTATGGAAAGGCTACACACTGAATCAACTTCAACTCCATGACGTTCTGGAAAAGCTACAACTATGGAGGAAATGAAAAATTGGTTGCCAGAATTTGTGGAGTAAGGAAAGATAAGCTAGAACACAAGAGTATTTTTTGTCAAAGCAAAATTAATCCTTTTTATAGGATTGTGGTAAAGACAGGTACATTTTAAATGTGTTTAGATGCTTAGATCACATGACCCTGGGAGTGTTGACATAAAGTACAAACATTCGTGTTCTTGTAGTTTTATGGTTGAACTCAACTGGGCCACTCTGGTTAGGAATGTAGCAGTTGGTAACTGGAGAGAAGGTGGGTTCTTGCCCACAGAGAGGATCTAGAAAATCTCTGGAGTTTGCATTCCATTCTGCTGTGAACCTAAAATTGTTCTAAAAATAAAGTTAATTTTTAAGAAATGTGTGCCAATGTTAAAAATGCAACAGATTCAGAATTTTTCAGGTGGGTTAAATCAAATCAAGACTCGGTGAATAAGAATTTTAGCAAATTTGAGGTTATCTCAGAACTGCTCAGACAAGAGAGAAGAGATAATAAGAAAAAAAAAAAAGCAAAAAGAAAGTGAATCACAGGGGAAATAATCTAAGATATATGGATGTGCTTTCTGAAGACAATTAGCAATTACTCAAAAAAGCTTGAACTGAGGGAATCTGACTATGTGTGTGTGTGTGTGTGTGTGTGCATTTTAGCCTTCTTCCTTCAACTGGTCCTTTTAGAGCATCTTTTTCATACAGGACAGAATCCCCTCTGACATATTCTCACCGTCCAGAGCTGTCCACAACATCAGCATCAGTGAGGACCATGCCAGAGCAGTTGATCAGAGCCCTGCCTGGCGGAGAATACTGAAATACCAACTCAGGGAGAAATGGCTGCGAGCAAGGAGAGCTGAGAAACCCTCTATCTATGTAGAGAATGGAATTCACAGTAACCATTTCCAAAAGGAAGAATGGCTCCCCTGGTGAGGAATTCCACAGCCATGGTAACCATGATATATACCACAATTTCTTAGCAAGCAGCACTTCGGCCCATGCCTGTAATCCTAGAGAATTGCAAGTTCACCGTCTCCTAAGCAGCTCATAGTCTTCTGATCTTTATCACATGTGGCTGGAGTCAGAAGAGTTTTTCTTCTCTGTCGGACTCCACCTACACAGCTCGGGTAGCTGCTGTGTGAAGTTAGTTACTGTAGGAGCAGCCATCCAATCTCCAAAAAGTTGTTTTGCTAGAATAATATTTCCACAATAAAACTTAAAAAAAAGATAAAAGAAAAAGAGCAACAAAAGAGGGATGGAAAGAGGGACAGAAAAAGGCTCCTTATCACTTCCCTCTTCTTTGTTCACGCAGCAATGTCCCCTTAAAAAGTAAAAATTGAAAACAAAGGCCAAGATAAGGAAAGGACAAACCTAGAAGCACAGATGGAGTGTGATATGTAGGAAACCTTGTCGTTGGTTTTGGGTAGAACTGCTGCTTTGCCCCAGTGTGGGAAGCACGCTCCGTCCTCTCACTGGCAGAGCTTCTGTCCATGGTGAACAAGCTGCTTTAGAGGTCAAAGTTTGGTTTTCTGTCCTGGGGCCTCCCAAAAGGAGGCAGATCCCGCACTGACCACCTTCAGCACCCCAGCTGGGATGCTGGCTCGACTTGGATGCTCCTGTAAACATCTGAGGAACATTATTCTGACCAAAAAGCCTTTTGAAACTTAGATGACTGCTCTTGCGGAAACCAAACATCACAACCGCTTGCACCGTAAGAATTGAGTTCTGCAAAGCACAAGAGAAACAGGAGCTCTTTTTGAGTCAAGCCGGTGTGGTGGAAATCAGAGTCTTGAGGTCTTTAGTCTCAGTCTTTGCTTGTTATCAAAGTAGTTCTTGAAGCCTGACAGTTAAAGACCCCAATCTAAAACAGATGTAAGCTCGCTAGCTCTTCCCATGGAAGGCCGTGTTAGGAATGAAGCTGCTTTTGCTCTATGGTACAGCTCAGGCCTTGCCCATGCTAGGCAAGCAGTCTTCCACTAAGCTGAACTCCCATCCTGTCTTAGAACTTTTCAATAAGTACTTTCATTTCATGTAATAGCCAAGAACACCCAAGGAAAGCCTGCATCTGTATTTTATCTAGAAAGGCAGCATCCTGTGAAGAGCATCCCGAGGGTCAACTATGTGGGGTAGTTTTAATTAGTTTGTTTCCAAAAACACATTGTGTATTTGATTACCCATAGCCACTATGTGAGTTGTTTAATCAGAATATTTTCTTTATGCAGATATTTTCCATCCCAAGGAGTTTACTATGAGTTATAAACTTTTAATTCAGTTTTAAATAGGTTTCCAAGTCTTAGACATTATAGTTAAATAAGAATCAGTAGCCGCTCCCCAGACTCCTGGAGGAAGAGTGTACACTGACACTGTAGGGAGGACTGGCTTTTGAGACTCACTGCTGAGAGACGGTATACATCCGGGGACACCTGACAAACAGCTGAGAAATCAACCTCTCCGTGGCAGCTCACGGCGCAGTAAATGCTTCCATGTGCAATAAAAGCAGAGGCTCTTGCCAGTCTTGCCCCAGCTGATTAAGAAAATCAAATCTTTCTCATGAAATACAGGCAGAGAGCAAGAAGGCATCGGCAGTCCCGATAGTCCATGCTGAAAAGCGAGAGAAGGCAAAGAGGGTTAAATTACTTGAAGAGCTTGAATCCAATTAATTCACAAACTGAAATGGCATCTCACACACATTCACAGACATGCACACATGCACACACACAAACACACACACACACATGCACATGCATACACAATCATACACACACAGATGCACATGCATACTCACACACATTCACATGCACAAACACATACACAATCATACACATATGCACACACACACACACATTCTTCCACATGCTTCTTGTTGGTCTACAGTCAGAAGTCAGGCCTGCAGCTACCAAAAAAAGAGGTGGGGAGTGTGCCGTAGATATTCATGTTTGGGGACTGGATATTCATGTTTGGGGACTGGAGAGGTGGCCCAGGCATTAAGAAGAGCACAGGCTATTCTTGAGGAAGCCAAGTACATTCCCAGCATCCACATGGTGACTCACAACTGCCTGTAACTCCATTTCCAGGGGACCCCATGTCCTCTTCTGACCTCATGGGAAAACAGATACACAGATGATGCCTAGGCACACATACATGGAGACACTCATACACATAGAATAAAAATAAATAAATTCTTAGAGATACTGAACATTAGTTCAGCAAGATGGTTCCATACGAAGGCACTTGCCACGAAGCCAACTGACTTGAGTTCACGCCTCAGAAGCCATATGGTGGCAGGCTCCAGATGTGAGACCAGGGATCAAATGGGATAGGAAGGACAGCAGATGGGTTTGCTGTACATGTCTAGTGCAGATGTAAGCTTTGGATTTAGAAAAAGTGTAGATCATGAAGTTGAACTGATGTAGAATCTTATTTGCTATGAGGTCTCTCTCCTTTTAGACTTAGGTCCCAGCAAAACCTGGGCAACTGCTTTCTATGTTTTGTTTATTGAATCTTCAAAACCTGAAGTCAAATTTCTGTACATGAGCTGAGTTACTGGTGGACCTGGTTGTGGATGAAGGGCTGACAGCAGAATCCTGGGTAAGTAAAGGGAACGATGCAAAGACAGAAGAGAAAGGAAGGTAAAGAGTTAGGGAGTGAGCGAGGGCAGGAGCCAGGGAGTGATGACTTGAGTCTGTGCAGAAGATTATAAAACAAGAGATTACTGCAGCTCCAAATAAAACCTTCAAGTCTTCTGTTTAACCTTCAAATTCAATAATAAAGAAAGCGAAAGGTAATTCAGAATGTACTATGTTTAAGATTATCAGATACATAAAATATAGAGTAAAAACACACCATTGAAAAATAGAAATGCAGGTGGTATTTATATCCCAAATTTCTGTTTAATGGGCTGAGGGTTCCTGCTCACTGGAAGGGCATCGCTTAACATGCACAAGACCATGGGTTCCATCCATGGTGCATATACATACGCATACAAAAATCTCATGTAAAATAGCTTCTAAAACAATAGTCACTAAATGTCAAAAAGTCTCAAAATGGAATTAACTCCAGTGTTCAACAATAGTTGGACAGGTTACACTGCAAAAGGGACAAAAAGATCAGAACACAGAAGTCAATAAACACAGAAACTAGAAAACTATGAAATTCTGGTGGAAGCAGGAAAGAAAAGCCGGTGCCTAGAGATGATGTAACTAGAAGTTCCGAACCTTCATCAGCTTCAGAACGAGGTGTTCGTGGAGATTACGGTATAGAATTCTGTCGGTGTATCTGCCCAAGTGGCTTCCAGTGATGGTGAAGCTAGGCAGACACCCTTTGCCTGGGGCACAGCCGGATGCACAGAATAATAGAGACAGGCAGCATCATTTGCAAACGAGAGAATTAGGTTGAGGTTTTGCTGACCCCCAGGTGTGGGGCATAGCCATCAGAGCACAGACCTTGCTTGTTAGATGTCAGGGTCATGACTCTAGAAACCTGCAGGGAACCTTGCTCTACTCTGCAGTCACTATGCTTTCTCAGCAAAACCGACACCATTTTGGTTTGTTGTGATTTGGTCTTGGTTTTGGTTTGGTTGGTGTTTTGTTTGCTTGTTTGCTTGCTTGCTTGGTTGCTTGCTTGCCACCTTCCTTGCAGAACTATTTAAAGAGTTCATAGTCTGCCCTCATTCCGGTAGTTTCAATGCCTCTCCCTGCAGTTTGATAGTGTTTCTGCCAATGTGTTTTCTCGCGAAGCTTTGTGTCTTACAGAGCTTTGCAGGCCTCCTGTAAACTTCTCTGCAGCATGCAGGTCCCTTGGTTGCTAAACATACCAAGGTCAGCACCCAAGGATTGTGCTTCAACCTCTCATAGAGGAAGACCCATGTCAGCAGTACAACTGGATATGCTGGCCTTCTGTGGGGGGATTATCTGGATTACTACTTGAGATGGAAAAATTCGCTCATGGTGGGTGGCACCATTCCCTGGGCAGGGATCCTGAGCACTGCCATGCAGACACTAAACCATTCATCTCTTCCCTTGACCGTGGATGCATGTGACTAGCTGGTTCAGGTTCCTGCTGCCGTGACCTCCCCACAATGAGGGACTGTAACCTAAAATTGTGAGCCAAATAAATATTTTCTGCCTTAAGTGGTTTTGTCAAAATAATATGTTTTAGTCAGAGAATTGGGAAAATAAACTAAAATCACAACTGCGTTAAAAGTTTAAACCTAACTTTTAAGAATATACAATTATACATATTTAAACATAAAATTTAAAGATAGTTGCTAAGAATTTGAAATTGCAACCAGTATAGAAATACAGGAACATAGGTAAATTTGCATCCTTCCAAGAGACAAAGGATATGTGTTACTAGGGGTTGTCCAAAGGAACAGAATTGATAGGGGTGTGTGTGTGTGTGTGTGTGTGTGTACGTACGTGATTTATTAGCTTGGCATACACTATATGGTCCATGTAGTCTTAACAACGGCTGTCTCATCCCGAGGGGCCAAGATTTTGTTAGTTCTCAGTCCATGTGGCTTGATGTCTCTGCAGTCCCCATCTGGGCCAAAGGCCCGTATGATTCCCAGAGAGCTGTTGGTTTTCAATCTGCCCTGGAATCCTGAGAAAGTTGGTTCTAATATTGGTGAAGGATTGCCTCAACAACATGATAGATGAATTTGCTAGCAAGAGTTCAGGCAAGCAGGCAAACAGCAAAGCTTCCTCCTTCCATGGCCTTCTATCTGGGCTCCCACAGACAGAGCCACCCACATTTAGGGTGAACCTTCCTACTTCAAATGACCTGATAAGAAAGTCCTGCACAGGAGTATCCAGAAGTTTGGGCATTAGTTGACTTCAGATACGATTGTGCTGACAATCCAGATTAGTCATCATGGGAGAAACTGGGCAATAAAAAGTAAGAATTTTAGAGACAGTACTAATAAAGCAGCAGTAATAATTTCCTCAAATAGTATTAATTCAAATGGAAGCAAGTTTGTAGAAACTCAGTGTCATAAAGATACAAATATCTGATATTTATTGATCTCTTCCCTTATCAAAGCCCTGTCTGAGGGGTTACATAACCTAATACCTCCTCCCCCCTTTTTTTTTCAAAACAGAGTTTCTTTGTGTAATCTTGGCTTTCCTGAAACTCTGTGTAGATCAGGCTGACCTTGAATTCATAGAGCTTCACCTACCTCTGCCTCTCAAGCCCTGGGATCAAAGACCTGCACCATCACTGCTGGCCTATGATGCCATTAGTTTACATTCGAAACTGTGAAGTGCAAGATAACACAGCAGGTAAACAGAGAGCTAAGGTCAAATCCAGAGATCCTCCTTTAGCACAGATTTATCTTCTCATGAAAACATGGACTTAAAAATAAACTAATTGGGGCTGTCTACTTAGTGATAGAATATATATTCATATCTGAAAAATATAACCACCATTTGTTTCCAGTTTGTTTGTAATTTGAAGCAATACTTGTTCCTTTTCACTGGAGCACATGAAACTGGCCATTGGAAGAAAATGAAATTTCCAGAGGTCAGCAAAGGATTGAATGGATAAATGAAATCCCATGCATCCCTGGGCATCAAACCAATGCAGACTTTTTAAAATTTAGTTTTGCTATCTGAAATAATTTTAAAGGTCCACAGCAATGCTCTTGCAAGTTTTACAAACTTCTAAAGATGTCTTTCTTATGCGTATGATTCTTGGGAGCATAGTTTTTATTCCTATTATGTCCTTAGAAAACAAAATTTAAAAGATTATGGTGAGTGGCCTGTGACTCTGTGATGTGATCCTTGAAACTGTTATAATTTTTGCATTTTGAGCAGCTGTAAAGCTGCTGGGGGTCACTCTTTGTAGCGAGACAGGAGTCAGAACAATCACTTTGTGGTAGTGGCGGCGCAGTTTACAAGGAGAAGGACACATTTTGATAATAAATTCATGAAGCCTTGCACATCTGGGACCCTGAATCCACGGCCTGTCTTATCCGTCCATCCCAGCTCATTACCGCCACAACAAAGACCGCAGTTCGATCCTGGCTGCCCTTTGAAGGTGAGGACACATGAAAGGAACGAGTTGATAGTAATCCCTACACTTTTCTTCTGTAAGTGGCCGGGAAGCGCTTTGTTAGTCTAGTGAATTTGGGGGCAATGTGTACACTTTCTCTGTCAGCAAGGGGCTCGGTGTATTGTGCATCTAGAGGGAAGATGGAGAGGCGAATGGTTCCGTCTTCAGCTTTTTGTCTTTTCAGGAAAGCATCTGCGGGTGGGCAAAGTCTCATTAGCATGCAGAAGCCTTCCAGTGTTGGCATGCCTGACCCGGGAGTGTGCTCTGAGTCCTGGCGAGAGGTTGACAGCCAGCATCAAGGCGAAATGGCCTAGGGCTTTTGAAGAAGCCTTCAGTGAAGGGAGACAGAGGACCAATTCACAGTTACACAAGCACAGTGGACAGTGTCCACAGGGTTCCCGGGCCCTGGGCACCTGCCGAATTGCATTTCCACCTAGGTTGAAGGGCTAGTCAGTCCGAGGACCTGCCGTGTACAGAGAAACTAGTGGCCTGGGCTTTTTGTGGAAATCACATGAACACGGGGATTCGTGACAGTGCATGGATGCTCATGAGAGTGGGCAAATAGAAGAACATGATCACATCTGTGGGACAGAAAGAGGAAACGTGGGAAGATGGAAGAAAACGACTGAGTCGCTGGGACAGAAAGAGAAAACGGAGGGGCGGGGGAAGGACAAAGATTCTGGTGGAAAGAAAGGATCCGCAAATCACTGGATGGTCATTTACTTGAAGTTGGCGGAACAGAGGAGCATAGAAGCAAAGAAAACTGGATCCCACATGTGACTCAGGACTCGGACGCATGCAGCCATGTGGGGGGCGCAGAGGGCTTAAACCTAGAATGGGTAACACCGCCCTGCAAGCCTGCTGCGCCTGCGCTCTCACCTGGACCCGCATTGCGTTTTCTCTAGCTACTTGTTTTTGACGCTCTGAACTCATAGAGGGAGAGTTCAGCAGCAAGTGAGGGTTAACTGTGGAACCAAAAAGTTTTGGGACAAGGTCTCATACAGTCCAAGCTGGCCTAAAACTTACTGTGTAGCCAAGAATGACCTGGAATGTCTGGTCCTCTTGCCTCTACCTCTCAGTGCTGAGATCACAGGTGTGTGGCACTATGTCCTGTTTTGTGTACTGCTAGGGACTAAACCCAGAATTTGGTGAGTTGTGAGAAATTTGTACAGTGCGTGAAGGTGCATTGCTGTGGTTTGTGTGATAAAAAGCTGAACGACCAATAGCTAGGCAGGAGGTGTAGGAGGGACTTCCGGGCAGAGAGAATGGATGAGGAGGAAGGATCAAGTCATTAAGATACAAAACGAGTCAAACATACAAAATGGGAGAGAGGTAAAAGACATGTGATAGAAGCAGATTAATTAAAATATGAGTTAAACTATAAGAGTTATTGGGACAAACTGAAGCTAAGGCTGAGCTTTCGTAATTAATATTAGGTCTCTGTGTAATTAGTTGTGGGCTGGTGGTCGTTGAGGAACGACTGTGACATTGGCGCCTGCTGGGGAAGGAAGCACAATGCCAGCTGAGTTACATCTCTAGCTTGCAAACATTTCTTTTTAAAATCTCTTTAAACCTTGTACCTTTTTAAGGATTTGTTTTATTTCTTGATTATGTGTATGTGTGTGTGTGCATATGTGTGCAAGCATGTGCATGCATGTGTGTGTGTATTCATATGACATATGAAGGCAGGTGCTTGGGAGGACAGAAGTATCGGGTCCCTGCAGCTGGAGTTAGAGCCACCCAATATGGGCGCTGGGAATTGAACTCGGGTTCTCTACAAGAGCAGTACAGGCTCGTAAGAGCTGAGCCATCTCTCCAGCTGGTCAACATTGTATGTTATAGCTCTTTTTCTTTTGGTATTACAGTTCTTTGAACTTCTGCTTTGGTACAGTCAGTTGAGTATGAATACCTTGACCTCCGTTGTTATACATAAAGTTTTAAAAAATTAAGACTAAAACAGCAAACCCATATTTATATCTAATAACAACAAAGTGACAGCCTCCCAGTGTCAATCAAGTGTTCCTCCCAACCATCAGTTTCATCTCTTTCTTAACCTGCCTGAGGGGAAGGCATCTTCTGGCTTGTTTAATCAAATAGCCAATATATGGCTTAGCAACTAAAGACAGGAAAAGTAACCATTAATTTGATTGCATAAATTTTAATAATGATGAATTCACATCTAACTGAATGACCCAGTGAGATTTACACAGCAACTAGTTAAGGCAATGTGTCGAGGAGGATGAACAGTGTTGCATGTGCGTCCTGCTATAAATTGCTAAGCCATGCTTTAATCCTGTCTTTAAACTCCGCCCTGGATTCAGATGAGCAGGGAGTAATGCTGTCAAGAAGAGCCAATGGATGCAGGTGCTGTCTCTGTGCTGATTATATGATGGCATCTATCATCAGTGCTTGGACTGGATGGTGTCACAGCAGAAATGAGGGTGTTTTGATATTTGTGCTGTTCTTTGAGGATCTGAAGTTATGCTCACTGTCTGGGGATGATGCTTTCTGCATAAAACAGTTTTTACAAGACAACATTTGTCTCTGGTAAAAATGAAATCAAAAGAATATACGCACATGTATTTCTCTTTAGGGTTAACTGACCTATAACACAATCTTGTGTTATTCCCATTAAAAAATCAGAAACAATCAGTGGATACGAGCACAAAGAATTGAGAAAATGACTGGATGTTGGGTTTGAGCCTTCAACTTTGCGTTGGTAATGTTTCTTGTTTCTGTGACAAAATTCCAGGCAAAAGTTGTCTTAAGGGAGGGTTTTGTCTGGGCTCACAGTTTGAAGGGACATGGTTCACCATGGGAGAAAAGCATGGCGGTGATGAGTGCAACGAGACCTGTCACACTGGATCCATGATCAGGGAACAGAAAAAAGGGAGCAGTGGTACTTGGCTTGTGTTCTCCTTTCATTTGGTCCCTGGAGCCTTTGGGATGGTGCCATCCACGTTGTGTGTGGAACTTTCCTTCTCATTTCCATTTCTCTAGAAATACCTTGCAGGCACACTCAAAGATGGGTATCCATGTGGGAAGTCTGGTGTTCCCAGTGGACTCTCTACTCACACATTCTTGAGCTCACAATTTTCATTCTGTCAATGACTTTCTTCACCTTCTCCATATAAACTTCCTCTTTTCATTGTTAATTCTTTACTCTGTTATAACACATTATCTGGTACCCTGTATATGTTTTCATCTCTCTTCTTCCTTTCTCATCATCAATCACCAGGCCCTGTAAGTTTTTTGTTGATACAAATATCTCTACTGTTTAGCCACATTGATATCAATATTGCTTGAGACAGTGTCTGCTCTCAATGTCAAGATCCTAACATTTCTTTTAATCAATTTTGTTTATTTGCATCCATTTTTTTACTGTGAAACCACCAGACCCCAACTCAAGGGTGTACCCAAGGAAAAACAGGAAGCAGCCTTGTTTACACCCATAGGAAATTTTTTTCACCTTGAGAAGTTATAATCTGATCATTTCTCATTCAAAATAAGTTTCAAATTACATTTAAGGGAGAAATAAGCAAATGTTGAGTATATTTAATAGTCTTTTGAAAAGCGCATGCAAAGAATAATTGTCATACAGCCTTGGGCATGTCCTTCCTTTGGCAGAGATGATACACCTGTGTCATCGACCTTGGGGATGCTGCAGTCTGCCTGTGTGGAAGAGGAAGGCAGTGTCCCACCCTATGTATGCTAAAGGGAGTGTGGACACTTGTGCTTCAGTTCTTAACAACAGCGACAAAAAGATTAAAATCTACAGATATATTGAAAAAAATGAACAGAAGAAGTGTTTATAAAACAAAGACATAAAAAACAATTTTACCTTCCTTTCTCTTCATCTTCTGCAGGATTCCCTGAGCTCTGCCCAATGTTTGGCTGGGGGTCTGCATCTGTCTCCATGAGTTGTAGGATGAAGTCTCTCTGATGACAATTGGGCTAGGCACCAATCTGGTGCAGGATGTCCTTCTGTGTATGTGTTGTGTTTATTGGTTGATGTTTTGATCAATGGCTTAGCAGAGTAAAGACATGTGGGAAATCCAAGCAGATATAGATAGATAGAGAAAGACGGAGAGAGGGAGGGGGTAGGGTCAAGGAGATGCCATGTAACTACTGAAGAAGAAAGACACCAGAATCTTACCGGTAAGACACAGCCTCGTGGCAATACACAGATTAATAGAAATGGGCTAATTTAAGATATAAAATCTAGCTAGGAATATGCCTGAGCCCTTGGCCAGTGTTGTAATTAATATAGTTTCTGAGTGATTATTTGGGTCTGGGTGGCCTGGAAATGAAAGCACAGTCTCTATTTACACCAATATATGAATAAAGCAGAATAGTGTTAGCATCATTACATTGACTTTTTTCCTCCCAGTCATGTTTGGTTCTATCAGGTCTCTGGGTCATCCAGCCTGTGGGTTCTGGTGCTCCAGGCCGTGTCAGGTGTGAGCTTACTTTCCTGGCATGGGTTTTAGACTAGAGCAGTCATTGGTTGACCACTCCTTCAATCTCTAGTTCACCCTTACCTCAGCATATCCTGTAGGTGGGATAGACTGTAGGTATAAGATTACATGGCTGGGTTGTTTTCCCACTCCTTCCACTTGAAGTTTTGCCTGCTCACAAGAGATATCCAGTTCAGGCTACAGATCTGCTGTTGTTAGGAGTCTTAGCTGTGGTCATCCTGGTAGATTCCTGGGAGATTCTCTTGCACCAAAATTTTACCTGATCCCAAAATATTCCCCCTTTCCAGTAAGTCTCTTTCAGAACTCTCTCCTTCCACCCCTGCTCAACCTGATCACTCATCAAGGACACCACAAAAAAATAAAATCAGAGAATCAGCTAACCTGGGCTCATAGAATCTCACGGAGACAGAACAGATAACCAGTGAGCCTCCATGGGTCTTCTTGTGGATCTCCTAGTAGTGGGAAAAGGGAGCTGTCTATTACTTTCTTACTGGCTTTTGAGGCCCTATTGTTCATACTGGGTCTCCATGTCCACTCTTAATGCACGGGGAGATGCTTAATCTTACTGCAACTTGATATGCTATGTTTTGTTGATGTCCATGGGTGTACCAGTCTAGCAAGGTTTTCAATCATAGCAAAGTAGTTCTTATGGATGCACTGAATGAAGCAAGGAAAGAGATGAAAAATATTTTTAATCAGTATAATGAGAAAGAAGAAAAGAGCCTTTAAAAAACAAACAACAACAACAGAACCAGCAGGAGCCAAGAAAAAGTTGCCTCAGTTCCCAATTCCAGATTTCTGCATGACTTCCCTCAGTGATGGACCAAAACCGATAAGCCAATAAACTCATTCCTCCTTACTTTGCTTTTGGTCAGAGAATTTATTGACCAGAAAAGCAAATTAAGACATGCCCTGTTCTCTCTCTCCCTCTCACCCGTCTCTCTGTCTGTCTGTCTCATAAGGTAGCTTTCATAGCTATATGGAAATAATGGGGCTTTCTTTTATGGAAGGCTTTCTGGATGAATATAAATGAGTTCTGAATAAACCAAAGGGGAGTGAAGCAAAAGCGACCATAAAGACGAGAGAACAGCAAACCTGTGTGAGACAGTTGGCTTCCCTAGGTGAATGGTTGAATACATTTTTCATTTGTATGCAGCCAAGGTATTCATTAGAAAGACTGATACAATCCTGGACATTAGCGACTTGAAACATGGAAGTAGGGTTTGTTAGCAATTCAGTGGCCATGTACAATGAGCTTCAAGACAGCTGTAAGGCCTTTATTCCATTTGAGTGAAATGTGGTTCTCTATGTGCTATTGATAATAACCAAATTGGAAGGGATGATCTGTTTCAGACAGATCATAATAATCATCATTGGCTCTGCTCTTCAAAAAAGACATCACAGAGAAGTATCGAGTTTTTAGAGTTTGTGCCTACAAAGATGCTGCCTGGTTTACTGCTTCTAAATCTTCCTCTGTGTGTGCCGCCCACTCTCGTCTGATATGTGTCTTTGTTTGAAGAGTCAGCGCCCTGATGTAATTCATACTTCATCACTGGTTCTTCTGGTCGTACATAAGGCATGCATTGCTTTGGGAATCATGCATTTAGCACTGTGGCAACTTTCTTCAAATTCATCTCCTTAAGAGGGAAAAAGCAACTGCCTGCAAATGTTAAGTCAGTTTTGGACTTTTCTCAAGTGTTGACAGAGTAAAAGTGTGTTGATTGATCATTGTCGATGTCAACAAAGCAATTCACATCAACTCCTACAAGCAAAGTTGGACGGACTCTTTTGGACAATTTCAGTTTTACTGGTTGATGAAAATGTATTTTCTAGTTTTAGAACTACACACAGCTGTACGAATAACTTATGTGGAAGGGGTTAAGCTGTCGTAATCGCCAGCTGTATGGAGCTTTGTCCAAGTCTCCTCTGTTTATCTAAACTGTTCTATGGGCTTTCTAGTTGGCTTCACTTGTGCCGTCTGGTTTCAACATTCAAATCTCCTTTTTCTCACCAGTTTTTAAAATATTGTTGTGATTTTCAGTAGCTAATTAAAAGGCAGCTGTGGGGTTTTTTTTGGATCTTTTCCTTCAGAATCTATTTCCCAGACAATATTAAAATACTCATTTCTCAAAATGAAATTGATCTCCTTTCTAATCTGCAACCATAACTCTTTCTCACTCACCTATGTATCTGTCGATCACCTATTTATTTATAATCTATCCGCTATCTATCTGGTATCTATTGCATATCAATCATCATTCATCTCTATCATATATCTGTATCTATTATCCACAACCTTCAATCTATCTACATCTACACTCTAACCAGATAAAACATCTGTCAGCCATAGCGATCCTCTGTATCTATTGATCATCTCTCTACCCATCTCAGATGCAAAGGCAGTCAGTGTTCCACCGTCCCTCTTATTCCATTGATAGTTAGATACCAGTTAGAAGGAACGTTCTTCACACAAAAGCGGTTTTGGTTTGGAGAATTTAAAATCGACTTTGACTGTTCCATGCTGTGTGTGGTGGTGCCTTTTGCCTAAGAGGCACTGCATCCTCTTTCTTTACTGCTTATGCACTCAAAGCATCACATGCAGCCCTGGGCCTACAAGAAGCTACTACACTGAACGTCAACAAGCGATGCTGTGTCAGACACATGTGTTGCATAGAGTCCCCAGAGAAAACATTCCATGTGTGATGACAAATTAGGCTTCCTCCAGAGTGGGCATGTGTGTTCTGCAAATGAGCAGTAGCTACGCTCCTCACTGCCACATGAAGCGACTCTCTTTCTCATGCTAAAGAAAGGTTAGCGACACTTTCTAAGAGCTAGCTCTGAAGGCAGTTTTATGAAGTTGTTAATAGATGAACTGAGTTTTTATTTTATATTTATGGTGTTAAACCATTCTAAATGTCCAAATGCAACCTATGCATAGGTTAATGGGAATGGTATAATAACCAGCAAGGAGTCAAACAAAGAATACTTTCTTAAGGAAGTAACACAAATTCAGAATGTAGAATAAACTAGGAAAGGTAAATATCTTGATCATTTCTCTGTCGCTGTGCACAAAGAGTTGCTACCAACTGGGAAAATTTCTAAAGAACTAGATATTAATTCAAATATTAAATAAAATGCATTTATATAGAAAATACAGATGTCTGGCTAAGAGATGATGTCAGAGTAGCTATTACAACTACCAATGCTTTTGTTTCAACTACAGTGATTATTCTAAATTAGCTCTTAACATTAGTCTTAATATAATAAAAATTAGAG
Organism: Chionomys nivalis; assembly: GCF_950005125.1. Classification (NCBI taxonomy): domain Eukaryota; kingdom Metazoa; phylum Chordata; class Mammalia; order Rodentia; family Cricetidae; genus Chionomys; species Chionomys nivalis. Next base: position 33,981,427 of record NC_080109.1, read on the forward strand.
TTTGGAGCCTGAGGATATAGGTCATTCAGTAAAACACTTGACTTGCAAACGTTAGAGTCTGAGTTCAGTCTCCACAATCCATATTTAAAAAAAAAAAAAATCCAGACATAGTGGCATGTGCTCAGAGTCCCACAATGGGGACTGGGAAGAGGATAAGCTCTGGGGCTCTCTGGCAGTCTCACCTACGTGGGAACCCCAAGGCAATGAGAGACACTAGTCTCAAAAGAGTGAGGTAAACGGCTCCTGAGGGGGACACCCAAGCCTTTCCACTGGCTCCACATGCACACACATGCACACACTCATGGCACGGCCTCTCTCTTCCATCCACAACATGAACTCACATACATGCAAAAGTAAACAAATATATGTATTAAATAATAATTCAATTCATAAAAATAAAAGTTAAGTACCTTGGCAAATTAGGATCCCTTTAACTTTAGATATGTGTATTATCATGGGTCTTTCAAATGCTGTAAATAAAAATAGCAACATATTTATTAAAGCACAGTAGACACTATATCTGAGAGATGATGCTGACTGTCAATGTATTGATACACATCACTAGGCAGGGTTAAGGTAGCAGAAAGTTCCAAACTCATGCCTTAAAGCGATAGGACTATTTTTATTTTCCAGTTTTTAATTTCAAAAGTATTATTCTCATAAAGTGTGTTTCTTGCAGTGGGTACAATTTGGGGTGTTTCTTTGTATTCTTTAATGTACCACACAATTGACTTAGCATTTTCTATCAAATGCCTACAACATTTGAAATATCTATTTTTTAAGGATTTATTTTTAATTCTGTGGAGGGGGAAGTGGAGGATACACACATGTGAGTCCAGGGTGGAGTCCAGAGGAGGGTTTTGGACTCCCTGGAGCTGGAGTGACAGTGACTCATTCCCCAGGGCTGACAGGAACTGAACTTGGGTCCCTTACAAGAACCACATATACTTCTAACCATCAAGCCATCTCTCCAGCCTCCTGAAATATCTGTTTTTATATAACGTATAGAGGTGTTAACCTTTTCTGCTAAATCTAATATTCATATATCTGTACTGTGTAGAGAATTCATCTTTATAGTTACAAAGACAAAAAGGAATTCAGCTGTCCTGTAGGAGTTGCTTCACTCTGTGACATAGGCATGAGACAGGCTTTATGCAGGAAAAATGACTTCACTAAACATTACTATGTAGTTGGAAACAGGTATGCTTTGATGAATTGGATTTCTGTTATTAAAACTCGCATCATTTTAGTTTGTATTAATTATGCAAATTAATATTTTTCTGTATTCCTGTATTGCATGTTGATTATATCTGCCCACCTTCCTATACCTGCCCTATTCACCCACGTGCTCTGAGAACTCTTCTGGGTTGGTTGGGGAACTGATTCACACAGGAAAGTCCAGCACTATCACAGAGGAAACAGAACCTTCTGCTGGGCCTGGGGGTCTCTTCTGCCTTACCTCCGCACTTTGGTTTCTGTCTGGACCCCTTTTGTTAGTTACTGCTATGTTCCTATTCTCACCCTCTCTTGACCATAGAAATGCTCATGAGTGGGTCCATCTTCCTCTTTCTGTTAAATGCACAGGAAAAAGCCATCATGGATTACATTTACAAATGCATCATCCATAAATACATGTATTTCAGGTTAGTATTTGAACACATAGTATGTGAGTATAATTTTGGTTCTTCCTCCTCCATATATTATACAAAACATGGGCTATTTATTAAACGTTATGTGGCCCATACTTGTTTTCTCGATTTGGAGTGATGTTGAGCGGGTGATAGGAACACACTCTTGCTAACAAACCTTGTTGCCCAGTGTGAGTCCAACCAAGTGTACTTTCCAAGCAGGGTCATCCATGATCATTGCAGAGCTCATAATCCCACCCTTAACTCCACTTTCAACTTTGTTTAACTGCATCGCTGCAGCCCAAACGTGTCAAAGCTTACCTGTGTGTTTTTCTTCCATCCGCATGTGCAAAAAAAACCTCATTGCTCCAAGCATACATACTATTAATATTGTTCATGCTCATATTTATGAATCCCTAGAAGGCCCTAGTCACCTAAGAGCTGAGAGAACAGCGTGTTCTGAGTCAGGGACATTTGTTAGATGGTCATTCTGGCTGGGAGAAATCCTGCCATTTGATTTCTAGCTCACCGGATGTTGGATGATGGTCACTGTGGAGAGGAACACAGAGTACGTTTCTATACAGAAAGTGCAGTATTTCCGACTGGCAGCTCTGCCTCTGTGCTCGGTGAATTCAGACCCCTCTCTTTGAGCCAAAAAAGCTTGTGTATTTTATGTGGGTCTCTGACTGAATCTTGCCTATGTGAAGGACGTTCGCAGGGGGATGATCGCTGTGTGGAGGGGTCTTCTCTTTGTAATCACCCTTCCTGAGAGCTTAAATTTCCCCAGCTGCATGCTGCCATAGAAAGTAATTAAATTTAATAGTCACTACCCTTAATTTACGACCACAGCAGGAAATAATCATATCTAAAATAAAAGCCACAGCTTTTAAAGGGAGATGTGTGTTGTTAGAGCATGTCCCCAGCAAAGGCAGGCCTTCTCCAGGGCCACACTGAAGGTGTTTTTATTTTTACTCCTGTCCATTTCTATATTTATTGGAAATCTCACAGAACTCTGACTAGTTAGTAGGGTGGCTTCCTGTTCATTCATGGCTTTTTCAAGCCTTACCATGACATTTTGAAACCTTTTATCTTTTGCGTTGACATTGCTGTCTGACATAAAATCAAGCCCTTGAGAGAGGCATTCGTTTCCCTTTTAGAATCTGATGAGATATTGATTTTCATCAGACCTTGAATCTCTATGCCTCATGCTTAAAATCAAGGCCCAGGTGTGTAGAGGAACTGACTATCTATGAAGTACCAGGGCACTCTGGGGGATAACCAATATGTCTGAATTGGATTGTATATAATTTTCCTTATGAGACCTAAATGGTATTAATTTACCTCTTAAAAACTCTGAACTGATCTTGTATCCAAAAAATAAAATAAAATAAAAATGTATTTTCAAGAAAGTAAGTATTTCTCTAGAAAGGAGACCATGAAGAGGAGAAAGAGGTATTGAGGTAGAAGGATGTGAATAAAAGAAAGAATTGGAAGCAGCCGGGCGGTGGTGGCGCACGCCTTTAATCCCAGCACTCGGGAGGCAGAGGCAGGCGGATCTCTGTGAGTTCGAGGCCAGCCTGGTCTACAAGAGCTAGTTCCAGGACAGGAACCAAAAAACTATGGAGAAACCCTGTCTCGAAAAGAGAGAGAGAGAGAGAGAGAGAGAGAGAGAGAGAGAGAGAGAGAGAGAGAGAGAGAGAGAGAGAAGCAGAAAAGAGAGCTATGGGTGTACAAAGTACAAAGAAGTTAGAGGGCAGAAAATTAGCAGAAACCAGTTCTGGGGGCTGGAGAAATGATTCAGCAGTTAAGAGCTCTCCCAGAGAATCTGGGTTTGATTCCCAGCACCCACATAACAGCTCACAATTGTCTATAACTCCAATTCCACAGGATTTGATGTCTCTTTCTAGCACCCACTGGCGCCAGGCATGCAGTTGATACACAAACCTCTAAGCGGATAAAACAATCCATACACAATTTTTTAATTAAACAAATTTTGTTTGATAATGCCATACACATGCAAGAGGGTTCAGAAACCTTTTAATAATTATGGATTAGACCAGTTGGCCTAAGCTGATTTAACAAGGCAGGATAGGTACCTCCGAATGGATTCTCACTCAGGCCAATCAGGAGAGACCCAGGAAAATGCTCTTGGTCAAGCTTAAATGCAGTAAATGCCAAAAAACAAATGCATTTCCAATTGCTGAATCTTGATTAACGATTAAAACTGCTTTAAAATTTATATGTATCTGACTTTTCAAAATAAAACTTTCAATCTAAGTTATCTAAATAAAAATAAAGCTTAATGAGGTATTAGAATACCATTAGGAGAAAGAGAGACTCATACGAACTGCCAGGGGTAGTTTACCCTGGACGGGAAGAAGATGCAGTCAGGCGCTATTATGGTGTGGAGGGGTATAGGAGGAAGAGAGAGGCAGATAGGTTCTTGTCCTGTGGAGACAGTCGGACTGTAGAGGTGTAGCTGGTGACGAATGGACTGAGGTGGGGTCCTGCTTGCCATGTGGAGTCACGGTAACATCTGGTCCTGGCGGCTGCCAGAGGCCATGTCTGGGTCCATGGGTCTGTGACCATGTTGATATCCAAGGCCTCTGTTTCCATCAAGGATAAGGTGCGTGCCTGAGGTCTGGGCTCCCACCTGGAGCCCTGTTGGTGCCTGAGGGCCACCCTGCACCCCGCAGTCAGTGTGATGCTGATCTGAGTGGCTATGCTGCTACCTGGGGCCATGGTGACATAGGACCCAGGCTGCTGCTGAGGACCATGTCTGGTTCCATGGTCCTTTCACAGCCAGGGTCTGTGTTGATATCCATGGCCCGAGTCAGCACCAAAGAACACACAGATGTCTGGGCTCAGAGACACCACCTGTCGCCATGTTGATGACCAAGGGACATGCTGTGACCAAGAGACATGCCATGGCCAGGGGCCCTGCTCATCCTAGTGGACTGCAGTGCCACCTGTGGCCAGTGTGACAACTAGCCTGAGCTGCTGCCAGGGGTCATTTCTGGATCCATGGCCCTACCTCAACCGAGGTCTGTGTCAGTGTCAATGGCTCCTGTTACTACCAATTGCTATGCGGATGCCCAGAGTATGAGGCAACACCAGAGGGCACACTGGGTCATGCTGTAACTGGGGCCATACAGATCAGGGTGGACTGTGCTGCTTCCTGGGGCTGTGGTGGCGTCCATATCTGGGTCCGTGGCCCCACTGCAGCCAAGTCTGTGTTGCTATCCATGGCTCCTGGCACCATTGAAGGATGTGCATAAGATCTAGGCAGTCACCTGGGGCTATGTTGCTGTCAAAAGGCCCACCTTGCAGCCCGGCTGACACTAATTTGAGAGGTCTGTGCAGTCTGTCACCTGATATCTAGGCCTGAGAGGCTGCTGAGGACAACGTTTGGGTTCATGGTCCTACTGTAGCCAGAGTCTATGTTGATGTCTATGGCCTCCATTCCCACCAAAGGCCAAAATGATGCCTAGCTTCCAGATGGCCACCTGTGGCCATGCTGGGCTCTGAGGGATGTGCAGCTTCTGGGGCCATGACAACCTGAGTGGCCTGTGCTGTCACCTATGGCCATGGAGTTGACTGGGCTGGGCTACTGCTGAGGACCATGTCTGGATTCACGGTCCTGACATGGCTGGAATCTACATTGATAACCATTATTACTACAGAGACCCAGGTGAACCATGAGTTGAACCATGTGTTAAACTATGAGTTGAAGTAACAAGGACCTCACTGAGATGCCACACCCATCACTGGCCCTAGGAGAGCCACACACACACCAGAGAACTAACCTAGTCCCTCATTGGCCCTGCGATGGCCTACCTGATGGCCCCACCCTAACAGGAGACTTGGCCCCCCACACTTGGCAAAGATGACCCCACTCCTTACTAGGGGTGTGGAAGAGCTGAACCTGCCCCTCACCTGACAAGGGGTGGGGTGGGGATTGAGAAATATGGGCCCATTTCCACCTTGTCTGATCATCAGAGAGTTTGCTCAAATGAATGACAAGTGTGTAGTTGCGTGTCCCAACTCAGAATGTGATTGCTTGGTTCTTTTTAACACTAAAATAGCTCATTCAAGTAGATCCCTGCCATCCTGACAGGTGGTCAGGATATGCAAATGTGCTTCTGCTCCTTCTTTTGTAACTATGAGGTCACCTGGGGAAGGGACAGCCTTCAGGATGTGTGATCTAGAGCAACTTTGCTACCTAGACAACATAATGCTAAAGATTTAATGTCTCAGAGTGATAAAGCGATTGACTGAGTTACCCTTTTTATCATGTTACTAAAGTCTTTTGTTACCATTTCCTTTCCTCCCACTTACACAGTATATAAAAGCTGTGGGAAAATAAACGCAGGTGATTTCAGTAATCACTGGAATACCCTTCCGGCATTATTCTATGGTTTCTGTCTTATTATTTTTATGTGTCTTCATATTCTTCACTTATATTTCTAAAATTCCCATATCCCTACCCTGGTAAGAGGTGATTTTGTTGAGTCCTCAACAGGGGTGGTCCCAGTGGCCTGGACTGATCAGCTCGGCAGCCACCCAGGTACACGTCCAGGACTTTAGGCTAGCACACCCCTACACCTACATCTGTGACTTGCTGGAGTTTGTACAGGGAGTGGTCCTGCAGAACTATGTAGCCCCACGACCTCCAGGACTCAAGGAAACAGCGGGATATCCAGAGAGTTTCTGTGGGGATCCAATATTGATGCAGAGGCCTTGAACCTGACCAACAACACATTACATAGTGAAGAAAATCTGTTTGGGCAAAAGGGTGTATGGCATGTTACACAGCAGCTCCCAGTACCACTAAGATGAAGTGAATGAAAAGGAAATGGAAAGGCAAAAACAGAGAAGAGAAGTTTTGGGGGTGTTTTTTCTACTTTGTTTTGTTTTGTTTGTTTGCTTGCTTGTTTGTTTTTTAATTGAAATTGATATTCTTATTTACATTTAATTCTTAAAAATTATTGTTACTATTTTCTTTTTTTATCCTTACCTTATTTTTTAATTTTTTTTTTTAAGATTTGTTTATTTACTATGTATACAGTATTCTGCCTGCACGTATGCCTGCAGGCCTGAAAAGGGTACCAGATCTCATTATAGATGTTTGTGAGCCACCATGTGGTTGCTGGGAATTGAACTCAGGACCTTTGGAAGAGCAGCCAGTGCTCTTAACCACTGAGCCATCTCTCCAGCCCCTCCCTGCCTTATTTTATGATTAATTTGTTAGTTTTATTTGGGGGGGCACTACAAGGTGAGGTGGAGAAAGGAATTGGTGTTATGCCCAAATCCGTGAAGTCCCCCAAAAGCCAACAAGAAGACCGAGTCCCCTATGTAAAAGCAAAGAGCCTTTAATTTATGCACGTTTGCAAACTTGGTCTCTTCACATGTCCAACGTATTGGAATAAACAGAGAGCCCTGAGCTCTGTTACAATTGGGTTTTTATAGTAATAAAGGTGAGGATAGGGGGTTTCTGAGGTTTAGGACTTCTGATTGGCTGACATTTGTCTAGGGGTGTCGTGGTGAGTGTGTGTTGGCAGGTGGTCCTATCTACAGTGGTTGGAATGTTAAGCATTTCCTTTGAACGGTCTGTTTTGGGGTGCTTGGATAATCTCAGTTTGTGGTTCTTCCTGCAACCAGGTATTGCTTCAGGGTAAACTACTGAGACTCAGGCCTCCATTTAAATTTATCAATGGCCAAGTCCTGCTCTGGCAGGTGATAATGGTTGGAAGTAAAGAACTTCCTTTGGGTGACCTGCCCAGACTTAGATGGGTGGGATTGGGGTACATGGTGTGAAATTCCCAAAGAACCAATAAAATAAATTAAAAAAGAATATCATTAGGAAATAGTAAGTAACACAGATTACTTATTAACACGTTCTTTTCTATGGCTTCCTACATATTTGTTCAAAATAAGACAAATTATTTTAGAAAAATTTTATTTCTTCACCTTTAAGAAATGGAAATAGAGGATGGAGTACTGATTTAACCCTTGATTTTAAAAATTATCAAGATTTGCTTTGTCACTATTGTTCCATGGAGAAGGACAGGCAAGGCCCTGTCTGCACAGACTCCCTCCTGGAGTGTGGACTTCAGATATTTACAACACAAAATTTGTATCCTGTGTTGCATGTTTTATAGCCTATGGGGGGCCAACTCTCCTGTTAGGGTGGGGCCATCAGGTAGGCCATCCCAGGGCCAATGAGGGACTAGGTTAGTTCTCTTGTGTGTGTGGCTCTCCTAGGGCCAGTGAGGGGTGTGGCATCTCAGTGAGGCCCTTGTGTCTTCTCTGTGTGTGTGTGTGTTTGTGTGTGTGTGTGTGTGTGTGTGTGTGTGCATAATGAAACCAGTGGGACGTTATGTCTGAAAGCTCAAAACCTGATCTCATCATCCTTAACACACAGGCAGATGTTAATGCAGTTTAATGCCAGAATCCCTTTAGAAGATGTACTTCTGCTGGTTTCCCTCAAGCAAGTTTGAATGCCCAGGGGAGCTTTCTATTTCCATTCACTGCATGGAATTTACACAGATGGTGCAATCAGTAAAAACAAGGATGCAAATCATTGTGTTCTAACATATGAGATAAAGGTTCATGCAATGCCATGTAAGCAGCCCCTTTAACCTTACAGATAATGAAAATGCTACTTAAGAAGTAATATTGTAACTGGAGACTGCTCATTCATTCCTGGCTGCCCAGACCCAATAATCACATAGAAACCATGTTAATTATAACACTGCTTGGCCAATGGTTCATGCATATTTATAGCTAACCCTTACATCTTAAATTAACCTACTTCTATTAATTTATGTATCATCACAAGGTTGTGGTCTACCGGTAATGTTCTAGCATCTATCTCTTTTGGCAGCTACAGGACATCTCCCTGACTCTGCCTACTCTTTTTATATCTCTGTTTGAATTTCCCGCTTGGCTGTACTCTGCTAACCCATTGGCCAAAACAGCTTTATTCATCAACCAATAAAAGCAACACATATGCAGAAAGACATTCCACATCATAAAATTTTTAACTCATTATCAGCATTTTTATATATGTTTCATCTTTCATTACAGTATAAATAATTATCTGATGAAGAATGCTGAGAATGTTAAAAAATCTATTACTCATTGCTTAAGAACAAAGGTGAGTGAAGAACCCATGTGATTGGTTATTTGGAAAGCTGAATTTAGACACTTTGATGAGATGACTGCATTCATTTGGTAGACACAAGGCACATGAGCACTGATAGATACTCCTGTAGCCACACACAACACCTTTCAAAGCAGAGGTACTTTGTATGTGGTCACTCAAGTCTGGACATGAACATAAAAAGAAATCTCCAATTCTGACAACATTTAAAGTTATGATAGGAGAAGATACATCTTAGCACGCCCTGTAGAATATCTATAATACTTGAAAGCAATTTATTACTTGTGGAAGGAGATCACTTTGAGGGTGAAATTATGATCCTTCAAAAGGAATGCACTACAAACTCTCCTGGAGGGCATTATTTCTCAAAGCCTATAAACCCAGGGTATTTGTAGCTCTGTGAAGTTGATGTGTTTCTCTACAAAGAAAATATACAGAGGGTCAGCTTGACAGCTGAGTCGGAAAAGGCTCACGGTGGCAAGCCCCACAACTTGAGTTCAGCCCTGGGACCCTACTGGTGAAAGGAGAGGACCCCCTCCTGCAATTAGACTTTGGTTGTGGTATGAATGCCCCTCCAGGCACACATGTGTGTGCATGCACATACACACAAAAAATACACAAATGTAACAAGAACCTCAAAACTTATTTTAAAAATAAAATGTGAGGATATGTTCATATCTCATTATTTTTTCCTTAGTATCTCACCCATTCTTTAGAAAAACTGACCTTTAAGTGAAACCAGCTGGAAACGTTTAAGCTCTCAGGCAATATTACTTACAGCTTATCTAAAAGTATTTTGCTCCACGTGAGCTCTTATGTTAAATTATAATGTCATGGTGAGTAGAGAAAATGTAGCTTTTCGGTCTTTTTCTTTAGGAAAAGGGAACTATTTTTAGCGATGTGTGTAGGAATATTTGCTTGGTATGGTAGCATCGAAGCGCTGGGATACATCTATAGCAGTGGTTCTCAGTCTTCCCTTTAATACAGTTCTTCATGTTGAGGTGACCCCCAACTATAAGATAATTGTATTGCTATGTCATAACTGTCATTTGCTACTGTTATTAATTGTAAATATCTGGTATGCAGGATAGCTGATCTGTGACCCCCAAAGTTGTTGCAACCCACAGGTTGAGAACTGCTGATCTAGAACATAGTGTTTATTATTATTATTTCTGACTTCTCAGTAGACCACCTTACCTCCTCCTGGTGTCAGTACACATTCTATTATTCCGTGTTTTATGTCTGCAAAAATATATGCTTTTCTGGGGAATTCCTGATTGCTAATTTATAATCATGGGAACCCCACAGATGTCTCTCATAAACATTTGAGCAACACGAAATCTGTAAGTTAGAAATTGTAAGGGTTATAAGCTAATTTTTTGGCACATAGTTACAAGAAATTGAGAATTATCTAAATTGCTGTGTATAATTTCTTAAGGTTCTCTATAATGAGAAGCACTTCCATTTCATATATGCAACTGTGATAATTTTAACACTGATAAATTTTGTATGGATCCTCTTTAATTCAGATAATACATCAATCACTAGTAGGTAGGGACAAACATCCTCCCTGCTTTTCCTTCAGAAAGCTGGCAATCCCTTGGGCAGATAAGCGTCATATAAAAATACTATCATGTAAGCTGGCGCTGGTCCCAATCCTTTGCATCCACAAACTCTGCTTAGTTGAAGCAGAAATATTTACTCATACCCATAGCATGTTGCCATCGTATTGCACAGGAGGACAAGTCAATATTTACCAGTCAAAGTTACACAAAGTGAGTTTCTTTTAAACAGGAATTTAGGGATCAAGGCCAGGGCTCTGTGTGGAGCTGATTGGAAGGATACAGAAGGTGAGAACACCCACGACAGACCCATCCAAGCAAGGGGCACAAATTGAAAGCTTGTGTCATTACTAAACACACTTTGAACAGAGCAGTGCAGGCTGCTGTTGAGATAGACTGTTTTGAACTGAGTCTAGAGAGAGTGACATACAAAACCTGCCAGCCTAGAATCCTAACACTGTTGCAAGCATGACCATTCTGGATGCAGGTCCCAAAGCAACCTGTTTCTCACGGGAAGGCACATGGTGAATCTTCACTTCAGACTTCTGTATTTGATTTCTGATAGACTAGTCTGGTTCAGTGCTGCCCTGAACCTCAAGTGACACTTTTACTATGGGGTGTTGCTCAGATGGTTTCATTGGTTGTTTGGGGTTTTGTTTGTTTGTTTGTTTGTTTGTTGCTTTTGAGTCAGGGTCTTATGTCTCCCAGGCTTGCTGCCAACTTATAACCTTGAACTTGATCTTGGTAACTCTACCCGCTACCACCAGGGCTGGCATTAGGGAAGGCAAGCCATGAGAACTGATTCCTGTAAGGCTGGGGATGGAGGGCTTCACACACCCTACCAACTTAGCTTCAGCTCCAATTTATTCTTTTCTTAAGATTGATTTTAGCATCAGTGTGTGTGTGTGTGTGTGTGTGTGTGTGTGTGTGTGTGCGCCCATGCATGTAAGAACAGGTGTGTGTGGGGGGTGTTAGACCAACTGCTCTTAACCACTGAGCCGTCTATCCAACCTCCATTCCCAGAGTCCCTCTGTGTAGCCCAGGCTGTCCTGGAGCTTGCCTTAGTTGGCCCCAAACTCGCTGAGACCTGCCTGTTTCTGCCTCCTGAGTGCTAGAATTAAAGGCTTGGCTACCAGGCTTATTCTTACAGCTGGGATCTTCTGTGTTCTCAGCCCTGGCTTCACTGTCCACAGGGGCTGTCCCTTACACTCACTCTTCTGAAAATCCATGTTTCACCCACAGCTCCTCGGCTCTTCACTGACTGTCCTGGTTGGAGTCCTTGAGACCACTCCGGGTGTGCCCATTCAGGAGTAAGAAACCTCAGAGTCTGCTCACCCTGGGAAGGCCCACAACCCCTTCCAGTTATACTGAACACATTTTCTTTCAGAGAACCATTCATTCTTGTTAAAAGCTAATTTGTGGGTGCCAAAATTAAATATTATTTGTAAGTAAATTTTAAAATGAAATGTGTAAACTGCCTGAAATTAGAATGCATTTCATTAAAGGTGTACTTGAATTGGGGTAAAACATAAACCTGTATAATGCTAGCTTATCACAGCAAATTAGCCTAAAAAGGTCGAATACGATGTGATTCTTTGAGTTTGCTCCACAGAGAGCATGCGTGGGTCATCGCACTTGTTAGCAAGCTTTTTCCAGTTTGTTTCCCGGTTTGAGAGGATTCATGTCGAGAAATACTAGTTGTAGAGAGCCGCGTGGAGTCACACCTGATGGCAATGTGTAGAGAGCTGCGTGGAGTCACATCTGATGGTGCTGGCTCCCGCGCTCCGCGATCCCGAAAGCGATATCCTCTCTGTGATATCAACTCCTGTTATCAACTAGGCCTGACTTATGCTATTATCACACAATGATCGTCAGTTGCTTGCATATGCATGGACCTATGGACAGTGTCCAGGTGGCAATCCAGGGTTGGCAGCCCATGCCTATTTAAGAGGGAGAGAGAGAGAGACAGAGAGAGAGAGAGACAGAGACAGAGAGAGAGAGAGAGAGAGAGAGAGAGAGAGAGAGAGAGAGAGAGAGAGAGAGAGAGAGAGAGAGGGAAAGAGAAGGAAGCTGTGAATAAAGCCCTGAATAAACTGCTTAGCAAGAAGAGCTCTGGTGTTGCATCCTTCTTGCTGGCCGAGGGAGACCATGACAACTAGTGTCCTTGCTAGAATGTTTACTGAACTTAGTGATTAACTGACACGCTCTGGTTTTATAGGTACACGTTCGAGTCATCTGTAAGTAGAGTGTCACTATCCATCCAGCCTGTGGACTTTACATTATATTTTGTAATTATTCGGTATTATTATATTGCATTCTACTTTTTCCTTCACAGGACCCCGGCTAGTACTTCCAGCACTGTGAGTTTACGCTGTCCTCAAAAAGGACCTGAGCTCTGATCTGAAGGCTCTCAACCTCCTGTAAATCAAGGGATCTGATGACATCTCTGGCTTCCACAGCTATCTGTGCTCATGCACACGTGCCCATGCTGAATACACAGAATTAAAAATAAAAGTAGATTTACAAATTTAAAAAAATAAACAGTATTTTCTGTCACTAAAAAACAACAACAACAAAAAACTAAACTAAGAAAATTATCTTATTTTCCTAGTACTGTGGTTAAATTTGAAGCAAAAAATACATAAATCTGCTCAAAACATTGTAACTCAATTTATTTTTTCCCCAATCTAGCAATACAGTGAACTACCTTCATTTGCTGTGTGCTTGTCTGTCTGCCTGAGACAGGGTCTTGCTATGCCACCTTGGCCCTTGCAATATTGCTGCCTCAGCTTCCCTGCTGCGCCACCATACCTGGCTCCACTGAGTTACAGTGTAGATTTCTAACAGTGAATCTTGCTCATTAATGTGACAGCCTCTTCAGTTATCAGTAAACCTTGACTCCTCTACTCTAGCTCTTCCTGGAAAGAACCCTGTCATACACGTTCTGAGTGTGTTACAGTCCACGTCAGTCAAACGACATGTGAATTTGTTTCCATCTGCCATTTTCACCATAATAGTTTTTGTTTTGTTTTGTTTTTGTTTTGTTTTGTTTTGTTTAGAATTTGGCCCACAGGTTGCAGAAGTACAAGCATAGATACGTACAACTCAGCTCCTTACCGCGCTGTTTTATGATTGTGATGGCGTGTCCCTGTTTCAGAATTAAGAACTGGAGTCAAGTTAGCACTAAAATTATGCCTTTAGCACACGAGAGAAGAGGAAAACTGGGCCATGGAAGAAAAAAAATATGTAGAAAGAACAAGAATGAAAATAAACATACTTTCTAAAACTGGATCTTCGATTGGGCTTTAAAGTTGGATTTTAAGTTTGATTTTAAGACTTGTTGGCAATGAGAGTCCAAAGATAAACAAGATTTATGTTGCTCTTTTCACATAACAGAAGAAAGTGTCCTGCGCTTGATGAGAGACAGGATTTTTCCTGGCAACGAATCCTGGCTAACGTTCTTTCTGGTAAGGAAGTTCATATACGGTCTAAGGAAGGTGCCAATAAATTCTTAATTATGGTGACATTATCTGATGCTTACCACAGCTGCAAACAGCAGTGTGGAAAGTGCTAGAGGCTCTTATTTGACCTTCGTGTCAGCAATTTAAATGAGAAAAACAAATACAGAAGACATACCATTCACACATATAATAACATCAGGCCAAGCCTCTTCCTGGCTCTACACTGTACATTCCAGAACATTCTTGCTAGTCTGCCCTGACTCTGTCTGCTTTCAGTGTGCATCAAACACACACGGAGCCGGGCCGCTGCTGTAGTTCTGTCCTTTGGATGATTACAGATTACACTGCAGAGATGTCCTGCCTAAGCCTTCCAGCTTGTTGTTTTCCTTGCTTGAGACCTACCAAGACCTAGTTAAGCTATGTCTTGTGAGACTCCTAGGGAATATCTAAGTTTTAATCATAAATGTATGCATTATATAACAATGTCCAAACAATGTATTAAAAATAACCCTCTCAAAATAATATTTTCAAAAAATGTTAAGTCCTAACTTCTGCTAGAGTCTAAATTTAAAGTTCTTTGCCAGGGATGTCGGGTCTGGCACAGCTGAGGGTCAGTCTAGTTTATTTCTTTTTCAGTTCACTGCGAGGCCGAGGATGACCACAACAGTTGTTGCTGATGCTGTGTGCTGAAACATCAGCTGGTGTCAACATTGTACAGGTCTTATTAGGTAACCATACTGCTGAGATTCCATGGGTACTGTAGAAAGGAGCTGCGGGCTGCGTTCCTGCCGCCCAGCTCGCAGCCACCGGCTAGCTTTACCCGAAATAATTTCGCAGAAACTGTATTCTTTTAAACACTGCCTGGCCCATTATATTTAGCCTCTTCTTGGCTAACTCTCACATCTCGACTAACCCATTTCTAATAGTCTGTGTAGCACCACGAGGCAGTAGCTTACCAGGAAGGATTCTAGTGTATGTCCATCTTGGGCTGGAGTTCCAACGCGTCTGACCAGAGAGGAGAGGCATGGCGATTGTCTCACTTCCCTCTTCCTCCCAGCATTCTGTTCTGTCTACTCCACCCACCTAAGGGCTGGCCTATCGAATGGGCCAAGACAGTTTCTTTATTAACCAATGACCTTCCTCCATCAGGGTACAGCTTCCCTGGATGTCTAAGAGATACTATCACGCAGCAGACATCCTGCTGTTCTGGTTGGTTGTGGCATAGAATATTATTCGTGTAGCCGGGCAGTGGTAGCGCATGCCTTTAATCCCAGCACTTGGGAGGCAGAGGCAGGCAGATCTCTGTGAGTTCGAGACCAGCCTGGTCTACAAGAACTAGTTCCAGGACAGGCTCCAAAACCACAGAGAAACCCTGTCTCGAAAAACCAAAAAAAAAAAAAAAAAAAAAAGAATATTCGTGTAGCTATATAAAGATGTGTTGCATTTGTTCATGTTGCGGAATAATTGTTTAACTATGTAAAGAATGTGTTGCATTTGTTTAACTATGTAGGTGTGTTGCTCTTTCACCTTGCCTACCTAAGGCACCTGATTGGTTTAATAAAAAGCCAAATGGCTAATAGCTAGGCAGAGGAAGGATATGTGGGGCTTACAGGCAGAGAGAAAAGGGGAGCCAGCCATCTAGTCAGGGGCCCAGCCAGCTGGACCCAGCCAGCAAGAAATGGAGAAAGTAAAAAAAAAAAAGAAAAGGAAAAACAGGATGGACAATACAAACCTTGGGGCAGCACATAGATTAATAGAAATGAGATAATTTAAATTTTTTTTAAAAAGCCTAGCTAGAAAAAAGCCTAAGATAAGGCCAAGCACTCATAATTAATAATAAGTCTCTGTGTCATGATTTGGGGGCTAGTGGTGCACGAGAAAGCCAGCTACACTCGCTCTTATAATTCCACCCCTTTCTGAGATGTCCCCTGAACTTTAGGAGCAGGGGTTGCATTGCAGATGCATCAGTTGTGGATGGGCACCCTACTATCAATGATCTCTGCATTTTGGTCAGCTGTAGACCTCTGTCTAGTCTCCATCTGTTGCCAAAAGAAGCTTATTTGATGAGGGGTGAGAGCTGTGCTTACAAAGGCTGCTAACAGCAACCTGTTGCTAACATCTAACCAGAACTGCAGAGGCCTAGATATCAGACCAGATCAGAGTCTATGAAAGGACAACATTGGAGCCTCTAGACTGCTGGTTTCAAGATTTACCTCAAGAAAGAGCACTCCACCAACTCTGAACCAGAGTGATAGATAAATGAAACCAAACTGAGGGTCCAGAAGTAGAAGCCGGTGTGCATTACCTTTGGTGCCAAGTTATGAGAAAAAAAACGACAGATTTTACTTTCAGTGCATAACCCATGCCAAATCCAATATTCAATTCAAACTAGATCAAAGATACACATAGAGAGAAAAATTATAAACGTAGAACAAAATATCGTTAATCTTGAGACAAGCAAACATTTTTAATTGGATTAGTGGATTTAGGAGATGGCAGTAGAAACTGGACTGGCACCCAAGTCTCTTGTGCTGGGATCAAGAGTGCAGTGTGAACACTCTTTAAAGCAGTGCAACATAGAAAATGCCCTGGAATTAAACAGTGCAACATAGAAAATGCCCTAGACTTAAACAGTGCGACATAGAAAATGCCCTGGAATTAAACATTGCGACATAGAAAATGCCCTGGAATTAAACAGTGTAGCATAGAAAATACCCTAAAATTAAAACGCCCCTTCACCTGAGATCTGGAAAACACACTCCAAAGTGTGAACCAACAGAAAGCACTGCAGAAATCCACACAAAGACTTGCACTAAAATGTTCCCAACAGATTTACTCATACTAAATAGAGATGGGACACAATCTAAATATCCACTGGTAATGACTGTCTGAATAAATGTGACATAGTAACACAGTAGAACTTGACCTAGCAATAGTGAGGTGCAGCAAACTCCTGACCTCCATAACTGGGGTGAATTTCAGAAACTACCTAGTAGAGGAATATTCTGGGGGGCAACAGTCCAGCCTGAGAACTTGATTAACAAAGAGTTCTGGAGCATGCAAAACTACCCTCCGGTGGTAAATGCAACCATTCTTCACCAGAGTTACACACACAGGCACAGAGAAGAGCTAAACTGGATTCCGATGCCATACCAAACACAAAACTCGGTATGAGGGTTTGAAGCTCAAATGGGACATGCAGAAAAGCAAGCTCGCAGAAACGACATGAGAACAGACCCATAAATATTTCCTCAGCAAGATGTAAAACACCAAGTATAAAGGGAAACATTGACAAAATGACTTTCTATTGAAATCCAGAACCTTCCATAAAAGTCACACTTTCCATAAACGCTTTTAGAACCGCAGAAGCTAAGCCACACATATGCGCGCAGTTGGCAGGAGGCGCGCTGACAATGATTGGCAACCAGAGCGGAGCACGTTCCCTAAAACAGATCGATAACAAAAAGGGAAAAGAAACCGAAGACTTGGAAGATCACCTATGGGATTCCTTGTTTGATGATGTGGCCGGCCCTGATTTAGTCATTCCAAATATGCAAATGAAGACCACTGGCATCTGTCAACACCTGGCTGATAGTCACAGTTGGAAGTCACCTCTCTTATGTTTCACTCTCCTGGGGACCAATTCTCAAGGGGGACTCTGTTCTGGGGCTCAGACAGTCTTCTTTCTGCTTGGATCAAGCAGGTAAAGTCAACTTCTTCAGGCCCCCATGACACCCATAAAAGCAGCCCACACATAGCTCAAGAAATCTGACCCTTGTACTCCACACGGAGGCTACAAAAGATAAAATCAAAACAAATTCTACAAAAGAGCTACTTTTTAAAGAAGGCATACACTGATGCTAGAAAAAGTAAAATAAGGCCTGGAGGCATGGCTCAGAGGTTAAGAGGTTTGCTGCTCTTGCAGGGGAACTGAGTGCAGTTCTCAGAACCTATTTAGGATAGTTCTCAACTGCCTCTAACCCCAGCTCCAGGGGATACAACATTCTCTTCGGGCTTCCATGGGAACCTACACAGACCCTCACATAGACACAAACATATACACAAAATTAAAAGTGAATCTTTTTTAAGGTAAAACAAGATTGGTAGGGCACACTATACAAAAAGACTGGCATTGCCCACTGTACGGAAAGACTGGTGGTGTCCACTATACAGAAAGACTGGTACTGCCCACTATACAGAAAGACTGGCATTGCCCACTATAAGGAAAGACTGGTGGTGCCCACTATAAGGAAGAAGGGCTAAGTGACTGTTCTTTTGGACTGTTCCCTTGATTTTAAACTAATAGAACCGCCAAAGGAATTGTTTGATAATGTTTATCAAAGTTTGTTCTGCATGCAAGTGTCTTCTGCTCCAACAGTCTCTCTCCAAGATCTGGCCTACAGAGACAAGTGCACAGGAAATACAGCTTGTCTAGCTTTTGTGGAGAAATACACAAAATGACAAAAATCTGCGAATTAAATCCCCCTCAGATAACTATAATTATATAACAGAATACTATATGGCAACAATAACAAGCTGTCTCTAGGCACAATGTCAGGATTTAATGAATGCTGCATTGGGGAATTTAAGCCAGGCATGTCAGGGAAAACTGCTAGTTTCCATTTATATTGAGGGAAAAAAATCAATGACAATAGGGCTCTAAGAAGTCCCTTGAGGGGTCACGGCTAGAGGGCACAAAGAAGGTTTCTTTGGGGCCTGTGTACTTACTGGAATGGGGGTTATGAGAGGGCATGATGTGGTTATGTATAAAACACTTTGGGCATTTAACAACTCCAGTTCTCTTCCTATGTGCCAATATTCTGATGAAAATTTTCCTTAAAGCATAACAGACATTTGTGTAGCTTTGGAGTTGTTACAGGATTAAGAAATTAACCCACATTCTAAGCGATAGGAGCTGAGAGAAGACTCACACGTGACTCTTGTAGAAGGTCCAGGTTCAGTTTGCAGCATCCTCCTGATGGCTCTAACTCCAGCCCCTGGTCTCTGGCACCTTCTTCTGGCCTCCCCGGTGCTGCACGAATGTTGTCCACAGGCATACAGGTAGGCAAACTACTCATACACATTCATCTGAACTGTTTACAAAAACTATTGCAAATATTGATAAGAGAAATGTTGAATTTATGCTAACAGATTTTCTTTGATCTCTCAAGAGTTCCATCTTGGTTGTCAAATATGTCTGTGGGTCTGGAATTCGCTGGCAGGAAGGACCTAAGAAAATTTGAGGGCTTCTGTTTCCCATTAGAAAGAATGAAGTAATATTTCCGACTGGCAAAATATGAGCGACGCTTCATTAAGATTTAAATGAGCTATTCATACTAAAATGAACTTGATGTGGGCTGGTTACACAGCTCAGTTGGTAAAGTACCTGCCAAGAGGACCTGAGTTCAATACCTACAACCCAGATACAAAGTTAGACATGGCTATGTATGCTTATAAACCCAGCATTGGGGAGGCAGAGACAGGAGGGTCCCTGGAGCACACTGGCCATCCAAATTAGCTGCTTGACAAAGCATAGGTCCCAACGAGAGAATCTGTCTTGAAAAACAAGGTGTACCATGCTGGAGAAATGATAACCCCAAATTTTTTTCTGACCTTGACATGCAAGTGTACCCATATGCAAGTACCTGTGCAAACATATAAGTACAAATGCATGCACATATTTGTGTGAGCACATATGCATGCACACACACACACACACACTACCAAGGTTCAGATTCAAACCTTTCCAAGGTAACTAGCAGCCAATATTTTGCATTACTGTTCATTTCACTAGGTTCTTTTCCTAACTTATGAAATTATCCAAAATCATATTAAAGATTATTTTGTGCATTTTTACCATTTAAAACAATACTTTTCTATTTGATACATGGAGGACATGATAGGAAATTTTGCTGGGAGAACTCAGTACAGGATGTCAGCATTGATACACCAATTTCTAGAGGGAAAAGGGTGTGGAGTCCTGGTTTTCTTTCATTACTTTTTATAAAATAGCTGTGAACTTTGACTAATTCTCAGTGATTTTTATAATAAATCGTGTATCTGCAACAAGCCATATCTTTGTCCCTTGGGAAAGCCTTGTCCCTGAGAAAGGCTTTGTCCCTGAGGAAGGCTTTGTCCCTAGGAAAGCCTTGTCCCTGAAGAAGGCTTGTCCCCTGGGAAAGCCTTGTCCCTAGGGAAGGTTCGTCCTTGAAGAAGGCTTTGTCCCTGGGGAAGGCTTGTCCCTGAAGAAGACTTTGTTCCTGGGAAAGGCTTGTCCCTTGAGAAAGACGGTGTAAATATTGTTAAGTTTTATTTTTTCCTGTTTTTTCTGCTTCACATCTGCAGGGTCAAATTTCATTGGCAATGTTTTTCTTCTTAGTTTCTGCCAAATGATTATTTGCTATTTTCCACTTAGTGTATGATGAGAAAATGCCAACCCGTCATCCATATTATGGGATGGTTTTTGCCACAATATATCAGGGGTGTTGCAACAAGCTTTTATATGTATTCATTTTCTTAATATTAATGTGGAAGGGCCCATTCCACTGTGGGCAGTGTTACCCCTGGGCAGGTGGTCCTGAGCTGTGGAAGAAAACTAGCTGAGCAAGCCACGAGGCACAAGCCAGTAAGCAGCATCACTTGAAGGCCTCTGCATCAGTCCCTGTCTCCAGGTTCCTTTTGGACTTCCTGCTCTGACTTCTCTTCATGGTGGACTGTGACTAGGACACGTTATCTTAAATAAGCCCTTTCTTTCCCAAGTTAATTTGATGATGGTGTTTTAGAAAAGAAGTCCAATCAAACTAAGACATTGAACATCAGACCACTTCCTCACGGTGGAGGAAAGAGAGGGTTCTTAACAACCTGGCATAGCATTACACCAGTCCCACGATTAAAACAGAAGACTACAGACCATCCTCCAGGCAGGATCACCAAAGGTCTAGGCCAGATGTTTGCGGCTGAAGCCAACCCAGGACAATGCTGGATGTGACTCGACTCAACTTGTGAGCGGGTGAAATTGTCGTATTGCTGTGTCATAGGGTTCAACAACCCTGGCTAGACCTTTCCGGAGTTAAGGCTTGGGTTATTCCCTTGAGGGGTTTGTTGAAAATGAAGGGAACTCAGAAGTGTAACTAGAAGGTTGTTACAAATACTGCTATGCCCCTGTAACCAACCACAAAAGCAAGCCACAACAGTCATGAGTATTTTGCTATGAACATGTTTGTGTGATGTGTTTGTCTCTGTGTGTGTCTGTGTTATTTTTCTTTTTATTTCCTTGTCATATAAAATAAAGACATATTGAATTGTTCCCATAAGACTGCCTCACAAAATTCATTATCATTATTTCTAGGTGATGGCAGTGACATCATGGGAAATGAGGGAGACTGCACATTGCTCAGTAGCTGCCTCTTCCTTTCTGTGGGCTCAGAGCATCTTCAGGTGTCCTTGGGAGCCGTGTACCACAGAAGATGGAGTTATGATCTTGTTATCATCTCATGTAGACATTAGCTATGTGTAGGGGTGACTGGCAACGGTTAAATGTATCTCGATTTAACCTCATTTCTAAGAATGCCTGTGCTTCTGTATGATACGAGATTTGAATAGGTGGACATAGTAGAGCTGTTTAGCCCCTCCCTCAAAGTTGGTAGGGTTATATTTGTCCATATATAATCTATGAATTCTTTCTGCCTAACACTGGTGACATGATCTTCAGTAATTTTCTCAAGCTGCTAGAGCTGACCAGTCTATGCCAGACACTGGGACTGAACAGTACACCTAAGAAAAGATGGCATCTTAATTGCGTAGGACATTCACTTTGACATGAGAGAACAGAATAAATGGCTACCTCTAATGAGCTGTCACACAGATACTTGTGGTTTGAGGTGTACTTTCCACTCTCACCAGCTTCCAGATGGCTCTCTGATTACTGGGAACACAGTAATCAGTCCTTTGCACTACTGTATAAACATACTGAAGTCCCTAGTATTGAAACAAAATAAATCTCTCTGCTGTGCTTCCTCCGATTCCCCTTGCCTGGGTCCACTCTTTCTGGCCTCTTGCCAACTGTATGTGGAGAACAACCCTTCCATGTCTTCCTCCAGCTCTCTCTCTGAAATGGAATAAATTCTGCTTCTACCTTCTTCTTCTACTACAATGGTCCTTCCTCAGCACAGCACCCAAGGCAAGACTCTTATCTAGCTCACCCCTTGACCTTAGACATTATTTCCACTTCATGAATCACTATTGGTCGTGTTAACTGTGTCATGTATTTTTTAAGAGTGTCAAGACCTTTCTTGCGTGGGCTGGATGGGTGGCGGTCCTTTGACCCCTCCTTCTGTCTTCTCCCACCCTATCTTGACCATCAGCTGGGAGACTATTTCCATGCTCACATACATTCCCTGATCAAATCCAATGCCGATGTCGTTTTCCAGATTGGGAACACAAACCCTCATTGTTACTATAGATAGAAACAGCTTCTTTTGTGTCAATACCAGGAATTAAAGTCCTAATTAGCAAATTATGGCAAATGACCTCTTGACTTCCAAGTAGAACTGGATAATTGTTTAAGCAGAAAAGTTTGGATATTTTGTTGATCTTTCTCTCTCTATAACATGTCAAAGAATAATGCTAAATTATAAAGTTGGAAAATTCCACTTTTGGCTAAAAGCCAACGAGTTCTTTAAAGAGGAAGATAAAAATGGTTTCTACTTGTGAAGCTTATATTTTTGCTTCTAAAATATTTTTTGAAATACCATTTGTAGTACCCTGAACTTTTTTCCTCACTGTCTAATACCTTTGCTCTTCATTTGACCTTTTCAAACTCCCTCAACTGAAAGCACACAAAAGCTTCTCAGATAACTGGTGACAAACACCAAGTTCAAGAATTTACCAATGCCAGTGCAGTAAAACTCTCTTGCTGAAGATACCATGTGTGTTCCCAAACCTACGCTTACTAAGAGGGGTGTAAGGAGATGCTGATTTGTGAGTGCAAATGGTCCCTCCCTGCCAGACTGCCATATACTAACATCCTGGGAAATAGGGATACTAAGATAACAAAATTTGGGGGCTTGATGCATCTGTCAAATAGCTGAGCAGGGGTGGAAAATGTCATCTCATGCAGACCAAACAGTTTCAACAGAGACGTGGAGGAAAGAATGTCCACCTGATGAAGTGGATTCTGGGAGCCGGGAGACAGCTGTTGTTACATTTGCATTTGCTCTTAAAGGGGGATCTAGAAATATATCCTACGAAAGAGCAGAGGGAACACAGTCAGACAAAACCCTACTGGTCTATAACCCATATCCGTCTAATCTTTGGTAGATCTTCTCAGGCCTTAGCCATGGCCCATTTTTCTGCAGCTGGGTCATCACCTCTTGTGACATGCTTGATCTAGTGTTGACACCATCTACCTTGACAGCAGTGGGAGTGGTCAGGATGACAAGGTGTGATCTTTTCCAGTGGGGTCCCAGTGCCTTTTGACCTAAAATTTTAGTCTTTTGTAAAAAAAGGGGCAATGCACTCTCTTCTGTAACTGCTTCACCATGGACATTAGGATGCTGCCAGGGTCCATGAATGCTTGTCAAAGGCCAAGGGTTGGGGGTTCAAATAGTTGGGGGGGTCATTCATCAGAAGCATCTGTTTCGCTGACCTAACAGGAGAGACAGGGAGCAATCACATTGGCTGGTTTATATCAACTTTCAGGAAGCGCAGGGCTCACAGATATCTGGAGTTTTGTAGTCCGCAGCTGATTCATGGATAGTGTCTGCCATTGGTGAGGGAAGATCCACTGGGACAGACAAGGGGCAGAGGTTAAAACGTAAAGACCAATCTTGCATTTAGAAGCCCACCCTGCCCCCAGAAATAAGTAGCACATAGGGACACTTAGGCCATTGACAGACAGGAGCACTTCTCTGGAGTCCATTTGACCTGTGACAGGTGAGTCCCGTGTCTTGACCTCCTGAAGCTTAAATGCATTTAAAGTTTGCAAAAAGAGATAATGGTTTTAGATACATTATTCTGACTAACGAGAGTCTTTGGGGTCCAACCCTAAGACACACTCAGGGTTCAGAATGGACGCAACAGCAAACAAAAAGGACTTTTTTCTTTAATAGAGGGGATACGCTCCCACACAGGTGCTTTTCATAATTAGTCTCTTTGTTCTTCCACCTCTTCTCTATCTCCTGTCCTGCTTCGAATTTCTCCTAGCTGCTCCTCCTAGCTTCTCCTCCAGCGTAAGAACTTTATTTCTCGCAGGGGCCTTGAAGCAATACAGAAATTACAAGAGTTACCTCCTCTCATTGGTCAAAAGCCCATTCCTAGGATAAGCAATAGGGAGCTGAGTCATTGCCATAGCAACCTAAGGTTGCAAGGTTCCAGGAGTGAGATTGTGACCAGAAGGATAGTGCCCAGTGTGATACGCTTTGAGACTTAGGTCTTTTGTTGGCAGACTTGGCGAGTGAGGAACTGGCATGCTTTTCATGGGTTTTGTGCAGCAACCTGGTTGCACATATACAACTCTGACCTTGTGCACAGCTGTAAAGTTTTAAACTTATGATCTGCTTACAAAAACCCTTTAATCTAGTTTAAACTTGCTCTGAGGTAAAAAGGAGCTAATTGTGCGCAATAGTCTTAGCAAAAACAACAAGGCAGGCTTTTAAGTATCTACTGTCCTCACGGGACAAATAGATCTGGTTATGAAGTATGCCCTAATATATATTCTACATATCAAAATTATACGGCCAAATGAAAAGTCATCTTCCTGACCATGCACAGATCTATGTGCCCATAAGACAGTGATGTAATCATGAGGTTACATATACACATTACATGGAAATGCATATTAATGGGGTCATATCATAGCTGTTATTACACAAGTGAAATTAGAGATGGAAGCAATGGTTTTCAGAGTCAGTGATCCTCAAGCCTAGCTACAGGAAACCCCATAAGGAAATACTTTCTCTGGTGCTTTGATATCTGAATTATCAGTTGCTATGAGCTGTAATTGTGTCATGAACCTCAATAGCTTGTGGCAACCACTTCTGATAGGTTACCACTGTTTGTAATAGGTACAGAAATCCACATTGTAGAAAAAAAAACGCAGTCTACCCTTGCTTCAAATTGCAGTAAAAGCACTGAGATCCCAAAAAACTGATTTGAGTTAAAAGCATTAGCACATTTTTCTCTGTCCAGAGAGCTGGATATAAACAGATTAGACAGTGATGTCTTAAGCATGATGAGAAGCACCATCTAGTTTATGCTTAGAAAACAACTAAAGGAAGTTTAAATTTTTAAGCTTGTGAATATAATAGTAGTCAGTGCTTTACCAGAGTCTAATAGCTTATTAAAACTCCATTGATTACTATGTTAAAACTTTGAACCTTAGAAGTCTTAACATCATTAAGTTTATTTACTATATTCATTTTAATTATTTTCTCAGACCCTTACAACTTACACAAACTTAACATCTTTAAGTTTTATTTTTATTATTATTATTTTAATTATTTTCTCAGACCCTTACAACTTTCATAAAACTCAAACATTTTTCCATTCACTCATTTACCATGAGAAATAAGTGATTGATTACTGAGAGTATTCATTGTAAAGCAAGTTCTTTTAAATATAGGAATAGTAAAAGTTTCATGGAAACCTGTTTTGTAGGTCTGTCTTCTCACCAGGAGACCTAATAGCTCTAGAAAAAGCAAGATCTAATTTTCATATATGAAATTTATTGACCAAGCAGTTGTTGCTAAACTGATAAAGCTGTTATATATTAATAGCATCCAAGGTCTGAGAAAGATAAATGTGAGCAGAAGGTATAAACCAAGTGGTCTGTGTATCAGTAAAATGACAGACTTACCAGTTACATGGACAATTACTCCAGGCTCCTCCTTGGCAATCTCCATGGAGACAGAGTGGCTCCAGCCTCCAGCAGTCACACAGGACAGCATTCGCTCTTGACTGTCACACAGGGCAGCATCAGAGTTTGGCTGCCAAACCCAAAAGATTTGAGAAATTTCTCTGTGGGTTAGGAACTTGAGAGACTGGCCTGCCTTGTCAAAGCCTTAGGAAGACAGTCAGTTCTCCTGTCCAAGGTTCTGGCGACAGGTGAGGAATGGGGAAGTTTAGTCCAGTGGTTAGCATTACCACAATCTCAGTGTAATTGTCCTCTCTAGAGGAGACCTTGGGGCTGCCTCTAGGATCTGCCTTTTTGTCTAACACAGGAAGCCTTTTCTTCACTAGACAGTTGAAATGCCATATTCAGCAGATCTCTGAGGAGTTTTCGAAGGCTACCTATTAAGTCCATCAAACTTTAAATAAACTGTATTTGTTTTTAGTTATTTGTAGGCTTAAAAATAGACATAAGTTTAAATAAAGGCAATGAATTACATTTGTTCTTAGTATGACCACAAGCATAGATCTAAACACGTTGAAGAATTTGGTTATTTATGAGATGACTGTTAACCTGCACGTCCTAATGAAGGCCTTAGAAATTACAATTCTTGAATTAAAGCTCTTCTAGTACCAAAATAAAACCTTAAATCATAAATGCAGCCCGTGGAGAGACTGTGAAGTGAATCTTCTTTTTTTTTTTTTTTTTTTGGTTTTTTCGAGACAGGGTTTCTTTGTAGCTTTGGTGCCTGTCCCAGAACTAGCTCTTGTAGACCAGGCTGGCCTCGAACTCCCAGAGATCCGCCTGCCTCTACCTCCCGAGTGCTGGGATTAAAGGCGTGCGCCACCACTGCCCGGCTGGAGAGACTGTGAATCTTAAGTTTTGATCCTTTTATAGGGCATCATTATAGAATACCAGTTTCTTGTATGACTCAGTTTATCCAAATATTTAAAACTTAACAAGATAGCAAAAATGAGGAGGCCAGCTATTTATTTTAAGCCAGTTTCTTTTAGCCTGAATAGACCCTAGGTAAGGAGAGATAGCCCATATGCTCTTGCTAACTGCTTAGCCCATTGTCTTGCTACATCACAATATAGAACTATCTCTGTTTTGGATGTTCATCACTGTGACCCTAACTCCTGAGTTTCTCATCTCCTTCCCCATACTTATAATTTTTCCTTTATCCCTTTTCATTCTAGCTTACCCTGTTTCTCGGGTCTCTGCAATTCTTTGTGTGGAATAATCCAGCTCTCTGCCATCTCAGTCTATCTGAAACTCTGGTCAGATCTTATCTCATGATATTAAACCTCTTCTGGTCTTTTTTTTTTTTATTTGGGGGTGAATCCAGGATAGTCCTGCTTGTTGCTTAGTGTTTCAACCCAGGTCACAGTACACTCTTTGAGATCGGTGCTCTGGTCTTTGCTCCATGTTGCCTTTTTATTGTGTCATTATTATTCCAGGTTCTCTGGGAAATTTTTCCACTTTCCATGCTATAGAACCAATCAAATCATCTATTTTTCTAAGGGGACAATTTTATTTTTCTGACAAATGGAATTTAAAACAAAACCTAGTGACTCACCATGAACACTCCACATGGGCATGCTACCCGCAGGCCCCACACTCCCCATGGATATTCCTCATGACTCTATACACTCCCCATGGGCCTCATCTTTCCAATGGGCAGGACACACCCCATGGGTCCTAACACCTACTGCTAGCAGAACCATCAGCATGGACTTCTTTCTTCTCCTTCTTGTTGATGTTTATTTCTCTCCACTAGAGAATGGTGAATTTGCTTTGTCATTGGACATACTTGAGACTGCTATGCTCAACCCCACAAAGTTCAAACAAAAGCAAAACATGGCTACTGTGCTGTGGAAGGGAAAGAACACACTACGTGTTGGCATTTTAACCCAGCCCCTAAGCAACAGTGGACAAATCAAGAGAGTAGGACCATAAGGACACCCTGTGCAGACCTCTGGCCTCTACACAGTCATGCATAGGCAAGCCCACCTTTCTGCACTGGCCTGCCCTTGAGATCCTGACATCCTCAGTTGCAAATACTAAGAACACCTTCTGTGCACATTTGCTACGATCCCTTTTACACCTTCGTCTCTTCCTTTCTCTTTCTACTTCTCTGCCTGTCTCTCTGTCTCTCTCTTTTTCTGTCTCTCTTCTTTTGCTGCTCCTGTGCCCAGAGGCCAGTCTCTCCCCTTCCCTCTTTTCCCATCCACTTTCTTCCAATAATAAAGCTCTCCACCTAAGCTCTGCTGCATGGTATCTTTTCTTCACGTGCCACTTTTTAAACTTACATATCTTAAAGGTATGCATGAACATGCACATACATGTGCGTATACCACACATACATGTATACACTGTACACACATGCGTACACATACCAATTCACATGCATAAATCATACCTACACTCATACACTAAACACATATGCATAGTATATACATGCACACACCATATATATATACATATATATATATGCATAACCACACACACGATACACATATGTGCTATGGGACAATAGTCTTTTATCCTGTCACTTGCATTATTTTTAATAAAATGCTGATTGGCTAGTAGCCAGGCAGGAAGTAGAGGTGGGGCGACAAGAACAAGAGAATTCTGGGAAGAGGAGAGGCTATTCCATAGTCATAACTCAGATGCAAAGGAAGCAAGATGAGAACACCTTGCTGATAAAAGGTACTAAGCCACATGGCTAACACAGACAAGAATTATGGGCTAATATAAGTTATAACAGTTAATAAAAAGCCTGAGCTAATAGGCCAACCAGTTTTTAATTAATGTAGATCTTTGTATTTCTTTGGGGCTGAATGGATGTGGTACTGGGTGGGACAGAAACCTCAGACAACACATATGCATAAGCACACACACATGCACGAACACACACACACACACGTAAAGGAAAGACACAAATTGCAAAAATACAGTTGTCTGATAAAATGTACAAAACTTAAAAAACAGTGAGGGTTCTGTCATAGGTACTCAATGGGTCCCATCCTCCTTAGGGATTTAGATGCCGAAGCCTGTGATGTCATCTTAAGAGCAGGAGGCAGGATCGATGAAGATTAGAGAGGAGGATTTTGTGGCATTTTGTTTAAAAGCAGACAGTATAAAGAAGGCAAAATGATGACTTATTAAGCCAGAAAAGGCAAGAGCAAACAATCAGTCCTGGCTCTATTGTCAACAGATTTGAAATATTTTGTTTTAGAATATGAGGAAAGACAAACAATCCCGGGCTGTTTGGGGAAAGGACAGGCCACTGCTATCAGAGCTGGTCCTGACAATGGAGATAGGAGGAGCAGGAAGAGGGAGGAGGTGGCAGCTGGCTGCTGGCAGCAAGATGAGCTGGGCTTTACCTCTGTGTCGCCTCATTAGCAGTCATTCTGAGCACCAATTACACAAATTAAATCTGCACACGAAATCCTGCTGCTCTGTCATTAAAACAGAGGCTGCAGGCCAGGGTGGGGGCTGGGTGAGAGCCGTCCCTATAGACCATACCTCCCTCCGTGTGTGCTCACAAAAAGGAGGGGCTGTGCATCTCAGACTACAGATGTTTTGTTCTGCTGGCTAGTTATCTAGAAGGCAATCTCCCAGGCTTTCTTACTTGTATTGATGGGGAAATTTTTTTTTGTCTTTCCCTGTGACAACAAGGCTTGCTCCAGTGTGTGTGTGTGTGTGTGTGTGTGTGTGTGTGTGTGTGTGTGTAGTGTTGGGGATAGGGGTGTAAGGCAGAGCTGCTCACAGCTCCTGGAACTCCACATATCCTCTTCCCAGCTGTCACTCGCCAGCCTCAGAGGTGAAGGATTTGGTATGTCACAGGTGCCAGAAAAGGATCTTCTCCGCCAGCACAATGTCCCTTCCCACTCGGGACAGCAGCGTTGCGGTGTGCCTCTCAGCACAGCGGAAGGCCATATGTTCTCACATGCACAGAGACCAGAATAGACCTTGAGCCGGATTCCCACGTCAGCGGTTTCAGAGAGGCCGCCCATCCCGTTACAGCTGCCTCTATTCTAATTCAAGACAATAACGGGGCTGGTTTCATCTCCGGGGACATGAGTGTCTTTAAATACACCGAAGAGTTTGAGAAAATATTTAGAACGACCAGAAAAGGGGACTGAAGTTTCTGCAAGACTACAGGCGTGTGAACAGATCCAGGGCTTTGTGTTGAGAAATGTTTCCCCGGTTATATTGTTCCCTCTGCCGCTGGACATCAGACATAAACCCCTCCCACGACAGGTGGGGCAATGCTCCTTTCCCCTCAGCAATCATGGCCTGCCCCATGAACGATGGGATGGCGATGTGCTAATGTCAAAAACAAAACAAAACAATAGGGCTGCTTTTGGAGTAGAGAAAGGGTGTCTGGTGATAACCTCTCATCTCACTGAGCATTTATCTTCAAAGTAAGTGCTTCACTGGTCCATTTGGCTGAGAGCTTACGCCAGAAGACTGTAATCTGCACTGTCAGATTGCTTGCCTTTGAAACAGACGCGGAGAGCCGGTGACGGTGCGGTCTGATAATGGGGAAAGTAATTATGGTCCTAACACTAATTCGGCTTCATCATTTTAATTAGCTAAGGTAATTTGATCCAATCTGACAAAAACTAGGCAGGGTGAGAGTTCATTGAAAAGGAAACATTAATTTGCACTTGTAGGGCCGAGCTGAGCTGAGCTGTCCTTCCGGTACATCCCAGGAGTCTTTGCTGGGATTCTGGAAGGCAGCACTCACGCGGACAGTATTCAGTTCGTTCCCGGGCCTGTTCCTATGGAAGACCCACAGGAAGCGTTCCTTGTAGCCGACCCCCAGCCCTCTCCTTCACCCTGTCAAGCGTGTGTGGTAGGATCTGGTGTGACAGCCATCGCTGTCACCATAGTGAGGGTTAATGTCAGCCCTGAAGCTCTCCTGAATGTATCTGAGGGATTTCCAGGAAGGCTGAGCTGAGCAGGAAAAGACGCCCCTGAATGTGGGCAGCACAACCCGTGGAGCAGAGTCCCAGACTAAATAGAAAGGGAAAAGTGTGCTCGACGCCAACATTCATCTCTCCCTTCCCTCTGACTGTAGACTCAATGCCACCTGGGCAGCTGCTTCAAGGTACCGCTGTCCTGCTCGGCCGTGACACCTTTCCCTCAGACACAAGCCGAATAAGCCTTCCTCTCTTAGGTTGGATGCATTTTGTCACTGGGATGGAAGAAATAAGGAAGCCACCAGCAAAGCTCTGTGTCTGAACTCTCCTCCCAGGGCGCTGGCCTCTAGAATAGCTGGAGTCTGTTCCACTTGTGGGAGCTCAGCAGCAGGACTTGGCTGCTGGGAGGCTAGCTGGAACTCTAGCCTGGTAAATTTGTTTGTTGGTTTGTTTATGGATATAGATATTTTTCTTCCATCTATGTCTGTGTATCATAGAAGCCAGCAGAGGGTCCTGAGTGCCCTGGAACTTGAGCTGGAGACATTTAAAAGCCTCCGGTCCTCTGGAAGAGCATCTGGTGCTCTTGAATGCTGAGCCACCTCTCTATCTAGGTGGTGAATGTAATCTTATATTGCATATTACTATATGTAAATTGCCTATAGTCGCATGTGAGGTGACCTCTGTTCAACTTTATGACCCACAAAGAATGCATGACCGTTCTCTTCCAGCCACTATATGTACTTTCTCTTGGGCTAAGAGCTCGTGCGGACAGAACGGCGTTTATGTGATTCTGTCACCAGCGTGTCAGCATGGACAGTGTGAGAGTCATGGGAACTCAGAAGTCTGCGTGGCTTATGAGTAGGATGAACTGTCAAGTGGGTGCAACGCTGATTCTTTGGACTTCCACTGGGGCTGGGTCCCCGACACTGGTCCCCTTTCTAACTCACAGTGGCTATGTTTTTTTTTTTTTTTTATTTTTTTATTTTCGAGACAGGGTTTCTCTGTAGTTTTTGGAGCCTGTCCTGGAACTAGCTCTTGTAGACCAGGCTGGCCTTGAACTCAGAGAGATCTGCCTGCCTCTGCCTCCCGAGTGCTGGGATTAAAGGCGTGCACCACCACCGCCCGGTTTCACAGTGGCTATGTTGATGTGGCTGCGTAACAGGGCCTTAAGGCAAGCCCAGCACCCTCCTCTGCCATGGGGACGGGCGGGTGGGGTTTAGGATCTGTTGAAAGCTATTTGGCACGTCTTGATGCAGCCCCTAGCGGCGCTCTTCAGCCACACCGGCCGCTCCTGTTAATCGTAACCATGCTGACTACAGGACCTGCGAGGTTACTCCTTCCTTAATTTAAATTGTGTTTCCAAAGTTATTTACAGACAAACTTTATTTACCTCTCTCCTGACAGGACATTTTCTAGGTCTTTTGTTCTTTGCAGGCATCTGGTGATAAATGCAGCTCAGCTCTCCACCGTCTTTCTTCTCCTCCCTATTTGCTTTTTATACATTGGAAGTATACCAAGCTCTGTTATTATACCACATATGGGTTTCATTTAATTTAGTGTCTATGGTCCAGGAGGACGGGAGCTAGCATCCCTTAAAGTCCCTTCCAGACTGACCATATGTGTTCTTGATAAATAAATTGTTCTCTTAAGGAAATGGCCTTGTTTGGTTTTCTTCTTTCCTTTCTCATATTAAACCAAAGTACATCGTTCAATTGTCTTTTACAAGTCCAAGTCCTATAGCTTCCAATCTATTTGTATTTGTAGATATGTGTTTGTATGTGTAGATATGTGTTTGTATGTGTAGATATATGTTTGTATGTCTGCACCCATGTGTGCATGTGGACAGCAGACAAGGACAACAGACTGTTCCTTGAACACTACCTACCTTGTTTTCTTGAGATGGGGTCTCTCTAGCTCGCCTGGAGATGAATGAGTACTCTAGGCTGGGTGACTAGGACATGATAGGAATCCATCTCTCTGCCATTCTGGTGCTGGGATCACCGCAATGAAACTCATAATCAGAATTTTACAGGGGTGCTCAGGGATCGGACGCAGGTCCTCAGGCTTACATAGCAAGAACTTTACAGGCTGAGCCATCTGCCCACCCAGGCCTCCAGCCTTTTCCAGGAGGTTTTTAACTCCTGGTGGAAACTGCTTCCTTGGTATCCTCACCTTAGGAAAATAAGATGTTTGTTATACAGCACAGCATCAGCTCTTGACTGAGTCAGTTGTGAGATGCGCCTCTTCCTTATGGGTTAAACCAGGTACGGTCTCTTCAAACACTGAAACCCTGCTAGGCCAGTTATAGACCAGAGTAAAATGTCAGAGCGTGCATGGAGAGAGGAACTGCAAGCAGGACTTGCTGAGAGGCATTCAGTGACAGGGCAGAGGCCATTCCATTCTCCCTTGTGCCAACAGTGGGCAGACCACAGCGGGAGGCTCCACAGTGCTCTCTGCCTTGGCTGCATATGCCTCTGTGTCTTTGGCCTTCACCATTCGCTGCAGCTGTGTACGTACCAGTGCCTGGCTGCCTTGTTGATCATGTCAGCCGTAAAAGGCTTTCACAGTTGTCCAACCTTACTATAAACTGCCCACGGGGGAAATGGCGGAGGTGGCCCCAGCACAAACATCATAGCATACTGCAATAACTCCCACTCAACCCGCCACACCTGAACCTGCATCCTCCAGCTCGCTTCTGGATCTCTAGTCCAGGACATCCAGATTCTGGTGTTTCACGGGCACATGTAAGCAATACTCTACTCCTTGCCTTCAGCACCAACCAGAAATTAGACATCTATGTAAGAGAAGTGGAAGAGTATTGTCAACTTTGACATACATTGAGAGAGTGCACAGTGAAGCCAGAGC
This sequence comes from Chionomys nivalis, assembly GCF_950005125.1. Classification (NCBI taxonomy): domain Eukaryota; kingdom Metazoa; phylum Chordata; class Mammalia; order Rodentia; family Cricetidae; genus Chionomys; species Chionomys nivalis. Next base: position 34,014,929 of record NC_080109.1, read on the forward strand.
TATGTGCTGCTTCTAGTATTTCTCAGATTTGAGCTCATGTCCCTGAAATCTCAACTCTCAAGAGGAGCCATGGATGGAGAAGGTGATTTATCCAGGCACTCTTTATAGATGTATAGACAGGACAGAAGGCCAAAGCCCATGTACAGCACAGCTCCTGTCATCCACAGTCCCCAGCACTCACATGATTCCGTGGGCTGTGCCATGCACCAGGGACTCTTCTAGAAGGAGTGTCATCCTGACAACACCTTGCTCCCTGTCTACCTCCAGTCCCTCTCCCTTGGCATTCCTCCATGAAGCCAGAGGGAAAATCTCCTACATCAGCTTCTGGAGATGGACGTCAAGGCATAGAGGGAAGACAGTGGAGCCAGAGTGGGGATAAAGGCATCTGATCATCTGAACAGTTCAGAGATGGGAGAGCAGATGATTTCGGAGGTCCAGAGAAACAAACAGCATCAGGCCATGGGAACCAGCACCACCTCAGATTCCTCGGTCTTCCCTTGGGAAGAACGCATATGAATTATCCTATATAGTGGAAATTTCTTTTCTTTAACATGAGGGTTCTGAGAACATTTCCTCAGAACATGCTAACTATCCCAGGAGAGCATATCCATAATAAAAATGAAATAATTCATGTATGTCAAGTAATAAACAATTTTATAATTAAAATGAAAATGACTTTTCTGCTTGTCCTGGGTAGGACAGATACACAACCAGTGATGAGGGTCTTGGCTGTCAACACTTAAGTTGAGAAGCCAAGTATCTGGTGTTGGAGATGGCTCACAGCTACAAGCACTTGCTGCTCTCCCAGAGGACAGAGTTCTATTCCTAGCACCCACATGGCAGGGCATGATTGCCTGAAATTCCAGTTGCAAGGAAGCTTATGCCCTCTTAGGGCCCCTGTGAGCCCCCGAGAATGCTTCATCTACACACCCATAGACACATACACAAACGCGATTGTTTAAAATTTAAAAATTTAGAAACCAAACATCCGAGAAATATTAGGGAGCACACAAAACTTCTTGGCAATATATTTATATAAAAGACAATCTTCAGGTGTCCTTGTATTTCCCTAAACAGGGCCCAGTTTATCTCAAGTTTGTGCCCTAGAAAAGGAAGCAGGCATGCAAAGAAAACCCCCTTGGGCAGGACATAACACAGCACTGACCTCCACCTATGAGCAAAGGATACCCAGAAAGAAGTTGGACTGGCAAAGGACAGGGATTTGTCAACCCAGTCAGTCCAGCAATAAAATATCTAAAGTAATTCAGTTAGTTTAATTTGCTGTTGTCTGACCCCTGAATTTCTGCATTTTCTGAAAAGGTGAAGGCCCAATTTTTGCCATTCTGAAGCATCTCACTAACGGCGGCTTTCTTAGTCTCTCCTATGGCTGAGCTGTGTCTTCTGGTGGTCTGGTTTTTGCTGTTGTTTTGTGAATTTGTGTATGAGGAATCTGAAGGTCAATGTTGCTGTTGTTATGTGTATTTATGTGTTTGTGTATGAGGAGTTGTTCTGTGTATTTGTGTGTTCATATATGAAGAGTCCGAAGGCCAACGTTGCTGTTGTCCTGTGGATTTATATATGCTCGTGTATGAGGAGTCCAAAGGTCAATCTTGGGTTTCTTCCTCAATCATTCTCTTACTTTTTGGGATGGTGTCTCTCACCAAACCTCGACGTTGGCTAGACCATTTGGCCAATGAGTACCAAGGATCCTCATGATGATCCACTAGCCTGAGGGCTGCAGGCTCTCACATTGTCACGTGTGAGCTTTGTGGAGAGTGAGAATCGGAACTCATTCTCACAGGAAGCACTGTGTGGACAGAGCCGTCTCCTCAGCACTAGGGATCTGTCCTAATGAAGTGTTGTCAAACTGTAGTTGTCCTCATCAACCTCCTGTCACCCAAACCCTAGGTTCTATCCGAGCACTATGTAAATAGTGTGGTGGAGCAGGCTTGCAACTTTGGGAGACTCAAGAGGATTAGAAGTTCAAGGTCATCTTCAGCTAGATAGCAAATGTGAAGCTAGCCTGGAGTACATGAGGGTGTGTGTGTGTGTGTGTGTGTGTGTCCTTGTGAGTGTGTGTGCCTGTGGGTCTGTGAGTGTACATGTGTATCACAGGCAAGGGCACACACCCACACATACATATGTATGTATGTATGTATGTATGTATGTATGTGTTCATTCAAAAGAGCTATTTTAGAACAAAATTCTGGGTGATGGTTGGACTTCTTTAATAGTAATAATAGCTCTAAAATCTTCTCAGTCTTACTAAGCTCACAGCCTCTGGGAGCCACCTGTCTACAAACTGCTCGACAGTCTGAGGATGGGCTCAAAAGTGACAAATTTAGGATGTGGAGGATGGAGCTATATCTGGGTTTGTAACTAACAAGTGGCATGAGAGTTGTCATTTAGGAAAGCAGGCAGCATTATGTAGCCACCTGCTTCTTGAATGGTGCAAAAAATTAGCTCAGAGTTCTTCTATCTGAAAGATAAAATAATAAAACTACGAAACACTCAAAAGGCAGATATACTAACTCTGTGGAGTGTCCTTGGGAAGCAGAAGTCATCCTTCTAGCCAGGAAGTGGCTGGAAATTCAAGTTTTACTTTCTTAAGTGTATGTTAAAAAAAACTTGGCAATCAATTCAATGGGCATTTATGGAAATATTGCATATGCTTATTCCAAACCAAGGGGGTAGACTTCAAATTTAGAACATAAATGGTATAAAGATTCAGTAATTCAAGCATGCCTGCATATAATGTTACTGTATATTATATAAACACATGTGTGTCATATGAGGTAACATGGAAAGACAGGAAAAAGTCTTGAAGACATGAGAAGAGAGAGGGGTCCCTTACCATGGAATCTGGTGAAGCCTCTGCCCGTAGTGGAACAAAAATTCCAGCACTGCTAACGGCTTTTACGGCCTCTCTCCCCTCAGCCGTGAGCCTGCACAGTTCCAGGAATCTCGCCAGAAACCACTCACAGGGAAATGGCACCTTGTTCAGTCCGGGGACTTCTGGATTTGCCTTATCAGAGTGTGGTTCCACCCAAGACACCTCAGAGTCACCTGACAGTCTCACAAAACAAAACGGTGGAGATTAGAAAGAGTTTCTCAGCAACTTTTGAGGTGAAACTTGAGAGTCACTGAGGTGGTTTGAATTGAAATGGCCCCCAGAGACTCATAAGGAGGGGCATTATTGGAGGTGTGGCCTATGTTGGAGGAAGTGTGTCACTGGGAAGTGGACTTTGAGGTTTTAGAAACTCAAGCCAGGCCTAGTGGCTTGCTTCCTGATGCCCGCAGATCCAGATAAAGAACTCTCAGCTCCCTCTACAGCTCCGTACCCACCTGTATGCCACCGTACTTTCTGCCATGATACCAATGGGCTAACCCTAAACTAAACCAGCCCCAATTAAACGGGGTTTCCCTTTATAAGAGTTGCCATGGTCATGGGGTCTCTTGACACCAACAGAAACCCTAACTAAGACAGTCGCCAAAAGAGTATATGCGGCCAATCCTGAGACAGCTAACTGTCTCACCTCTCAGAGTCCTGTGCGGCTTATCCTACGGTGATCAACTGTCCCACTCCACTCCAAAACTGTACCCACACTGGGAAAATACGTCTTTCTTCCCAAGTGCTTTTCTTTTATCACCACCCATGCTTAATCCTATATTAAAATATCTTTAATAAAATCTCCAGGTCAGCTTCATCATACATTGGTTAGTTCTGAATTTTTTTGAGTATAAAACGACTAATCCAGTTTCCCGGGCTCCAGGTCCCTCAGTCCTAAGGGGCACTCTAAGTTAGCCTCTTGTAGTTATGATGGGAACCCTCCTTTAGCCAATGGCCTTTGAGAGACTGGACCAGTTGGGGGCGTGGCCTTAGGTACCAAAAAAGCCGAGGCCCCGCCCACTCGGCCTCTCTTCTGGAGAGCCACACCTGGATGCTGGACCCCATTCCTGTTTCCTCGTTGTGATCCTTGAGTCTCCCTTTTAATAAAGAAAAACCTTAGTGTACCCTATTCGGAGCTAGTGTAGAATTCTTTGATTTGCATTCCCCCCATTTAACACATTCCGCTTCTTAGTTGGTTAGTTTGCGGGTAGGAAATGAGCCTGAAGAAGATCTAGTTTATCAGCATTCACTGAAAGAAGCTTCAACGAAAACCTAAAAAAACCTCCAGCGATGTTTGTAGACTTCCTCTTGTCATCTTCTGTCCCAACGGGGTATTGTTAGTCGGAATATGTCCCATGTTTAGTTATTAAATTCAAGTTCAGTTCCTTTTCACTTTAACGCTTTTGACAGACTCGTCCCTGGTGCCTACTGGCAACAGCATTACTGGGTATATCACGGTGACGGCATGAACGCTGGCGATCCAACAGGGAAGACTCAGCTACCATGCTCAGACATCAATGAAAAAAACAGGTGACAACGAAAAGCAGAGAAAGGGGAGAGAGCCAATGTGGACACCTTGGGGGGAGGAGCAAATACAGTGACCAGGCTCCTTCCAGTCCATCTTCAGGGTCCTGTCATAGGGCGTAGGCTTAAATAATAGGGGAGACAGAGAAACCCTGTCTCGAAAAACCAAAATAAATAAATAAATAAATAAATAAAAAATAAAAGGGCAGAGGTATACGCAGCCGAACAGTCATGGTCTATGGGAGATCTGCAGCTACTGGGCCACCATGATCTACAACTGACAAACTCACAACTCTGTGGATTTCTTCCTGGATATAAGCTCCTCCTTTGGTAGGCACCTGATTCAGCAAAAGGTTTCTGCTGGAAATTCTAATTCCTTAGGGCCCGTCGTTTACTCAGTCTTACAGTCCAAGGGAGGCACTAAAATGCATCTCTTTAGAACGTCCCTCACCCCAGGAAGGTTCCAATCCATTTCTGCGAAACAGATGGGTTTTGTTTTGCTGTCTCCTCACTTGGCAATATTTGAGAATTAGAAGTGGCTCCTCAGACACCCCAAATCTTCTCTGTTTCTTTGTCTGTGATCTTGATTAATACGAATCTTACGAGGTTCACACTGGGTGTAAAACAAAGCCTACACAACATGCACAGACCTCCAGGCTCTGAGCTCAGTGGTGAGCGGGGACCAAGCCTTGGCTCTAAAGGCTTTATTTTACACAATTGTGCTCATGTCCCAAGAATCAGCCATAAAACTGAGATGAGGCTCATTACCGTGAAAATTACCTAAATTTTTGTGTTGTTGCCATTTAGCTCGCTCTATTTACGAGGAAAATTTCCTGTAACTATAAATGCCATGACTTATATAGTTATCTAGCAATCTAATAAAAGAAACATACTCTGGTTTCACGTCTGCAGACAGGTCTCCGGGGACATATATTGTCGCAGGAAAGTTCTTGGCGTTGGCGCTGGTTGACTGGCTGTAATGATTGTGGGGGTGGAGCCTTACAGCCCACACTCACTTGGAAAATAAAGTAATAAATGGGAGAAAAAAATATCCTTATTTAATTTTTTTGACCTAATGATGGTGATTTCTAGTCGTAAAAATGCATGAATTCTTTCATTTTCTCAGGCTGAAAATGTTGGGGGGCAGCACCAAAGGTCCTTGGGATGGGAGCCTCGTCACAGAAAAGCACAGAGCATATTGTTTTTGGAAAGGGACTTCTTCAGTTAGCCTGGAGGACACAGTGATTCTGGGAGCAGCAGGTGACACAGGCGCCACCCCCACCCACCTTCTTCCACTCTGCAGTTTCTGCTACCTGCGGTGACACAGGATCCAGAAATAATAATTCACAGGTTACCCTCCATTCCTTTGAGTACAGTATGCTGCCGCAATCATCTATTTTATTTAAGTTGTTGCAATTCACTTCTTGCTGTCAGAGGCTTCCCGAGTTTTATGTGTGTGTAAAAAGTCAGTGTGTGATGAGCTCGGTACTGTTCCCAGTTTTAGAAAGTCGTCTGTGGGCGGGAAGGGGCTCTCAGAACAGCCCAGCGGGTAATTAGCCTGAAATACTCAATTTAGTGACTCAAGGAGGTCTTGCTATTTCATCATGTTCCTCTCCCTGAAGTCCTGCACATAGGCCTGACCTTCCTCTGCTTTCAAAGACCTCCATTTGCATGTGAAGCATCCCCAGGTGCTGCACAGGAGTCTTTATGAAGTGTGAGACTGTGCTACTCTGGCAGAAATGAAGAGGAGTGCCATTAAAGGTGCAGAAAGGCAGGTACTGGAAGGTCAGAGAGGGGCCTCTCTCCCAGGGATAATTTCTGAAGAGCTGAATGTGAGCGATTTTGTTTACGAAAGACATTGAGGCTAACTTAGGGTCTACTGCTGTGGAGAGACACCATGAGCAAGGCAACTCATAAAAGGAAGCATTTAATCGGGGGCTTGCTTACAGTGTCAGAGAGTTAGAGTCAATGACTGTTGACCTAGTTGGGGGCGACTATTGCTGTGATGAACAACCATGACCAAAGCAACTTAGAAGAGGAAGGCTTTATGATGCTTATGCTTCATTCTCACCGTTGAGCATCAAAGGAAGTCAGGCAGGAACTCACACAGGGCAGGAACTTGGAGGCAGAAGTGACAAAGAGGTCATGGCGTGATTTTTACTGACTTGTTCAACATGTTTTCATATAGAACCCAGGACCTGGGATCCAGACCTGGGATCACCCACAAGGGAATGGACCGTTCCCCATCAAGCATTAATTAAGAAAGTGCCCTACAGCCAGATCTTGCGGAAGCCTTGTCTAAATTGAGGTTCCCTCCTTTCTGCTGCCTTTACCTTGTGTCAAGTTAGCATAAAAACCAGCACAGCCACAAGGATGGGAGCTTGGCATCAGGCCGGCCTGGAGCAGGGGTTGGCAGTTCAAATCTGATCCATAAGGCAGAGAAGGCAAGGCTGGGTTTGGCTTTTGAAACTTCAAGGCCTTCCTCCAACAATACCACACCTTCCAATCTTCCCAAACAGTGCTCCAAAGGAAACAAAACATTCAAATCCATAAGCCTTTGGGGGCCACTCTCATTCAAACCACCACAGAAGGCCTTGTTTTTCTTTGTCTAGAGCCATTTCTACACTCAGGGTTATTAGAATCTGTCTTTTTTTCAAACCTCGTTTCATTGAAACGTTTTCTGAATCCCTTGCCACATTATGTAAGGTTTGTGATGGGAATGTAAAGGAATCGAGTTTAAACTTAACATTTCAGCCTATTTTCCATTACGTTAGCTTTCTCTATATTCAGTGAAGGGTATGGTGGTCTGGGGCTTGGGTTACTCCGCTCTTTAGATAGAATAGCACCAAGTGCTGCCAATAGCTTACAGGACTGTTTCATGTGCAGAATCGGATTTATGCGTGGAGAGGAAGCTGTTGGCTCAACACCCAAAAGAACATGTCCCTTTGGGCTCATGGAGCCACTGTCTCATGTCATTCATTATCAGTTATCCACCTCGAGTTTGGGACATTCATTGAATTAGAAACAAGGGTACTGCGAGTTAGGTTTTGGAAAAGGACAGTTGCATTGATTGATAAGATCTCATATTCCCACTTACAGTAGAGGAATTCAATAAACTCACATTTGACGGCTTAGGCAAGCTCATTATAGATTTAAATTTTCTCACAAATTTACCTGTGCTTTAACAGTTTTGTCAAAAAGATAATGGATAAGAATTAAAATAACAGGTGTGGTGGGCATAGAAAGTTAGCTCAGAGGTTAAGAACTTTGGCTATTCGTGCAGGGGGTTAGGGTTTGATTCCTAGCACCCACATGGTGGCTCACAACTATCCCTAAACTCCAGTTCCAGAGGATCTGACTCCTTCTAGCCTCTGAGGGTGCGCAGCCAGGCACTTGAATGATGCAGACATATATGCAGGCAAAACACCAAGCACATAACCTAAAATACAATTTAATAAAATAAAAGGAATGTTTTCAAATCCCGGTGCTAACACATAAAGGAACTCTGTGTGCATTTGCCCATGGGTGTCATCTTCCTGTTTGCTACCATGATTTAGTCTGCTTCTCGGGGTCTCATTTCAGTCTGTTGGGGATATGGCAGACCCAACTCCTGGCCTTCCCACTCTAGTTGTGCTTTGACTTGGAAAAAGAAACAAAGGCCCCAGAGATCTGACAGTTTCCAAGGGGAAACTAGTGCTCTGAAATGCTTTGTTTTCGCAGAGGCAGACCTTTGGTTGGTAAACAGCAGCACTGTAAGTTAACTGTTAAAAACCAGTCTCCAGCTAGCTAGAAAATGACATCTCTGCCCCCCACAACTTGGCATTGGAGTGTGCATTTGCTGCACTGAGCCGTAATTGTGTTTGTACCCAGACAGAGTGGCAATGTCCCTGGGAGGACAATAGAGGGCTGCCTCTCTGTCCTGCTTCCCTGGGGCTGGATGTTGACTGTCTGTGAGCCCACAGACACTGGTTGGATTCGACCGGGGCCCATACAGAGGAAGGAACTCTTGTCATTTAACTTGGATCACGGCTGCCAAAGACTAACATTCCCAGATGAAATTGTACCTGTTTCTCCAAATTAGTTTTTCTTTCTTTACCTGAAGTTACATGGGACAAAAGAACATGCATAAAGTTTAGGGATGAAGAATGTTCTGCTGATACACGTATAACATTTATATAATATATATGAATACACCATTCATATTTACATATGTATACAGCTACATATAAACATGCACTGAAGTCACAAGCAAGGGTGTTAAGCATTCTGTTGAAAACTTGGAGGCAACACAATGAAAGAGGGGTGTGGAGGGAGGGGGGTCTAATGGTATATGTAAGAGAGGTCCTAACAGGATATGTGTGTGTGGGGGTGGTCCTAACGGGATGTGAAAGGTAATTTCTAACAGTGTGGGGTGTGTGGGGGGGAACCTAACAGGGTATGGCTGGGGTCCCAATAAGGTATGTGTGACATTATAACAGGGTATGTTTGTATGGGTGCCTTAATGGGGTATGTGTGGAAGGGGTCCTAACAGGGGAAATGGAGGTTCCTAATAGGATTTGAGGGAGGGGGATTTCTAACAGGGTATGGTCTAATAGGGTGAGGGGAACCCTAACAGAGTGGTTGTGGGAGAGATTCTAATAGGGTGTATGGGGGGGAGGATTTCCTAAGAGGCCGTGGGGCATTCCTAACAGACTGTGTATGGGGGGGTCCTAACAGGTTTGGGGGTGTCCCTAACAGGATGTGTGTGAGCTAGTGGAATGTCTGGGGACAGGGATATCCTAATAGGGTGTGGATGAGGGTGTCTTAACATGCTGTGTGTTGGGGGGTTCCTAACAGGCTATATTGTGGAAACCCTAATAGGGTGAGTACATAGGGGTCCTCCGGAGGGGGCTTGTCCTTCCATATTCCACAAAAGTTTCCACTTTCTTGCTTTTTAAAAACAATTGTCAAGTCATAAAAATATCCATATAAAATATCAACGTGATAACTGTAACATACATTTCAAACAACTACACACAAGTGATAAAAACCATATGCCAGTTCTAGGATTCAGAATAATTTTTACTCTCTGGGAGTTTCACTCTTTTCAGAAGTTTTGCTCTGTCCTCTAAAGGCCACAGTGGAGCGTTCTCAAGGTGGCTATAATGAGCTACCCAGGCCTGACAGACGAGGACAGTCATAACAGTCCCCCAAGCTGAAGCTCCTGCACTCATCTAAATGAGCAAGGACCTGGTCCCCAAGTCCCTAAGTGAAGGGACCAGCTGCTCAGAGCTTCTGCCTCAAAGCCACTGTGGAGCAGAAGAATGATTTCTTTGTTTGAATGTGCTATACAAGCATGATCCTAAGAGCTTTTCAATGTCTAAGACTCATGAAAAGTGCCAGCCATCATCTCTTGTCGTTCTTAGCTTGAAAATAGATATTGAGAATCAAACCAGAAGCTAGAAATAGAAGCCAATGTGTGTCCATCGTTTAGAAGGATCTAGAATTTAGATGCTCCCCTTTTCATGTGCTCTTTGTCATTCTGGTTGGTGTGGTGTCCTCTTCTCTGTGTGCAGGACTGAATGAACATAACTATGTATCTGGTAGAGGAAGGTCCTGCAATGGAATCATCTGTGGTCTTTGAGGACAGCCAGTGAGGACCAGAAGCACATAAAGATGGACAGGAAGTGGCTGTGGAAGGCAGGCAGCCTGTAATCCACCCTGTCTCCCTCCTTTGTTTGCTACTGTCTATGAAGAAAGGAGCTACAGAAAATACTGATGAAAAAACTTAGAAAGTTAAATTTCATGCCGCTCGCTGCTAAAAACAGAACTCTTTAAAGCCCGAACAACCTCACCATGTCTCTTCAGTCAACTGAAAAAAATTCCAAGTGTCTTGCTTGTGCTGTTTCCGATGAAGCCTGAGGGCCAGGCCAGACAACAGTCTCCTTCTTCTGTCCAGGACCCTTCCAGATCTCAAGGCCGTGGTGGCCGTTTATCAGCATCTTTTGAAACACAGCCGAGCTTTGTGAGCCTGGAAGAGAATGGAGACCGTGGAGACCGACCGCTGAAAAGAAGAAAGCTGTTCCCTCACACACCAGGACACAAGACAGATGTAAAGAAAGCTGGCTGCTGAAACACAATGAGGCCAACACTAGTGTGCGCATCCTTGTTCCCAAGATATTTGCATATATTCATAGGGAACCACTCAGAGCGGAAGGGCTCCCAGATGCATGCATTTACCAAGCATTTTCAGAGCCTCCACAATGAAAAGGAGAGACTGCAGCAAATCCCACTGCCCACGAGGCTCTCACACTCCTAGGCAGCAGAGAGGCAGAAGTAAAGAAAATAAATAAATATATGAATAGATGTTACACTAATAGGTGAAAGGGGGGACTGGAGAGAAGGCTCTCTGTGGAAAACTCTTGCTGAGCAAGCATAAAGACCAGAGTCCGGGTCCCAAGCAACCACTTAAAAGCTGAGTGTGGTGGCTGTAACGGGTGGGGGTGGGGCGGGTGGAGCGAGGTGGCTCCCCAGAGTTTACTGGCCAGCCAGTCTACCAGAAACAGTATGCAAGGTACATGAGAGACCCTGTCTCCGAAGAGTGCCCATTGGGTAAAGGATGAAGAAACTGCTCTTTTAAATCTGATGCACAGAACAGAGGGAAGGACACATTTACAAATGGAGGGCAGGGAAGTGATCAGGACATCCTCTGGAGACAATGAAAGCATCTAAGCAGGCACCATAGGACCCAGGAGCCCTGAAACAAACCCAAGCCAGCATCACTTTAGCTCACAGCCTAGTTTACCCCCAGCAACTGCTGCCTTCTCTTCCTCTGCACTGGGCTTCTGGTTTTCCTAGACGGCTTCTCTATTCTTAGTTTCTCTCTCATTTACTTTAGGGGGCGAGGAAAGCAGCAGGCGGGTGCTTAGCTGTTAGTTGTAAGATTAGCATATGGACACAGAATTGTTAATCGTAAGTTGTTTGGGGGAGAAGTGTTAGTTAACTGATAAAACTATGTAGCAGAAGCCCTACTCACATTCTTTTAGAAAGAACAAGATAAGAGTTTTGAACTGTTGGAAATGCCTCCAAGAGATCAAAAATAAATACACATCTCATATTCAGATGATGGATGGAGAAGGAAAAATTAGAAACAGGGATAAGAGTGATCCACCTCTGAACAGGCAGCGCCTCTTCTGTTCAATTATATTTGCTATAAAACGTGCTATGTCGATTAAAATCATTCTTTAAAACTTAGTCTATTACAAAATCATTTTGCAATTACATTTTATTCTAGGCAATGTTTTTATTTTTATTTCTGTATTACTATTCTACAGCAGTCATATTTAAGGATAACATGTGAAGTTACCAAAATAACCATGTGCCTACAGGTATTGAGGATGGATTTTCTGCAGTGTGGCTCCTGTATTTTACCAGAGAAAAACCCAAATCCCTCATACTACTTGGCCTTGTGTTCTCCAGGGGTTGTTACAGGGCTGAACTCTCAGAACATTCCACAAGATGTGAGATGTGGCAATGGTGGCTGAAGTGAGTGTGAGCACGGGGACCGAGGTGTTAAGGTGGGGACGTCTGTGGAGTTCTCTGTGGATGCATCTGCAATAGTTCTGAAAGCAAAAATAGTTCATCCTCCCCATTAGTGAAGCACCAATCTCCTCTGTTGAAAGAAAGAAATAACCTCTCATTCCCATTGCTGACATGGTCCCAGTGCAGGAGCCAAATCCAACAACTGTAGAAGTGGCTTTCACAGACACCTCAAAAAAGGGAGAAGCCCCTCCAGACTGGGGCAGAGACGCGGTCATCAGTAAGTAAACACTGAATGGCAGTGCCAGAGCCAGTTCAGTCCGGCTAGAAAGTGGGGTGATGCAGCCTCTGCCGCAGCAAGAGCAGAGAGGAAGGGTGAACACGTGGAAGACAATGGACATCCAATGTCGTTGCATCAGTGCTGTGCACTGCTCACCGTCAATAGCTTGAATCGATAAAAAAATTGTTCACGAGAACCTAAACCCAGGTGTGGTAGTGCACATCTGTCATCTGAGCTCCCCAGAGGTGGAGCCAGGAGGGTCAGACCCTCAGGGTCACAGTTACACGGTAAGTTTGAGCAGTTCTGGGAGCCATGAAAGCCTGTTTCATAAACAAACAACGGTATATAGATCATTTCCCTTCCAAAACTAGAAGTTTTGATGGCTGAATTATAGAATCACTACAATTTCTTAGCACATAAATAACATGTCAGCCTAAAAGTAGAAAAGGAACCAAAGCAATAAAGAGCTCCTCTAGGGGGAAGATAGAAAAGCAAAGGAAGCGATCAGAACAGCAATGGACCAGTGACTCAACCGCCATGTTGTTGGCCACTCTGCAATTCCCAAGGTCGGGGACTTAGAGCATGATGGCAAGCTACTGGCAAGTCTTGTATGTGAAGAACACTTTAAGCCCTTTCTCAATCTTTCTGGATAGTTCCCTCAACTGAAGGAACTGAGATTTTAAATAACTTGCCCAGGGCCACAGAACTAATGAATGGAAGACCGGCCTAGAAGCCAGGGCCTCATTTACTCTCTAGGATAATACTGCTTTGGGGAAGAAAGACTTCAATTGCGAGGCAGGCTCTTCAACATCTGGGCCTCCAATTCCTAAAATAATTGCATCTTCTATTCTGAGATGATATCCCATGTCCTTTACCCAGCGTGTCCTACACAAGGGTTCTTTTAAAAAATGTCAAAGTCTTTTTCCAACCCCCACACGACTGCAATTGGATTTGTGGATGCCCGTGATTGTGGGGGTTCATAAAGCACATGAATTCAAGGCCTCTTCACAGTGGTGCCAAGTTCATAATTTGGAAACTCCTGATTTAGTCCAATCGTCTCATTTTACAGAGGGGAATCCAAACCCCAGAGAAATTGAATGAATCATCCAAGGACCGAATGCACATTGTTCGAAGAATGGGGGAGCCGCCATAGCATGCTGCCTACCCACCTCCTCTCTTAATGGGGAACAGTTCAGCTTTTGTTTCCCTCTTGGTGGATTGCGGTCTCCGTTATCATGAGATTTTAATTCTATTTTGAGTGCTCTGTTGACTTGCAACACGGTTTTCCACACTGCCCTAGTTCATGCCAGTGGAGAATCCCAGGCGCGCTCTGCTCCCTGCTACTGACTGATAGCGTGCCAGCAAGCTTGGAGGAGACTGAAGTCATCAATAACAAAGACGGCTGCAGAAGAGTACTAGGAAAAATGCATATCAGGTGCCTCTCTGTGCCAGCGGGCAAATGGCGGTTATACCGAATGAGTCAACAGACTCTACTTTTCACTCACTGGAAGAAGTCTTTCTCAAATCCTGCTGGGACAGAAAGACAAACTAAATATCGCAAATCTCACAAGTGGGGCCCGTGAGATGGCTCAGTGGGTAAAGACACTTGCTGCCAAACGCGAGGACCAAGTTTGATTCCTGAGACATGTTGGAAAGAGAAAACATATTCCTGCAAGTTGTTCTCTGACTTCCACACTCTACAAATGGACTCTCTCTCTCTCTCTTTCCCTCCTTCCCTCTCTCTCTCTCTCTCTCTCTCTCTCCCCCTCTCTCTTTCTCTCTCTGCCTCTCTCTCTCGTTTTCTCTCTCTCACACACACATACACAAACACACACACACTCACACTAAAGTGAATTTTTGTAATTTTTATAGCATTGTCTCATTTTGGAAGCGTTAAAAAAGGTTAAAGAGGTCTCTAAACCAGTGTGGCATTTTCTTACTGAATACTGTAACTTTCGCAGATGAGAAATACAAGCAAGTGAGCATTTTGTTCTGACAGTGACTTTGTTCAAGATGAATAATTACTTAAATCAATTTCCTAGGCTAGTTTCAGTCTAATTTGTTTGGTTTAAGATGAACAATTATTTAAATCTAATTTTCATTTAGTGTAAGTTGTTTTGATTTCCACTCCTTTCCTAAACTTGCATGTCTAAGTCGGATAAAACAAAGGAAATGTTGATTGGTTCCTAGAGTAATTAAATGAACCTTCAAACACTCCCCCTAAACACATCTAAACTAGCCCTGATTTTGTTAAGAGCCTGAGCCAAACTATATCAGCATTCTCTGAAGTCTAGTTGCCCTGAGTGCAAAGCATTTTAAAACCTATCTATACCATGTTGACTATGGCCAACACATCAGTTTTTTCTTGTAAGCTCTACTTTCTATAAACCTTAATGTTCACAATTAACAGTTGAGAGCACTGGTTGCCTTCTTGGATTGGTGGTTTAAATGAGAAAGGTGTTCATAAGCTCATAGGGTGGAAGTGCTTGGGAAGAATTAGGAGGTGGGGCCTTTTTGGAATAGGTGTGTTACTGGGTTCCAGCATCAAGGTTTCAAAAGATTCTCACCATTCACACCAATGCGCTCTCTCTCTTTCTCACCCCCACCCCGCTTGTGGATCATAATCTGAGCTCTCAGCAACCCTAGTCGATGTGTCTGTTGCTGGCTGTCATGTTGTCTTCCCATGATACCATGTTTCTTTGTTGGTTTGTTTTGTTTTTTGAGACAGGGTTTCTCTGTGTAACCTTGACTGTCCTGGAACTCACTCTATAGACCAGACTAGCCTTGAACTCACAGAGATCAGGTTGCCTCTGCCTCCCAAGTGCCAGATTTAAAGGCATGCAGCACCACCACTATAGGCCCATGATAGACTTAACCCTCTGAAACAGCAAGCACAATGAGAAACTGCCTTTTCTGATAAAAAGAAAAACCTGATTCTTTGTACTCTCTTCGATCTTGAGATCCTAGTAGGAAGTTGTTTTCCTTAAATCCTTTTATTTTTCTTTTAACTTGTTTAGATATGTTCTATTATTTTTTATATGTGTGTTTGCCTGCATGTTGTGGGGAAACACACATTTTCTATCCACCCCAGACAGGGAGTCCACATAGACCAAAGTATGAATCCCACCAACTTGGTGAACCATGAGTTTTATTGGTGTTACTTACAGGAATATGGGTGAGGGGTTACTTAAAGGAAAAGAAATAATGCAAAGACAGCTGTATCACCAAAGCCCTTCGCACAGCTCACAAGGAACTTGCAGCACACTGCACAGTCTGCACAGTCTGCACACAATTCAACAGCTTGGAGTGTCTTTTTTAAGTGACTCAGCGGATCTAAACTTTTTCCAGGAAGCTGGGCAGGTTTCTGCTTCTTCTAGGCAGGCAGTCTCATCTCAAGTCTTCACAGCTTCTATTGGCTGAATGGCTCTCAACAGCTTGGCTTCTTTACTCCAGGAGGGAAGGGTCTTATGAATCTGGCCAGTTTCAGGAACTTCCTGAAGCTCTTTAGAGTAGTTTGCCTTCCTGATTAAGAAGCTTCCCTGCTGGAATGTTTCAATCTTAGAGGAAACTGTTACACAACAAATGTATGTCTGTGCACCATGAGTGGGCCTGGTGCTATTGAACTTAGAAAAGGGCATCAGATCCCCTTAGCCTGCAGTCACAGAGGGTTGTGAGTCTCTATGTGGTCACTGGGAATTGAACCTGGGTCCTCTGGAAGAGCAGTCAATGTTCATAACCACTAAGCCATCTCTCCAGCACCTTCTTACACCCTTTTTAAAAGGGGGTAACTAACATTATCCATCATCATAAAGTCTCAGAATCATATGTTAGATGGTGTCCTGTGTATAAACTGATGACATGACTGCCTCATAGTGTGGTTGAGGGGAAGGTTTTTATTGTAGATATGAGAGAGATAACAGCCAGAGGCATCGGGAAGAGTCCAGAGCAGAATGAGAAAGTAGACTGGACATGGCCAGGGCTATCTGTGAGATAGGAGGGAATAACGGGGGATAAAGACAGAGAAAGCACAGCAAGTGAAGCAGAGGCAGAGCAAAGGAGGGACATTGCAAGAATAGCAGGGTTATAAGGATAAGGAGTAGCTTGGCGGAAGGAAGCTTGTGAGCTGGAGGGAGTTTAGGGTAGGTGGTAAGAAGGGCTAGGATGTTGGTGTGGAATGTGTAACAGGTACTTGTGATACTGAGTGGGGCTGGAGGCCAGCATGAGCTTTGATACAATAAGGTACCACGAATAGACATATGTTCCCTTTTTTCCAGAGATAAGGAAAGTGACTCCTTTTGGTAAAGGGAAAAATCATTTCCTGAGGAATGTGACTTTTATCTAACCACCAGAAATCCTCCTAGAGCCCAGACTGAGCTCATTTCTGGATATTTGGACAGCCTTTTGGAATTTCCTTTGGACCTGACACCCTAACCATGCCTGACTGTAATCTCAGAACCTCACAACTTTTTCTCTTTAAGTCTCTGGTCAGTTGACACTTGTCACCGCCACCCTGTGTTTTTCTTTTCGCTATCATCACTTCGCATACGAGTGAGAAACAATCATTCTTCCACAGTTGGTGTCTCCTCTTTTCGCTCCTGTCCTAGGGTTCTAGCACATCCTTGGAGATTCAAGCTTTCCTGGTTCCAACAGCAGAGGCTCCATTCTCCCTTTTAATCTGGGAGTTCTGCAGACAGACCAGTAGCCACTCTTATTTCTCCTGGTTTATACTTCTCTCTTTAGTTCCTTCCTGTATGCCTCTCCTTGCCTGAGCAGTGGTAACTCAGCTGACCAAGGAGGGAGGGCTTCTCTTTGGTGGATCTGGTAGTTGATAGCTAGTCCATCAAATGGAACAATCAAGGAAGTGATAGCGAGGACTTGGCTGAGGCTGACCTGTGCCACTTTCATGATCCTTGTCCAAAGAAAAACAACAAACAAATAAAATTGCAAACAATACCAACAATATTCATTTATATCCACTCACTGTTTTATGTCATGATGCTACCGGACTTCTTAGGATTGATGCCTGGGTCCTGGCAGCCTAAGAAATTAGGCTTGAACACCCATCTCTCACACACCCACTGAATAGAAGACAAGAGCGAAGGGCAGAAAGAAGGGATTCCTTCAACATGACCACCTTGGGAAGAGAAACAGTCCAGTCGACTCCCCTGAGTCTATCTTTGAGGCCCTGAGATAAAGTTTTGTCTTCAACAGATGACAAGAAGCACACATAGGCATACAGTCCTGGTCAAGTATGGTCCCTCATCATTGGTCCGTCATCTCAACTCCTGATGCCTGGTCTGTGTTTTAAGATACCAGCACTGTGGTAAGTCTCTGGAAATCAAACTTCCCCTCTGGATTGCACAAGTGACCCAGCCCTCTCTTCCCTGGCATGAGACTGGAGAAATTCCATCTCTGGGAGATCTTTGTAATAGGCTGATGGCCATGAGGAGTGATATAGGAGCCTCACTTTAGAATATCTTTGCTCATGCTAAGACAGTTATACTGGCCCCTCAGATGTGCACTATCAATTTGACTGTATTTCCTAGCTCACCATTAATAATGCTCAAACCATTTTGTTACACATTGAGATGAGAGGAGTGAGATGTTTGAACGCTGGTGATAGAAGTAACTTTGAGTTAACGATCTCAAGTTTCAGTTTAGATGTTGGTTACAATAGCTACAGCACATGACTGTCACATGACTTGATAGAAAGGAAAGGAAGAATATGTCTTCTGAGAGTGGACGCAGAACATTTCCGCTTTAACCATTTAGGGCACTTGCTAGAGTGACACCATCATCAGAAGTAAGAAAAGGCCCAGGCTAGTTTATTCTTGTGTGGGCCACACTGTGTACAGAAGTCAATGGTAAGACACTAAATGCACCATCTGAATACTGTCACTGATGTCTGTGTTGTGTAAAACTAACACACACAACTTCCCTTAATTCCACGTCCAGGGTGTCTAATGTCTTCTTCAATGGCCTCCACAGGCACCTGCACTCTTGGGCACACATCTACATGCATACACATGCAGAGACACATGCATAAACTACACATAATTGAAAAGTTTTATATAATTGTCTGCTACATATCCTGGACACTGCTCTTCCTGATAGTAGAAATCAGTGCAAATGAAATAAGCCCCAGATCATCACAACCAGGCGTGGTTTAGGTTCTTTGCCTTGATAGAGCCATGTTACAAAAATACATTTTATAAGATAAATTTACTTCACTCTATTGCATATCATTTAGCACTTCCCCTCTTGTTTAATATAAATAACACATAATTATTGACACCATAAGGAAAATTTGATGGAAAATAAACAATTAAATTACTTACTTAACTGATAAATTATATAACCCACCTAGCTATTGTTTTTAGGCAGCATATCACTGGGTGGTTTATATGAAGAGAGTTAAGGCTTGTAATTCTCTTCCATTCTAATTTTATATGAAAATTAATCAGCAAGCCCTTCAGTGCATCCCTCTCCTCAGTAACGAAGAATCCTCTCCTACTGAAGCTCACAGAAGCTCCTGACATGTTCAGTCAGGGACAGTCAATCAATACTGTCCTTTTGGTAGTGATTAGGAAAATGGACCGCCCTCCTGGTGCAGGACTTTTAGTGTGAATGGGGAATATTTAGCTTATTCCTTTCCTCTCACTTAGGCTGACCCTGATGTTGCTGAACTTGTGGTCTAGAGTTCTCACACGGTTTTTATATGACATGAAGTCAAAAAAGTTAAAATTTGGTTAACTGGACACAACCATTTTAAACAGGGGCTGGAGAGATGGCTCAGACATTGAGAACACTGGCTGCTCTTCAAGAGGAGGCGGGCTTTGTTTCCCAACACCCACATAAGGCACCTCAAAATTGCCTATAACTCTAGCTCCAAAGGATCCAGTGCCCTTTACTGGCCTTCACAGGCAGCTGTATAAGCATCCCATATACACAGAGACACATAAACAAAGTAAACATTTCTTGAAGGCTCACCAGACACGTGATCTGCATTTTTCATCTTTGCTGTTAGTTTTCTTTTTCTTCTTTCATTAAAACAGAAATCAAGAACAAGTAATTTTAAAATCCAGAATCAAATTTACATCACTTTTTTTTTTAGCCCAACAGAATCTTGTAAATAATCTAGTGTAATTATCCAATTTCCTCTAGTCAACCCTTTTATAGTCTGAAGGACCCATGGAAATCATATAAACAACTCAGATCTTATTCGGGAGACTTGCAAACTCTAGTTTTTAGTTCTTGCTATTTTTGTAGTGTTGGTACTACAACCAAAAAAGGAGAAAAAGAAGGAAAGTGGAGACAGAGAGAAGGGAAGAAGAAAAGAAAAAGAGAAAAGGAAGGGAGGGATAGCAAGGGAGGGAAGGGACGGGAATGGAACAAAACGGGAGGGAAGGGAAGTTTCTGTGCCAGTTCACATATTTATTTAGCAAACCACGTTAAAAAGCTAGGAACATCTTTAGGACACAGAAACAGGTAGGGATTATACAAAAATAAAGCTCTCAGCTTCCACTCCCTAGCATGAACCTTGAGAAAAATATGTAAAGCGATCAATGTTCCTTGTCCTACAGATAATAACATGGGTGCCATAGTGGGAAGAGACATGCCAGACAGGGAGTCTAAGGAAGAGCACCACACAGCTTTGACCTTCCTGTGAATTTTTCTCATGAATGCCAAACACTTTAAGAAACGGCAGCCCAGCAGTGTTTACCTTCTTTTCTCTGACTGAAATGGCGTTTCCGTTTCTGAAAGTAGAGTGAGCTGAGTGTGGCCCTGAAGAGGCTGAGATTGGAGTGTGAGTAGTTCAAAGGCAGCCTGGAATCTACACACGAATATCCTAGTGATTGAAGTGTTTCCTGCTTGTCCAAACTATCACTATTTGCACAATACTAATGAACTAAAACGTCACATCTCACAAATCTACACGGGAGGTGGGGCAGCCTTAGAACTAAGGCTCAGTGTCCCCAAATTAACTAACCAGGAAGCAAAGAAGATGTGTTTGTGGGGTCTGAGGGTGTTAATTTTTGGAGAAAGTGATAGAATCAAAGATCCTGATGCCATAGGTTGTTAGAGGAAAATGTTGGACCCCAAAATGCTAAAGCTGTCAAGTCATAACATTTTATATGAGAGAGAAGAGAGAGAGAGAGACAGAGAGAGAGGTGGTAAAGAAGAAGTTTGGGTTTACTGTTCCATTAAAAGTTTATGATACACTTTGCTCCTGTTCTGAATAAAGGCATCAGACCCTCCCTGCTCTGTGTGAACAGTTAATGTGAAAGGGCTTTACGGATTATAGAGGTTACTACCTGAACCCTACTGTGTGTTTTCATTCAGTTGATGTAAATAATCGCACCTGTACTTTTCCTTTGCTCTGCCAGCCCACAGAGTTCATCACCGCAGCACCAGGCTTTCCCGATGAGTTCTTCAGCAAGATCTTGCAGCTTAAATTTTAGTATTGGCCGTTTACAGGTCACCATCAGCCTGTGCAGTTAGGGCGTTTCCAGCCTAGCTGAGTCACTTGTCACCTTCACAGAGACGGTCTATCTCCTGTTCAATGGGACATCACTGTGATTCTCTTCAGTGCAGTACTGAATCACTAACTTGATAAGGCACACAGGCAGGTTACCCACTGGTACAGCTGAGCTAACTTTGAAGTTAGGAAGCAAAACTGATGTAAAAAAAATTGAGGAGACTGAAGAAGAAAGGGTGAAGGAGGAGATGGGGGTGAGATCTCAGAAAGTTTCCCACTGTTGAGGCAAGGAAAGAAAGAAATTACCACCTTTTTGATTAGAAGAAAACTAAAGCTATGACTGGAAATCTCTAGCCAGACAGATGACGTCACGGCAATGTCACAAGGCACCAGGCACTTCTAGAGGAGCACCGATCTACACAGTCTGAAAGCGTGACAGCAGAACCAAGCCTTAGGAATGGAACCACTGCTAGACGCTTTATGGTGATCCATAAAAAGCAGTACGTTAGGGAAAACATTTTCATCGTTGCAATAAAATAGCATTTTGCAAGATAACAATTTCTTTTCTATTTTATACATATTGGAAAGGAACCGGTATTCTATAGAACAAGAACCAAAGCATAAGGCTACATTCAAATACCAGATAATAAAATTCATTCATGGTAAACATACCTCTTTTGAAAATGGCAGAGATTTTAAATTCTGTAATTAATTTATCTGAAGGTATGGTTCTATGAAAGTAAAACTATATTGCAATTATGATTAATAAGCAATAGTTGGCTTATTTCAATAACATCATCAGGATTTTATTTTTGAAATGTTGTTATTCTTGGCTTTCTGGTGCAGGATCTCAATTGGTAGTCCAGGTTTACCTGGAAATCAGTACACAGCCTTGACTGACCTTGAACTCATAGAACTTCCACACTCTGAGGACTGACATTATGGATATGTGGCAGATGTTTAACCAATAATTTATGACTTAAGATTCTTTGCAGGTTGGCGGGATGGCTCAGTAAGCAAAGATGGCTACCGCCAAGGCCAACGACTTGAGGTAAAGCCCTGGGACATACAGTGGAGGAACAGCATGGACTCCTGGAGTGTTCCTCTGACCTCCGCATACTCCTCACAGCAACCAAATGCACACACTCAATGAATAAGATGTAATCATAATGAAAATACTTGGCCAGATGCACAAGGAACAATATTTGTTCGGTATATGTAAACCATATAAATTTGCACTCAAAAGCAAAATTGTTATTGGTTACAACTGATTTAAGTCACAAAATTCAGAAATCCTTACAGTTGACAAACACTCAAACACTCCCGTCTTTACAAGATTGAAATCTAATTGAGAAGACACCAGTGACAGGGGATGACAAGCCCACACGCCAACAGGACAGCCATCTTCAGCTAGGATAACACAGCCTGCCGACTGGTTGCTTAGAACGATGCTCCCTTGCCACTCCAAACAGAAAGAGCCTGCTTTTATCCTAAAAGCTGGATTTTATTTTAATATATTAACTCATTAACATCTTTCTGTGAGATTTGAATTCAGCGGAAGGGTAAAGACTGTTGACTCTTTCCTTCGTGGGTTCCCATCAGAGTTCTAAGAATTGAATGTTTAAAAGAAATTCTAAGTTTCATTGAACAGAAAGTGGTATTGAACTTGGGATTCACAACCGACGTCCCACATCAGGTGCAGCCATTTGTCCTCAGCATGCCAATTAAAAGAGCCAAGTTAAAGCGGAAAGCAGGAAAGGGGGGATTACTCAATGTACACTGGGAAGAGGGACAAAAGGTCTAGCAAACACTTCAAGTTTGACTTTGGGTCCTTAAGCTTAAGTAGAGGGCCAAGGATGCTCATGTCTAAGCAGTCCTGGCCAAGGTGTGCTCAGCCCATCTTTAGCCCTTCCTTGTCTGGACTTCACGCTCATCTCTAAGGTAGTCTAACAAGTTGTTAGACCTGTGAAATCTCTTTCTGAGGGACAAGATACCACTGTGACTGGGGTCCTTCCCTTCTCTGGTCATGGGATTCCTGATGAATTTCCCATTTCCTTGGGGTCTATTGTCTGACCACTGGCAGACAAAGGTCTTCTTAGAACAATTCCATTTCTGCAGGACTTGTTATGAGGCGGGGGACATTTCAGGGCCACAGAGACTCCTTGCTATGTTTTCCTTTTCTATTCTCATGCTGATTTTAAATTAAGGTTATGCTTTTTTTTTTATAAAGCCTTTGACAAGAGCATCACTTAATTTTTTATTCATTTTGCATACCAACAATAATCCTCCCTTCCTCTTCTCTTCCCCTACCCCTTTCCCCTACGTCCCATCCACTCCTCAGAGAGGGTAAAGCCTCCCATGAAGAGTCAACAAAGCCTGACATGTCAAGTTGATGCAGAACCAAGCCCCTCCCCTCTGTATCAAGGGAATGGGCTACAAGAGGCCAGTTCAAGGGGTATCATTTTTTTCAAATTTCCACCAAAACCAGAACACTCCTATCACCTATATCAGTAATGTGTTTCTGTTTCCCTTTACCTATAAACAATCTGAAATTCTCACACAAACTTGAATGCTGATGTAGTCAACTGGGTTTAAGTTCAACTTAGTTATATACAAAGATCAACTAAGGCTTCCTTATTTATCACAATTTGAAAGGTTAGGCTAATTCCCTTCCTATATTACAGCTATGCATCTGTCAGTTATTAAATGAAAACTAATTATCAGAAGGCGAATTATCAATGTTTAACACAAGAAAGCTTAGTCTCTGATCTGTAAATCCCCACAAGAGTCTACAATGGCAGCTTCATTGCATATTATGACATAAAAATTACCAAAAGTTGCAGATTCCACTTATGCTTTCTTCTGCTCACATCCCTCTTCCCAACTGATCACTTTTTCTAACATTGTTCCTTCTCCCATGACCCAAATATATTAAAAACGCAAAGCTCACTGGACAGTGGGGGAAGGACCAGGGTGGAGGGAACACAGAGCTAAACGTAGAAACATTTAGGGGATAAGACAGAGGGAAAAACATCAAACACCTTAGCTCAAAGAGCTCGATTAATATAGCCTTACTGGGTACCAGACTCTAACGGCAATATAATTCAAGAATATGCATTGTTTAACCTTTAACTTATAAACTGCCAATTAAAAAAAATGGCTAGAACAACATGGATTGAATCATCAAACAAGAGTCAAGTTATTTGAATCTGTTTGTCAAAGAGAGCTAAACAAAGAAATAAGAGAAACAAAAGCAATGGGAGCTTCCGGGTCATCTGTTGCTCATTTAGGAATGAGCAGCAAGCTAGAGCCCATCAAAGGTCATGGGGAGGGAAATCAGCCAGAAATTTACTTCTCGTGCTATGTGTGTAAAGTGGCACAGTAAAGAGAGTGAGTACCACAGCGAGAGCCACGCAAGGATGCAGTAGTGATATCGACTAGCTCCATCACCAAGTTTGGAGCAAATCTACAAGGCTCTTCGTGTTGTGAACTGCCCGCCCACCATCGCCTCTAGCAGAGCCAGCTGAGTGGGAGTCACCTTTTCTTTTCCATTGGAACAACAGGGGTGCACCCAGGAGATAAGGCAGCAGGTACTGTCTGCCTGGACTGGCTAAGGGAACCAACATGAAAAAGTGTCTCCCAGTCACTCTCAACAATCTGCTGCAATTGGATGGCTAAGGCCCATTCTACAGCATCACTGACACCTGGCTGTCACTTCCCAGGGTTTATGGGGGCCCAGCAATTCCTGGGAGGCCAGAGTTTTATGGCAGCAATTAGTTCCTTTTCAGTTGTATCTGTAGAATGTGCCAGCACCATGGTAAGGTCCTGCTCTGCGCCTCTTTGTGAAGACCTGACTGGGGGCTGGACAGCTCTCCCACTGGCGGGCTTTCAACTTGACAGAGCACATTGGCTCTTGTGCAGATAGTCCGGCTCCTTCCTCCCCCAACTCCCAGCTGTTAGAGGTTCTACTTGGCGCATTACACACTGTTCTGTCCAAGGCTCCCCTTTCTGTCTTCTGTCTGATGTGTATAGGGGCTTAACAACTACCACCAATTTTAAGAGCTCACAACTAAACCAGTTATATTGACGTTAGAGTTCTAAAAAAACAAACCCACTCTTTCTTCCGTCTTTGGATGAAGAAGAAGCTTCAGAAAACACCATTGCTGAAAGGTCACAGATATTCATATACCAGATAGTCACATTATGATCCATAACCATAGCAAAATTATGATTATAAAATAGTGATCCCAGGTGGAGGATGGCGTCCAGCCAGTCACAATACAGAATTCCAAAGTTGTTTGCTACTTTTCATTATCACTCAGATCATAGAGACACAAGGAAGGGAGCTCCAAAGGGCTCCATAGTCAGGATGCCCCTGTCTCAGAGAATCATGCGGCTAACACACAGTAGCAGGCAGTATGATAGTGATTTATCCTGATTACAAAGTGACGCTCACTTTATTATCTCCCTTTGTTTTTCACATATTGTTTGTTTTATACTGGCTCTTTTAGCATGTCACCCCTGAGGAAAGTGCTCTGGCCAAAGCTCTCCGAGTTCACTGAGTATGGAGAGACGGAGGTTGAGCTTCAACAGTCAGAAAGCTTTGGCCAATATCTGTCTTGGAATTTTTGTTTAAACAGCGTTAAATTTCAAATCAAGTATGCATGCTGCTGGCAGTGATTCTCTTGGACACTTTATCTGGCTGGTGGTGAATACAGCCTTATTTTACTTAAAAAAGCAAAACCAAACTGGGTATAAATAAACGCACTATGTATGCTTACAGACGAAAAAGAAGCAGGAAATGTCTGAAACAATTTAGAATCTGTATTTTTTCAGCCAGCCAGCATTTATTAAACATCTGTTAGGGGAATCAACATTTTTCTAAGTTCCATGGACAAATAGGAAAGAAAGTTACAGTTCATAGTTTTAAAGAAACTGTCATCCATGTAGGCATAATAATACTCATGTGTAAAACTTTGAAACCATTAAAAGATTAAGCTCAGGAAACACTGGACAAAATAGTGCGCCCCAGTGAAATCCTGTGAAAGACCACTTGAGCAGGTTTGTTTCAACCGTTTCACCTACTTTCAGATTAATGTATTTAATTAATGACCATAGTTTAATGCTCCATCCTACAAGCCAGACTGCCATGAGCAAAGGTCCACAGAAACATGGAAAAACTACATGGATATCAGTCAGGTCCAAGGGAAACTACATTTTCCCAAATTATGGAGTTTAGAAAAAAACAGTCTTCCTCAAGAACTTGTGAAGCTAGATTCCTTCTACTAAAGGGAGTCATGTCCTGTCTCACTGGGAGAAGGGACAAATGGCTATCTGGGGTGCCTATTAGCGTACCAAAAGTGCATGCTGGTCTCTAGGCTCCTCAGTATTACAAGGACCTGTTACACGTTTCATAGTCCATGCTGGCATCCTGGCTCTCTCAACAGTGCTTGCCTCTCCCCAACCCCTATACTAAACTCCATCCAGCTCGGGGGAACCTCCCTCCCCCAGTTTCTCTCTCTCCTTATATCCCAGCTATTTCAGCGGCGCTCTCTCTTACGCCTTCCTCCCTTTGTCAACAGAGTCTTTCTCTTCTCCCCACCTCCCCTTTTATAGTCAAGTTCATTCAGTCTGCTGACCATATTTAGTCTACTCCTTTACATTTCAGCTCTGGATCCTTCCAGATACCACTGGCTGTTCTCTCCCTCATGTCTACAATAAAAACCTTCCCTCAACCATACCATGGAGTGCTGATGCTGTCCATTTATGCAATGAATAGTCTTTCAACTGTATCCATCCCTTGACTCTCAGAACGGAAGTGAGAAAGATGGTGTTTGCGGAAAGCCCAGAGAGGGAAGGAATTCTCTGCTTCCCATACAGATACCATCTTTCAACAATGATAATTTATGTTGATGGGCACATTTGATAACGTAGGTAGGGTTAACCACCTATACATTAAATCATTTGTTCTTTCTGTCATTGATGAGTTCAATCTGTAGCCACAGATGAAGACACTTGTTAGCAATTTTTCTTAATGCGAGCTCTCTATGCAAATTCCCAATTAAGCCAAATCAAAATGAGCTAAATTTAAAAAAAAATAATCCACGTTTAATGGGATTCCTGCACTCTCAGGTGGCCCTGAGGGAGAACCAGGAGGCCTGAAACGCGACCACCAGGAGGAAGGAAAAGAGACCACATGATCCTCTTTTGGAAGCTCACTTAAATACCCTGTGGGAGTGATCCTGACCCCCCCACCCCCGCGTCAGAACTTGGCATGCTGGGATTTGGAGTCCAGACCAATACAACTCCCTGGCCTGGGGGTTGGGGTAGATGGTCTATGCTCCCAGCTTAACAACACTAATACATGATAAAGTAACAAATACTCGCAAACTGTATTTTTGTTACCCTGACCAGAATCCGTATTCTGGACTCTGCAAACAGACTTCGTGAATAACATTCAACAGGAAATGCTAGGGAGTAAGCGTGTGTTCCTAGGCTGTTCAGAGACTCCCTAAAGACTAGAAAAGCAAACGGAAGTTGTTTGCTTTGTTTTAAGATTTATTTTGTTTCATCTGTGCTTATACGAATCTCTGCCTGTGTATGTGCAATACAGTACCCATGGAGGCCGAAAGAGGGCATCAGATATCCTGGAGCTGGAATTATCCACAGCTGTGAACTGACCCGTGTGGACGCTGGGAAGCAAACAATGGTCCTCGGCAAGAGCAGCCATGCTCTTAAGTGCTGAGCCATCTCTCTAGCCACAAAGGAATTTTAAAGAAATCAGCATCTTACCTTGTCTAAGAGGCACCAGACAGTTCCCCAGAGCCTGGACAGCAAAGTGCAAAGACTCCAGGATGTGGCCAGCATCCCAGCTTTCTTGGGTCCTCTCAAGTCAGCACTCCAGGATGTGGCCAGCATCCCAGCTTTCTCGGGTCCTCTCAAGTCAGCAGGAAGTAGTTTCAAAAACTCGATTCCCTCATCATGCCTCACCTACTTCCTCTTTCTAACTTCTCACCTTTTTTTATTAAAAATGAATTTTTTTATTTTTCTTGTTTTTATTGAGCAATATTTCTCATCCCCTTTCCTTCCTCCTCTCTCCCCTTACACCTATCCTCCTACTTCCAATGTTCACAATTTACTCAGGAGAGCTTGTCTTTTTCTTCTTCCTACGTGGATCCATGTATGTGTCTCTGAAATTTTTCCTGAAAATTTCAAGCTCTCATTATTTTTCACTGCTGAGTAGTACTCCATTGTATGAATGCACCACATTTTCCTTATCCATTCTTTGGTTGAGGGGCATCTAGGTTGTTTGCAGGTTCTGGCTATTATAAATAATGCAGCTATGAACATAGTTGAGCAAATGTCCTTATGGTATAATTGAGCATTCTTTGAATATATGCCCAAAAGAGTATTGTAGGGTCTTGAGGCAGATTGATTCCTAACTTTCTGTGTTGGGATGTTGAGGTCTTGCCGCTGTAGAACTACTAGTTTTTAGTGGTGCTCTATTGCTCGTTTTGTTGCTGAGTGTATTCTTACTTTGTTGTCTTCCCAACTCTCCCTCCAATCTGAACAGGTGGAACCTGTATTTCAGAGGGGTTATTTTTCCTCCAATTGGTGTAGCTGGGGGCTGTGGCTCCATTGAATTCTCCTTCAGGTGTAAGCAGGGCAGAGCCTTCAGTGATTCTTCCTCCAGGTGCCTACAGGCTAAAGCTCACTCCTCCGGGTACAAGTTTGGTTATGGCTCCAATGCTTGCTCCTCCAGGTGCAGGCAGGACTGAGGCAGAGGCTCTGGTTGGTGGTCAGATAATTAGTGGAGGCCACTGCTGATGCTGCAGCCCCCCACGCTGCTCTACCAGTGCTCAAACCAAAGGGGGTGATCCTCAAACTGCCTAGACTGCACTGTTTCCACAAAACCTCAGACTCCACCGATTTGAAGAATATATTACCTTGGAGTAGAGAAGGGCTTTCTACGGAAAACTTGCACATCCAAAATGCACAGGGTGATCATGGGCAGGACAAGAAGCCAGCAATAGTGGGTGCCTGGTCCTCTGGTCTGTGGGTGTGGGAGGTGGGCAGTGGAGTCTACCGGGCCCCGAAACTGAGAGTGGGCAGAGACCACGCCCCAATACCTGGCGGCCAGCCCTGCCATGGTCCTCCCGTGTGCTCTCCTCACCTTTTTATAATAAACAAAAGGAAGGAGTGTTAGCATTCAGGCCCCTGCACTGCCCTGTCCTTGATGACCTGGGAGGATATGTGCATGTGTTTGCCAGTACTCAGGCACTAGTCTAGCCTGCTCAGGGCTCTGACTACTTGGTCTCTGTGCGCATGTGCTACACCCCACTTTAAGAGACAAGCTCCTCCCACCGCCTCTCCCTCTGCCTCTCTGCCTGTCTCTCTTACTCTCTGCTTCTCTTTCCTCTCTTCTGCCATGCCTTTCTCCAGAGGCCAGTCTCCACCCTTCCTTCTTCCCTCCTCCCCATCCCCTTTCCCCAATAAAAAGCCCTCCATGTGAGCCCTGTCACATGATGGCATATTTCTCTCACATCTGCCAATTTTTAAATTATAACACTCCCTAGGCTGGACATGAACCTGTGGATGGGCGTGTGGCCTTTCCCAATTGTTCTGCCCTACTTTCTGCCAACAATCATCGTCCGTCTTACCAGAACATCCACCCGATGCAAATAACTTTCAGAATAAAGAACGGGGCAGTGATACGTACTGGTGACAGTGTGAGAGAATCTATTCCTGAAATATTGACACAGCGCACAACAGCACAGGCAGAACCCCGAGCAACTCAGGCAGCACAGGTAGCTTGAATAACATGGGCAGTATGGGCACCATGGGCAGTGTAAGTCATGTGGGCAGTACAGGCAACATAGGCTATGTGCACGGCATATAGCAGGGGAAACATGGACAGCAAAATGGGGAAGCTCATTCGTGAGTGTGTAAGGACAACAAACTCTGGGGCTTGCCATATGCAATTTCAATGTTTGTGGGTGCCAGATACAGCAAAGCAACTCTGTAGTATCAACTTCCCGTGGCTGGCACAGATGGATGGCCAGTACAAGGAAAGTCTGGCAACTTGGTAAGGCCATGTAACAAAATAGTAATTTTAAAAGGCATGGAGATGGCACTCAGTGGTAACTACTTTCCCAATTTACATGAGCCTCTGAAACCACTCACACTACTACAGAATGAAAGAAAGTAAGATACAAGAAAACAATTGGAGAATCCCACTGCCCATTTCTACCTATGGACATTTAAGGACACAACAGTGACAATTTCTGATTGCCAACAATAAAAGGAGATTAATGTAATGTCATACTTAAAGTTGTTTTGATATTAGATATTAGATCAATAAATGAATTTTGTCGTGAAACACTAAAAATATAAATTTGGTATCATTGAACATCTTGGATGGTTATACCTGTAATCCCATTAATTGTGCAGCAGAGGCAGGCTGATCTTGACAAGTTCAAGGCGAGCATAGGCTGCAATGGAAGTTTTAGGGAATCCAAAGTTACATAGTGAGCTCTTGTCTCAAAAGAAACACACACACGCGGGGGGGGGGGGGGGCGGGTGAGCATTTAGGGAATCACTTAAACAAAAGTTTTGAAGTCTATGGCTCAGCTCTCAACGTTGCCCCAGAAAACCAACTCTGGGAAATAGGTGGTAGCCTTGTAAGAATCAGATTTAAGGAACTCATCCTCATTACTAGAGGAAGGTGTCTGTAAATGTCATGCCATGTGCAATAACTTGGCCCAGTGACTCTTAATCTATAGCCATTTATCAAAACCACAAAGGGATTTCTCAGGAATGCACAAGCCTGCCCACTCTTGTCCTCTCTCTTGTTTTCTCTTTCTATCCCTGTATGCACAGTCCCCATGAGATGGGGGAGGAGCACGTATGCATATTCGTAGAGACACATACCACAGAGATGCGTGCACACACACACACACACTAGTTCAGTCTCACCAATTAATTTTCAACAAACACTTATTGAGTAATGATGTGTATGAGCAACTCTTCTAAGATCTGAACACAGCAATAAACAAAGGAAATGAAAGCCCTCTGTGAGGATGTTTATTATGGTGGAGAAGAAAGACAGCAAAGGATAGTGTATTAGATGTGAGAAAATGGCATGAAAGCAGACTAGGAGAATGGCAGGTTTACAAAATCCCAATGTTTTTATAATCAAGACTTAAAAATTTTTAAAATTCTGTCACATATTTGTCTATTATTTATTTTTATTTTGCCATATATGCATATATGTATATATCCCAATCATTAATTTTAGACAGCTGTAGGGGAAAACCTGAGGTACTGATGGATAAAAGTAAAATGCCATTTATCTCGCCTTTTCTGTGTAAACTTCATCTCAGGGAAATCAAACAGACGATGAGAAGAAATTACGCTTTTTAGAATGTCCACAAAACATAAAACGATCCAATTAGAGCAACATCCATTTTACAGCAGAGAGTAAAAGAACCCATCTGAGAAATGCCCAGAGTGCTCAAAAAAGTGGATGACAGAGTTGTTAATAGACTGTTTGAGCGGAAAGATGATTGATACATGATCAAAACCTACCCTGGTGAATTTGTTGTCAAAGAACAGGAACGCACATAATGGCTTACAAAATAGTCTGGCCAAAAGAATCCTACCTTGAATACAGTCAAGCCTATAGCCATAAAAGGAAACTTACAAACATGGCAGAGACAGACACAAAGATCACACACTTAGTTACACTGAATCCTGAGGCTGTCCATACAGCATGGTATTTCTGGGGCCAATGGAAAACACATATTTCTTGGGTATTACATTTTTCCTGTTTGTTAGATATTTCCTTGTGTTTGGAAATTGTTAAAAAGAAAAAAAGCAAGCAAGCAAACAGAACCCTATCTTCTAGTAGAAATTAGTAAGAAAAATACACACTGAGGATCAACTTAGAGACTAAAATAGGAACCTCAGAGGTAAGCTTCATGAAGAGAATATAAGAGATGGAAGAGAGGATCTCAGGCATTGAATGCATGATAGAAGAAATGGATACCTAGGTCAAAAAAGTTTTAAAAATGCAAAACAAAACAAAAAACATGGCATAAAGCATCCAAGAAGTCTGGGACATAGTGCAAAGATCAAATCCACCAATAGTAAGAATAGAAGAAGACACCCAGTTCAAAGACATAGAAAGTGTCTTCAACATAGTCATAGAACAAAATTTCCCTAACCTAGAGAATAAAATGCCTAATAAGGAGTAGAGAGAACACCAAATAGATTAGATCAGAAAGGAAAGTGCCCTGGGCACCTAATGATCAAGACAGTAAACAAAAAGAACAAAGAAATAATATTTAAAAGTTGCAAGGGGAAAAGAGCAAGTAACTTGCAAATGCAGAATAACACCTGACTTCTTAACGCATACTCTGAAACCCAGAAAATCTTGGACAGATTGTTATAAACTCTAAGAGATCACAGATAACACCCAGCAAAACTTTCAATCACAGTATATGGAGAAAGTAAGGCATTCCAGTATAAAATCAAATTTAAACAATATCTATTGAAAATACATCCCTAGAGAAGGTGCTAGAAGGATAACTCCAATATAGAGGTTAGCCACATACAAGACATCACAAGGAAT
Organism: Chionomys nivalis; assembly: GCF_950005125.1. Lineage (NCBI taxonomy): Eukaryota > Metazoa > Chordata > Mammalia > Rodentia > Cricetidae > Chionomys > Chionomys nivalis. The sequence goes on from NC_080109.1 coordinate 34,047,252, forward strand.
AAATAATCCCAAACTACCAGCAAATCAAAAGAGGGATAAAACACACACACACACACACACACACACACACACACACACATTAACCATATTTTATTCACATAAAGGTGGGGCCAGAAGATGAACAGATGAAGAGGAGCCTGCCCTGTAACTTGACAGACAATTATATTCTTCTAGAAGCCCTGGGAGCTCTTCTTTGTATTATTTGTATTGTTATCTGACAAAAGCAACACATAATGTTTGATATCTTTCCTGAAATCAGAAGTTAATTAGGCCAATATTAGAGACAGCCAACACCATTTAATCCTCTGTCAGTCCTCTAGATGGCACGGGCTTCAGCACTCTGATCTTTCCCCCATTTCATTAATTTTACAACTATATTATATAAAATCAGGTTTTACACTTCCAGTTCAAAGACAATCAAATAAGTGGCCGTGAAGTTAAGAACCTGGGGTTTCTTACAGATTTAAATTTAGTGTTGTGTACGACACCACAGACTGATACAAGATTCAAAAGGATTGAAACAAAACAAAACAATCCATGGGGCTTATGTTAAAAAAAAAATAGAGACAAAACAGTATAAAGTCTTTCTCAGTCACACACACACACACACACACACACACACACACACACCACGCCGCACCAAGGAAACAGTAACGACAGCATCATGCTAGTCATGTCAAATCATTAATAAAAACATTCTGCAGTTGGCTGACTCTGAAGCAAATTGTGAGGCTTGTTTGTGGACGAGACACTTGGACAGTCCTGGGCATGGTATCATGTGTGTATTTATGCCTCGGAAGAAGTCAAACTGCTTGACAGGAGCAGAAAGTGGATGGGCATGGAGGGCCATCCTTAGGAAACTGTCCGTGTGGGTGAGAGGATACATTGGCTGTTCTGTACAGGTGACCACCTACGCTTGGTGGCTGCTGGGTGAACCTCTCCTGCATCGACCTTTTGATGCATGTGGGTGAACTTGAGTATAGGCGATGCAATGTGAGTTCTAATTGGTCTTAATAATAAAAACCCGGAGTCAGATAATGGAGTAAATGCCAAAAGATCAGAGAGACAAAGGAGCAAGCCACAGTCACTTCTTACCTCACCAACTCCACAGCCTGAAAGGGGCTCCTGTCTCTACAAATCCTAAGGCTGAATGAGTCCTAGATCCTATCTCCACCTACCTTATATTCCTGTCTCTACCTCCATAGTGCTGGGATTAAAGGCATGAGCCTCCCAAGTACTGGGATCAAAGGCATGAGATCAAAGTGCTGGGATAAAAAACTGTGGGCCACCATTACCCTGCTCTGTTCCTCTTTTAAACTGGTTAAATGTCATTGTAACCCAGAGTAGCCTTGAACTCTTGATCTCCGCTCTTCCCCCTCTCAAGTGCTGACATTAAAGGTGTGTGCTCCCACTGCCTGGCCCCTATGGCTAACTAGTGGCTAGCTCCACCCTCTGATCCTCAGGCAAGCTTTATTTGTTGGAGCACAAACAAAATATCACCAAAGCAACTGTGAAGGTCACACTATGCTGAAATAATCACTTAAGAGATTTCTAAAGTGACTTATTGAAAAAAAAGAGCCTCTTTACTTTTGTTTGTGCATCTAGGACTGTGTGACCCAGGGTTCCCTCAGCACAGATGGAAGCGACCAGGTTGTTATAATCAAAGCAAGCGGGAAATCATTGGAGAAGATTCAGAAGAAACGCTGCAGGATCGGGCTGACCGTGTAAAAAGCGTTTCACCTCACTTTGACAACTGTATGTGAGCTGCACTGGGGTGGCGTGGGGGCAGCTGGGTAATCAGCATCCATTCTGCCAGGTCCTGCATGCTCTCACCCTCCTGTGTTCCCATCTTTTTCCTGTCTTTGGTAGAAGCAAAGGGCAGCCTTCCCACGTGCTGATGCAAAGTCCCACCACTCCATTATCCATCGATTTTTGCAGTCAGGGGACCAAACTCAGGTCTTTGAGCAATCAAGGAGAGCACTCTGCCATTGAGAGCCACCCACAGCTCTGTATCCTCCTTATTCATTACATATAGCTGAGACTAAGACGGTGGAAGAATCGGAAGCAATGCTACCTGCCCTGAAATTAAAGTGTACTGTGTTCTTAGGCCACATTCTAGACTTGTAGTACCAATAGACCCGAGGGAGGAAAATAAACCTGATGTCTTGTTTTATCCTATATTGCTGTATCTATAAATACAGACGTGTGATGTTTAGTTTTGAAATCCTCACATTTGACTGTCAAGTTTATGGTTGAAAATCCTCACCACATTGAACTCAGTATTGCACATACTAGTCACTGCTTGGACGTGTGTGTAGTCGTTGCCAAAAATGAACTGCACATTCTGACTATGGACTGTTCCATCAATGGTTCACTGCTTTTTCTCTTTAGAGTTGATGGAGTTTGTCAAGAGGCTGCTGAAATGCCAAGAGACATAATGTTTATCTTATATAGAACAGGCTAGATGGAGTTCATGTTGATGGGGCAAATTTGTTAACAGACTGTCAACTGCATGAAGTTCTGACGTCACTGGTCCTTTCATCTCTAGGTTCCAGCAGTGACAGCACAGGAATTGAGCATACAGGCTGAGCAACCCTAAGGACAGCAACTCTCATATATTTCTAGCCTCTATCCCCTCTTTCTTTTTTTTTTCTTTTTTTTTTTTATTAATTAATTTATTTAATTATTAAAGATTTCTGCCTCTTCCCCGCCACCACCTCCCATTCCCTCCCCCTCCCCCAATCAAGTCTTCCTTCCTCCTCAGCCCAAAGAGCAAGCAGGTTTCTCTGCCCTGTGGGAGGTCCAAGGACCACCCACCTCCATCCAGGTCTATTAAGGTGAGCATCCAAACTACCTGGGCTCCCACAAAGCCATTACGTGCAATAGGATCAAGAACCCATTGCCATTGTTCTTCAGTTCTCAGTAGTCCTCATTGTCCATTATGTTCAGCGAGACCGGTTTTGTCAGTTGCCCCGCGACAAAACCGGTCTCGCTGAACATCCCCTCTTTCTGATGCTTCTGCCTTCGCCAGTTCTGAGATGTCATCATGAGACCAACTTTTCTTCATTTCCTTTTTCCATTAAGACTTTGAAGCCGTCACCCATCCTATTCCAGATTCAGTCCAGCCTCGAGATTTCAGGGAATAGAAACTCACAGGAAAAGTTAAGAAGAGCAAAGAAGAGAATAGCAAGAAGGACTGGAAAGTACAAGCAAAAGCAGATGAATGAAAGAGAAATAGGATTCTGTTTACCCAAAGTGAGAGGTTATGGCATGCCATCTTGGATCAATGTTTCCTGACAGGGGTGTCATAAAGCAAAGAATGGGAAGGAATTGTTACAATGAGGGCCACAATGAGGACCACAGAGTGGGAAGAACTCATCACAATGAGATCAAGGACAGAGACACAGGGTCTTTTCTGTTCCTGACAGTCACGGGTAGAGTGACAGTGAGACACTAAGGACCCACACTCACCATCACTCTTTGAGGAGTGAGGTAGAGAAGAGAACCCACCACAGACCTCCTCCTCCTTTAGGGACCTCTTATGTATTATTTTTACATTCAGCAGAAATGCAGAAAACCCCAAACTACAAAACCTGTCTTCATTTGTAGCTGGTTTCTTCTATCCTGACTTCAGGAGAGAAGAAAGCTGATGTGTGGACTGCTCGTACCTGCCATAGACAGAAGGCTACAGAAGCAAGACCAAGGTCAGCAGAGGAGGCGGCACCCAGTCTAATCCAAAAGTTGTGTGTGTGTGTGTGTGTGTGTGCGTGTGTGTGTGTGTGTGTGTGTGAGAGAGAGAGAGAGAGAGAGAGAGAGAGAGAGAGAGAGAGAGAGAGAGAGAGACCAAATAGCAGACCATACCTTCTATGTAGGAACACCTTCCAAAATCTTTTGGTCTGTAAGTCCACACAAGTCTTCATTTCCCCCAAGGAAATCGTCGTCAATCAGAGGATTTATCTTCCTGTTTTCACAGCACAAGATACTTCATTTCTCTCCAATGAATGTTTCCAGTTTCCCCACAATACACCATTCAGACTGGATACAGAGAGCGTGCGGGGCCGTCTGTTTCTTAGGCCGTAACTGTACAGTGGAGATCAAGGCAAGACTCATCCGTCCAACAAACACAATCTATACATTTATTTATCTCAAAACAAGAAAAACCTTAACTACCAGGTTATAAAAAGTTGCATCAATTCAGTAGAGGACCAGATTCTATTCAACATGAAGCAAATTGCAAAAGTATTCATAACTAATTGAATGGAATCATGGAGATTAAAAATAAGCAAAAGGTTTGAAACTAGAAAATCTATAGCCTTGTGTCCTCTTCTGTGTCTCATGTGTTCTTTGCACACATCCCATCCTTCTGTATCACCTACTAACCCTGTGTGGTCTGCTTTTTAAATGTCATTCCACACCCACTCTTATGCCTGCTTGCATTTAAGATCCACAAAAGAGGATGAACAGGTTTTAGTTTTTACTGTTGTTGTTTCTGAGTTTGGGTCACCTAACTGAATGTACTTTCTGAGTCCATTCATTTTCCATCAAATTCCATTTTTACAGTTGGAAAATATTCCATGTTGTATATGTACCATATCCCCACTGTCCGTTCACCTGTTCATGGACATTTGGGGTGTGTTTTTATGCCAGAAATGCACATAGAAGTGTAATACCAGTGAAGTGTGAAACCCTAGCCAATGCTTCGCAGCTTCAGAATGCCTATTCTGATTACTAAAGGTCATTGAGATGTGCAGAGTTTGGGACAGGACATTGTTTGAGTGGCCACCGTAATCCAGATGTGTGATATTTTTATTTGTGAGTTCATTACAATAAAGCGATCTTACTTATAGAACACAGTATTTAGAAAATTAAAACAAACAAGACCCATCTGGCAAGATGGTTCAGCAGATAAAGGTGCTTGCCATAAAACCTGACAACCTGCCTTCAGACCCCAGGACCCACAGAGAGGAAGGAGAAAAGTGACTCTCAAAAACTGTCCCCTGACCTCTGCAATGTGCTTCTGCACATGCATGACCCCCAAACACATACACACAATAGATAAATAAATATGAGTGTAACACAAGCATACTTACTTTGTGCTTTATTTTTAATTAATGTTTTATTAACTTTTTTGAGTAATTTACACAACGTATTTTGATGATATTCACACCCCTCTCCAACTCCTCCAAGATCCATCCCCATCCCTTACCCACCCAACATCGTGTCCTCTTATTTTTTTTTCCGAATCCATAGAGTCTAATTTGTACATCCCAAACCGTCCTCAGTGTGGGGCTACCGCCTAGAGTGTGTTTGACTTGCAGAGGGCACACCCATAAAAAACACTGGCTCTTTTTCTCAAAGCAGCTATCAAGTTCCAACAGCCCCTTAGCTACGGGTGGGACTCTGTCTACCAACCTACCATCCCTGTGCTGAGATTTCGTCTGAATGGAGCTTGTGAAGATCATATGTGTGCTGACTTAATTTCTTTAAGTTCACATGTGTACTGCCCTGGAGTGTCCGAAAAACACCATTCGGGTATAGTTAGCCACCACCACTTGCCTTTAGAATTGTTCTGCCTCCTCCTCCACACTGATCCTTGAGCCTTGGGATGAGGGAATATAAATGTCCTACTTAGGAATGAGCGTGCTGCAATCTTTTATGCAATGCACAGTGGCCGGTTATGGGTCTCCATGTTAACTGGAATCTACTGCCCAAAGAAACTCTTTGATGAGGGTTAAGAAACGTACTAGTCTATGGTCTATCAGTAAGTCATTAGACGTCAGTTCAATACTATGACCGTTGAGAATAGTAATAGCAGGTTCTTCTCTACGGCCTATGAGCTACCAAGCCAGAAGTCACAGCACACTTGAGTGACAGATCATGGGGAAATCACACTGATACTAACCCAGAAGCTTCCTTCCTACTGGTTATCTTTCATAGTGCTGGAGGATGCTCTCCAGGCTGCCAGAGGAGAAAAGGATTTATTAATCTTAACCAGCTCTGAACCCAGGAAGCTAACATAGAGATGACATGGGGAGATATGCCCACTGGTACAACAGTGGCCCAAATGTTATAGGAATAATCAAGCTTTTTCTGGTTGGATTTAAGGCCCACGCCACGAGACAGAATATGTACATGCCTGGCAACATTATTGAAGTGCCCCCCCCCCAAAATGACTTTAAAAACACACACTAAAATCATCTCAAGGGATTCCAAGTTATTATCAATCAACCCCCTGAAGACTACCCAGGCCACTTCACTTAGGACAGGGTTGTATTAAACAAAATAAATTAGAGATTTGCTGCTTGTTGGTTAACAACTAAATATCCTTAACACTTTTATCACCTGAATTCTAGAAATCAGGCCGTTGGCAGTCATCTCAGAACAGGCTGCCAGGAATTGGCTGGATGAAGCAAGACAAAGCAGAGAGAGTCCTGGAAGCTGAAGTGGTATTTCAGCTTGGCGCCTTCTGCGGTAAACTCCACCTAAGGAGTCCAGAGCAGAGCCCACGTTAGCTCTAACATTTCCCTCAGTCCATCAGTGAGTGTTTCTCCAGACGCTGGGCACAGATGCTCAGGAGCCCTCAGGAAAAGGATCGCTTTGGCCAGAGATTTCTATTCTGTGGAGTACTAAACCTCTCAAGTCTAATGATTCCATACATTGTGGTTGTCTATGCGTTTCTGCTCCTTCCAACGCTATAAACACAGAAGTCTCTGCCTACAGTAGAGGGATTGAGAAGGCAGAAATGGTAACTCCCTTTAGGGGACAGCAGAATGAAGCCAGAGTCTGACATGCCTTCTCACAGCGTCCCTTCTCACAGATACCACAAAAACGCTTTCAAATGAACACAGGAAGAATGCAGTCCTGGGCTAGTCTTCTCTCATGTGACTCCCCCTGAAGCCTCAGCTCAAGAAGCGGGAAGCAGGAAAGTCCCAGCATGCCCTTGGTTCAGCCTGGGCTGAGATGGGACACCAGGAGCCCTTGATTTGGGAAATGCATCGTTCCTGTATTTTACCCACAAGAAACCTTTTGAAGCCCAGGCCAGAGCCCCAGGTGAGCCCTTTCCCAGACCCAGCAGTGGCCTTGTTAGGCCGTGGTATTCATATGTTATCAGCACGCACTGGTGGTGACTTCCTGTGAGACCTGAGAACACAAGAGCTGGACTCCAATGCTTTGTGCAGCTTGCCCAGGAAAGAACACGGAGATTGTTCATTCATTAAACAAATGCTGACATCTTCTAAATATTCATACTGTGTGGCCCTGAAGAGTCAGCTTTCACCATTTCCATTCGTTTTCCAGAAAAATATAGTCAACATTAAGTATTAATAACTGAGAAACTATGTTAGCAAAGTGAAACCAAGCTGGAAATCTGTTCGCTTAGATTCTTTGCCTCTTCCAACAGCTGACAACTTATGGTTCTAGGAGGGTTGTTTGTTTGTTTGTTTGTTTTTCCCTCTGTGTATCTGTGTCTCTATAAATCCTGGCTCTGGTCATCTGTGTAACATTCAAGAAAGGAAGTGGGGGCATCATCACCACCCCTTCTTCACAGACTTGCCTGCATAAAGAGGAAGTTGAGGGTGGAGCTGGCAAAGGGACTGCTCACCTGTGAAAAGAACTTGCTGCTCTTGCAGAGGAGCTGAGTTCAAGTCCCAGCACCAACATAAGGCAGCTCACAGCTGCCTGTATAACTCCAGTTCCAAGGGATCTGACACCCTATTCTGTTTGCTTAGGGCTCCTGTGGGTGGGCACGCACGTGTGCGCACACAAACATACTCACACACGGGGTGGGGGGGCGGAACTTAATAGTTTGGGTTTTTTTTTTTTGTTGTTGTTGTTGTTTTTTTTAAAGAGGGCGAGTATAACCAAAAGCTTGACTTCAAGTGTTGTAAACGCTGATAGCCACACAAAACTCTGTTTCCCCTGACAGATGCTTCTGAGAATCACTAAACTGTGGGGATAGTTGTATCCCACACGGAGGACAAATGTTATTATCCTTTGCTTTGACCAATTGCTGCAGGCTTTAACAAATGCCCAGACAGAGGCTGTCTGCATGAGAAGAACTTTAGCCAGCATAGGGCAGAAAGGGCACAAAACCCTGACAGACAACATGGAGAAAAGACAGCTTCTGGGTTATCATTAATCTTCCTTTTAAAACACACCATCTTTTAAAAGTTCAGCGTTCTGTCCCTTTCTTCAAATCTCTGAGTGTTTTGTCTTCTCTCTGGCACTTTCAATCCTTGCTGAGGGGTAAGCTTAATATACTATTCTGGTATTTATAGAGCTTGTAAAATATAATTTTCAAACCTGGATTCCAACCAAACTTGTAATTGAACCATAAACCTCAGCTTTCAGATTCTTCAGATAAACCACATTTCTATGGCACTGAAGGCCTCCAGCCGTGACTGAAGTTGCGGCTTGCCCCTTGATTAGAAAGGAGAAATTGAGAAATTAAATTTTAGTTATTTTCTGCTTACGGTAAAGAAAAAGTGTAGAGAACATGAAGGGCATTTCAAAGACTGTTGAGTGTCAGCAAGGCAAAACTGGGATGCAGCCACCAGCAAGCTAGACCCACAGCAGAGGTGCAGACCTCCGCCAGCAAGCTGGGGCCACAGCAGAGGTGCAGACCTGTAACCAGACCTAGGTCAAGAATGGAAAGACCCCACAGACATGTACCACTTCTTCTCTTAGAATGTAAGATGGGCGTCCACAAAGTTCACGCACAGAAACCCTGCTATAGAGTTACAAAAAAATAACAACATTAATAAATCTCATAAAACTGCAGCTTGGCCATTGTGTGGGGGGCAGTATTCACAGCTCTCTTGGGTGCAGCCCGTGGCAGGGGGTAAAGACCCTGAAATCTCACTGCTCATTGCCTCTTGTGAATGATCTAATGCCAATGTGAAGTCAGGAAGCTGGCGTTTGACATCAGAGATGACCACAGAAATGACACCCGGGGAAGACTGGGCAGCCACTGCCAGAGCTCTGGCAGGGCACAGGGTAGTGGTAAAGTCTGTTTTATCAGGACTGGCTTCCCTTCCCCTTTATAGGTGTATCTCAGCCAGAGGGGCTCCTACAGGGACCGGCCACCACTCGCCATCTGCAAAAACAACCGAAGTGTTCATGGAGAAGCCTAGTGTGGCGTAAGAGAGGCCATGGAAGGTGGGATGTGTTAGGAAACCGACTGTTCACTGTGAACAAGGAACAGAAGGAGGAATTAGGCTCGAACATTTGTACACATCAGCGCCGACACTGTTCACACGGTCAGCAAAACCAGGGGCTTTCCCACCTGCCCTCGCTCCTCAGAGCTGCTCCTGGAAAAGAGGGAGGGGTCTTCAGTTCCTCACGTGACACTTCCCTTCCCGTGGTGACATCATGGCCGCCCCTCTGAAATGACAGTGAGCAGAGAGGTGAACACAGGTCTCCAGGAGACACTTCCACATCAGCCTTCATCCACTCAGGAGAGTGGTGGCAGCGTGATCTAACTGAAGGGTGATCTCCCCTTAAAGCAGCCATCACCTTGACAACTGTATTAGGGGTGGGGAAGGGACAGAGATTCTAGAGTGTGCACCTTGTTGAACAAGCTGCAGCACCACCATCTGTTCCTTATTGGCTAGTTTATCTCTGACTTCACAGGTGCCTTAGTGATGATATTGAGTTCAAAACAAAATTAGGGAGGATAAAGAGATGGCTCAGTGGTGTGCACACCTAGGTCTGCTCTTTCAGAAGGTAGAAGTTTGAGTTCCAGCACTCACATTGGGTGGTTCACAACTGCCTAGAACTACCACTCTGGAGGATCTGACGCCCTCTAATGGCCTCTGTGGGTACTGCACACACTTGCACATACTAAACACACACATACATAGAAATTAAAAATAAATTTTTAAAATGGAATTAGAATATTTAACATATTAGCTATACTTTTTTGTCTCCTGTTTAGATATAATTAGATCTAATTCTTCCATTTGTTCACTGATTTCATTATGTGTGGGGGATTCCGCTCCATAATGCTCCATAACATCAAGTTTTATTTGCTTCATTCTTCGTTTCCTATCTGCTGAAGGCTCCCTTTTATGTGTGAAATTAATTCACTGTTTTTCTTACACATAGAAAGAAAAAATCTCCCTGAGCTCTTTGTTCTCTTCCCAAGTGTGTGTCTCCCCAAGGAGACACAACCATGTCTTCAACTCGTGATAATCAGGCCTCGAGGTCACCAATGCACTGTGCAAGCCGCCCTCCCAAGGTTACTGATGCTCCAGTTGCAGACGCTGGTGAAAGTCTGGTCCTTCTGCACTGTGGCTTTTGCTCAGGAGTAACTGTGCGTTGTGTGTCCTCTCTTCCTTTGCTCTGAATGTACCCGTTTTTCTGGGGGTGACCCAGCTGTGTCTGTGTCTCCACTTGGCTTCACCAGCTCTTCCACTCTTGACTTGTGCTGTTTCTTCCCCTTTTATTCCTCTGTTCTCTTCTGCTGCATAAGAGTACAAGATTTACTGTTATGACTTCCATGCCCAGTTTTCCCCTATGACAGCCAATTGCTTATCTCCACCTTGAGTCCTAAGCTCTAAATCACACATTTGGTAACTCATCTGACCTCTTACCAGGTGGGCAAGACACACGAGCCGTGCAAATCAGCTCAGATCATTCCTCCCAGCATCCCTCCGAGATGGGAAGCATCGGAGAGGGGCTTCGTTTGAACTCATCATCCAAGCAAACACACCAGGACCCACCCTTGGTCCCTTCACACACACCCCCGCCCCCGTTCAGTTAATCACCAGCATCTCATCGACAAAGACGAAGGCATTGCTCACTCCATCTCTTCTCTCAGTTGTCGTGGTTAGTCTGCATGTACACTTGCCAGTGTGAAGCATGTTTCTGTGTATATGGATATACAAGTGGGGGGTGCACGTTCATGTGTGATCACATGTGTGTGTAGGCCAGAGGAAGTCTTATAGAAATGCTAATTTCTGGCCTATGTGATAGCTAGCATACAGGTAGATGCGGATGTGACTAAAGGCCATTCACCAGGGTTACCTAGGATACAGCCTAATGTGTTTTTCCGCTCAATTTATGGGATGATATATAAACTGTTTGGAGAATAAACTGGGGAGATCTTGCCCTTCCATGACGACCGTGTTAGTTGTGTCTGATTATTCCTCGCGACTCCGTACCAGTCCAGTTAGGGAAGATAATTATCTGTGTTGGACCCACACGGGCTTCAACATAATGGTGCCGGTAATGTGGTGCTGACTACTGAACCCCAAGATTAAAGATAACGTGGTGCTGACCACTGAACCCCGAGACGAATGCGGGAGGAAGAAGTACAAAGAAGAACGTGGTGCTTACCGCCGAACTCCATGAAAAGCCGGAGAAGGGACAAGATGAGAGAGACCATGAATGCTGTCTGCTGAACCCCAAGAGAAACGGGAGGAAGGACGGAGGAGAACATGAGGCTGATCTGCTCCCCAAAAAGCAAGGAAGAGGTGACCAAATTGTGAGGAACCCGCGAGAAAAAAAATCGGTGGATGCGTGAGTAATAAATGCTCAGAAATAGAGATGTAAGATAGAGAAAGAAATGTAGAAAAGCAGGACAAAATTTAATTCGGGAGTAAAAAATTTGTAAATAACTTAGATATATGGGGTAAGAAAAAAGTATTCAGTTATATATGTTGGTAACTAAAGGGAGAGCAGAGCAGAAACAATGACAAAGTTATTGAGAATCTGTAAGAATGATAGACGCAGAATTGCAACTTTTATTGCTTGGTAAAATGGATAGGAAAGGTAAAGGAAAAATGACTTTTGGCCTAAGAATCACAAAGTTACCGCTGAGATTGAGGTGCCACGTGCGCACAGTAGCCAGCAAACCTAACACCTGCTGGCAAAAGGCAGGCAGGAGCAAGAGTAAGTTTAGAAAGCAAACTTAACCTCACACAGTCTATAGAACAGAGGAGAGGATTCAGAAACTCTCCTAATTTTATGATTTACAAGTTAAAATAAAATTTAAAAAAAGATAGTTAAAAATCCGCCCATCAGAGCTCTGAAAGGCAGTGTAACAAAGTGAGCCTGTGTCCGACCCCCCTGCCATGCGGCGCAGCTTCAACTGAGAAAAAAAAAACAGGTTTAAAATTAAGATAGCCTCTGAGATAAACAGGTTAAAATGCTTCTTTTTTATTTCACAATTTTGCTTCTTTGTCAAAAGTCCGCTGTTTGTAGGCAGGTAAATTCGTATCCAAGGTGGATTGATTTCAGTAATATGGTTCTGCAGTAAAGTTTAAAGACAGATTGTGATGCATTCAAAAGTTCCTTGATTGTACAGGATTTTAAGATTGTTTAGGCTATCCTGAGTTTTTGTTTTTTCTCATAAGGTTGAGGATTGTTTTTTCGGAGTCTGTAAAGAAATTTGTTATAATTTTAATGGGCATTTGCATTAAATCTATGGGTTGCTTTCAGTAAGATTGTCAATTTTGCTATGTTGGCACTGTCTTTACAAGAAAATAGAAGCTCTTCAGGAGATCGTCAGGAGAAAAGACCCTGAGATGCCCTTCCATCATGATCGTGTAAGCTGTGTCTGATTGCTCCTCGCGACTCCGTATCAGTTCAGTTAGGGAAAATAATTATCTGTGTTGGACCCACACGGGCTTCAACAGGTACCCATCTGAAGTCCCTCTAAGCTCAGTGACTTCTGGACATGTGCGTGCACTCAGGGAAGTTCCCCCTTTCTCCCCGCTGGTTATCTTTGATGCCCACTACTGCCAAAAGCCCCTGTGAAGCAAAGGACACCCGTGCATGTCCTAGAGACACCCTCTTGTCTTAAGACTAGGTTTCGTCGTGTAGTCCAGGCTAGCCACAAATTCAAAATCTTCCAGCCCCTGTCTCTCAAGGGCTCAGATTACAGGTGTATACTATCATGCAGCCCACACATGACTTTTTTTTTTATAAAGTTAATGGGATTAAGCAGGGAGTATCTTATACTTTATATCAAACATATGGTTGGACTTTGTGGCAGTGTTTTTTAAAGAAATTTAAGAGGTGTTTTAACTTTTTCCCCCCAATAGAAGGCCTCTTCACACAAAGTCACACTGACTTTGGCTTTTATTGTCTGCCCTGCCTGCAACAGGAATAACGCTACTTTTTAGTTAATTGAGTTCTGTGGTGTGGATCTGATAAGCCTCTCTCTCCTCTATTCAGAGATAAATCAGACAAATGGATGTTTATCAAGAATGTGAAAAGGAATTCATCTGGGGCTGAATTCCAAGTCAAAGACATTTCAAGCATTTTTAAAAATTAAAACCCAGAAAGTTGAGCATATGCTTATAGTTCACAACAACTTCATTTCAGCCATACTTTTCCACCACCATTTTTATGAAGTAAAACCAGCGCCCGCTTTGACCTCTGGGTATTCTTCTACCTTAAGATGGTTGCCGATTTCTTTTTTCCTGGAGAGTTCCTTCCCTTGGTGTTGGCCAGGGTTCAGATCCATCTGTCTTTTTTGCTCTTATTCAATTTCAGGGTTTAAGGCTTAGCCTTTGCTGAAATTCATATTCCAAATGTTGTTTATCCAGGTGTATTAGCTGGCTTTCATAGCTATTTTTTTTAAAAAAAATAAAATGTTGCCAGCTGGACTGGAGAAGCAGCACTACTGTTAAAGGCATTTGATGCTGTTACAGAGGGCATGAGTTTAACTTCCAGATTCCCAGAACCCGCGTAGGGCAGCTCACAACCACCTCTAACTCCAGCCCCAAGGAACTGAATGCCCCTGTCTGACATCTGAAGACACCTTCATTTAGGTAGAACATACACAGATACACTTAAATAAAAATAATAATAAATCTTACAAAACAAAGTGCCGCCAACCAATGAATTATATAAATAATTATCGTGGTGGTTTGAATGAAAACTGTCCTCCATGATCTTCAGGCATTTGAACATTTGATCTCCCATTGGTAGCTCTTTGGGAGGCTCAAGCGGTGTAGCCTTGTTGGAGGAAATACGTCACTGCTGGGGGTTCTGAGGTTTCAGAGTCTCCACCCATTCCCAGTTTGCTCTCCCTGCTTCCTGTTTCTACTTCAAGATGTGAACTCGCAGGCTGCTTGCCATGCTTGCCTGCCATGATGGACTTCCTACCTTCTAGAACTACATGCCCAAATAAACTTTTATAAGTCACCTTGGTCACAGGGCTTTGTCACAAGGGAAGACTAACCAATGCATTTGTTATTCTTCCAGAAAAGGAAGCCATTCTCCCTAAGACATTTATCTCATCCTTTATGCCCTGAAACTCTGAGATTTGAGAGGGAGCAGCTGCTGTTCTCATTCTCTAAGTGGCGGTAATAACCTCTCAAAAGCAAATCAAATGAGGCTGTTAATTAAGCTATTAAGCAAGCCCCATTCTTATGAAGATTCTGCTCTTGCCTGTATGAAAAGGTTACAGAGAAGTAACTACGAGATAACCCTCAGCAACTTGACATAGGGAACAAGATAGTCCAACCCCCATGCCACCCACAGAGAACACAAAACAAGCTCAATGTTTAGAAATTTTGAGCTTCATGTGTTCTATTTGGCAATTCTGCCCATCTTTATAAAACTCTTTGTGATGGAATACTGTGTGATGTAGACGTGTCCTCTCCATGTTTCCAAAATCAGTTTAGCGCCTACTTACGCATAACATAACCAGAATTATAAGCAAAAGCTGGGATATATCGCTTGATATACAAAGACAGAGTTCTGCACCTGGGCTCTGCTTAGGCAGAACTCTTGAGTACTGGCCTAAAGAGTCCCATCCTCCCACGCACACTTGGCTCTCACAGGAACTCATAACAGATGAGTGTCATGTAGCCCAGCATGTCGGCACCCCAGTAGGAACTCGTAATCACAAGGGTTTAAATGAGCTCCGTTTACTCACACCCTCCTGCCACAACCTTCAGGCTTCCTGTGCTCCATTGTGATACTTTTATTTTATGGGAGTCTACCCAGCTGCTTCCCCTAGAGTTCCTAAGGAACTCTAACAATCTTCCTGAAGTTTCACAGCCTCTTTATACAGACTTAGTCTTACCCCCTGCCTGCTTCGCAATGCTTTTCTGTGGGAGGGTGAATTCTGTCACACATATCGCAGGCCCTAGTCGCAGCAACCTAAGCTCCCATGGGCAAGCCATGGGCTGGGAGGGAAATGCTTGGGTCCTCCAGCACAGCATACTGAAGGCCCCAGGCTCACAGAGTTCATGGCCTGAGGATGATAACCGACACACACTCACACACACACACATTCACACACACACACACACAGAGAGAGAAAGCACTGCAAAGTTGAAGTGAGCATTTTCTCAAAGAATTCGGTTTTTTGATATCATGCCAAGGGAACTGCTGCTAGGCTTGTCTGCAGCTTGGTTCCAATTTAAAAGAAGAAAAGAAAGGTACAATGAAAAGCTTTCTGAAATACATGCATGCCCAAGCCTGTATGTGTGTTTTAGGGAGTAAAACTGTGAGAGTTGAGGGGTTTGAGGGTGTGTGCAGAGCCTCAGAGGAGTTTGGATAACACCTATGATCTTCTGAGCAACCATGCAAAGCAAGCTTGCCAAAACCATTAAAGGCAAACGTTTTGTGTCCCTTTCATGTATAATGGCATCATGTGAAGGTCATTTTCCAAACAAAAACAGTTTCTGGCCATGATGTCTGCCCATGGGATAACAATAGCCTCACAAAATCTTTGTCTTTCTTGAACTTAAATTATCAAGGTTTGTCTTCCTCTTGGGATAAAGTGTTTCACTTCATAGAGGAGGCAAGAAGGTTAAGAGTCATTCAATACTCAGAACTCTGCTGGATGATCAAATTATATCTCCTAGAATTGCCATGGCAACAGTATTAAAAAAAAAAAAGCAGATATATTTCCAGACCAAGGGACACATCAACATAGCATAGCATCCTGAGTGTTTAGTATCAGAATAAGATATGAAAAATGTTTTCAAAAAATCGAGTTGAGCAAAATGTTTACTAATCCATAACTTCCTCACATTAAACAATGTAGTTGTCTTTTTTTCCTTTGTCTAAACCTGGTCTTGGCTTTTTGCAAGTCCCGTGTTTATGCTAATAGCACAGAGTCACAAGACTCTAATGATTGCAGCCACAGTGGCTCGCAGTTCTTTCTGCTCCTTGGCTCCGGTCAGCTCAGCCTGGATTCCTGCTGACTTTCCTGGCCAGCTGGTACTTTCCTTTGGTCCTGCTATTTTACATCGTATTACAGCTGAAAACTAATTCCTCAAGCTTCAGTATTCTCGAATGCAGTCATCAATCTATTGAGCAACCAAATGTGTCTCAAAACAAACAAACAAAAAAACCATATTGCTTCCTGCTTGGCGGCATAGGAATATGGACTGGTCTCTCAGTCTGCCCATACTTCAATTTCTTTATCTTTGATGTGTGGTTAAAAGACAAATGACACTAAATTCACGAAGAATTGTGAAAATTGAGCTGGATGGTGGTGGGGCACACGCTTAATCCCAGTACTCGGGAGGAAGAGGCAGGTAGATCTCTGAGTTTGAGGCCAGCCTGGTCTCCAGAGAGAGTTCCAGGACAGCTAGCGCTACACAGAGAAACCCTGTCTCAGAGAAAACAAAACAAAAGAAACAAAGAAAAAGAACCTGTGAAAATTGAATGAATACGGGGAAAGCACGTGGGACATTGCCTCTTCTTCCTTTCTAAGTGTCAGTCATGGGGATGAACGATTTACAGATGACAAATGGATCATGAGAGATGAGAGGGTGGCTGGCCATGGAAGTGACACATGGAGCCACACATCAAGTTCCCAGTTGTCACCGTGAAGGCCCAATGTCCCGGAATGGTCTCAGTTCAAGGGCAGGCCAGGGTAGGATGGACTCGATGATCGGTAGCATCATAGTGGCATATCTCACAGCAGAGGGAATGTCTAAACGCATTAGCTTGATAAAGTGAAAATGGAGCAAGTTTGGTTATCAGTAGCTTTCTAACATGTTCAGTGGGTGTCGTGGGGGCAGCTAAGAGCAGGTGACTTGCAGACAGGAAGCGAATTATACACAATCTCAAACTGTGAGTCAAGAGAATAGGGAGATGATAGAATAATAATAATTATTATTATTACACTGTGGAAACATCTAATGAGAAGCAGGGGTGAGGAGAATGTGCGCATGCAGTGTCCGGGAGACGATCTCTCTCTCTTCTCCAGATGAGATGCAGCCTTCTCGAAATAAGTAACAGTGACTCATCACAATCAGGGGAGAAACCACAAGTGCAGTGTGCCCTGCACAGGAAGCCGTTCTGCTTATCAAATCCTCCCCAGTGTGAGTAGCTTACTTCTATCATCAGCCAGAAAAAAACAATTGTAAGGTTTAAGAGCATCAGCCTGCTGTTTTCAGCTTTGCTCTTTTCACTCGGCTTCTCTAGCTCCGCCTATGTAAATGAAGCCTTAGCCGGCTCCTCACAGCCAGGTTCATTCTTCATCTTAGGACTCACATGCATGGATCTACATAAGAAGGTGAAAAAGACAAGATCTCCTGAGTAAATTGGGAGCCTGGGGGTCATGGGGTAGGGTAGGAGGGGAGGAAGGGAGGGGAGTGAAGAAAAATGTATAGCTCAATAAAAATAATAAAAATAAAAGAATTTAGAAATAGAAAGAAAAAAGAGAGAAAGAAAGAAAATGGCCCCTATAGGGAGTGGCACTATGAGGAGGTGTGCCTTTTTGGAGGAAGCGTTTCACTGTGAGGTGCGCTTTGAGGTGTCCTTTGCTCATGCTATGCCCAGTGCTCACAGTTCATCTGCTGCTGTCTGCAGATCAAGATGTAGAACTCTCAGCTCCTTCTACAGCACCATGCCTGCTTGAATGTCACCATGTTTTCTGCACTGATGAAAGTGGACTGAACCCCTAAAAGCTTAAGCCACCCCAATTAAATGGTTTTTTTTTTTATAAGAGTTGTCATGGTCATGGCGTCTTTTCACAGCAGTGGAAACCCTGAGTAAGACAAATGTTGCCACGTAACCAACTCTGAATCTAGGTTGACATTTCTCCAATGGCTGTGTATCCGTCTGCTTGATGACATTGTCTGCTGTATGAATCCTACTTGGAGACCACGAGTTCGAAATCACCACTGATAAGGCCAAACCAGGGTTCCAGTTCATCTACGGTATAGAACCTTGAAAACACAAAACAGCTGAGCAAGATATAATAAGGAATATGTTATTAGCCTCATTTTTTGGAGAGAAAAAAGAAAGAGGAGAAAACAAAGAAAATTTCCGTGCACCATAATTGGAAGGAAATTAACTCAGAGTCAGAGACAGGAGTTACTGGGCTCAGCTCACAAGGAAAAACAAACAATAGCAAAAACGAAGAAAACGAGGCTCAGTAGCAAGGCTCCCAAGCTTCAGGAAGCTGCAGAGTTATATAAGTGGTCTTGAGCAGTCTTGACAAAATGCATGACTCCAACGTCAGAAACTTGTTTCCTCTCAGCCTGGAGGCTGAAGTCCATGACCAGGATGTGGGCATGTATGGTTACCGAGTGTCCCTTCCTGACTTGATGGTTGTTGCGTCACCATGTTTCCAAGGCAAGTTCTGCGGTAGCTGTTTTTATGGGTATGTAAATCCCAGTATGAGGGCCCTGCCTCTGTAACCTCACACATCTCAATCTAATTACCTCACAACGTCCACTGTCAAACACTTCACATGATGTTCGGATGGGCGGGAGAGAAGTCAGGGTATCATGGTTTAAACCAATGCGGAGACAGGGCATAGCTCCGCCCACAGCAGAGGCTAGCCATGGATGCGCCAATCAAACATTTCAAGTCCTGTCAGAGAACAGGCTTTGCCTTAAGCAGGACTAGGGACAGCCAAGACCTAAGTATCAGGACTATAGCAACTGTTCCCAAATCCCCACCGTACAGGGCAAAGATGCTCACAGTCCTATGTGGCTCTGCCAAAGGAGGGGCCATCCAGGGCTGCATAGAGACCCTGCTTAAAAGAGGGGAGGGATGAAGGGAGAAGGTTTTCCTGGGGAATAATAGAAAAGATTTTCTAAAGCTGAGAAAGAAGTAAGTCTTTCAGAGCTCCACAGATTTAATTGAGAACCTGTTATTATCCACTCCTTATCATTATAGCATTTCAGAGAATGAGAAGGAAGAAGATACCCAAAAGTTCTTCAGGAATGGGAAATCTGATGATATGAGATGCAAATAAGCCATAACCAGTCTATCAGCGAAAAGGAAGGTTGAAATCATCGCGGCTGAGCGAGGCTTTAGAGCCCTGAAGGAGAGCTGCTCTGTGCCCTGCCTTCCATGTCTCCCTGACTTCCTGCTCTGCTCAGCAAAAGGCAGGAGTGTGTCTTTAAAAATAAGAGAGAGTCAGCAACAGCCGGTGTTGTTTGGGGTGAGGGCAGGTCTCCAGGACACCTTCCAAGTCAAGGAGATGTGTCCCATACATGGCACTGGTGATATGACGGGGAAACAGAAATAACGGGGAGGGAAGTTTCATTTGGGAGAGGATGGGAAGGGAGGATGGAGGAGGTAGGGAGCCAAATGAAAGCCTACAATTTTATAAATATCACACACATATGTACATGTATGTGTGTGTATATATGTGTGTGCGTGTGCGTGTGTGTGTGTGTGTGTGTGTACACATATGAAAGCTTAAGTGGGGTCACCCTACACAGGGGGAAATGCTCCTCCCAGAATCCATAGGTTGCTGCCACATAAAGAGCCCTGTGCCGGGTATGGAATGTCTTTTCTCAAGTTGTCAATCAGGGTTACTCCAGAGACCCCTAATTCCCAAAAAAACAATACAAGCTATCGCCATCAGTCTTGATTCCCCACTAGAACTCAATGGACAGAGTCTATTGCTGAAGATACTGCACACTTGAGTCACAGGCCATGAAAACAAGAGGTTTTTACTGATCAGGAATCTCCTCCTCCCATGGATAGGTTTTATAGTACAGAAAGATGCTTGGCAGGCTGTTAAGGGAGAAAATCACCCTCAGGCTTACCCAGTTGTGAGCCCTGTGAGCTGTAATCAGGGCCCATGAGTGCAGGGTGGCATGAGTGCTCGGAAACCTCTCCAAACAGCATCCTTGGCTGGGAACTGGGTGTTCTAATGCACGAGGTTGTCAGTATATTCAGTCTTACAGTGACTGTAAGCAAACAAGACGCTAAAGTGATTACAAAACAGTCTTCTAAGAAGGGCACCGGGAGAGCCTGTGAGGGACAGGGACTCGTGTTTTTATCTAAGGACAATGCCTGGATGATCTCTGAATGGCTTAGCAACCATGTCCATTTCTGAGATCACCAACGGCTCCATACTGCCTATAGAACATGAAGGTTGTTTCATTGATAAGGACTTCTCAGAGGCACCAGTTTCTATAAGCGTTTGCTAGATACCCAAAGTCACCTCTGGTATATAATATCTGAGCCACCTCCTGCTACTAAAACTTGAATTTTTTTTTTTGTTCCCACATTTTCTGTTAGGTAAGCAACTGTGTTCAGCAGAGTTACCTTATTTCAGTACATGTAATGAGCAGAAGGAAGAAGAAACTGAAGACTGGGCAGAGGTGGGGATACAAGGTGACTGTAACCAGGATCACATGCATGCAATGCGTTCATGCATGTGATGTGTCTACCGGGCAGCTTCAGAACAGCAATTAAGAGTCCATGTTCAAATTAGGACACATATAAACAATGTTCAATTAGTTCTTTTGTCTCCGTGGGGACCTCTGCCCCAGACAGATGCTTCCTGACCTGACAGCTGACGAAAGTCTCCTGTGGAGGATGTCAGGGCTTACAGAGTTTAAGGATTCCCTGGTCTTAATTCCAAAGAGTTCCATCTTGTAGTTCCCCTGACACATCTAATAATCTGCCAGACCTGCGAGCAACAGCTGCAAATGCTCTGGACACAAACAGAAAACCTTAGGCGATTTCGCAACACTTGACATAGTCCACAACATGAAGGAAAAGACGGAGTCTTTGTGTTTACAAACCCTTCTGAAAAATCAGTAAGACTTCTGCTGTCCCTTTCATTAATCAACCTGACATTAAGTGGGCCTTATTTACAAAATCATGACTTTTCATCGTGGTCATCTTTCTGCTTTCCAGGAAGTTTCTCTGTGTGACGTGACTGCAGATGTTACAATGCCCATCCCCAGGGGATCCAAAAACATCTGCCTGGCCTCGAAGGCACTCGGATTAGGTTATATGGGAAAACAGACACAATTTTGTACTTAGAGGCCGACAAGTGTGAAGCTGGGCATCATCTGTATGGTTTCCAATGAGTGGCAATGTAGCCTGAACCTGTTTCTAGTTCAAGATGGAAACAAGAGTAATAAATTGAAAGTTGATAATAAAAATAAAAACTATAAATTCCTCAACTATCAGCATTCCAGTACTGATCTAGAAGGAAGGAAAGGAGGGAGAAAGTGGGGGAGGAAACGGAGTGGAGGAAGGGAGGAATGGGAGGGTGGGAGGGAAGGAGGGAGGGAAGGA
This sequence comes from Chionomys nivalis, assembly GCF_950005125.1. Classification (NCBI taxonomy): domain Eukaryota; kingdom Metazoa; phylum Chordata; class Mammalia; order Rodentia; family Cricetidae; genus Chionomys; species Chionomys nivalis. The sequence continues at coordinate 34,068,726 of NC_080109.1, forward strand.
GGGAATGAAGAGACGGACGAACGAATGAAGGAATGAAGGAAAGAGAGAAGGGAACACATTCCAAAGTGGGAAGAAATGTTTGCACTCAGAGATAAGCGTGGGCTCCTGAGTAAAGCAAATTCATTCCCCCAGAGGATGGGATCGTCTGTTAGGTACACATGCTAGCATCTCCAAAGTGGTCCTCCTATCCTCCAGGGTTAGCATCTAATGGTGCCCAGGAGTGGAAAGCTCAGGGTCTCCCACTGGGATGTTTGTAGTCTGACAAAATCTTTCTCTCTTTGGTCTAATGCTCAATCCCTTCCCATAACCTGACACAGTCGAACTTCTCAGAAGACAGCTCCAGGAAGCATCACGCCATTGGGCATCACTTTCCAGAGATCATGTCACAGTCAAATGCATGTCTTTATAAACACTAGTTTTTGTTCTCACACAAGTAATTGAACTGCTCTGTCAAAGCCTTATTGGCTGGGTGTGGTGGCGCATGCCTTTAGTTCCAACACTCAGGAGGTAGTAAAGGCAGGTAGATTTCTATGAATTTGAGACCAGACTGATCTATACATTGAGTTCCAGGATAACCAGGGTTATGTAGAGAGACCCCTGTCTCAAAAACAACAAAGAAATCAAGCTGTTTAAAGCTAATATTGTACAAAGGAACCATGGAAGATGACTTTCATATCCACTGGCCTCTTGCATAGACAATTCTGTGAACTGTCATTCAAACGGCCTACTGGAAATTTAAGAGGGACACCTGAAGCCCAAGGCTAAAGTAGTGTTTTCTCCTGCCGATAAAGAATTCCCCACCAGCAGCAGTTCAGTAACCCTAGATGCTCTTAAATACTCACTCTGGCTCTCTGGCACTGTCCTGAGAGGGGCCAGCTATTCTGTAATCCAACTCCAAGAAGTATGATCTAATCTGTCTACCAGGACGCTGAGTGGGAGCAGCAGTAAGACTTTACAAATTTGATAAAAAACAGTAATGAGAGAGAATTTAGCTTGGTGTTTTCTTAGGTGCCATGAGAACACCAGAAATATTTTCTTTCTCGGTCCACCTAAATAAATGAATAAGCCTGAAGTCTCCACCTGTGACACCAGAAACATCGATCTGAGTTCCCAATGGATCCCTTCACTGCCGCATTCTGTTGCTACTGCTTTGGCCTCACTGCTCAGTTCTCGCTTCCTCTGCTTGGATATCCACCTTCAACATATGCTGTGTTACTCAGAGGCTGCCCTCTGTGCCTGGTGCTGCAACCAGGGAGGCAGCTTTCAGTCTCACACGTCTGTTGATTTCTGAGGTCACCTGTATTCCTAACAGATTGCTGGTCTGGTGGCATGAGCGCCCACCCTAACTTTCTAGAAAGAAGCTCAATATAAAGTAACAAAGTCATAAGGTTAAAAATGAGTTTTAATATAAAAACCAATTGGCAATGTTCTATGGAAGCTAAGCCATCAGCAGCTTCCTCCACACTCTGAGAAGTTCTATCTGTAGGAGGCCCTGAACTCAAAACCTCCATCCATGTCTGTCTTTTTGGTGCTTCTGTTTCTTTCTTTCTTTTTTTTTTGGTTTTTCGAGACAGGGTTTCTCTGTGGTTTTGGAGCCTGTCCTGGAACTAGCTCTTGTAGACCAGGCTGGTCTCGAACTCACAGAGATCCGCCTGCCTCTGCCTCCCAAGTGCTGGGATTAAAGGCGTGCGCCACCATCGCCCGGCTCTTTTTTTTTTTTTTTTATTGAAAAAAATTTTCCGCCTCCTCCCCGCCTCCCATTTCCCTCCCCCTCCTCCCCCCCCTTCCCCTCCCCCCACTCCTCTTCTCCTCCCTCTCCAGTCTGAAGAGCAGTCAGGGTTCCCTGCCCCGTGGAAAGTCCAAGGTCCTCCCCCCCTCCATCCAGGTCTAGGAAGGTGAACATCCAAACTGTCTAGGCTCCCACAAAGCCAGAACATGAAGTAGGATCAAAACCCCGTGCCATTGTCCTTGGTCTCTCATCAGCTCTCATTGTCCGCCATGTTCAGAGAGTCCGGTTTTATCCCATGCTTTTTCAGTCACCGTCCAGCTGGCCTTGGTGAGCTCCCAATAGATCAGACCCTCTGTCTCAGTGGGTGGGTGCACCCCTCGTGGTCCTGCCTTCCTTGCTCATGTTCTCCCTCCTTCTGCTCCTCGTTAGGACCTTGGGAGCTCAGTCCAGTGCTCCAGTGTGGGTCTCTGTCTCTATCTCCATCCACCGCTAGATGAAGGTTCTATGGTGATATGCAAGATATTCATCAGTATGGCTATAGGATAGGGTCATTTCAGGTTCCCTATCCTCAGCTGCCCAAGGTGCTTTTGTTTCTTGACATGACCAGCCTGCTTTTGGAAGCAGATGTTAGTTTATGGTTGAGATACAAGCTGAGGAACGCTTTTCCACCCCCAGCCGAAGCCATGCCTACACCTCCAGAGCTCCCTACAGTGTGATAATGTGTTTCAGGGAATGAGGACCTGAGTTCAGCGAGAACACATGCAGTATAGGAAAAAGCTGCCACTCAAAGTGGGAAGAGACCTGGAGAGGAGGAGACACTATGTCTGTGTGTCTGCCTAGCGTCAGTTTCTTTTTGAAACTTCATTTTTAAATCATCATGCTCCTGGGCAGCTCATTACACTCCAATCACCAGTCAGCACAAAGCCCTTTCTGGGAAAACATTTATACTCCTTCCATCTGTTCTAGTGGACAGCCCTTCAGGCGCACACCCTTGAAGCGTACTTACCTTCCCCTGATTGTCTGTCAGAACCGCTGCTGGAGGCTCGCTGTGTCAGCTGAGCTCTGCAAGAGGAGAGGGCTAATGGCAGGATGTGACAGTTGGGGTTAATGCGACACAATCTCCCATATCCCTTCTCCTGCTGCCAGTGAGCAGGCTGCCCCTGCCTTCTGGGGACCTCCATGCACTTGGCCTAGCAGAGTTCATGGTTTCTGCAGCAGCGAGCCTTAGGCTGTGTGAACCATGCTCAGACAGAAGCCACTGTCCGCCCTGGGAGCCAGTATTTTCTCTCACTGTGAACACTTTTGTGTTGCTTTGTAGGTTATAGAGAAGATGACTAGAAAAAGGGGGCCTGTGGAGTGTTCCATCTGCTGCTACCACAGTGAGCCCAGTAAGGACACATGTGAAAACGTTTCTCTGTCTCCAGGAGCTCTGGTGGGAAGAGGCTGAGTGATTACCTCAGTTTCCCTTGGCGTTGAAGTGTTCCCAAACCCTGTCTTTCATTCCTGCATTCCGGGGCTAGTCTTTCCTTGTTTACCAGTGTGTTCGATGACCTATAAACCTGTCTTGGCTTTCCAGGCATGAATCCACCAGAAAAATGAATCTTGCTGATTTTTAGAAGTATGTCTGCTTCTTATTCAAACAAGAAACGTGCCAATGTGGCCTATGATTCTCTCTGTGTCCGAGAACTTCCTCTCAGATCCTCCCAGAGAACCAGCGCCTGCTGCTGATGGAGCACAGCTCGGTGCTCCTTCCTTTTAACTCAGGAGCCTAAGAAGAAGAGGAGGTGCGGCTGTGTCACTGTGGTGATTTAGTAAGCATGCGTAGTCATCAGGGAATGGCACTAACAGGAAGTGTGACCTTGTTGGGGTAGGTGTTGAAGGAAATGTATCACTGGGGGAGGTGGGGGTGGGCTCAGGGCTTTCAGAAGCCCAAGCCAGGCACAGTGACTCCTGGCTCTTCCTGCTACCTGCAGATCCAGATGTAGAACTCTCAGCTGCCTCTTCAGCACCATGTCTGCCTGTGAGTCACCCTGCTTCCTACCCACCATGATGACAATGACTAACCCTCTGAGACTGTAAGTCAACCTCAGTTAAATGCTTTCTTTATAAGACCTACCATGGTCATGGGGTCTCTTCATAGCAACAGAACAGAAATTGGTACGAGGGACTGGTCTGACCACGCTTCTTGTTGGTGATTTCTGGGACTTTGAAAAGAAATCAGGTAAATGCTTTAAGTGGGGCTTAATGGGACATACTAATAGGAGCAGGGAAGATGATGCTGAGAGCATTGTAGATTATGAAGAGGCTTCAGGAGAAGAGCATTATAGATGGCCCAGAGATTATTGCTGAAATAGTTTAGCAAAGAATGTGCTTTTTGTCCTTGTACAAGGAGTCTGCCTGAGACTAACGTGAAGAGTTTTGATTAATGCTGTTGGCAGAGAAGATTTCAAAGCAGTCTAGTATTGACTATATAGCAGGGTTACTAGTGGCCAATCTTATGCAAATCTGTAATGAAAAGGAGCAAGCTAAGCTTGGAAAAGCAGAAAAGGTACAGTTTGAAGAGAGCTGAAGGAGCATCAAAAAGTGCAATGGAGCTAGATTCTGTGTTCAAGGAGATGCAGAGCTTAAGAGAAAAGCCTGTGATAAGGGGAATAAAGAGAATGATGACCTTGGGGCAAGACCTCGCCCTTGTGAAATGGAATTAAAGTAAAGCTTAAACAGTGAAGGAAACCCTCAAAATCAGAAAGCTAATGAAAAATGTGTTTAAATGAGTAGGTCAAGTTTCAGCCCCAGAAAGCAGAAGAACTTGGTAGCCTGGTCACATGGTTCTCACTTTAGAAGAAAAGGGCCATGGAATCACCCTCTGTGGCTAAGAAAAGCAGCTGAGGCCAGTCATGTGTCAGGGGGTTCCCTGCATGGAGGCTCAGAGAGGTCTTCGTGTGGAACTGTGAAGGTGAAATCTGGTTTGTGTTGGAGGCCCCAATATGCTGGAGATGCCAGAGCCATGGGATGCTTGCTGGGGTACAGGCTAGGTACGAGACCAGCACAACAGAGTTAGATTCTAAAGAGCTTTTGACATTGGACAGGGAGATGCAGAGTTTGAAGTTTGCCCTGATGATTTTAGGTCTTGGTTTTGTCCAGTATTTCCTTACTATTCTCAATTTCATCCCCGTTGGAACAGTAATGTATATTCTGTGGTTATATATATATATATATATATATATATATATATATATATATATATGGTTTTTCGAGACAGGGTTTCTCTGTGGCTTTGGAGCCTGTCCTGGAACTAGCTCTGTAGACCAGGCTGGTCTCGAACTCACAGAGATCCGCCTGCCTCTGCCTCCCGAGTGCTGGGATTAAAGGCGTGCGCCACCATCGCCCGGCTCTTATTTATATTTTATAGGGGATTGCAGTTAAGAGTTTGTCATGAGTTCAGAAAAGACTTTGGGCTTTAGACTTTTAAACTCTTGGGGCTGTTATAGACTATGGGGATATTCAAAGCTGGACGGAATGCATCTTTGCATTACAATATGGCTACAAACCTATGGCGGTCAGGGAGTAGAATGTGGTGGTTTGAATAAGGATGGCCCCCATACACTCATGGGGAGTGGCATCATTGGAGGTACAGCCTAGTTGGAAGAAGTGTGTCACAGGGGATGGGCTTTGAGGTTTCAGAAGCCTGGGTCAGGCCCAGTGTCTCACTCATCTGTTGCCTGAGGACCCAGATAGAGAATTCTCAGCTTCTCTCTCCAGCACCATGTCTGCCTGCATGCTGTCACGCTTCCCGACATGATTGTAAGAACTGAACCTTTGCAGCTGCAAGCCAACCCCAGTTAAATACTTTTCTTTGTAAGAGTTGCTGTGGTCGTGGTGCCTCTTCACAGCCATAGGGCACCGACTATGACAGTCACCCTGACAACCTACCTCAAATACTCCCAACAGCCACCAGGGTAGCCCTGTGTTTTCTGCTGTGTTCACTCTGTCCTGCAAATTGCTGATAATGTACTTTCAAATTTATCTCCCTAACTCAAAGCAGCCCCTACACTGCAGAAAGCCAAGGCCGTTCTATTATATCTGTCCTCTGGCACATGGTTCCACATGGCCAGAGTTTGGTAGCAACTCGTGGACAGCTAGCCCCGAGAACTTCCTAATGTGCTTTTTGGTGCACAAAAACCATTGCTAGCATTGGTGGCTATTGACTGGTGACTCAAAAGAGCTTTCTACATTGATCAGAAGGAAGAAAACAGGAACGAGCTATGTGCCCAATGACTCTTCCTTAGTGAATGATGTCTCTTACCTGTTCTCAGAGGCCCCTCAGCTGTGGAAAATGGTTCCTATTTTTTAGAAGTCACTGAAGCAAAGATTTAGGGTTTCTGTTACCTGAGTTTATGCTGTCTGTATTGTTCCAATCACAGGACTGTGTTGGGACATTGCCAAGGCCTCCCTCAGCAGCAGCCTGACTCGGAACTGCAGAAGCAAGCTCCTGAACCTTCCACCATGACGACTGGGGCTTAACTATTCCATCTTCCTCCTTCTAAGGACCGGCTCAGTGCATAAAGACCACAGCAAAAAGATGGAAGCGTCTGACTGCCTGAGCGTAATTAAGTCCTCTTCACCAGACAGGCAATGTCAGGGTATGAAACACTTCCCAGAAAGAAAGGGAAGAGAGAGAGAGCGTCCCTAAAGCAATTTAGCTCATCCTGCAAAGCAGCTCTAATTAAAACAGGCCCACGGGAACCAAGCCCAACAGCACCTTAGACTCAAGAAATAAGGCTTCTGCCTGTCCCAGTGGCAGTGACATTCTCTGTTATCAGAGCAAGCACAGCGGCCCTCCCAATCAGCCTCAAGAGATAAGACACACTCTGTGTCTGAGACATAATGAAGCTATTCTTGAAATACAATTTCAAATGTAAAAGTCTCAATGCTTGCGTTTATACAATGAGTATGCTAAATACATAACAAAGATCTCAGAAGATATTTTAGCAGAATTAATATTTATTAAGCATTTCCTATCTATTAAGCCTGAATTCTTTTGATTATTCAATATTATTTCTAATTGAGGATACTGAGATAGATAAAGGAATGTTAATTATTACAAATGATGGCATGAGTGAACCATGCCTTTCAAAAGGCAAGAGGTTCTTTGTACTGTGTATTGTGTCCCTGTAGGAGCATGACATGTTTCTGGGTATGTTTTATCTATCTATCTATCTATCTATCTATCTATCTATCTATCTATCTATCTATCTATCTATCATCTGTCTGTCTATCTATCATCTATCTATCATCTGTCTGTCTGTCTGTCTATCATCTATTATCTATCTGTCTGTCTGTCTGTCTATCTATCTGTCGTCTATCTATCATTTATCTATTATCTATCTATCTATCTATCTATCTATCTATCTATCTATCTATCTATATATCTATATATCTATATATCTATATTTCAAATAGGGTCTCTTGTAGCACAGACTGGCCTGAGACTTACTATGTAGCCAGGTATGAACTTGAACTCCTGATCCTCTTGCTCCACATTCCTATTACTAGAATTGCAGGTGCGTATGTGTGACCATTTTTCCTAATGTTCATGATTCTGTGGATTAACCCAGGACCCATGACTGCTGGCCAAGCATTCTACCAACTGGCCACATCCCCAGCCCTAGTGCCATAGGTGTGGTCTTAACCCAGGGTCCAGCTTCAGCTCTCTCCCTCCTCCAGGCCAGGCTGATTCAACATTCAGAAGGCTGACAACCTGCCAGGCAGACCTTGTTCTGACAGATGCAAAGTTCTGGCTCCCAGACAACTGCTTACAGACTCTGGACATGTGACCAGGGCATAGTGTGTCTGTGTCAGGATGCCGGTCTCTGAGTCAAACAGGAAGGTGGAGGACAGCCCAAGGTTGCATCTTCTCAGGCCTGCATCAGATACAGAGTCTGCCTGTTCTTATATCACAGATATTTCTGGGACAAGAGGGGGAAAATAAAGAAGACAACAAGAGCCTTTAAATCCCTCCTCCAAAGACCTCCTTTGTTCCAAGAAGTTCACCATCACCTGGCTTGGAGGCTGTGCAGGGCTCCAGCACTAAGATTATCTGTGCAAATCTTGTTCTTAATGTGTCCTAAGTCATGTATGTTGTGTGTGTGCATGGCATGTGTGTGTGTGAGAGAGTGCATCTGTGTGTGTGTGCATGTGTGTGCATGCTTGCAGTGCCTATCTTTTTTAATGCATCCTCTTTCTTGCCTGGGGAGTACTATGTAAATGAGGCTGGCTGATCAGTGAGTCTGCGGATCTGTGTGACTCTGTCTCCCCAGCACTGGGATCATAAACAGTCTCCATCATACCCAGTTTTGCTGTGTTTTACTATGGGTTCTTGTGGATCGTCGTCAAGGTCCTTGAGCTTGCGAGGCAAACACTTACCCGCTGTGCCGTGTCCCCAAACTGGGATCTTGAGTGCCTCTGTCATCCATGGTTCAGAGTCTGCATCCTCAAAGGAAAGAAAAACATCCCAGCATTCCTTAGGAAGTATGGATGTCCCCACATGGATGGCTTGAACATGGCGTGTGTACCAAAGTGATTTTCTTTATTTTTATGAAATGAAGTCCAATTTGTTGTGCTGGTCACCAGGATGATAATGTCACTGACGCTGACATTTTGACAGGCCTAATCAGGTCTTTGATGAGTTAAGCCTCCCTTATCAGTAAATCCAGTAAAATAGCTTTCTGTCTCTATAGAGTAGTTTTTGGATGTCACCATCCCCTAAGGCTCTTCTCAAAAAGCAAAAACTCCATTCCTGAAAACTCCTAATTCTCATTTGAGTGTGTGTGTGTGCACGCATGAACACATGTGTGTGTGCCTGTGCAATGTGTACGTGTGTGGGTGCATGTATGTGTGTGTGTACACATGTGGGTACATACCATAACATACAAACATTGGTGAGAGGACAACCTGTGGGGACCAAGTCTCTCCTGCTACCACATGGGTTGTGGGGACCCAACTCAGGTTGTCAGGCTTAGCAGCGTGTGCCCCTAACTCACTGAGCCATCTCGTCTGCCTGAAAATGCCAAATACAGGATACAGTCACTCCCTAAGGAACCTACTAACAAGCCTAATTCCTTTGTCAAGATGTTGAGAAAAAATGTATTTGTTCTAGCTAGACAATTGTTCTTGGCTAGCATGATCAAAAATAAGCAATGAAAAGAAATTAGATGGATGGAGATAGAGACAGAGACCCACACTGGAGCACTGGACTGAGCTCCCAAGGTCCTAACGAGGAGCAGAAGGAGGGAGAACATGAGCAAGGAAGTCAGGACCACGAGGGGTGCACCCACCCACTGAAGACAGTGGGTCTGATCTATTGGGAGCTCACCAAGGCCAGCTGGACTGTGACTGAAAAAGCATGGGATAAAACCGGACTTTCTGAACATGGCAGACAATGAGAGCTGATGAGAGACCAAGGACAATGGCACGGGGTTTTGATCCTACTTCATGTTCTGGCTTTGTGGGAGCCTAGACAGTTTGGATGTTCACCTTCCTAGACCTGGATGGAGGGGGGAGGACCTTGGACTTTCCACAGGGCAGGGAACCCTGACTGCTCTTTGGACTGGAGAGGGAGGAGAAGAGGAGTGGGGGGAGGGGGAGGGGGGAGGGAGGAGGGGGAGGGAAATGGGAGGCCGGGAGGAGGCGGAAATTTTTTTTTCATTTAAAAAAAAAGAAATTAGATAGATAGATAGATAGATAGATAGATAGATAGATAGATAGATAGATAGATGATAGATAGATAGATATAGATGTTACCTCAGTAAATTTCATTTTGTTTTTATTCTAGTATAGTTTGCCTTTAAGATCTGCTGATAAGTGATATCTATTCAGATATCCTCTCACTGGTGGCTAAGTGGCTGAAGATAATTGGAATGTGTATGTTTTCTTAACATGCATCCTCTTGATTCCTTTCCTAAAGTGTTTTTCATTGATTCCTACTAAAATAACACGTGAAAAACAAAGATAACAGAAACAGGCGTAGAAGCATGAAGAATGTCGAATCTCACTCGTTCCCCACAAGAATTTCAGGTATAAAATCAATCCACAAAAAAATGGACAACAAAGTCTTCTTAAAAGGAAATTCAAACTTGGTAAGGTAATAATCTATCCTAGCATTCAGGAAGTAGAGGCAGGAAAGTCAGAAGTTCAAGGTCATCTTTGACTTCATAATGAGTTTGAGGCCAATCTGGGTAAGGGAGACCCTGTAACAACAGAAAGAAAGAAAGAAAGAAAGAAAGAAAGAAAGAAAGAAAGAAAGAAAGAAAGAAAGAAAGAAGGGAGGGAGGGAGGGAGGGAGGGAGGGAGGGAGGGAGGGAGGGAGGGAGGGAGGGAGGGAGGGAAATAAAATTAAAAATTCAAGTTAACCCTGTATCTTAAATTCATATAAATTATTAAATAGGATATATTTTTGTGTTTGTTTTTGCTCTGGGCACCATCATCAAGCCCGGCACCTGGGCTGTTGCTATGCACAGTACCACATAGATTATATTTAACCACAGTTCAGGGGCAGCTGGAATGTGAGGTGACTTGGTGAGCACTTCTACCTTTGAGCAGGTCTGGGAAATTTCAACAACGAAGCTTGGGTTTTTCTGAAATGTATATGTGCAACTCAGGCCAAGTTGGAAATTCATCAAATTCAAACTATGAACTCGGCCCATGATATAGACATGTCGTGGATCTTAGGCCAAAATTTGACTTCTGTTCTTTTGCTTTGTCAACTGTTCTGGCACCATTTTGACAGGCATTGCGCTAACAAGTTTTGGTTAAAAGCTAAACATTTTTATTTACTATTCCAAAAAGTTAAACAGAGCTGGAGATATGGTGGTCCGCTGGTTAAGAACACTAGCCGCTCTTACAGAGGACCTGGTTCTGTTCCCAGCTCCACCCGTAATTATAACAACAAGGGACCAGACACCTCCTCGGGTACCTATACATATGGGACATTTATTTTCATAGACACACACATTTTTTTTTTAATCTTAAAAAGATATAAAACACAAAGATCAGTCAACTCCATGGACAAGAACAAAGTATCATCAAGTTTAAGTCATCTGTAGAAGTATGGCCTGGAGACTGATGTGAGTGTGTGTGATGCCATGTTGATCTGCTGTGATTAAAATGGTGGTCCTCACCCCAGGGAAAGGCCTAATCTGTGCCCTACATAAGAGAGGATTCCTCAATGAAGGCTTAAGTCACAAACAATCCCACACCAGTTTGGAATTATGATTAATAGAATAGCTATTTATTTAAGGGGGAAAACTTACAGATCACCGTCCCAGACAACAGCCCTCTATGCAATCAGGAAACAGAGCCGGAAGCCAGAGAGCAAGTGGAGGGCAGTGGCTGCTTTTTTAAAGAGAGAGAGACCACGCCCCAACGGGCTGGTATCTAAGCGGCTATTGCCTGAAGGAGTAGAAGGAGCTTCTGCAACACCTCAATTCAGAGACAGACCCACCGGAGACAGACCCACTGGGAGCAAGGAAAGGGGGAAACTCCAGGAAATGTTCAAGGTGAAAATGCCAGAGTTTTAGGGGCATCTGACAGAATGAGTTGCGGGACAAAGAGATGATTTGAAAGTTTATGTGGGAAACCTGGACCCTCCGTTCACAGCAAGAGTAATGGACTCAGGGCGTCGAGAGTGAAGCAGTTCGCGGCCTCCAAGGGCTGGCGCATTGGCTGACTGGGTGCAGAGCGCAGTTTACTGACCCTGCTGTGTGGCTGACCTCCCCTTCTCACGTGATCAGGAGGGACAATCTTACTTGTCACCCAAGAGTGATCCTTCTTGATGTCCCTTAGATTTGTCTTTTTCTCAGGGACCACTGTGCATGGGTTCATCTCTACATTTTACTTCCTGTTTATTTGAAAGCTTATCAGGTCCTGAGGATACACTTGACGTTTAGTAGGTTTCTACTCTAGATTTTTTTCACCTTCTTATTTTTGGTGGGGCAGGGCCCATAGTTAGACAGTCAGAAGGGGTCAAGCGTTTCCTGTTTACCTGTGGTTAGGGTTGGGTTGACTCAAGACACTTTTATGTTGAAAATGAACCATCAGGTTTTCTTCCTCACTGTTGATAGGGTCAGTGAAACAAGCACATACAACCACAGTGAGATTAAAATGCATGAAGGAAAGCTCGTCAGAATTCAAATGCGCCATTCTACCTAAAGCTTTCCTCCCCTCTTTCTCAGTAATCAAGAGAAAAATGCAGATCTGAGCAATGCTGCTGGCTTGATTAGATTGACATTGTAAAAGCACATCCGGTCACGTAAGACCTACACTGTAGGTTAGTCATTGATTTTTACAGTGCCTTGCATTGTTCACTAAGGCAGAGATGCCATAGGCTGTGAGGGTACTTGTTCACATGATTTCAGCTCGTCATTAGCACAGACACCAGAAGATCCCCTTATGATTCCAGAACTTCGCAATATATCCACCTGAACTCTCCTAACAGGCTTGGGGACGTCTCTAGAAATAGGCACTTATATAAAAGCATAATTTTTAAATACAAATTAAGTATCTCTGTTCCTGCTAAGCTCTAATGCTGTTTTTATTTCTTTTGTTTATTCTTACTTTATTAAGAAATGGCTAAAATACTACAGTTGTGTATTTATGAATACAGACAGTGGAAAAGGGTGCCCCCTTCTGATGACAGTGCTACTGTGTATGACTGACTATAGGTGGTAGAGAAGGCTACCCCCTTCTGATGACCATGCTACTGTGTATGACTGTGGGTAGTAGAGAAGGATACCCCCTTCTGATGACCATGCTACTGTGTATGATTGTGGGTAGTTGAGAAGGATACCTCCTTCTGATAGCTGAGCTACTGTGTATGACTGTGGCAGTAGAGAAGGATACCCCCTTCTGATGACCATGCTACTGTGTATGACTGTGGGCAGTAGAGAAGGATACCCCCTTCTGGTGACCATGCTACTGTGTATGACTGTGGCAGTAGAGAAGGATACCCCCTTCTGGTGACCATGCTACTGTGTATGACTGTGGGCAGTAGAGAAGGATACCCCCTTCTGGTGACCATGCTACTGTGTATGACTGTGGGCAGTAGAGAAGGATACCCCCTTCTGGTGACCATGCTACTGTGTATGACTGTGGCAGTAGAGAAGGATACCCCCTTCTGATGACCATGCTACTGTGTATGACTGTGACAGTAGAGAAGGATACCCCCTTCTGGTGACCATGCTACTGTGTATGACTGTGGGTAGTTGAGGACACCCTCTTCTGATAGCTGAGCTACTGTGTGATTAATTGGAAAGGAACAGAGAGGTCTAGAAACCAGAGAAAAAATAATTACACACTAATGAGAAGTAGACAAGTCATGTGGAAATAGGCCTAGAAGGAATGAACAGATGTCCTAACCTTGCTACTACCGAACTGGCAAAGGACACACCAAGACCTTTATGTTCCACTTTTTCACTGGATTTAAAGCCGCATCCTTGAAAGACCTAAGTAAAGACTGTAGATAAGGGGCAAGTTCTTGGAAAATTCATTAAAAGTGTCTATAGATGAAGCTGGGAGGTAGTGGCAAACGCCTTTAATCTCAGCACTCGGGAGGCAGAAGCAAGTGGATCTCTGTGAATTCAAGGCCAGCCTGGTCTACAATGCAAGTTCCAGGACAGGCTCCGAAGCTACAGAGAAACCCTGTCTTAGAAAAAAAAAAAGGCAAAAATGTCTATAGATGAAATAAACAAATCTACCCTGCCCTTTATTGATTACATACATTTTTTTCAAAAATATATATATATATATTTTTTTTTTGGTTTTTCAAGACAGGGTTTTTCTGTAGCTTTGGAGCCTGTCCTAGAACTAGCTCTTGTAGACCAGGATGGCCTTGAACTCACAGAGATCCACCTGACTCTGCCTCCCAAGTGCTGGGATTAAAGGCGTGCACCACCACCGCCTGACTTCCCATAATAGTTTAAGTTAAAAATAAATAAATGCATTCCCCATGTGAAAGGCCACTGAAGGCCGTGGGTTACAAGCACATAAAAAGAAATTGCTTGGCTAATGACTCAAGGTATTTCTTTATAAAATTTCTCATGAAAGTTCCCATTTTATCCAAGTCATAAAATAAAAGCATGAAATTGAGGACGATAAGCCAGCTAGGTTGCATGGAATCCAAACAACTGAGAGAAGAAACTGACAAGCTGGGAAATTTTAAAACTCAAGAGGAAAAGCTGTGATGAGGAGGGCAAGACAGACACCACGCCAAAGGTGCCTCGGAGGATTCTGATGGCCACTCAGCTAGAGACGGGGTATAGCAGAATCAAGACAACCCTCCAAATGCCACGAGCTGGAGATGGGATGTTGACAATTGCCCAGTGATACACAGTATTAGCAAGATGACAAGTATGGGACTTCCATTTGTTTCTTCCGTGGTCACAGGAATTTGGAAGCAAGTTGTGGCTGGGGTGCTTATCTGAGAGATGCAGGGTCAGATGTGTGAGTCACAAGACAGTGCAGTGTGGAGAGGGCAAGCTCGTGCCTCCTGATAGCACAGGAAGAAAGAAAACCCGCCACTGTCTGCAATACTGGTGAACTCATGCTAAGCGAAACGAGGCCGGCATGGAAAGATCACTGACCCCACTTATGTAAAATTGAAAGAATAAACGCTGAGACTCACATACACACCCAAATGGCTCAACAGCAACTGCTGGGGGCTGGAAGTGATGTGGAGAAAGGGGCAGACAGCTTCTACGGTGAGTCACCAGGATTCTGATATGCAGCTTAGAAACCGGTAGCTGACTGCGCTGCTCACTTGCTGTTCACAAGAGCCCAGGGACCCAGTCTTCCTGGCATGTGCCGCCTCACAGAAATCATGATGATGGTGCTGACAAATACCTTAATTTGATCATGGTAGTTCCACAGTGTATGAGAAATGGCCACATCTTGAATATCTACTTTTTCATTGGTTAATTAGACTTCAATAATTTCTAAAAATATTGATATCTCCTTCTTGTCATGTCTTAATTTCAATTTTTAGGATTCTTATCTGTGTTCCTCTGTGTGATTATGTGTGTATAAGAGGAAGACAGCCCCTGGTGGTAGCACAAAACACAGGAGGCTCCGCTAAGCCAGCACCAAACCACAAGGAGGCTGGGTACCCTAGGTGAGTATAGGCGTGGAGCTGGGGGCCTGGCCCCATTCAGTGACCACTTGTCTGGCCCCAGCCTTTGGCAAGGGCCCTCAGCTCTGCGCTTGTAGTGAGACCTGCACACAGGTCTCCTCCCCGGCGTGCTCCAGACTGATGTTTTTGGCAGGCTAGAGCCACCAAATCAGAAAGGGTAGATCCTGAAAGCCACACCCCCCACACACACCTTCTCTCTCTCTCTCTCTCTCTCTCTCTCTCTCTCTCTCTCTCTCTCTCTCTCTGGTATATGTCTGGGTGCACCCTGACACATCCGAAGAAGTCATAGCCAATCAAGTTTAAACTAATATAACTGTTGCTTGCTGGAATTCCCCTAGCTGGGCTTAAAAGGAGTCTGGAGCTGCACTCAGGGTCACCACCATTTTGTTGTGTGGTTAACCCCTGCAAGCTGAAACTTGTTCTTAAGAAATAAACATTCATGCGGATTGTATCTGTGAGTGGTGGTCTTTGTAGGGTGATCTGAGGATCCTAACAAGAGAAGCAATTTGTGCTTTGTGTTGATGAAATATCGCTGCCTTTGAAATACGTCTCTTTGCAGGAGTACAAGATTCTAATTCTGATGTGATTCATTTTCTGGCGTTCACACTGCAAGTCCCCACTTGACCACAGTCACATTAAATCCACCCGTTCTTGGATTTCTCTCCGTGAATAAGTTCTTTGTATCCCTGAGGATTTCTTCTGTGGTCTATAAGTTCTCCACGTGGGCGGGTCTTTCCCCGCAGAAAGTAGAAATGCCTTCTGTCTGCTCTCATCCTGCCTTGGGCAGCTCAGATGGCAGTTGGGGGTGGGACACAGAAAACCCAAGTAAGCAAAGGGGAGGTTAAGTGAATGGATCCATCGGGGAAATGAGTTAAGATGTGTATGACCTACAGGGAGCCTTTCTCTATAAAGATCTCTCTCTAGAGATAACAGTGCCACTGAGCTAAGACTGGGAGCTGGGGACAGTCATTGCAGGCAGTTCTTCTCCTATGTGTGCTCCCTGTATGGGCAGCTTGAGCAGCTCTTAAATTTCAAAGCAAGAATGAGGGCATGATGTAGCCTCCACTTGTGTCGAGAATATTCAGGGTACGAAGGGCAGTATGCTGCGTGTGTCAGGTGCACATTAATGCCACCAGCGGTCTCCAACTTAATCCCAAGGTCGCAGTGCAGTTCGTGAAGGTTGCCTGTCAGCGATTGTCTCCATCCCAGATATTTAAATGGAATCCCGCAACTTAGCCCCTCAGCTGAAAGCAGGATGTCCCATCAACGTGGCCAAAGGTCAGAGGGGACGAGTAAGAGAACACACTGGCTTCGGAGAGCTCCCACTTCCAATGTCCTCTTGAAAGCTCATCCTTGGCATGGCTTGGTCTCTGTAGTCCATTTAAAAATGTGCACAGAAGAGTTATTCCCCCCAAAGACTGGTGAAATCAGAAATACAACAGAATATAAAACCCCATAAATAGTTCATCTTAGCTGACTGCATAACGGAGCTATTTCAACTGGTAGGTTTGTGGATGTGAAATTTCAGTTGGAAAACTAACTAGATAATTTTAACAGTGTGTTTCTGATGGAAGGTACCAGTAGTTATTCATCAGTAAAAGGAAGAGAAAAAGAGAGAAAGAGAGAGAATATATTTCTAGTGACTTTTTTGTCATTTTAGATACTGGACAGGATGTCTAAATTTTTAATATGCCCTTCAAAAAAACTTCATTCAAAAAAAGAATATATTTTAAGTTTTCTTCCCAAACAGGAGGTGCTTTTAGGTCTCCTCTTTTTTCCTTTCCTTTCCTGTTTTAAAACCCAGGAGAAACAGCTCTTCAGTCTTCCCAAAACAAAAAATGTGCACAGATCAACAAATTCTCCTCAGCCCCAGGAAAGAAAAAGACCACCCTCCTCTAAGGTGGCTGCTTGCAGAAAGAGCTGTGTGCCCAGGATGCTTATAGCCACTGCTCACCTATTGAAGGATGCCTAGTCTTAGAGACTCTGGAAGCTGCTTAACACTTACCAAGGCCCAGTGTGAGCAACTCTAGGAGAAGAACCATCTCACTGAAAACCGATGTTGGTTTTCCGGTCAGCATCTAATGGCGTGGTTAGACATGGCTGGGGAATTTTGTCTACTGTTAAGCCTCAGTTGGAGGAGATGGGGTGGGGGGGCAGAAGGTTGTACCAAATTGTAGTCTCAGCCAAGCTGTGCTGGCAGGGCCTACACCTACTTCTGTGTTTGGAAACTGAAGATCTCGACGTTTAAAGGATGGAGCAATGGCCACTCGTTTGGGGACACTATTTCTCTGAACTGTTTCTGTTGACTGTGAGCTAACCTTGGGCAGGAGGGAGGCTCAGTGGGTAAAAGGCCTTGCCCACCTGAGTTTGATTCCTGGCACCTACATAGATATGGAAGGGAAGAACTGACCTCTGCTCTTCTGTGGCATACCTGCACACACAAACACACAGGAGAAAATAGAGAGAGGAAAGAGGAGAGAGGAGAGAGGAGAGAGAGAGAGAGAGAGAGAGAGAGAGAGAGAGAGAGAGAGAGCGAGAGAGAGAGCACTGCCCTTACTGAAAGCGCTAGGGATCACAAGGCCTTCTAGTTTGGGAAGTTTTTAGATCCAGGGATGTCTGAATGTACAACATGAGATAACTTGGAAGTAGGAGTTGAGTCTAATCATGACATTATTCATGTTTCATACATGGCTTAGCCACAAACCCTGAAGGCAATTTGATACAAAATGTTTACATCTGCATACCTGCATTTGATTTCTCTGTCACAAGAATTTTCCTCTTGTGACACCACACCCACATTCGAAAGCATTCAAATTTTGAACGATTTCAGATTTGGGATTTTCAGAGTAGGGACATTAGGCCCAAAGATGGCGAAGAGCCAGAGCCGCTCGCAAATGGTGAGTCCTCCTGTTCGAGCTGCAGCAGGTCCAGGTTGCCCAGGGATCATATACTGCACTCTGTATGTAAGTATGTAAGCATGTACATAACCTCCAGGGTATGTAAGTATGTAAGCATGTGAACCTTCAAGGAGTGGAGGGAAATTCCCATCAGTGTAGCTCATGTTTTCTCAGAGTGTCCATTCCATGGAGTGAGGGGACATGAGTGGTGGGACTTATGGTGTGGATGGGATCAGGGTGAAGCTACTAGGGGTTAGGGCCTCATTCTCTCACACCAGACCAGCAGCAGCAGGGAAGCTGGCAGCTACCCAAACCAGCCCCTGTGCCAAGGCTTCCACACACCCTAGAAAGCATTCCCTTCTCGCTCTTACTTTTCTCTGCAACCATTTTAAAATCAGAGTGAAACTTTAACTATCTTTCAGTAACTCACCAAAAATTTGGATTTAAAAGTGACCTCGACCCCAGAAACCAAAGGAAGCAGGCCCTGGGGATAGAAGATTAATGCCAGGGGTGCTGCCTCCGATTTTGTATGGGTGACTCCTGAAGGGGTTTTCTCAGTGACTGCTCCTTTATCACCCTGAGACTGATGCTCTGGAGTCCCAGGATGCTCGTTCGGCACTTAGAAGAATAGCTGTAGAATGTTGTCATCTTAATAAAAACTCTTAACACACTGCCATCTGGTTCCACGTGGAAAAGAGGTGGCAGGCCAGCCCACAGTGGAAAGATTCTCTGAGTGCCTGAGTGTCAGCCAGAGCAGAGAGAAACGTGACACCCCACCACAGCCCCGGCTGCTGTGTTTCACACTCTGGCAGCAAATATTCCCAAGTCAGAATTCTAATAATAAGTCCAAAGTTTTATCTTCTGTGAAAGGAATGTCCTGAGCCTGCCGACAGGTGGGGGAACAGATTTGGAATGAGCTAGCGGGGGTGGGGGGCTGTCGGTGGGAGGGCAGTTCTGAGAGCTGTGGTACTCAGCAGCTGTGGTCCCGAATAGACACGGAGAACACACATGGAACTCCCTGGATGCTAGCTAGTGTCAGGAAAGGGAAGAACCTCCTACAAGCCAATAATGGCACCAAAAGGCCAGCCTGTGTCTCAGCATTCTGAAGCAGACAAGGTTCATCACCCAGTCCAGGGAGCAAGGCTGGCTGGCACCTTCACTCACAGAAGCCTGTGTGGCCCAGGAGTCTGTGCCGGGGGCGGAGCTTCAGAGATCTGGCAATCCTGGTTTCTCTGGCATAGCCCCTGAGATATCCAAGAATAACTCCTTTTCTTTTTTCCTGTGTTGAAGAATATGCTCGTGCGTTTGATACATGAGAGGAAAACTATCATATATACTCTAATTTTACTTTATGATACGTGAGTAGTTGAAGAGACTCAAATTCTATTGTGTTTCATGAACCTCCGTGCTGGCTTAGTGCTGCTGAATTGTTTAAAGATACTTTGCTTTCATAGGAATCATAGGAACATGTATGTGTGTGTATACCATAATTATATACATGTATTTATAACATATACAATTATTAGTCTCTGAAGATCATTGATGAATCCACTACCACCTAATTTTATGATTCTAACAAACTGATGATTTGGGTTTTGTTCTTTAACATTTCAAAAGTAATTCTTGTGTCGGTTAAAAAGAAGAAAGCCAAAGACAAGACAGACATACCTCTTATCTCACACACGGAGTTGGTTAAATTAACCTGGAGACAATGGGTTGTAAGTACGGATATGGCCCGATACAAGCTGAAGATTACAAAGCTAAATTCTTTTGTATGTTGGGGGAGAGGGCTTCATGCAAGATACAGAGTTATGGACATCAAATTCGTTTGGAAGTTAAATCACAGATGGCTTCTTCCCAATCAAGTTCATTGAATTATCATCAGTGCCTACTGAAAATTCCGTCCACCTCAGATGCTGCTGGTCCACAAAGTTGTTTTCTCTCAGTAGAGAAGACAGAAGGCTTTAACCAAACACTGACTTTCCAGGGACTTCACTATCCTAACCAGAGCAGTGAATGTCACAGATCATTAAATATTGAGTAGCCAAGGTTCCAAGCAGCAAAGATAAATGTACGAATTACCTCACTTCATCTTAGGAATGTCTCACCTGCTTTGCAAGATGAATGGCACTTGCCCCTTCAGACATGCGAGGACAAACTGGGAGATAAAAGGCCAGTTCCTGGTTCCCACATCATGACACTCAACAGAGCGCTATGTATTCCTGTGTAGGGAACAGGGCTCCTAGCAGCGACCCTGGGGCTGCAGTAAGCGGTTCTCAGACCATCTCGGGCAGCTGTGTGGATAACAATGTTTGAAGCAAGTAAACACAAACCCTGAGCTATGGATGGTCCACGTGCATACTCCCAGCAAACAAGGGCCCTCTTGGCAAACAAGGGCCCCCTTTTCCAATCTACCTTCAAATGCTGTGGGCAAGTGTGAGGGCCCCCAGTGTGCTCACACCCAGCGCTGGCCTTGGAACTGTTTGTTATTCAGCTGGGTAACCAGGCAGCGGGGCTGATTAGCCCCTGACCTTTGGTAGAGCGCTGAACCTGGGACACGAGAGACAGATGCTCGCTTGGAGAGCTCGCAACTGATTTCCTGCCAACCGTGCGTCTTCCTTAGAGACAGAAAGCAGATTTTTGACATTGAAGAGGGAAGATTTATTCAGCTGCCTGAAACTGAGCAAGCCCTCATAGCTTTGATGGTGGACGAGGCAGCTAAGTCCAGGCAGATCCTGGCACCTGGACTGATGTGCCTGTATGCTTTCATGTTCGTATACACAGTCTGGATGGGAAAAGACAGGAAACCTTTGAAAATATGCTGTTTCTCCAAAATCGTTATTTTTATCACCTAATAAAAAATTATGATGATAAACCATAATCAGAAGATAACATCTCTTTATGTCTCTGATCCATATATGTATAGACTAGAAAATGAGGCAGAAAACACTGCTTCCAGATGATTCTGAGACTTCTAGACTTACACTGAGCAGACAGCTGGATACCCTCCTTTCCCAGAAAGTTCTCTCTGTGTGTCTAGTGTACCCACTGAGGAGACTTTAGCTGGGTAGTAAATGGTTCAGAAGGAATCATCCATCAAAAGACGCCAGCACTCTGACCTCAAGCCCAGTGAAGACAGCTTGCCTAGTGTGTACCAAAACCTAAGAACTTTCCTAGGGCTGGTTTCTTACTTAAGATGGGACTGATAGGATCCTTGCACCTGCTTCCTAGGGTGAAGTTTAGATGGTTAGTGAGTATGGTGGTTTGAAAGAAAATGATCCCCGAAGGGAGTGGCACTATTAGGAAGTGAGGTTTTGTTAGGGGACGTGTATCACTATACGGGCTTTGAGACCTCTTGCTCGAGCTGCTCTCAGTGAGACCTGTCAGTCATCTTCCTGTTGCCTGCAAGATGTAGCGCTCCCAGCTACAAGATGTATTCCTGTATACCATGCTCATCGTCATGATAATGGACTAAGCCTCTGAAACTGTAAGTGAGCCACCCCAATTAAACGTCTTCATTTATAAGAGCTGTTGTGGTCATGGTGTCTCTTCAAACAATCAAAAAAATAACCCTAACTTAGACAGTGCCTGAGAGGCAAGAAGGACAGTCCAGCATATGACCAGGCTCTGGACATCTCTAACTGCACCTTGACCTCAACACACATGCTTTAAAGTGAACAAACATGCTAAACCTGTATATTACAGGTGCCAAGAGATTCTCAGCCCTGCTTCAACAGACAGAGCACCATGGGTCTGCTCAGAGCCAGCAAGACACGACAGGAGAGCATGCTTCACTCAGTTCCCAAGAACTCTCTGGTAAGTGGTGGGAAAGACCTGGGAGAGACTTTGCTGAAGAGCTCCTGACTCAGGTCAGCTGACCCGCAGGGGCACACCTGTTATTGACAGAATCTCCCAGACTGTGTCCCGTGTTCTTTTTTTTTTGAAACAACTGATAAAATATTCCAACAGTCCCTGGACAAAGAGTGATTTAAATAACCAAAAACTGTGTGTGTGTATGTGTGTGTGTGTGCGCGCGCGTGTATACATGCCACACGAGTACAGAGCCAAAAGAGGCCAGAAGGGATGAAAGATCCCTGGAGCTGGAGTTACAAATGGTTGTGAGCCTTTCAGCCTGGGAGCTGGGAAGCGAACTCAGATCTTGTGCAAGAGGAACAAGTGCTCTGAACCACTGAGCCATCTGCCAGCCCATTCACATAGAACTTTCTATGGTTTTGTGCCTTTGAAAATTCTAGGAAGCACCGAACAGAAGGTTTCAGACTGAATGCTCTCGGGCCTTTGTATTTTGCTGTTCTGTAGAAGCGTGCTTGTGTCCTGCAGGGGCCGGGGAGGTTTTAAAGTGTAAAATGGCCCTTCCTTCAATCTGCCTTTAAAAAACAATCGTCCCCTATGTTATTTTTGAATAGCTTAAAAATGAAAGGGAAAACAATAAGAACTCAAGGCATTTTTTCCTTGGGATTTTAAAGGCAGAATTCTGAGGTTTTAAAAGGAGAGAAAAATAGAAAAATCCCCTTGGATGTACAAATTTACCAGAGGGGGGGAAATAAACCTCTAGAAAGTGATGTTCCCCCACAGATGCTGATGGGCCATTTTTGGTACTCTGAGAACAGACTCTCACCTGCGCCAGATTCCCACTTCTCTTTAGCTGTACCTAAGGTTCTCTTCTGTTGTTGTTGACGCCAGTGGAAAGATTTCTTTAATATCTGCAGAGTTAACAAAGCAAGCTTACAAAATGAAGTCATCAGTTCCTTGGTGCTGACTGACTTCCGGGGTCGAGAGTGAGGGAAATAAGAACGAGGACGACTTTAATGTGAGGTTAACGGAGCACTTTCCAGGCGGCTTGGCTACTTGTCCTTTACAGCTTTCTGAACAGAGCTGTTGCATAGTGTCTGTCCCATACACTACTTATTAGAAAACCATTTTCTTGAATCACCCATGACTTCAACAGAGTAACACTTGAAGAGTTCATCTTCGGCCTCTTCACTTGAACGGAACGCTGACAGCAATGTCGTTTTAAGGCCTAAAACCAGCTCGTTTCCTACAAATGCTCCAAATCCTCGTATAGGGGAAGAGTAAACCCTGTTTGAACATGGCTTGCAATAGATGCTTCTGCCATCAAACTGAAGCACTGAATCAACTGACTCGACATAAAAAAAGTTTCCTAAAGACAATGGGAACAGATGCCAAGCTTCCCCGGCTCCCTCGGGAGCAGACAGAGAGGCCACGGTCATTTCTTCTAGTCTTTCCAGCTCCCCTCATAAAAACACAGAAAGCGTTCTAATTTGGATTCATTTGCTAGAGCTATGGCAAAGCATACCAGTCTATCACACTTATGCAACACAAAAATATCTCACAACATCGGAGACTAGAAGTCTGGCGTTTATCTGTGTCGCAGCATTGATTTTTCTGAGTTGTGTCTTGTTTCTAAAGCTAACGCTGAGGCTCCTACTTGGCCATCCACACGCGGTCTTCATCTACGCATGCCTGCTTCCCTTCCCTCTCCTAAGGATCCCAGTCTCATTGGGCAAGAGCTCACCAAATCACCTCAGTTTCTCTTCCAGAAGGGCCGCATCTCCAGTCACATTCTGAGACTCTGCCATGTAAGACTTCAGCACACACATTGCAGGGGACACAGTTCAGTCTGCTCAGGATACACCCCAGGAAGTCAGAGAAACAATTATCCTGGGTGTCTGTCCCTAAGCTGCCTCTCCGCTTGCCTGTGCCTGGCACACTGACTTCCCCTGCTATTGTTGCCAGCTGGGTGGCCTCTCTCGACAGTACTCTTTCAGAAAGCCCTGGAATAGCTACCATCGCTTGTCCATCTTTTACAGGCTCTAGAGTGCTTTCACTCACTGTCGGCGTTTATGTGGTCCTGACCATGCACTGTAAATCCCGAAACTGCCTCCGTCTCTCCCACCTGAGCACACCGGGCCCTTGAGCACAACTAAGACAAATTCCACTTGAAGACGAGAGTGTGCATTTTTATTGCAGAGTTAATATAAGAAAAATTACACACTGCATCCTTCAGATGTTGCGCCCTAGGGTTCTGATTCCTTATAGTATCCTAAATTAAATTTCTCTCCCCCCCGTGTGTGTGTGCATGTGTGTGTGTGTGTGTCTGACTCTTCTCTCACACACAACCTAGGGGAAGGTTCTTTGAACGCGCCTCTCCCTATTGTAAGCTCATCAGCTCTGCTGACTTAGTTATATTGATAGCACATTGTATTAACACTTTACTTAAGGGTGGCTGGGGATGTTTCGGCAAGCTGCCTGTCACAAGTTATTTATAACCCCAGGACTCTCTATTCTCTTTCTATTTGTGTGGTCCCCGTTTAAGCATGTTTCTCTAATTCTAAAGCGTGAGTTTCCTCAGCAACTTCATCTGCTGTCCGTGGATGCTGTGTTAAGAGTCTGCACAGGGAAACTAGGGAAATAGCTATCTGGACTATACCTATGTGTGGATGCCCTGCCCACCTAAGAGCCCCTCCCACACTGCCTGTAGGGGGAAACATTATTAAGGGTGCACACTCACTGCAGAATTATGACCTCAATGTCCACTCAATATATGCAAGATTATTTTTGTTTCAACGAAGAATTTTTCATTTAATGAGCTTTGTTGCTGCATTTTTCTTTGGTGTATATGTACCTATGTCTGTGGGTGGGTGTGTCGAGGCACTGGGGAATGTGTTTTTCTTTCAACCCTGTGGGTCCTGGGGATAGAACTTAGAGTCACAGACTTAGTAGCATGTGCCCATCCCTCTAAGCCACCTCATGAGCCCCATGGTTTCTCCTCAGTCACTTGCTTTCTCAGCTATTTTGACCACCCACTAATGGTTTATATTTATATCATGAAATAAACATGCTTTGGATCTCTCAAGAAACACTTCAGAAGTTGGTACATATGTCAGCCCCTTTCATTCCGTTCCAGAGGGGGAGAAGATCTTTTGTGAGCATGCGTGAGATCGGCTAGGTAAGGAGGACCGAGTCCTGGCCATGGTGGAGCTATGCCGCATCTGCTGTGTAGAGCAATCTTCCAGACACGCCTCGGCTTGGGGCTGTGACCTCAGTTGAATACACAGTCACCATCATACAGAGATGGCTTGGCCCAGCCCGCCTTGAACATGCTCCGTGTACCACTTGCTTTTCTTGTCGCTTCACTAAAGCGCCTGGTGAGAACAGCGGCAGGAGGGAAGGGTCTGCGCAGGCGCCGGGGCACTCTGAATACCCGCTTGGCAGGGAGAGACGAAAACTGGTGTTCAACTCCCTTCCTCCCTTTCGTTCAGTCTGGGATTTTGGCCCATATAGTGGTGCTGCTCACTTTCAGCGTGGGTTTTCCCATCCCAGTTAAGTCAATGAAACTCCCTAACAGACATGCCCAGAAGTTGTTCCCTAGGTGATTCTAGATCCTGCCAAGTTAAGAATCAATATTAACGACCACGCTTAGACTCTTAGACTAGCTTGAAGTTGTGCAAAACCATCAATGTAGTGCCCACATGCCCAGAAGTTGTTCCCTAGGTGATTCTAGATCCTGCCAAGTTAAGAATCAATATTAACGACCACGCTTAGACTCTTAGACTAGCTTGAAGTTGTGCAAAACCATCAATGTAGTGCCCACTTCACAGTAAACAGTTGAACATGTCATATAATTCGCTAACTGCTCTCCAGATTCTGCCCCACTGTAAAGTCCAAAAGTCACAAGTTAAGCCTCTGCGTTACACATGTCGGCATAGGTGGCCTCCTCAGGACTATGGCATCTCACACTTACCAGCATGGTTGGCTTCCTGGAGTTAAGGCTGCAGCGTGATGTGTGTGCCATTCATCTGACGGAAGAGGCAATGGCCATGAGACAGCTGTCTCTTGCTCATCCCCAGTTGAACAGACAATTGCTCAATCCGGAGAGATTTTCTAAACGCTCCGGCTCATGGCTTCATATGTGACAAGAATGCTGAGCACTTAGAAGAGCCCAGAAAGTTGAAGATAGTTTTACTTTCTGGTTAGAATCCAAGAGTCTCATAGATTCAGACTGTAGTCCCTGGAACCACAGGACTCAGTGGGTAGAGTTTGGGCTACTATTTGATTGTTGTGTGGTTAATGGATCAGCAAACATATTTATCATTGATTCCCTAAGCTCTTCAAAACTAAGGAAACAAACATGCACACACACACCACACACACAAAACACGCAAACCTCCTTATGTATACTTGTATGATTTCAGGATTGAACTTCTCGTCTGGATTGTTTTCTCTCTACTTGAGGATATCACAATTATGACTTATCTGAAAGACTTACTCTATTCTTAGACATCTTGGATAAGCAATGAAAATAAAGAATGACATTCCAGGTTTTTTTTCCTCTTTTCTTTTCTTTTTTTTCTTTTTTGTTTGTTTTTGTTTTTTGAGACAGTTTCTCTGTTTAGGTTTGGAGCCTGTCCTGGAACTCACTCTGTAGACCAGGCTGGCCTCAAACTCACAGAGAACTGCCTGTCTTTGCCTCCTGAATGCTGGGATTAAAGGCGTGCGCCACCCCCTCCATTCCATATTGCAAATTAAGCAGAAGTTGAAAATATTTCACAAAAGTAAGAGGGGTGAGCAGGCTTTCTGACGGGAACTCTGCAGCAGGGGACACTAACGATTGTTGCTGCGCCATCTGCTGTAGCTGCTTCAGAGGGACAGGATAAATACTGCTAGTTAAGGCTGTGAGTCAGGCTCAGGGTGCATGCACTAACTCCAGCACTTAGGAGGCTAAGGCAGGAGAATCATGAGTTTGAAATCTGTTCTCTGAGATGGTGCTTTGGTCACTTTTTCTGTTGTTGGGATAAAATATACTGACTCAACTTAAGGCAGAAAGGTTTTTACTTCAGCCCACAGTTCCAGGGTGCTGCCCCTCATAGCTTGGAAGCCAATTACAGGAGCTTGAGGGGTGCTGCTCTCTCTGAGGCTGCTGTCAGGAAGCCGGGGGATATGAACGCTGGTGCACACAGTTCAACCTCTCCTCTTTATGCAGTCCAAGAGCGGAACCCTGAGAATGGTGCTGTTCTCCCTTAGGGTGCGTCTTCCCACATCAGTTAACCTAGCTAGTGAAGACAGTCCCTCCTTTGGACGCCTGAAGAATTCTCCAGAATTCCTCCCCGGTGTTCCTGGGGGCTTTTCTCCTGGGTAATTGTAGATCCATTCAACCTGAAGATCAATATTAATTGTCACAGCAGAGCTCTAGCTGGGAGGCCTTGGTGTTCTGTACTTTAAGATTTTAGGGGCATTTTCAGCTTATAGCATTTTCAAAGTGACAGATTTATTGAGACATACCCCCACCGTGAGGAGCGCTTACCATTTCTGAAACACCTGAACTAAGTAAGCTGTTTTCACTGAGTAGCAGACTTCCTCTCTCCAAAGAAAGGATATTAAAAGTCTCTAATGACTGGGGTTGCTTGACTTAGCCTTTTTAAGGTACATCCATAGCACTACAGAAATGCAGCTGAAATAGCAAATTCTGATTTGGCGATGGTGATTCCAGCTTCCAGGATGTGGGTCCTGGCAACCTGGCCCCAGTCCTCACGGTGAGCCACAGAAGCCACAGCTCGGCGCCTGCAGTATCCAGCTCACAGTCCAGCAACAAAGTCGGGTGTTGCTGCTGCCATAGTTACAAACCTCTCTGCTGCTCTTGCACTCAGAAACAAGGAGAGCAGGGAGTTATCAAACCTCTCTGCTGGCCTTACCATTCAGAAATTGCGAGATCATGAAGTTATAAAATCTCTCTGCTGGTCTTACCATTCAGAAATTGCGAGATCATGAAGTTATAAAACCTCTCTGCTGGTCTTGCCATTCAGAAATTGGGAGAGCATGAAGGCGACAGTTGGGTTCAGGATGCCCACTGTGGCAGCGACATTCTGACACTGAGCAGGTTGAGAGCCCTGGCTGCTCTTGCAGAGGACCCAGATGCAGGTCTACCCAATGCCTCACAACCATCTGTACTTCTGGTTCCAGGTGATCTGCCCACTTTTCTGCCCACTGTGGGCACCAAGCACACACATAGAGGAAAAACATCCATGGACATAAGACAAAAAAGAATGTAAACATTGGGGAATTACCATCTTGGCCAAAATGAAGACTGAGTTCTGATTTTACCTTCAGTGCATGGTGACGGATGCTCACTCTGAGGACATGGACGGTTCTGGAGAACTGGCACTTCTCAAGCTCCTTACTCTGCTCAGCTAAAAAGATATGCTTGCTTTCCTCTTCCTATTTTTAAATATTAGTGGGGTTGATTTGTTTTGTTTTTATATTTTATTTTGTTTGGAAAATGTTTTCTCTGCTCTGTGAGGGTAGCATAAGAATTCCACCCTGCTGTTGTGTTTCTGTGGGAATCAAGGCTTCACAGGTCCAGATGCTCCAGCCAATGATGCTGCATTGAGCTCATTTTGCAAGTTTCCATCCTGTACTACACACAGAGAATTCTCCCACATACGATGAGAAACTGGCCATTAGTGTTTCGTTCATTCATCTGTTTTCAGACAAACTTTAAGTACTTATTTCTTAATCGTTTAAGTTTCCAAACACTTCTGGATTGTGTGACAATCAGATTGTTCCTAAATGATTTTTTTTTTAATTTTATGGGTATGGGTCTTTCTTCTGCATATGTGTATGTGAACCATGTGTGTGCAGCACTCTTGGGGAACAGAAGAGGATTCAGATCCCCTGGAACTGGGGTTGCAGACAACTGTGCTAGGAACAGAACCTGGGTCCTCTGCAAGAGCAGCAAATGTTCTTACCCAGTGAGCCATCTCTCCAGACTCAGTCACATTGCTTTTTAACTATTTTGATGGCTTACAAAGAATTTGTTAAGAAAATTAGGAGGAAATACGACTGTCAGTATATCTGCACCATAAAGAGGCTATCGTCAACAAGGCAAAAATATCTTTTGTAATTCCATCTTGTATAATTCCAACATTGTAAAGACTCAGTAAAATATTTAAATTAAGAATTGTAAGTCCTTGGATCACAAACAGCTGATTTATTTTGTTGTATTTTACACCTCATAAGAAATTCCTCTTTGCCAACTGCAATAATTCTATCAGAAATGCCTTCTTTTACAAACACAAGGTTAATATGCTTACGGCCATGAGTGCATGACAAATGTCTTAGCTTAAATGCTATCGCCATTCATGTCATTTGGCCTTCAGCATAGCAATCCTAGAGACTCCTGCAGTCTTAGTACAAGAACTGTTTGGTGTTTGAACCCAAAAATATTATGAAAATTATTTTCGTATTTCCTTGTGTGGATGTGAGAAACCACGGAAGAGTCGGTTGTTTGCTTCTTATTCAGTTACTTGCTATCAAGTTCACATGAAGCACTTTTAACACTGCTGTGGTTAAAGAGACGGCTCAGAACCTAAGAGCACTTTCTGCTTGCACAGGACCTGGGTTCGGGTTCCAGCACTCACTTGATGTGGCTCAAAACCACCTGTGACTCTAGATCCAGGGACTCTGACATCATCTTCTGGCCTCTACGACCACTGCACATGTGTGATACATGTGCATGCATACACGTGCGTGTGTGTGCGCACGTGCACACACACACATGCTAGAGCTGTTTTTAACCCTTCAATCAGTAGCAACCAAAGTAGGAAACACTATAACCTGAAAGAAATATACATCTTTTCAACAATTGTGTCTAAACTCAACTATACACTGGGTTAGCTCAATCTATTTCTGGACGATCATCTTAACTATGGATCTATTCTTGAATAAAATGACCTGAGAGTTTTCCAAAGCAGAGCTGCAGTGGCTGGATCCCCGGCGCTCACACATAACGTGACAACCGCAGGAGCTAAAACTCAGAAGGCCTCCCACAGTCTCCCCGATTTGCTTTCAGAACAACCTGCATCCAAGACTGTAGCTGGAAGTCAAGCTCCTTACGGTTTGGTGAGAGCGCTAAGTCCAGCTATGAAGTGTCCACGTACTTTAGCAATCTCCTCTATTTCCATGACCAACACTCAGTTTCATTTTTAAATATCAAAACCTTAGAGGTTGCTGGGGATAAGTCTGACATTGACAACTTGACCTCGCTCTTGTCTTGGTCAGACATCACACTTAAGGGAACTTGGGAGCTTTTAGCTCATCTTCCAGGGAGGAAAAGGAGCCAGTGATGACGAGCCAGTGGAATAAATGGAATAATTTGGAAATAAGCTGCCAACATCTTGAACCTCACCCACCCATATGAACCATAGAAACATATCTTCATGTTGGATACCACTATTTTTGCAGACAGACTTCCACTGCTAAAACCCATAATCTAATGAATCCTCTTCTCTTGCAAATCTGTCTCCCCATCTGCCCACTCTGTGAGTGACCTTGATTCATTTTCTTTAGCTCATCTCTCTGGAATTATTTTATTTATATCAAAACATCCTATTAGTTCTTTCTTAGCTGCTCAGTTGCCAGTGTGTGTCTGGGCTGTTCTTTCAATACCCAACTATGCACTGGATCTCACACTTACTATATCTACACTTACACTCTATCTCACACTTACTATCGTGTCTGGTTCATTTTCCACACCCAGAACAACCCTAAGCTGAACCACTAGATTAAATGCTAGATTAAAAGCAAGAAACCAACATTCATTCTGGTATTTGCCTCCTAGAGAATCTCAGGTAATCTCAACAGGGGAAGATGGCAGCTTATCAAACATGAGACAAATGCCTGGTTAACTTGGTGGTCTTGCCTATTAATGAGCACCTTCTAGAAACTTCTAGGAAGTTTCCTTTCCAACTTATCTTCATCTCCACAGACAATCAAAATATTCTCGGTTGTGCTAGGTTGTCAACACACTATGCTAGCTCCTTACCCCCCCTCTGCCCTTCAGAGGATGCAAAGTCCTGTATCCTGATCATCAAGAAGGTGGTGGTCATCATCCTCTCTTAATGACAAGTAGAGTAAGGGTGTTCAAGGCAAATGTCAGAGAGAGGCAGCCTGGAAACATGGCAGTGTTTGGGGAGGGCTGGCTGCTGTTTTCTTTTCCCCCCCACGTGTCTTGCTTATATGATGCTATTAGTCTTTTGTCCCTGGCCTTATCGAAAAGTTCTCAGGCTGTGGCCAAATCTGAGCCATTGATTGTCTTAGTTAGGGTTTCTATTGCCATGAAGAGACACCATGACCACCACAACTCTTATTTAAAAAAAAAAAAAAGCTTATAAAGAAAAGCATTTAAAGGAGTTTGACTTACTGCTCAGA
This sequence comes from Chionomys nivalis, assembly GCF_950005125.1. Lineage (NCBI taxonomy): Eukaryota > Metazoa > Chordata > Mammalia > Rodentia > Cricetidae > Chionomys > Chionomys nivalis. Next base: position 34,099,777 of record NC_080109.1, read on the forward strand.
GTAAGTCATCACGACAGGAAGCATGGTAACATGCAGGCAGACATGGTGCTGGAGAAGGAACTGAGAGTTCTACATCTGGATCAGTTGGCAGGCATCAAGAAGAGAGAAAGAGATTGGGCCTTGGGCCTGGCTTGAGCTTCTGTCCCTTACCCTACCCCTTACCCCACCCCTCCCCGCACTCCAACCACCCCCAGGGACACAGACCACACCACCCCAACAAGACCACATGTCCTAATTCTTTCAAATAATGCCTCTGTTCTGCCGCTTCAGAGTGAGTTTAGCTCTGGCTCCCTGCTGAACATAGGAAGCTTTGGATTCCCCAGAGAGGAACACTATCTGACCTTGTTTGTTTTAGAGCTAGATTTGTATGAGCAAAGGCTACAATCACGTGTTCCTATTCTACTTCTGGTCCATAAACCATTGTTGTATTTATGGAAACATCTTTTGATGGTTTATGTCTATCTTATCTGTCGTGGCTGCTTAGAATGGACAAAGTTTTTTAAAATAGTCTTTCAGGGTGCCACCTTCTCCCGTGATTTTGTTGGTGTTCAAGATGTCAAATTCTCATGTCTAGTCACACATTCTCTCAAATGGAAAAAGAACAAAATCTACTCAAGTTCAAGGTCAAAGTCTATCCCTTCAGGAGCGTCACTAAAACTATTGAAGGCAGAGAGTGTCTGCTGTATGTGTTGACTGACTCAGCATCGTGTCATGTCTCAGTCCAGGTCTAACCACCTCCCCCAGCTCAGCATAAATGGCTGTGCAGCGTCTCAAGACACATATAAACGTCCTCCGAGGGAAGGGAAGTCAGAAATCAGCTGAGAACCAGTGACCCAAAGTATCTCCAAAGGAAGAGGAATGTCCACAAAAAGCACTGGGGGTTGGTGGTGGGGTATGGGGTCATGGCCCAGCCTAGAAGTGTGAATTAATCCCCTGGGTTAACCCCCAGTACCGTCAAACCGAACCTGGAAATACATTCAGTGATTTATTGACAGAATGTCTCTGTGGGTATATATTTATAATTTTTTTATAGAAATAGCACTTTAACCAAAAATTTACATTTATGTTTTATCACACTTTTTAAAAATGTGATCAGTAACAATTGAAGAGAGTGTGTCTGATTATCATGTGTGATGGAGAGGCGGACTCTGATGTAGAAGTGTCAACTAGCCTAGCACATGCAATGGGGAAATCACAGAGATACTGTCTTAAACTAGGTAAAGGTAGGGCACACACACACGCATGCGTGCACGCATGCACACACACATGTGTGTGTGCAATTGTTGAACAATTTATGAAGTTTGGTGGCACCAAGTGACTTCCACATTTTAAGTCGGCAATTATACCCCCTCTGAGGACTCATTCCTAAGTGATGTTTTTATTCATGAACTTAAAATATCTTTAATTCCTTCATGCAAGAAATCATATTTTCATTTATTAGCCTTGAACTAACAGAAAGTGAATTATATCAGAATGACTATTATTTTCAATAAATTAATTACTGTACCATCAGAAAACTTACACTCTTTTTTAGTTGATTAAAAATATTATGTCAAACATACATACAAAATATGACAAAACAATCTTAGATTTTTATTGTGTTCTCCTTAGAAATAAGTAGTTCTCTTTTTCTAGGAGACAAAACACAAATAAGACATTTGCAGGAGGATGCTCAGGATCTTCCTGCAATTGATGTGCTCCTTGATGCTTGGAGATGGTATTTAGGAGCTTCTAAGATGTCCAGAGTTCATGCAGAAAGCAACTGAATACCTGCCCTGCTCTTAAACCCCAAACATCTTTGGAAACGTCATCAGCAGACTGAGACATGGTTTGTGCACATGGGTAACTGGAGTGAGTGCCAGCGTGGGAAGCACTCTTGTGAGTTAGTGGAAGTTTGAAAGAGAGTGAGCCCCATAGGCTCATATGTTTGAATGCTTGGTCCCCACTTAGTGGAACTGTTTGGAAAGGATTAGGAGGTGTGGCCTGCTGGAGGAAGGATGTTATTGGGGAAGTCATTTTCTCTGCCTGCTGCCTGTGGATAAAGATATAAAGCTCTCAGCTACTGCTCCAGTGTCATGCCTGCTACTTCCAACCATGGTGATCACAGATTAACTCTTTAAAGCTGTAAGCAAGCCCTAAATTAAATACTTTCTTTGGTAAGTGTTTCCTTGGTCATGCCGTCTCTTCACAGCAATACAACAATGACTAAGACAGTCTTTCAACACACACATATCAACGGCAAGTGGTTGGCTTTGTTTTACTTTAACCTTCCTGCTACTTATCTGTTTTTCTGTTCCTTGTTTGCTTACATTCACGATGTGAGAGGTCTCCAGAAATACCAAACTTTTGTTGCAGTGGAGTGTTCTGAAGCTTCCAGTATTTTTCATCTTAGTGTGACTGTTTTTCCCTTACAATAAACAAGGCAATGAAGTAAAAATGTAATGCAACATGGTGCATTTGCGAGATGGCCAAGGTCGGCCTTTATCTTTGTTCTATATACTTTAAATGCAAACTCAATAATAAATTTCAGCTTAAGCCAAAGTCAGTTGGGAATGAGAACAACATGACCCCAAAGTCACTGAGCTGTACAGAAATTATCATAATGTACAATCCTCATTCCACTGTAATGGATAAAAGAGAAAATGAAAAAAATTTCCATTACTTCTCTAATAGAAATCACCACACGTTTGCATTAAATCATAGCCAATGTTCATAAACAGATTTGGCCACATTGGTGGAGCTCAATATATGTAATTTGTACACTTCCTGGGAAGGTCCAACTAACTTTTGAACTATTGGGGCTATAAGAATTGGCCTGAATATTAGCAGTTTCTTCCTAAGCCAATTCACGCTCAAGATGGAATTTTCCCTTAGTCATTTACCCTCTGAGAGCACACAGACCCATTTCATTGCTATTTCTGAAGTGTCGTTTCTTAGGAGACAAAATTACCTGGCTGAATAATCTGCCCCCACATTGACAGGACAGGATGCGGGCATTTCCATGGGGGCCTGGCTCTTCCCAACATCCCCTCCAGTTTTTCTTCCTTTAGCTATGCTAACATCTTCAGGTTACATCCTGCAGTTGATGGAAGATGAACATTAACAACTGTGGTGGAAGGAAATGCACTTGGAGAAGAAAGGAGGGAGGCGGTGGGAAGAGAAAGAGGAGTGGGGAGAAGGAGGGAGGGGTGTTCAGGAGGAGGCAGTAAGAGAGAGAATGAACTACAACATTTATTCCTATAATCATCAGCCTTGCAGCCCACACTCTCTGGTTGGTTCCTGCATTGGTTCCCACAATCCCCCACACTCGGGTAACTGTGATGAATCTCCTAGCTTTGAATTGTATGAGCTTCTAGCTATGGTGAATTAATAGTTACAACCTGACTGACAGTCTCAGATAAAGACTCCGCCAAGAGATAAGTGCTGAGCTGATCCCACAGAATGGGATACTGCTACCTAGTGAGGTAACCGTGTGGAGGAGGAAACCCACAGTGCCCACCATCAGTGAGGAGGAAACTTGAGAGGGAGAATGGCTCATTGGCATCTCTAATAAACTTAATGAGAGATTCCCTAGGGATCTGCACCTGGAGAGAGGATGGAAAAGCCGGAGTGGGCAGAGCATGCAGGGCTAATGACATGTCTCATTTACCTCATGGGGACCTTTGAACCGGAGTGGGCCTTCAGTGGGTCGAGATGGGTAGCTTTGATGCTCCCATTGAAAGCTTCTGCTGCACTTGGCCTCTGGGAGTAGGACTGTGACTCTGTTTTCTGCCATTGTGGCCATTCCCCAAGGTCCGAGAGTGGAAACTATCCAGAGGACATCTAACTGCAGGCAAAACAAGCCCTTCACCAACGGAACCTGTGGCAATGGCAAACTACACCGTAAAGGTAAACTGTTGTACTCTGTGGCACTCAGTCCATGAAGACACCGGGCTTCAGTAAAGATCCAAGATCCCCAGGGTCCCACCCAATGACGGATGACAGGGGTTGTCAATGTTGATTATTTGCTCTCAAGCTATGAGAGATAGAATAACACAGAGTAAACCCTTCTTTCATAACCTGAGTCTTCATTCCATATTGTTCTCCAGCTCCAAAGAGCAAAGCCAAGCCTCATCATCATTGAGCTTTTTTGAAAATAAAGTTTGAGACAACTAGTTGAGTGACAGTTATGTGACATCACCTTCCCCAATACCAATAAAACAAACAAAAATAGCTTCAGTTGAGAGAGAAAAATCATTTATAAGCAGCAATTACATAAGGAAATGAGTCAGGGTGGATATAACAGGCAGTTGGGAGGCCTCCAATCAGCATGATTGTTCCAGAACCAACATTAACAAAAAAAGTGACTGCAAAATCTCCTGGCTTCTGACTAACATCTTCCATCCAGAAACTTCTAGAGATGTAGGTGAGGTTTTTTTTCGTTGAGCCCACTGGCCAGCTTCCAAATAACCACACAGAGACTTAATATTAATTATAAATGCTCAACCAATAGCTCAGACTTATTACTAACTAGCTCTTACAACTTAAATTAACACATTTATCTAAGTTCTATCATGGGGCTCATGGCTTGTTATCTCATTTTTTACATATCCCACTTCTTCGGCATCTAGCTCATGACTCTGCAGACTTTACCATTTTTCTTCCCAGTGTTCACCTACTCTGACTTTCTCACCCAAACTCTTCCTACCTAGCTGTAGGCAGTGAGAGCAGCACATCTTCACAGTGAACAAATGATAATTCCACAGCACCAAGAGGAGTAGGTAGGTCTTTTGATGAACTTACTTCTACAATCTAGACAGTTTGGAATTTTATATCAAATAACCCCATATTAATGCATTAACATCACTATTTGTGTAATAAGCAGACATAAAATCAAATCATCCATAAAAAATACTCCATTTGTGGACTGGTAAGATGCTTAAGAGCATGTGTTGACCTAGCAGAGATCATTTCCCAAAAATCACCTGGCAGTTCATAATTGTCTGTAAGTCTAGATTCAGGGGATCAAGCATATTTTCTGACCTATTTGGGTAACAGACATGAATGTGGTGCACAGATGTACGTGAAGGCAAAACATCCATCATCATTATCACAAATACTTAAAAATACCTAATGAAATTGTTTTCAACATAAAACATTATTTAGTTGTATTTTCTTCTAAAGGTACATAATGAGATAACAAGCTTTCCATGATACATTATGCTCCGTCTTTTCAATATAGTTTTGTGGCTCAGGTGGTACTAATGACAGTGCCTTTTTTTAAGCAAACACCACTCCCTTATTTAACATTTGCTGCACTATCCACTCTTAATAACAAGCATGCAAGGCACTGTGGGAAAATCCCTGCAACAGCACCTGCTCCCAGCACAGAGCAGCAGACGAAAGTCACCCCCAGAAGCTGCTGAGACAATGACAGCAAGTGCTCCATAGGGATGGTGTCTGAGGTACCTCTGTGGGAAGCCCCTTAGGACCTACAGGCCATGGTTGATGCTGTGTAGTTGCTGGGAGACTTGAGGGAAATGTGCTGTGGGCTCCTGCTCTGCTTTAGAGAGCCTCTTCATCACTAAATACATCAGTCACCTTCTCTACAAAGTAGTGACCAGTGAGGCTCCAGTGAAATCACCTTATAATGCTCCGTAGAGATGCAAAGGTACCAGGATGTTCTAGTCCCACCAAGAGCAGCTGCTTCAGAAGCAGGTGACTTAATCGCTAGGGGATGGACGACTCCTCTGGGAATCCTTAAGCATGCTTAGTGGGCAGGGGGTATTAATTTCTTGCTGCAGGAGTTGCCCTGGGAGGAACAGCCTTTGAGTTAACAGGGGATGCCTGCTAGAGTTAGGGTCTGAGACAAAGAGACAAGTGGTAGGAGAATAGAAGGAAGGGGAAGATCTATGGGATCCACAGGATATGGGAGTGGGGTGCGGTGGGAGGAGGGGCAGGGGCAAGGAAGGCTGCACAGGTGTTCTGCTGGGGAGGAGACTGAGGGATAGCTCTGGGGGAAGAGAAAGAAAAGAGAAGGTCTCTTAGCAGTACTTAGTTTTCTGGCAGGTGTGGCTGTGCTCCATGTTCTATCACTATTTTTGAATTCAATATGTATCTCATAGACTTCATCTTTTATGGAAAAGGGAATGCCTATGACATTGCTGATCCTATGTAGGTCAATGATTCTCAAACTGTGGATTAAGACACCTTTCGGAGGTTGAATGACCCTTTCACAGAGGTTGTCTTAGACCATTAGGAAACACAGATATTTATATTATGATTCATAACAGCAGCAAAATTACAGTTATGAAGTAGCAATAAAAGCAAATTTATGATTGAGGCTCACCACAACATGAGGAACTATATTAAAGTGTCACAGTGTAAGGAAGGTTGAGAACCACTGATGCTGAGTGACATTATACTGTTTGTCCTGACCCCACTGAAACCGAAATCATGCTTGCAGCTGGAACTCCTAAAATGTTTTTACATTTTATCTTCTTTGTGTGCGCATCTGTTCATATATGTGAAGCTACACATGAGTGAAGGCCAGAAGTCAGCCTTTCTCAGGCCCCATCCACCCCCTGTTCTGAAACAGGGTCTCTCATTGACCTGGAACTTGTTAGGTGAGCTAGGTTTGCTGGCTCTCAAGTCTGGGGGGGGGGGGGTGTCTGTGGCAGCCTTCTGTTTCTACCTACCCAGCGTGGGATTGTGTGAATCCCTCATCACACCAGACATTTTTGAGCGGGCCCTGGGGATTCAAGTCAGGTCCTTGCGCTGCGATTGGAGCACTTGACTAACTTAGCTGTCTCCTCAGTACTAGGTTCCACATCCCGAAACCACTGAACTGAATTCTACCATGAGTCTCAGTTGAAAATACCCCGAAGGAGCAAAGAAATGTTATTACGTTCACATTTGACATTAAGATTTTTCTTTTAGAGACACCAGCTTTACTGAACAATAAACTACAGCACATTCTAAGCAGGATCTTGATTTCCCTGCCTCCACAAAAGGTCTGTGGTCTGGCAGAGAGAGGTCTAACCAAGAGGAGATGTTTAGGTTTGTGGAGCAAGGTAGGAACAAAAGAAGTGTAAACAGAGATCAACAAATACATCATGGCATGGATTCTGTGATATTTTTATGATACAAATCAGTGACCCTTTCAAGATATCCATGGCAGAAATAGCATATCATTATTAAGAACAAAGATAAGGACACAGTCTGGAACCTTTCAAATTCATTTAGCAGATTTTAAACAGCCAGGGGCTCTGTCCTTGGAGTGGAATTGAGCCAATTGGTTGGTGCTCTTGAGAGTGAGGCAGTTCCAAGGTGTGCAGCAATGCACATAACAGTCAAACTCTCGCAGGAAAGCTACACAAGACCCCAAGTCAGTTTACCCGAGTGTCTCCAGCGCCATCTCCACAGACCTCCCAAGGCAAATTGCGCCTCAAACAGTACATAAGATGCTTGTGAAATTCCCTGCTGTAAGAAATGCCCGAGACTTGATTCCGCCCAAGACCTTTCTTCTGTTGAGTTTCCTTGTTTTAATGACTATGCGCTCTCAGACTGTCCCCAACACAAAGCCAGTTTCACGACCACGTTCAAACTGGATGAAGTCCCATCTGCCACAGTCACTTTTCTGTTCCTCTTGTTCTAGTCCTAAGATGCAGGAGAGTCAAGTGCTACAGAGACTAATGTCACATACAGCCACTCCCCATCAGGTGATGGACACTTCCATTGGCAGACATTTGGGGGTGGGGAGAGGTTCCAGGCAAGTTTGAAGCTTCCAGTTCAGTCCTTAGAATGCACGTTTTGTTTTAAAGCCAGGTGTGGTAGTGTGAATTTGTAATCTCAAGTCTGGAAAGACAGAGACAGGTAGGTTGCCCGTGAACAAGCCTACCTGGTGAGCTCCAGGCCAGTGAGAGATGGCATCTGTGACCTTTCTGTCTTCTAGGTGCATGTGTGCGCATGCGCATACACACAAACCTACACACATACTCCTACACACACACACACACATACACTAAGTTCTCGCTCACCCACACAAAGAAAAAAAAAACCCAAGGATTTTTGCTCATTTACCAACTTCTATTTGTACTGTGTGGAAGATATTGTGGGAAAAGAAGAGAAGGTGTGAGTTTATCTTTGATATCTCTTCTGTCCAATGACAAAGAAAGGTTGTTTAAAAATAAATGGATGTATTACAACATCACAGGGTGCACATTACCGAAGAGGTATGAATTATGTTATGGAAACAATAATGTGAAAGACAACAAAGTATGTTTGGAAAAGTCGTCACCTGCCCAAAGAATTTTCCAGATAAATCTTGAGGGATGAGGAAGAGTTAGTCTTTTGCGGGGAGGTGATAGTGGTTGGCGGGTGGAAGACTACAGTCTGAACAGAAGGGCTGATCTGGCGGATGCAGGTTGACTGCTGGAGTCGTATGTTGATGTCCAGCTGACAGCTATCAGACTCTAACCAAGGAGAAAAGAAATACATAAAGTCTACTAAAAAAAGTTTTTTCCTTGATTAAATACTTTTGAAAATTCCAGCTTCTTGCTAAAATTAAGTATTTAAACTTCCTTTTTTTCTTTCCCACAAGAGTTTTGCTGGGTCCCCACATTGGGCTCCTGGGAATTGCTTGCAAGACTCTTGCCAAATTTTGCAAATGGCAAGAATAAATAAGACACCAGAAACTGGGCGTGGCAAGGCTTTCAGGCTGTATAAGACAGAAATGGCTCCCATCAGCTCAGGTTGGAACATGTTTATACAAGATGAGCCTTGGACCATTTAAAATTTCACTCATCATCATAATTACAATGCTGCCTGTTTCTGAAGGCTTCAGACTCTAGTCCTCACATTTTGCTCAGGGCTGACACTGGGGTTTCCCTTGAAATCCCCATAAGAGTTGGAATCGGGTTAAACCAGTTTAGCAGGCTTCCAGAAGTCTGAATTATACTCTCCCACACTGCCCTGTACTCCAAACACTTGCCCCTAAATGGTTGGGTGCTGGGACTACAATGTCAAGATTCTCAGAAACACTGACAGCAGCAGCAAGCCTGGCCTCCTGGGAGCTCAAAACAAGCAACCCGATAAGGTGCTGTTTTGAAATACGACTTCTTTACAGCTGACATTGGAATCACAAATGTAAACGTAAAGCCCTGTGTCGTCTTACACATCTGGCCTTTCTGAGTGAAAACTTCTGTATTGATAATGCGGCATATGTTTCTTTTTTTGTTGGCATATGTTTCTTAATACTATAATAATAACTGACCAAATCTCCCTTCGGATGAGCTCTGTTAGGACAGAGCCTGGTGCCACGGCCTTGAGATGGGAGAACAAGAGCATCCTGTGAGAGATGACATGATGGGAACTTAAAGGGAGAGCGGAGTTTCCCTTTAAAGCCCGGAGAGGGACTCAGCTAAGAGAAAAAAATTGAAGTACATTGTAAAAGAGACGGCCGCCGTTACATAACCCTAAGAGACCATGAGCTGTAACAGCCAAGAGACAGTCATTGGTTGCCACGTACTGTTTCACCCGGATGCTTCTTCATAGATGAAAACACAGGCATGCATCACTATGGAGCAAGGACCAGGGAGAATGGGGACCACTTTCCAGCCTGCAGTGGCTTCTAAATGTCACGTCGTCAATGGATGGAATTCTGTGACCCGGAACCCACATGCTTCTGTCACTTCAGGAGACCCACTTGGGGAACTATGAGAGTTTGAAAGTCCCAGCTCCCAAAGACAGAATGTGCAGCAGGAGCTGAAGGCTCTAGAGAAGGGTCACATCTTATGTGTGATTTCGGAAGCTGCGCAATAGCTGGGGATCGGTCCATGATGGAGATGGAGAGAAGTCATCTGGCCGGTGCCTCTTTCATGCCTGCACAGGGTGTAGAGCAAACAGAGGGAGTGCTGCGGCTCCAGCTGGACTGGAACATTCCACAGGTCCCTCGGAGTAACTTCTAGGTCAGGGAGCCAGGGGTCGCTTGTTAACTTAAGATCCAAAGACTCGGAGGAGAAAACAAGAAAGCAGTGAGTGTTGGCTTTGATACACAGCCAGTCTCAAAGGAGTATGTCAAGAAGAAAAAGAGTGGGGGAGGGAGATGGTGGCTAATCTATTGATTGACAAAGCAAAGCAGTCAATGTCAGTCAAACTGGGAATTTCCCCTGTGTTAGGTAACTGAAATTCTGATCTCTGGGTCAACATGGCTACATGTAAAGTCTATGGTAGAATGGCAAGTAAGCGTGTTTCTATCTTCTTTGTTATTGAGAATGTTGGGGTAGTAATGGAGTTACAGCCCCGCCTACTTGTTCATATGTGTGTGTCTCTCTCTCTCTCTGGGAAATCTTCATCAACAAAGCGCCAACTCCATATTGGACCAACAGACAAAAGGACACAGGCAAAACACTGCATGCTCTACTGAAAAATAATTTCACAGCATCTCAGTGTTTTCTTTCAAGTGTTTATTTTCTAAAAGTGTGGGTTAAAAACAAAAACAAAACAAACAAACAAAAACCAGCAGAAAAAGCTCAAGGCACTACGGATGAGTAAGCAGGACAGAAGAAGAAACAACTCCATCTCCCCAGCAGAAAGCTCTTGACTACAGAAGCTGAGATGCAGAGGGCTCTGGCCATCATAAAGTTCTGGTCCTAAGGTTTCTTTTTATCACATCGCCTTCCTCGCAAGACTCAGGGATCATTGCAGAAGGACTGTAAAAGCCAGAGGTGGGAAGACATGACAAGAAAACTGCTTTGGGGGCAAAGCAGGACAACCGGTCATAAAAACTCAGAGTGGTTGAGACAGCACACACTACAGTTGTGCGAGTTCAAGCCAGACACAGCACAGAGGGAGGAGGTGGGCAGAAAACCCAGTCGTATATGAGGAGCTGTTGGTAACTGATAGCTGCTTGGAGAGGGAGAGTCAGTTTTCTGTAAGGATGTGGACTCTGGTAGGACTAACAAGTTCCAGGTTCCAGTGTATGTCTATAGGGAGTAGTTACTGTATACTAATGGGACTCATTGCGCTTAAAAAAAAATAGGACAAAAGGTTGGGTGAGTGTGGAATGGGAGTGGATTTGGAGAAGATGGGGAGGGAGGTGAAAATGTTGAAAATAAAATGTATGAAATTCTCAAATAATTAACAGAAATATATTTGAAGAAAAGTTGCCATAAGCTTGAGATAAAAGTAGTCAATAACTTTCTAAAAATTAGTGGCAGACATTATTCCTTAAATCTCAGGATCTCAGGGGATACAAGGAATACAAACAGCAAGACAACTGGAAAATCAACACTAGCAACAGGCACAGAACAACCTATTGCAGAGAGGAAACAACAAAGTGATCAGAAGAAAGGAACATGTCACAGTGTGTGTACAGCAGACATTGTATTGAAGGCTATCATAGTGTGATACAGCAGACATTGTATCCAAGGCTATCACAGTGTGATACAGCAGACATTGTATCCAAGGCTATCACAGTGTGATACAGCAGACATTGTATCCAAGGCTATGCAAGACAGAGAGGATGGGGTGTGGACTCAGAAATAATAATAGAAAGAATGCTGTCACCCCACAAAGCATGTTGCAAAATGAATTTAAAAGAAACATTTTCTCAAATAAAAACTTAATGAAACTATAGTCGCTAATGTTTTAAATGACAAGCAATGTTAAGGGGCATGCCTTAGAGAAGAAATACAATACAGTACAATAAAACTCAGAATTATTCAGGAAAATAAGTAATAAAAAATGGAATCAACAAAGCTAGTTTAAAAGTTTGTTCTTTGTTTTTACTTGATATTAAGGAAAACTGACTATCAAATCTGACATTTTTGAGCAAAAAATGATTATAGCACACAGCATCTGTTAACAACAGTACACTGGGCTTCCAACCAAAGAAACAAGAAGGAAAATAAAAATAAATAAGACAGGAGGGGTGGGTGCTCAGTGGGCAAAAGTACTTCCTACCAAGCTTGATAGCCTAAGCTCTATTCCTGAGACCCACAATATGGGAGGAGAAAGCTGAGTCATGAAAAATGTTTGTATTTTGCCCTCCACATGTGTGTCATGGAAACACACAACCACACACACACATAAACACACACATTAAATAAATAAAATGTAATTTTTAAAAGAAATCAATTATCATGATAGAGAAAAAAAATGAAGCCAAAGCTTATTCTTTGAAGCAATTGATAGAATTTATAATTTTTTGGTTCAGATTAATCAATACATTGACAAAGGAAACAAAGGTTCTTAATTTTAAGAAGGGTGGCATCACTATGTAGCCTACAGAAATTTCAGAAGATATAATGAGATACTATGACTCTCTAAACAACTATCTGTAACCACTTCACAAGATGGAAGAATTAGAAAAATTCTCTAGTGTTATAGAAAGGCCGCTTGTTTGTTCCTAGCTGCTCAGCCCCGAAATCATCACACAGAAACCATTTTATTTGCAGTACTGTTTGGCCAATAACTCAAGCGTATTTCTGGCTAACTCATATCTTAATTTAACCCATCTCCATTAATCTGTGTATTGCCATGAGGCTGTAGCTTACCGAATAAAGTTCTGGTGTCTGTCTCTGGAGGTGGCTCCGTGGCTTCTCTCTGACTCCACCTTCCTTCATTCACCCAGCATTTAGTTTTCTCCGCCTAGTTCTGCTTTACCTTATCACAGGCCCAACAGAGCTTCTTTATTAACCAATGGTATTCACAGCACAGAGAGGGGGAATCCACATCACTCTAGAAATGCGGCGGCAGAGATAAAATTAACCATACTTCAGCAAACACGTGGAACTTGGGAATTTGACAAATAATGTTTTTTCTGTCTGTTGCGTTTAAGATCACTGAAAATAAGGGCAGTCTGGATAGACGGAGAGTTGGTGCTAAGATGTTAAAATGTGGGGGCTGGAGAGATGACTCAGCAGTTGAGAACATTGACTACTCTTCCAGAGGACCCTGGTTCAATTCCCAGCATCCACATGGCAGCTCACAACTGTCTGTAACTCCTGTTCCAGTGGATCTGACACTCTCACATAGGAAATACACATGGCAGAACATCCTTCTAATTCCAGGAGCAGGAGGATGAGGCAGATGGGTCCTAAATTTGATGCCAGCCTGGGCTATGTAGGGAAACCCTGGCTCAAAAAAAAAAAAAAAAAAAAAAAAAAAAAAGCACAAATTACAAATTTAACAACTTTAAATGAAGAAAACAGACACAAGCAGCCTCAGCTGCAGAGGTTGTAACTGTTGACGTTTTCCAGTTACAATTGTGTTGAGGTTAAGCAACAGAGGCATGGGTCCAGCTGCCTGTAATTATACACAGGGTTGCTAGATAAGAGAGCCCAGCTTGGGATGGCTGAATTTAAAGAGAAAGGAGCACTGTGAGCTAGTCACAGCTCTCTGGTAAGGCTCCAAGACAGCCATAATAAAAAGAAAAGACAATACAGTTTCTAATCGCCCATGTACTGTAGCCGTTTTTTTTGTTTGTTTGTTTTTTGTTTTTGTGTGTGTGTGTGTGTGTGTGTGATTATTTTTCCTCTATTCTGCTTGATACAAAAGTATCCTAAAACACCTTGGAAATTGATTTGATGTGCCATGTCCTTTATTCTATGCGCTTGCTAGTTTTAAAATGGTGAATATGTACACGTGTGTGTGTGTGTGTGTGTGTGTGTGTGAGAGAGAGAGAGAGAGAGAGAGAGAGAGAGAGAGAGAGAAGGAAAAATGCTCGATCCTTCCGTATCTTACTTTCTTGAGACAGGATATCTAGACCTAGGCTGGTGGCCAGCAAGCCTAGTGATTGACCTGTCCCTGTTCACCACAGCTCTGGGGTTACAGGCACACATGGTCACACCCTGATGTTGTTTATGTGGGTGGTGGGGATCTGAAATCAGGTTCTCCTGTTTGGTCAGTAAGTAAACACTCTTACCCACTGAACCATCTCCCCAGTCCCATCTCCAAATTTTTATGTTTGGCCAATAGTAGTAGAATGTGCATTATACTAAGGCTTAGGAAGTCAGTGAAAACAGGGATTCTTATAAAATACCAGCATACATGTGACTGCCAGAGTCAGTCATGACACAAACAGCCTTCCCTTTAGCCAAAGCAGAATGTTGGTGGAGTTTCCTCAGACACTATTAGCCTTCCAGTTAACACGGTACATAAGCAGGCAGAAGCAGACCTAAGCACACACACACAAGCTTGGGCACACAGGCCGACAGGTCAAACTGTTTGGGCTTTTGAAATCCCACGTTTCGATTCACGGCAGCTACCTGCATTTATTTCCGAAGGCAATTCAGTTTGGATTCTGTTTGGTAGAAATTCCTTTCAGAGCGTTGAAGCAAAGCCAGTTGCAGCTCGGACTCCCTCCAAGCCCAGAGGAAGCCATCGCATCTGTTCACAAAGCACACACCGCACCATCAAGAAACAAGGGCTTTGCACACTTAAAAGTTCTTTACAAACAAGCTGGACTAGTTCTATGGAAGCCATTCTCGCATACAGCGCATTTATCTAGCTTTATTTAAATATTTCCTACCAGTAATAATAACACTGAGATACTGTAATTTAGTGCTCTGTCAGAATGTTGCTAGGAACTGAGTGGTGGCCACAATCCTGAACTCATGCATTTTATAGTTTGTTGAACTCAGGGAAAGTCTGAACTCATACTAATACAGGGGAAACTGGGATCCGCTTCGGGGTTCTCAGTCTCATTACTAAAAAAATTTAAGAATAGACCCAAGCCGGGCGGTGGTGGTGCACACCTTTAATCCCAGCACTCGGGAGGCAGAGGCAGGCGGATCTCTGTGAGTTTGAGGCTAGCCTGGTCTACAAGAGCTAATTCCAGGATAGGCTCCAAAGCAACAGAGAAACCCTGTCTCAAAAATCCAAAAAAAGAAAGGAAGGAAGGAAGGAAGGAAGGAAGGAAGGAAGGAAGGAAGGAAGGAAGGAAGGGAAAGAAAGAAAGAAAGAAAGAAAGAAAGAAAGAAAGAAAGAAAGAAAGAAAGAAAGAAAGAAAGAAAGAAAGAAAAAAGAATAGACCCAAATGGAAACTCCAGGATGATTTTATTAGAGTTTTAAAGCTAAACCTAAGCCCCAGGGCAGGCAAAAGGTAAAACCACAGCTGCTGCCTGGGGGAAGAGGACAAAGGAGAGCAGGAGAAAGGCCAAGCTGTTTAAGCCCCCTGGAGGCACAAGGCCTGGTTGGGGTGGGGAGCATTAGAGAAAGAGTCAGGAAGCGCAAAGGTTAAGAGGAAAGCCCAGGGCATTGGGGAAAGCAAGCTTATTAGTAGAAAGAAGAAAAGGAAATGCTCCACTCTTTTGAACCATTCGGAATGTTGAGCAGATGTGACCTTCATGGCTGCGGCCCTAAGCTTCTGCTGCCCTAAGCTTCTGCTGCCCTAGGGCTGGGGATAATGGGAAGGGAAAGTATCTCATTTAAGGGCGAATTATTCTACTCACCTCCATACTGTAGTGAAAGGAGATCCCGCCTTCCTCAGAGTGCACTGTGATTGAACACCCTGACTGGGAAGTACAATCTCAAGCCAGGTGGAAGATTTCATGAGTGACTGGGATCTTTTCCACACTAACAGTACACTGTAGTGTTTTTTCTGAAAAGGATTTTTTATTGGGTCCTTAAGTACAACCTGATATTAAACCTTATAGAATCAATTGGCAAGTTGAAGTTCCCATTACGACCTTAACTGATTTAATGTCCAGACCACAAGCTTTCATGTAAGTCCCCATTTTAGTTAAAAACACAGGGTTTCAGACTAGGTCTCCTGTGGTCCTCAATTGATGAAAATCCAACATTTGTATCTTATCAGGCTCCTTGTTCTCACAGCTCAAGATCACACTGAGGTCTGTAGAATCATTACTTAGCATCATCGGAGAATAACTTTCCTGATTTTGTGCATACATAAATAGAAAATACACATTGGACCAGCAGTCTCTAAATTCTCTGGGAAAATATGCGGATAAGCATTAGGAAACACACCTCTGCTGGAATTTACAGATTCTCAAGGGCAATGAGGGCGACTTTTCTATCTATTGTGAAAAGATAAATACAAATATTTCCCTAAACACTAACATATTGCTCGGTACTTGATTCTCTCAGCATTCATATTAAGAGCAGAAATGATTCTGTACTGAGATATTTTGATCAACTAATTTATTAAAGAGAATAATTCACACTGAATCTCATATCACTACTACCTTAAGT
Source organism: Chionomys nivalis (assembly GCF_950005125.1). NCBI lineage: Eukaryota > Metazoa > Chordata > Mammalia > Rodentia > Cricetidae > Chionomys > Chionomys nivalis. The sequence goes on from NC_080109.1 coordinate 34,115,971, forward strand.
GTGGTTTTTGAGTATGCACTGAAAGGGCAGGGGGATTGTCCACCGTGTAAATACTGATAAAAGGTGAAAGGCTATTGTTATTGGGTATAAGATATCTGTCTCACTAAAGTTCCACGATGCATCTTGGCTATTTCAGTGTAATTTAGAATATAGCAAGTTACTCACTCATTTTGTGACTAATACTGTATGGGCGTCTTCAAACTGATGTTATGGGAACATATGACCTCTTTCTTTTCTTCTTCTTCCTTGTAAACTTTTTTGAAAGCATGTGAAGGTTTTAAATTAATTAATCTTAAAATTTTGGTAGATTTCATCAAAGAAGCCATGAGATCTTGAGCTCTCCTCAGTGGGAGACGTTGTCTATTGATTTGTCTGGTTACCGAGCAGCTCAGATTCCTCGTGTGTGCCTTCATCCACGAAGCTCAGCTGCTTTGCTTTCTAAACCGGCAAAGTGAATTGAGCTCTCTATACTAGTAGCTTAAAGAAAAGGTCATCTAAAAAACCATCCTTGTGGTTTGTAAGAGAAACATCATCCATAGGCTTGTGTTGGAGGGCTTGAGCCCCAGTTGTCAGTGCTATCTGGCAAGTTCTGGAACCTCCCAAAGGTAGAGCTTCGCCGGAGGAAGCACAGCACCAGTAGCTGGGCCCACTTCCTGGTCTCTTGAGCTTCATGGGAGCCAGGAGGAAGTTCATACCTAGGAATGAGCTTTTCAGACAGTGAATGATAACAGAGGGGTCTGTTAGGTCATCATACTCGGGAGAAGGGAAACTTTAAGATCTACAGAATGGCAACTGTCCTTTCTCGTCAATTCCAGTTAACAGATTACATGCATGCGAGCCAGAGCAATCAAGGAAGAGAAGCAAAAACAAAAAAACAAAAACAAAAAAAAAAACAATGTTCTGTATGAAAGGGAAAAGTTAAATTATCGTTCTTCATTGATGGCATGATCTCATGTTTATAAGACACGGAGACTACAAAACAATGTACAACACGCAGTGATGGGGAATGAAGGAGGAGGAGGAATCAAGAAAAAAAATCCATTCTGTGATATAATATCACAGAAAAACAAGAACAATTTAGCATTTATATAAGAAGCAAAAATCCATCTTGTGTTTTGTAAGTTAGATATTGTTAAAAAAAAATCTGTACTACCTGAAATAACATGGCCCTATCATAACTTTAATCCCATTTTTCATAAAAACTTTAAAAGGCATAAAATTTAAATTAAAATGCAAAAGACCTCAAATAATCAAAGGAATGTTCCCCAGAAGGCAAAAGGGTGGAGCAGAAGGCGTCACACTCAAGGGTTAAAAGCAGTTATGATCAGCATGGCCGATGTTATAAATACATATAATTTAATCATGGAGATGAAGAATGTGGGAGGAACCCCTTGCAATCACAGCCGAGAACACACAGTGGAGAAAGACTAGTCTCTTCTGTATGTGGTGTAGGGAAAGTCGGATTTTTAGAAGACAGATACTGCAGCTTATAAAGCATGCATAGGAAAAACTGAGTTTGAAATGTGTTCAAACTCTCATGTATGGTGAGCCCTCTGGACAAATATGGGATACACAGACATAGACACACACATATAAGAAACAATAAATAAAATAAGTATGCCTATTCACAGATGCATACCATAGTAAATATGAACAAGCCAATGAAAGAATAGATTTTTGTAACATTTCAAATATTCCACTATACATGAACAACTACTTAAAGGAAAAGCTGCAAGAACAGGGCATCAATCTTAAAAGTAGCAACAATTACAAGCGAGTAGTTTGCAATCAAGGAGGCACAAAATGTAACTGCAGTCAGAAAAACACGGGTTAAGAACAGACCTCATTTTGGCTACTTTGCCGACAATGAGCAAGAGGACACATTTCAGAGTGAAGAAGACATAAATCATGCTGGAGCTGTTTCACTCTTTCAAAGAGAGATGTCCTCACACAACTCGGCAGCAGGAATTCTGAGGATATTGTTCTGAGTGTTGCACGTAGCACCTGGGAGTTGGAGGCAACCTGGAAACAAGCAGACAAAATGTGTCGGTGAAAACGTGAATGTGCACAATAAAAGAGAAGCCCGGGCAGCTGTGCGTGTATCTGATGACATGGGCGGGTGCCAGAGCATGTGTCTACTTGAAAACAAATTGAGGTGTACATTAAAACATTTATTTAAACCAAGGCACCTACACACACACAGACACACACACACAGACACACACACACAGACATACATACACACACACACACAGACACACACACACAGACACACACAGACACACACACAGACATACACACACACACAGACACACACAGGCACACACACAGACACACACACACACAGGCATACATACACTGTAAGAATATGTATATGTGTACATTTAAAAATAGCACCAAGCCAGACACATCAGGACTGTGTCTGTGGTTTTTATCTTCTAGTGACAAACAAACAGTTCTGACATTCTGACACTGAGCACCTAAAGCAACATTCATTTTTCTCATGAATCCCTCCACCAAGAATTCAAACATGGCATGAGTAGGTGCAGTCTCGCTTCCTTGACCACAGAGGCCCTTTGTTGGTGGATGAGTTGGTCTGTCTCTAAGACTTCTCCATTCCTAGGTCCCACCGTCCTGGTGTCCCTAATACACTGGGGTCTCCACAAGCTGAAACTTCACCAGTGGCCTCTTGGCCTCTCTCCATCAACTCTGATTCTGAAGACTCCTTGGCTCACTTGGCCACCACGGCCGTTTATACCCCGGGGTCGCAAGCTCAATTTCTAACCTAGTGGAGGATCCATGATTGCTTCCCAGGCAAGATCACTTCCAGGACACCACCATGCTAAGGTCTGTGTTCCCCTGTAAGGCAAAACATCTCCCCAAGGCTTTGTTCCTCTCAGCAAGTAAATAGGCACTGGATTGGATTCCTAGTCTTTCCTTAGTCTCTACCGTGTGCATAGAAAGGAGGGGACATTGGGACTTTAGTGGCCTGGATCTTACCTCTGACCAACCCCTACCATCTCATTCCTCACACGGCCCAGGAGGAGAATGAAGTAAATCAGTTATTTTCCAGAGGAGTGGACTTTCCATCTGTGAGCATGGATCTGCAAAGATTGAGATTCACAAGTGCAGGAATTCAAGCAAGGAGCAGCTTAAGGAAAGTGCAGGGCCCACACCAAGCTACTTCTCACTTCCTCTAAAGTTACCAAGGGCCAGGGGCAACCAGGCTGCACACTGCCCAAATTTTAGAATTTCTTTTCTGCCACTCTTGGAGGTCATTTCATTCCTGAACTTATATCCAGTTCTAGTTAAAGCGATGCTAGCTGCCACTACAAAATATTCTTCTGGCAAAAATATAAAATGCCGAAAATTATAATTAAGCAATTCCTAGAATTTAAGGAAGGCCGGTCAACACGGTTTAAATTCCCTTTAAAGATCAACAGGGCACAGTCATGCTTCATGAAGGACGGCCGTTTGCGTGCTCATTCCCCACAGTCTAACGTGGAATGTAAACACATACCATTGTTTTGTAGTTGGTTTTACTTCTGAGAAATAAAGCTTTATTCGCAGTTGGGGAATGATCGTTGTTTATAAATACCAGGATGCAGGCATGGCTAAACCCGGAAGTTCATGCTGAAATGTCAAGAGGTCACAATAAACAGCTTTACAAAGGAATGTATCATCATGAGAGACACTTAAAAAATAAATCAGCATGTGTGTCTTCTTATCCCACTGAAGACAATTTTTAAAATGCTTTGGAGTCTGTAATTATAATATTATGGTGCGTTCTATATCACATTATATATAATATATGATATATCACATTATAATATTAGGATATTTATTTAAGATTTACAGGTTTTTTAGAAAAAAAATTTATCTTCTCATGTTTGTGTGTATGTATGTGTGTGTGTGAGAGAGACAGAGAGACAGAGAGATTGTATTGCTCACCAAGGCCAGAAGAGGGCAGTGAATCCCATGGAGCTGTAATTGTAAGTTATGAGTGCCTGAGAGCCATGCCGGAAACTCAGCTCTGGTCCTCTGCAAGAGTCAAAAAGCACTTTATCCATGAGCTATCACTCCATGCCCACCCAAGTTTTTACTATGAGTCTCCTCTTACAGTTTGGGTATGACGTATCTTCCACAGGCTTGTGTGTTGAGTGCTTGGTCACAGCTGGCGCTAGTTTGGAAGGCTCTGAAGTTGGGCAGTAGTGGCACATGATTTTAATCCCAGCACTCGGGAGGCAGAGGCAGGTAAATTTCTGTGAGTCTGAGGTCAGCCTGGTCTACAAGAGGTAGTTCCAGGATAGGCTCCAAAGCTACACAGAGAAATCCTGTCTTGGAAAGAAAGAAAGAAAGAAAGAAAGAAAGAAAGAAAGAAAGGAAGGAAGGAAGGAAGGAAGGAAGGAAGGAAGGAAGGAAGGAAGGAAGGAAGGAAGGAAGGAAGGAAGGAAGGAAGAGCAGAAAAAAAGAAAGGCTCTGAATACTTTAGGACGACGTTTCTCAAATTGTGGGTCAAAATCCCTTTGGAGGCTGAACTCTTTCACTGGGGTCTCCTCAGACCATCGGAAAACACCGATATTTACATTACCATTTGTAAGAGTAGCAAAGTCACAGTTATGAAGCAATAAAAATAATTTGATGGCTGGGGGCCACCACAATGTGAATATCTGTGTTAAAGACTCTCAGGGTTAGGAAGGTAAAGAGCCGCCGCCTTAGGTGTTGGGGCTTGGCTGCGGGAAGCAGGTCCTGGGGGACAGGCCTTTAAAGATTATACTTAGTTCCCGTTGATCCTGTCCCCTGCCCTCTGTCTGCTATGGGGTAAGTCACCCGTGCCACATTCTTCTGGTGTAAAATATGTCGCTATCTCACCACAGGTAAGTCCTGAATCAATAGAGCCCGGGGCTGCGAATTGCTGCCTCTGAACACAAGAACTTGTAACAGACCCTAGTACAACTGGTACTACGATGGAAGTGACTTTCAGGCCTTGGAACCCAGCATGTAGGCAGCATCACCTGCCAAAATGAAAAGGAAGGCTGAGCCATCCAAGTCCATAGTTCTGGAAGTTCCTAAATGTACTAACATCGCTTTTTGGCTTCTGTAGTTCTGTTTCTGGTTAACTGCTCTTACTAACTGAGGGGTGTCAATCCACGATGTGGTCTTTGTACTTCAACGCCCACTGTGAAAAAGGCTTGGTACTGCACTCAGGTCCTGAACCCCCAGTGTAGTCACCAGCCAGTTAATAAAGACTCCCATGAGCTGGGACCTATGTCTAGGTTGTTTTTTCGGGTGGATGTCTCGTAATAAGCTGAGATCCATAACCCACCTCCTTGAGCTGCTTGTGTGAGGGATTTATCAGATCAGCAAAGCTAACAAGACAGAAAATGGCAGTAAAGTAGCCACCATGACTCCATCTAACCCCTGGGTCTTTGGCCTTGGGAACTGCTTTGTAGGAGGAAGTTGGAAAAGTTGGGCTTCAGGATAGAGAAATAGAGCTGGTGATTCTGAGAAGAGCTCAGGCCAGAAAGCCGACAAGATGTACAAAGGAAACACTCCACTATTGCCATTTTGGGAGAGAAGGATTGTCAGGAGTTGGGGTAGATGCCGTTTCTCGCAGTGGCTAGAAACATGGCCACCCTCTGTCAACACCCTCCAATTTGATGGGAGGCTGAGTTTAAGGGACACAGACTGGGGAGATGGCTTAGCTGGTGAAATACTTGCATGATACGACCCTGGCACCAGGGAGGCAGAAATGAGGAATTCCCAGAGCCAACAGGCTGGCCAGACTCATTAGCCAGAGTTGGCATTTCCATAGGAAACTCCTTCAGTGTGTAAGGTGCAGAGTAGTCCAGGAAAAGACACAGTATCAACCTGAGCTCTACATGCATACATGCACACACATCTACATGTGCCCATACAGGTGAGCCCAAACACAGGCAAACATATCTGTGCACAGCCACACATAGACTAAGCAATGCATATACTAATAATGAATAAAAATAATGGACTGGAGAGATGGCTCAGTGGTTAGGAGCACTGGTTCTTGCAGAGGACCCTGATTCGATTTTCATCACCCATGTATCAGCTCACGGTCATGCATAACTCCAGTTCCGGGCATCCAATGCTCTCTCCTCACCTCCGTGAGCACAAGGCACACACATGATGCATAGACACATATGCATGAAAAACAAACAGACAAACAAGTAAATAAACAAAACTATACACTTATTAATTCTAACATTTAAAACTTTCTAAATAAACTGAAGTAGCAGGTTCCTTGCACCCAGCAACCCAGCAGTTAGGACTGTCACTAGGAAGCTCCTGGTATAAAAAAAAATCATTCTCCCACTTTGCTTCAACTGAGCTCCCTACTGTCCCGGCAATGTGTTTGACAAATGACTTGGTTTAGGACTGAATTTAATTCTGTGACTATAAAATCAACGTAACCTCTTCCATGGTGGAACAAGTCTTTTGGAGCAAATAGCAATCCATTTTTCTGGGTCATGGTCACTCACATTCAGTTCAGAACAAGCCGTCTCTTTTTGTCTGTGGGAAGAGGTATTTTTTGCCCACTTCAGTCACCGTCAGTACCTCCTACAGCCCTACCTACATCATCCTTCTCCACACACATAGCACATTCCAGGATTTCATCTCATGAGGAAGCTAGATAGGTATCAGATGGGACTCTTTCAATATAAAAAACCTTGCTCTTCCTTAAGATTTAAAATACCATATGAGAAGGAAGTGATTAAAAAATATCAGAGCTTCATTGTGGTCTGTTAAATGTGTTGCCGGGTTCAAAATAAGTAGTCTACCCTTGGTCTGTAAGGAGATGTGACATTCTTTTTTCTTTTAATTGTTTTTATTGAGCTATATATTTTTCTCCACTCCCTGCCTTCCTCTCCCCTCCACTTCTACCCTCTCCCATCATCCTCTTGCTCCCAATTTATTCAGGAGAACTTATCTTTTTCTACTTCCCATGTAGATTAGATCCATGTATGTCTCTCTTAGGGTTCTTTGTTGTCTAGGTTCTCTGGGATTGTGAAATTGTAGGCTGATTTTTTTTTTGTTCTATGTCTTAAAGCCAGTTATGAGTGAATACATATGATAATTGTCTTTCTGGGTTACCTCACTCAATATGATGTTTTCTAGATCCATCCAATTGTCTGCAAATTTCAAGATGTCATTGTTTTTACTGCTGTATAGTACTCCATTGTGTAAATGTACCACATTTTCCTTATCCATTTTTTCATTGAGGGGCATTTAGGTTGTTTCCAGGTTCTGGCTGTGATAGACAATGCTGCTAGAGACATGACAGTCTTAACTTCTCCAGAGATTACATATGATGGCAGCTCCCCTAAGTGTTTCACAGGGTCTGTCAATCGCCTGGAAAGCAGATTCACTGGAAGTCACTATAAGAAGATGAGAGGAATAATTACTCTCTTAATGAGAGAATGTGCGTATCCTGCAGGAACCCCTCCCTGAAGGCAGTAGCTCTTAGAGCGCCCTCGTAAGCCTGTATAACTTTCCTCCTTCTCCCTTTCTGGCTCTTCTTCCTATCCAAGCCCAAATTCTAAGCATGCTTGTCCTGACACCAGATTCTTCCCGTTCTCAGCAGCCCTGCCCCTTCCCTTACCCTCCCAACACAGCTGCTTGGTGACCTCCATTACCGAACTTGCCTGCTTTCTTGGGCCCTACTTCAAGGGCATGGCTAGGTTCATCAGCCTTCTTACCCAGCAGCTCCCAAGATTTGCCTGCCCGGTCGCTGTTTTCCTACCCAACTCTAATAAGATAACCCTCGCAAGCTTCCTGCTGCACGTGGTTTTAGATTCTTCTACCGATGAGGCTAAAGAGCCCTGAATCCCAGGTAACGGCCCTCTCTTCTCAGAAGTCCTTCCTTCTTAATTAAACCTACTGACAACCTCATAGGAAATGCTGAAAAGCCTGCTGGGAACCCTGCTTCTAAGGATCCTCCCTCCTCCTGACACCAGGTATTCTTTCTTCTGGGTGCTCTGTGTCTAGAGTCCCGGGTGTTCTCTCTCATTGAATCAGTTTCTGCAGAGCAAATGTTTCTGCTACAAAGGAGACAGATGAGAGCCGTGGGACAAATGCAAGCTCATCATCCCCTGAATGATGATGGGGACTTTCCTGCCCAGATCTCTAAAGCTTCCTGTTTGTTATTGAGAAACAAAATGTATCGTTTCCTTTTAAAGATCCAGCCACTGAAAGTTAAAATCATCCATTCTTTGAATATTTCACAGTTAAATCTTTATTGTTCAATCTCTATTCTCAATCTCACTCAAGTGTGCCTCGTGTTCAGGATAACTCTATTTCATTGATTCCTTCCAAATTATTTTTTTTAAAGAAGCATATTTATTGGACAAAGAAAAAAAAAAAAAAAAAAAAAACACCAAGCCCTGCTATTTTAAATTCAGCCTGTCTTCATTCCAAGTGGCTGAGCCTGAATGTCAATGTGCTTCCTTGGTCCCCAGATGACTTTGTTGCACTAACGTGCTGGTGACAGCTAGTTGCTGGTTCAGATTTAAATTTTCTTTGCCGGGGCTATTTAAATTATAATTGGCTCTTGCAGCCAGTGGTCAAAAGAGCCCCTGGTTACAGAATGTGTGTTCTTTGAAAATAATAGCAGGCGAAACATCACTACAGCAGAAACACCCGAGAACAGAGCTAGCACGGTCTGATGAGCATCTAGACACATTGAACGTGACAAAAATTTTATCTTGCCTGGTAGCAGAATTCTCGAGTCTCTGGTTGCTCCTGTCAGTGAGCAGGCAGAAAACCCCAAGGAGAGCGGGAGCCTCCATGGGACCTTCGATTTTGTGATTATCTCACAAATGACTTTTTCTTTTCTTTTCTTTTCTTTTTTATTTATATAGATTTGGACACCGCTTTCAAAACTTTGGAGTTTTGAATATTTGATAAGAATTTGTTTCCTATTGTAATAGAAAGGGTACAATGCTCTATACCCATTGTCTTTTATGCTGGGCTAACGGTGGTCCTTGGACCGTGTCTTGATTCCGTTCAGCAACCAAGGATGAAAACTGCTCCATCCACCTTCCAAGGGTTCATGTGGGTCTAATGGAGGCTACACAGGCAGAATCATATTGAAGTGAAATTCTTCTTTTATTTCTTGTGATAATTTAAATGAAGATGAACTGAACTCTGAAGCATTCGTGGGCCACAGCTTTCTTCTTTTAAGTGCAAACTTATATAATAATTTTGTAGCTTCCAAAGCCCCAGTTAAGAAAACCTACTTCTCCCTCAGCCTTTGTCTGTGCCTTTACCCACAAACATGTGACAATCCCCAGGAGAATTTCCCTTTCCATGTTGCCATTCCAAGAAAAAAACAGACAAATATTGACAAAATAAACTTAGGGAAGATGTTTCCCTTAGAAGCACCTTTTGCAGTTTTTAGTGTTTGATCCGAATTTGTTTGCTAGAACTTTCTCTCACATACTGCACAAGGCACATTATATGTGGTAATGGCTTTGATAGAATTATCTAAAGGACATCTCAAGTAGTTACAACTTGGGGAGTTGATAAAGTATTTTGTAACCAGATAGTTTTTCTTTATTATTTGCTAAGAAAATTTTTGTGCTGCTGAGAGTGCCCATTCCTAAGGTCAATGTCTTATAAATGAAATATTAAAGATTTTTTTAGCATGGGTCTAATGACTAAACTGTCAGTGGAACGGTGGGAGGTACGTGTGACTGGCAACACCGGCTAAGGGATATTTCATGACACCAGGATAGAATCTGGGTTTCCAGAACATAAAGGAAAGAAGTCAATTCTTGACTGCAAAGTGACAGAATTAATAAAAGTATAGCACCATGCTTAGCTACAGCCAAAAGTGCAAGGTCATGAGTGACATCATTGGAACCCAATAAGTCATTTCAAAACCGTGGCTTCTGGAGTCTGGGAATCCACTCAGAATTGTCTGTTTTACTGCCTGGGGTGGTGATTACATTACAGACAGAATATTTCCAAGCAATACATCATCTCAAAGGGCATTCATCCCTTCTCCTTCGTCTGAGATTCAGGCCTTTAAAATGAGCCTTGAGTTTTGAGTCATCCCTGGGTTCATTTTGACGGTACCTGAGTCAGAAAAATGTGTGTGTGTGTGGGGGGGGGGAGACAAAGCAGAGAAGACTCACATGCTCCTACTGTCTGCTTTGAGCTAGAGATTTAACAAGCATCAATAATTAACTTTAATATCACAGCTTTGTTCCAAGGCCAAATGCAGAGGTTGGGGTGTATTTGAAATTGCTCCCCTCTCCATCCTAAGGTTTTCTTCTTCCTCCTACTTCCCCACTGTATGTGTGTGAGCAAATGCACACGCACACACACACACACTTTTAGAGTCTCAGCTTGCTCTTCATAATGCACACAGGTTACACACACATACACACACTAAGAGTCTCAGTTTCTCCATCATAATGCATATTTAACTAACTTCTATCTTACTTAAATGTAAGTGCTTTTGTAAACACATAGCAGAATTTATACTAACTTAAGGAGACCTCACTGGATTCCACCCAGCCTATCTCATGACAAATGTCTCCTGAAGAAAATTCCTCCTCCAAGAGGAACTTCTGGTCCATTTATGTTCAGCGCCATCTGTAACTGCCTAGGTAACAAACGTACTTCCCGAGGGAGACCACGACAGACCATCCCAAGGGATGTAGAGCAGGTACACTGAGACCAGCTCGGATGAAGCAGGCGAGAGTCAGACACAGATCCGCAAAGGTATAGCATGTTGTGCCGCCACCCAGTTCCCAGCATCAGGACCAGGGAGGGTGAAGGTTAGCTACTGTGGACAGAATCTAACCTTGATAGGCCTCGAGGTGATGCTTAAGTAGCGTTTATCTGCCTATCTTTGTCTTTAAATGAACTGCCCTCTTCACAGGCGGGTCTTTTTCCATTGTCTTTGCTCCCCAAAGTTACTGTTCTTCATGAAAACTGTTTCTGGCAGCATCACTAAAAGCCACCAGGGCCACCATCTCACTCTTTGTCTGTCTCTTGTGTGGGTGCAGGACACACACATTTATATACTTCTACTTCGTTTCCTCTTGCTCATCTGTCTTCAGTGATGGAGCTGTATTTTGACTTAAAAAGCACATCAAAAAAATTAAAATATATATTATTATGTAATATAGTAAATTTATGGTAATATGGTAAGTTCCTCTTATTTTTATTATTTTGAGTGTGTGTATGTGAGTGTGTGTATGTGAGTGTGTGTGTATAAGTGTGCATGTGTGTGTATACATGGACGTATGCATATGCATGTGAGTGTGTGTATGTATGTGTGAGTGTGTGTATGTATGCGAATGTGAGTATGTGTATATGTGTGTGTATGCGTGTGCACGTGTGTGAGTATGCATGGGTTATGCATATGCGTGCTTGTGTGTGTGTGTGTACATGTGTGTAAATTTGCTGGAGCTGGTTCTCTCCTTCCTCTCTGTGTATCCTAGAGCTCTATCTCAGGTTGGCAGGCTTAGGGGCAATCATCTTTATCTGGTGAGCCATCTCACCAACACTCTTATTTATTTTTTTCATAAAACTTCAGAAGTAGCCGGGCGGTGGTGGCGCACGCCTTTAATCCCAGCACTTGGGAGGAAGAGGCAGGCGGATCTCTGTGAGTTCAAGGCCAGCCTGGTCTACAAGAGGTAGTTCCAGGACAGGAACCAAAAGCTACTGAGAAACCCTGTCTCGAAAAAAAAAAAAATTTCAAAAGTAACACATGACTCTGAGAGCTTACTTCACTCCTAAGAGAAATCATGCTATCTTGGCTATATTAGTCATTACCAAGGAGTTTGACTGTATCTCTATTAGGGGAGATATGTCATTTGTCCATCATTTAAGTTGTAGGGACATAGCCCCACCCATTGGGGGCGTGTTCGCTTCGGGCTAATGTTTACGGATAAATCTGCCGGGCGTGAGCCCAGCAGCCCTTTTCTTTTGCTCCACTTTTCCAGTGCTCCGCGGGAACCTGTGGTCCTGTAAGTCTATTTCCTTATTAAAGCTGTATATATCTATATAATCTGTCTACATTCATTTGCGCCACCACATTAAGTAATGAAGATGGGTGTTTGACAGGTACTGTTAGTGGGGTTTATCACAAAAGCCTGGGTTCTGGTAGCCTCAGCAAGCTAGGTTTAGCCACCATGCCAAGGTGCCGGTTAAAAAAACTGATAGTGGTAAAAGCAAGGGGTTTTACCACTGTGGTCACATTGGGAAGAGGAACAAATGCAAGGGTCTACTGTCCCCAGTATGGCTTTGGAGGACACTGACATGGGTTTAGATCTGAACAGAGGGAAAGCTGGGTGTATGACTGAGCAATTTGGGTCAAAGTGCTCTCCAGCCCACGACTGACCACACTGTGTCTCAGTTCTGGTCCTGCAGGCTGGTCCAGTAGGATGTTACAGCTTCCTTCCATTCAGCACCGAGGATGCAGCCTGTCCTCCTATGTCCTGTGAGCATCTTCCCTCCCCAGAGCTCAGAGCAGTTCAGGAGAAAAGGTCACCTGTGTTTTCAGCCTAACAGACACAGAGTGACAGCAGAGATACCCAAGCTCCCGTAAGCTTTCAGTTGCCTCCTGAGCCCAGCTGGGTGTTGATTCTTTTAACAAAGAAGAGGGCTATAACTGCCTGGTCACAGAGTTGTGTGCCAGGTGAACTTCTGTGTGGATCCCAGGAGAGATGGTCTGATTCAGATGTTTATGACCTGAGACCCACCTGGCAGTTGTGCTAATACGGTGACTCCAGGATTCATCTTAAAATAGTTCATGCTGATGATAAGGAGTAATTCGGTGGGGGGGGGGCTGGTCATGCTAATTAGTTCTGGCTTGGAGCTGCCTCCACTTTTGGCAAGGAGAAGGAAGAAAAGGGGCTGGAGCTGGTGCTCAAACACGAGGCAAGGATTCAACCACAGATGCCCACATCATGAAAGTCCAGTACACCTGTTTGATGATCCTCTGGTACATTTCCTACATTAGCAGAATTCCAAGCCAAGAGAACAAAACCCTACCACCACACCACCACACTGAGGCTTCCCTTCTGGAATGCTCTTCCCTGGTTCTGGTTTATGCTTTTCTTCTGTGTGTTCTTTGATCGTAATAAACACAGAAGTAAGTATAATTGGCTTCAGTGATTCTGGGGAGTCTAGCAAACTGTTGAAACTGAAACTGGTTTGGGAAGACACAATTTCCTGGCAGAAGCAGTGGGGTGGGAGCCAGAAAAACACAGTGGTTGCAGAAGCTCATGTTTTCTAGAAACCTCTACTAGGATGACATCAAGACCCAGAACTCCACCGCAGAAAAGAATTTCAGGACAACTCATTGTGAAGCGGAGTTGGAGACCATGAAGGAGTTACTTTCACATAGACTTAAGCACAAGGGTTAAGAGAAAGAAAGGTACTCGAGGGGGCCAATTCGACACACCCGAGTGTGGGAGGGGTAGGCTTCTCAAGAGAAGGTCGCTCTTCGCCATATCTACCACAAGCGCATGTATGATACAGGAGGATGCTGAAGTTACAATTCAAAGGGTGGTGATCACATGAGATCACACCATGGTTCCTGCAGCACACAGAACAGGATGAGAGTTGATGAGGTTAGAAACCATGTCTCAGAAAGGTTTCATGGGGACTCAAGATACGTCTATATCAACAGAAGTTTGTTGTCTTGTTTGTAAGAGTCCCCAAGAATCAGGTTTACATCTGAGAAAGGGATATGCCATATTTGAAGATCATATATGTTCAGGCTTTAAACCCAGTTCTAATTTTAACACTCTGATTTGAAATCTTGCTGTATAAAAGGAATCTCATGTGGGAGCCCACAGAGGTGAAGTTGTTCCACCTTAACTGAAGGTCAGAGAGTACAGAGCTATTCTTGTTCTTTCAAGGATATATGACAGGAGTTATGACCTAAGATGTGGTCAAAACATAATGTTTTTGATTAAAAGTGAGACCCAGCCCTCTAACACCTCTATATCCAAGGAGTCTGGGATGAAAGGCAACCCCTGGCATTCATCTTTGGGGTGTCAATGGAGTGCCAATGGAATAGAAAACTCCACCTCAAGCCTCCTCCCCCTGGAAGTTGCCTTGGTCTGGACTCCACCTCCAGAAAGCCCTCCAAGTACTGACCCCTCCCTAGGGAGGATCAGGACCACTCCCACAGGCTATTTAACATGTGGTCTTTGAGTTTTACATGCACCCCCTCCTATCTTTCTCTCTCCCCATCAGATATTCCTGGCCACCCAGAAGCGCTACAGTAAATATGGGCATTGATTTGGTCTAATCTGGTCTAACTGGAATTATTTGCCTTGGCAGAGAGGCTCATCTTAAGAATATTCCTAACAGTTTTGACCTAGGGTGTGGTTACGTGATGCTTTGGTTACTGAAAAAGTAATTACTTCGCATGTTCTTTCTATGTTGGTAAAGAAGCATTTTGCTTTCCCCCTCCTTTATAGATTGGGGTCTATAAAGGCTATGCAAAATAAACACGAGGCAAATCTCAGTATTTACTAGATGCCCTCACACCTTCACTGTTATCTTGTTCTATTGTCTCTTGTTCTATAGTCTCTTGTCTATTTCTTTCTTAATCCACTCTCTTCCCCTTAAGCAGGGACAAATATGTTGGGCAGGACCCGGCACTCTCACCTCCATTTAGATAAGCCTCCTGTCAAGTTTTGTTGATTGTTCTAGAATTCTTGCTTCTCACTAGCGGGAACTTTCACCTGACTCCTGTTGTGTTGGTCAGTTTTATTGTCGTCTTAACAGAAAGGAAAGTCATCTCCGAGGAGGGAGTCTCGACTGAGAAAATGCTGCCATCAGACTGGCCTGTAAGGAATTTTCTGGATTCATTGATGTGGGAGGGCCCAGACCATTGTAGGTGATACAACCCTGGGCTGGGTTCTATGAGAAAGCAATCTAACTAAGGCAGTAAGCAGCACCTCTCTCCAGGTGGCCTCTGCATCATCTCCTGCCTCCAGGTTCCTGCCCTTCTTGAATTCTGCCTCGGCTTCTCTCAATGGACTGTGACTTGGGATATGTAAGCCAATGAAACTTCTCCTCCCCAAGCTGCTTTTGGTCATGGTGCTTCATCACAGCAATAGTAAACACAATTAAGACAGCTGGTGAGGGACTCCTTTCTCTCCCCACATCCCCTTAGATTACCCTGCCTCAATTCATAGCTGTTTACAGCTGGGGTCTGCTTCTTGAGCTAACACATGCTCTACACCAAGAGCTGTACCTGTGGATAACTCTAGAAGCCCAACAGTCTTCTTTAATCAATTACTTGACTTTGGGTTTGTTGTTATTTTATTTTTAAGACTTAGCCATCATTTTTGTATGGGGAAAATAAAAGTACCTAAGTTGCTGGCTGGCCACTGTGAAGATAAGATGATTATTTTATGAGATATTTATCATTTGGAAAGTAGGCTCCCAATTAATGCTTGAGGATGATCATTAGATAAGAAATCATATTACATTATGACTGACCCAATAACTACTCTACACCACAAGAGATGGAGCCATGTCCATGTACGGGGTCTGTATGTCATCGGTCAGACTTCAGAGCTCTGGCTGTCATCAGGGTCAAGACAAAACATCACTGGGGGCCTTTTGCAGGTGACTAATGATTTTATCATCGTCTTTGAGAATAAAATTACAAGAGTCACAAGACAGAATTCCATCTTAAATACTGAAATTTAAACGAAGGCAAATTCATAGATAAAAACCTAGCTGAGAAAACTACCTTGATGTAGCTTGAGATCTCCTTGGTTCAAGCTTCCCTTAGTGAGACTTTCAGTTGATTTCCTGTTGCCTGCAAGTTGTAGGACTCTCAGCTGCTACATTACCATGGCTGCCTGTATGCTGCTGCGCTCCCCACCATGATAATGGACCGAACCTCTGAAACTGTAAGCTAAGCCCCCAATTAAATAGTTACCTTATAAAAGTTGCTGGAGTCATGGTGTCTCTTCATAACAATAAAATTCCTAAGACAGGAGCCTAGTGTTTGACTCAGCAAGGACAAGACAATGGGGTAAATTACAGCCACCATTAAGAAGTGAAACCCACTCTCTCTCTCTGTCCCTCTTCTGAAGAGGTGGCTGCTGCCTTCTCTCCCCTCTCCTCTCTCTCTCTGTCTCTCTCTCCCTTTCCCCCTTCCTTCCATAACCCACTAAATAAACTATACCCACTTTCTCTGCAAGAAGAAGAAAAAGGAGAAGAAGAAGAAGAAGAAGAAGAAGAAGAAGAAGAAGAAGAAGAAGAAGAAGAAGAAGAAGAAGAAGAAGAAGAAGAAGAGAACCCCTAGTCAAGCGGTGGTGGCATACACCTTTAATCCCAGTACTCAGAAGGCAAAAGTGGAAGGATCACTGTGACTGAAGCTTTCATCCCAAAAGGAGAAAAAACAAAAACACAAAGAGACACAGAGATGGTACAGTCCGAATGAGCCCACAGACATGTCTATTGACTGTTCTTGGCCCATATTTCTGGGTGATCCCTTTGAGCTGGGAATAAATCAATTCTCCCTCCATATTTCTCACTCAGGTTCTGTAATGACAAATTGGTTTTGTCCCCTCAAAATTTCTTTACTAAAGCCCTGGGAACAATTCACAATCAAGGAACTATAGTGGAAACTGTAGGGGACACTGCTTGATGGCTCACCGGCAGACTCCTATGTAGCTAGTTCCTTAATCAACCCAGGACCACCTGTTCAGGGATGTATGCCGCCCACAGTATGCTGGGCCCTCCTCTATCAACTAACAATGAAGACAATCCCCCATGGACTCCTGATATAGGTTCCTCACAATTGAGACTCCCCTCTCAGGTGACTCCGAGTTGTGTGAAGGTGACACTTGAAGCTAGGACAATGACCAAATGCATGTCAGTGTTAGTTAAACTTGTCAGAGTTGACACAGTTTGCTCAGAGAGTAAGGTGAGCCGCTGGATAAATGTGGGAAGTCGGCATCAAGTTGACTGTCTGCATGGGCCCAGGGGTTCACAGCAGAACTGTTAGCTCCCGAGGTTGGTGACTGATAGCTCTAAGACTGTATTTTACTGCAACGGAAGAACAAAACATTGCGTTTCCTCACCGCTCAATACTTTATTCAAGAAGGAAACGCTTAAAAGCTGATAGAAATTTGCTGACTCTTTTCAGATTTGCGAATCTAAAACTTACGAAGAAAATAAAACATGTACCCCTAAAAAGTTATGTAAACCTCCCATAACTAAATAATTGAAGAAGAGAGAAGAGTACTTCTATGTAATAGAGCACCTGTCTTGCACAGCTGAGGTCTTAAATTTGATCTCCAGCAGAAGAGAAAGAAGGGAGTTGTTAGTCAAGGTTCTCTAAAGGAACAAGAAAGAATATCTATCTATCTATCTATCTATCTATCTATCTATCTATCTATCTATATCTTATATATATTCTATCATATATATATTCTATCAATCTATTTTCTCTCAATCATCTATCTAATCTGTCATCC
The DNA here is from genome assembly GCF_950005125.1 of Chionomys nivalis. Taxonomy (NCBI): domain Eukaryota; kingdom Metazoa; phylum Chordata; class Mammalia; order Rodentia; family Cricetidae; genus Chionomys; species Chionomys nivalis. Next base: position 34,133,478 of record NC_080109.1, read on the forward strand.
ATCTTCTATCCTCTCTAAGCTATCTCTCTTCTACCTATCATCTATCTATATCTATACACACGTGCACACAGAGATACATATGTACATATACATATATGCATTCTATACATATACATTATATATGGAATTTTTTGAAATGACTTACAGGTTATGGTCTGGGTAGTCCAACAGTGGTTGTCTCCTGCAGGAAAGGCTGAGAATGCCAGTGGTAGTTTAGTTTATGAGAATGGATGTCTCAGCAGTCCCACGAGGTGCTGGAGTCCCAGGGAATTGCTGGAGAGATAATAGTCTTCAGTCTAGGTTGGAATACTGAAGGAGTAGATTCTAACACCGGGGAAGGAATTCCTTAGCAACAGGGTAAATGATGGGTTTGCAAAAGCTTCTTTCTTCCATGTCCTTCATGTGTGCACCAGGTATGACTCAGATTTAGGGTGAATCTTCCCACCTTAAAGAATCCAATGAGTGGGAAAAAATCCTCACGGGCATGCCTAGTTTCTTGGTTTTTATTTGCTTCCATATGTAGTCGAATAGACAACCAAGATTAGCAATCACAGGATGGAGAGAAGAGGAAAGAAGGAAGGGAGGGAGGAAGAGAGGAAGAGGGGGAGGAAAGGATGGAGGGAGGACAAGAGAATGATAGGATGGAAGGAAGGAAGGAAGGAAGGAAGGAAGGAAGGAAGGAAGGAAGGAAGGAAGGGAGGGAGGGAGGGAGGGAGGGAGGGAGGGAGGGAGGGAGGGAGGGAGGAAGGAAGGAAGGAAGGAAGGAAGGAAGGAAGGAAGGAAGGAAGGAAGGAGAAAGGACGGAAGAGAGGGAGGGAAGGAGAGAGGGAGGACAAGATATGGAGAAAGAGTGGTAAGGATAAAGGGAGGGTGAGGGAGGGAAAGAAGGATGGGAAAGGAGGAATTGCTGACTGAAACCATGCAAATTTCCAAAGAGGAAAATGGTTGTGCTTTGGAAGTCCATCCTAGAGTTAGCTAAATGCTTGAGTGAGAAAAAGCAGAGGGTGCGATCTCTAAGCTTTTGCTTCCTGTCCACAATTTCTCACTACCAAAGGGACAAACCCAAACTTTAGATCCAGACACACCAGAGGTTAGAAATCTGGCTTTAAACTCCACTAGCCTCATCTGTGACTGATCTCTGTATATATCAGTCATTCAAACCATGCAAAATATTTACAGGTCTCCAGCCTGGGAGCTGGCCCACAACCTTGCCTGTGGGATTCTGTGCAGTACACCCTAGAACATTAGCTTACATATGCCCGAGTCTGCAAAGCCTGCCTTACTTCAGAGTCCCTGGAGAAAGTGGACTGGCCTCTGTCCCAAGCCGATAGTAGGTGGCAGGAGGCACGCCCTGGGCTTTGGGTGAGAGATCACTACTCGAGCTGGTTCCACTGATGACCTCCGACTCTTCAGATGACTGACGGCTGAATCTTCCTTTGCGCTGGTCACACCTGCCATTCGGAGAGCATTTCCTTCATGCTTGTTCTGCACCAGGCAATGGGCTTTAGGTCAGCAACTGTGTCAGCAGTTTCTCCCTTACCTGTCAGCTGGTTCAGCCTGGGCAGAAATCTACAGTCCCAGAAACTAGCACAGTGCCTGGGACTCTGACTTTATTAGATACCTCTTGAATAAATTAATTCATTATAAGCACTGAGACTATTTTCTGGACCAGTGTATTGATGCTGCAGAATACTAAGAAAGTGAGCTTGGAAGTGTCCATTGGAGCCAGGCTGTGGAGTGTGTTTGATTCCAACTCTTCAGAAGTTTTATATATCTTGGCAGAGGTCAAGAACTATGGCTTTTATTTTTTGAGTGTAGGGTAATGGTTATAAATATGGTTTGAAAAATTACTATGACAACATTCTGAAACTTCCCAAAAAATCAAAGAGTAAAGGGAAGTGGCACTTGTAAGTTTCTCAGGGTGGGCAGCACGAGATGAGAACCCTCCCCCACACCCCCACTCCACCCCACCCACACACGGTCTAGGACAGGTTAGTGTGAATGACTAGAAAGTGGTCAACGTTAAGAAAAGATGAGCGTGATTAGCAGGGGAATTAGGAAGTGTGACGTCAGGTTTGTTACAGGCTCAGCCCCAGTCCCTCTTGCTGAGATAAAACACTCGGACAAAGCAATTTAAGACAGTACGTGTTTATTTGCTCATGGCCAAAGCTATGGTTCATCACAGTGAGGAAGTCAAGGCAGCTTGAATTCAAAGTAGTCAGTCATATACGCAGTCAAGAGCAGACTGCAGTGAACTAAGGTATGCTTGCTTGCTCCCAGTTAGCTCCCTCTACTTCCATACTCAGGATCCAGCCCAGGAAACAGTGCCACCTACATTTCCAGTGGATTTTCCTGTCTCAATTAACCCAATTAAGAAGATCCTTCACAGGCATGCCTGCAAGCCAGCCTAATCTAAACAATTCTTCATTGAGACTCTGTCCTCTGGTGATTCCAGGTTGTGTGAGGTTGACAATTAACATAACCACCCCAATTACCACCTTAAACTGACAACTGGCCATCAGGCAGACAATGGAGATGTCTGATGAGCGGCTGGAGGAGCCCACACAAACTTCCTCTGTGAGCATTCTGCCTGCTGAGCAGATCCTGGCGATTCAGCTCAACAAGGGGATGGGCATCTAGCAAGCAGACTGTACGCTATCATTAAAACCACATGGGGTAATGAATGAATTTGATGCTTGTGTTGTTGAGATGGCAGGAAAAGGAAGAAGGGAGCGGTGTACATGGAGTCCATGGTACAACGCAGAGCTGTGAGGCAAGGGCTTCCCAAGTGGAGCGCTCTTTCTATCACGTGATCTGGGTCTCACTAAAGATGGAGTCCGAGAACACTTTATGTTGAATAGAAATATACAACGTGTCATAAAATTTTTACTGAACTGAGAATTGTGTGTTTGACAGACCGCTACATAGAGCGGAGAGAAGGCAGACACATCCTCTTTACATACTGAAGAGCATGATAGTTCCTTAGAGCAACATGAGATCCTGTGATTCAGACTTACTTTTACATATAGACAGATGCAAGGATATGAAATACACTTTATAAATCATCTTATGGACAGCTGGAGGACATTGCAGAGGTGCTAATGGGAAAATGTAGGCAATCTTTGAAGTTGTATTGGGATTCTCTTCCTTGTCCTGGTTGATTTTGTGGGGAGGGGGCTCAACTTGACATAAATCAGGGTAGTCTGGGAAGAAGGTTCCTCAGTTGAGGATAGGCCTCCATCAGATTGGCCTATGGGCAAGCCTGTAAAGACATTTTCTTGATTAATGATTGATGTGGGAGGGCCCGAACTGTGGGTGGTGCCAACCCTGGGCTGGTGGTCCTGGGTTACATAAGAAAGCAGACTGAGTAAACCATGGGGACAAGCCAGTAAGGAGTGTTCTTCCATGGCCTCTGCTTCAGCTCCTGCCTTTCATTCCTGTCCTGACTTGCCTCAGTGATAGGCTGAAACCTGTAAGCCAAGTCGACCCTTCCCTCCCAGAGTTGTATTGGCTCGTGATGTTTATCACAGCAATAGAAAGCAAACAAGGACATTTGGTATTGGGAAACCTCTAATTCTGATTATCTACCTGTGTGCTATGGTGTGGCCAGGTGCAGCCAGGTGAACAGAGAGGAGACAGCTCATTGCTAGAATTCTATGAGGAGAAGGTCTCTGCACAGATGTTAAAGGAGATTATTGTCTGTCAAGCTCTACCATCAGTTAGAGAGCAGCTGCTCGGGATTCACTCCTGTAATTATTAATATTTTGCATTTTTAATACTGAGAGCTTCTACTTAAGAATCTTTAATCCTCAACGTGGTATGCTTCATATTTTCTGGGAACTAGTGAGTCATTTCTAGCTGCTTGGAAAACTATTTGAAATACAGAGAATTCCATTTCTGCTAAATCTAAGTAAATTCCTGTTTTTAAAAGCAACCAGTTATCAGGTTTTAAAAGCTCTGAGGTTCAAGCTGAACATCCTCAGACTGTAGCAAACAATTCCTAATGCGTCTGCAGCTTTGTCTGAAGGATGCTCGATGGAAAAACAGCCAAGACTTGATGTCAATTGAGTCTTAAGGCAGAATCTGCAGGACCCAATGCATAGCCACTACCTTGAGATAACCCCAGGTTTATAAAGTCCTTCTTGCACTGCCCACCAATCTATAATTAATTCAAGTTAAATGAAAAAGGAGTCTAACAGTGAAATGCCATGTGGTGGATTAATGTCTTAAGTCTAAGAGACGTGAGGAATAATAGAAATAACAACCGATTCTGGAGTGTGGTGACTGCATTAGGAAAGCATCACATATACACACGAAAGCAAACATTTTTATCTCCTGTTTGCCATAGGAATCTTTCTAGAACAAGAGTGGCTCTGTTTTTACAGTACACTTATTGCATCACAAGGGTTTGAAAATAATGAAATTTCTGAACATAGTCTGTTTTGCTTTTTATGAAATAGTTCTCTACATTGTGTTTCTTAGAGAAAAACAAAAAAACACCAAGATACTGTTTTAGATAGTACAGAGGAAATCCTAACACTATGGAACCACTGATTGATCAAGACTTTCAAGGAGGGCCTAAATCTCATTTTTTTTTCTTTTAGTTGCTTTGTTGATTGATTGGTTGACTTGGAGACCGGACTTCCTGTTTCCCAGGCTTGCTTCTCACTTGCTGTAAGGCTGGGGACATTGAACTTCCTGTCTCTACCTCTAGAATGGGCTGGGGTTGCAAGCATGCACAGCCATGCTCATTTTTACAGACTGCTGTTGATCTGGCATCCCTCGTGCATGCTCGCTGGGCACTCTAACCTAGCTACAGCCACAGTCTGCATTTCACAGTTTCTAGTGATTTAGCTATGGATGTAGAGTAGGCTGTTGTCCCCAAGATGAGAAAAAGAGATCATCCCATTGGTCAAAATTTATCAAGAGTCACTGAACTGTGACATGCATTCTTGTGACTCTGTTCCCTCCAGAAAGGAAATCCTGCATATTCTTACCAGCTGTCACCACCATGGTTGACTCAGGTTAAGACAACCTACGAGTCCGTGGCCTGTTCAAGACTTATCTACCTATGACTGCTTTCTGGACTTTCCAAATTTTACCTGGGGGATATAAATCTATATTTAAATGTATTAGAATAAATATATCCACATATGTAAGTCTATATGAATTACAATCTATGAAGCACTAAAACATGGTTTTTAAATTTTGAGGGAGTACATGTTGGTTGCTGGTGATTTTTCTTACGCTTGTTACAGCAGAGCAAAATCGAGTTGCTCAAGTGACTGAAACTATAGATTATGAACCAGCAACGTGGCTGCTGGGAAGAAGGGGTAGCGGTCGGATCCCATGGGCCCTGCATGAAGGAATGCAGGGCTTTCAGCTGTAAACATCCAGGAACTTGGGAAACATCAACTATGTTGTAAACACTTGGATTCCCACACATCCCTTCCTAACACTTGGGGGTCCCTGGATGCTGAGTCCATAAAAACCATCTTGCCATCTCTAGCCTGGTGTGGGGAAGGAGCCTGGGGCACAGCCTGTTAAAAGTGATGCCCTTTCCACTCAATATCTCCACATAGTCAACAGACTCAAGGCTAACAATATCTTTACCTGCAGTCTTGAGTAATGATGATCACTCCAACCCCCTATATTACCCATCATTCTTCAAAGGGAACATGGGTTCCAGCCAGCATTCACCAAGCAGACCAAGTACCAGGACAATTGCTGCAAATTACTCCCTTGCAAGCACAATGTACTGAGCCCTCTCCTGCCCTCCACAACCAGGTGCAAATGCCTTTTACTGGGAAAATAACAGATCATACTGCTTTGGCATCAGGGAAGCTAGATTTGTGAATTGTGGACATTATATATTTTAATTGCTATTTATCCCAAACAAAAAATCTATATTCATGTGTCCCCCCCCCCAATCCAAATCACAGTTTTTGTGGAGTTTTTTGTTTGGTTTTGTTTCCTGCAACATCAGGGATTGAACCCAGGGCTATACACGGGGGGATCAAATGCTCTTCTAATGAACGACAGCCCTGCCTCTCTTTCTATATTTCATTTCCTGATAGTCTCATCAATCGGCAGAGGTTGGACTTGAACTTGAGATACTCTGCCTTCATAAAGGGTGGGGATGACAGACCTGTGATACATGGTCCAGTTTTAGACTTCCCTGTTGATTAGGTTTTTCTGCACTTAGCCCCGTACCTGCCTTTTCTCATCAAAATTGTGTCTCCAACCTTACAGCTTCCAGATATTTCTGGATTTCCCTAGGGAAAACCTTCTTTGTGATGCTCACAGTACTTTCAAGCTCTACCAAGCATCAAGTCTGCCTGTTACCATGGTTACTTATTCATAAACATCTCTCCTACAGAATGAGAACATGGTGGGTCCGAGGCAAAGCCACCTCTGCTCCCAGCACCTGCTGCATGTGTAATCAAATCCAGTTCCAAGGATCAAGACACCTGGGCTTCATGACCCCTTTTAAAAGATCCCTCTTCTTATTAAATCACAAGACAACTGATCTCTTTGGTTGACTGTTTCTTTTTACTTGTTTGATTCAGATTTCATAATGTAGAAATTGATGAATATTAAAATGAAAGATTTCTAAAAGCACACTATTATACATAAATTGTAATTTTACCATATTTTCTAAGCCAATGCATCCGTTGAAATGACTTGGCACGCAGAATAGCAATTCTATGCAAATTTCTCTCTCCTCTTTGATTTGGACTAATCATGATCTCATGCTATTTGAAATGTGGCCCAAACCCTTTATCAAAATGAAATTCCCCTCATGTGCACCAGACTTTAATGCCCTAACCAGGACATTTCTAACACCCCCTGGAAGTCTCAGAGATAATCAAGGAAGAGGAGGTGGACAGAGTGTAAGATCCAGAAGACAGAGAGGAGGGATATGAGGTGCTATCTGCTGGGCATTGTGTGCCCACTGCTATCATGATCCCCGCAGGTATGATAGCTTGGACTGGCCTGCACAAGACTGGCCCAGTCAACAGTCAGTCATGGAAAGGGTCTTACCCTTCCCTGCTGAACCACTGACTATTGGTAGAGTCTGGGGGAGGGGCAGTCATTGTCTTCCACTGTCCTCCCACTGGGGAACCCACCAGGCTCCACTGGACCCATAGTCACCTCCAAGGCCCCAACTCAGAGAGATGCAAAAAACAAAGCAAAAAGACTGGAATGTGGGAAAGGGACCTGAATGGAGGGGGAAGGAAGAAAATGAGGAGACAATAATCAGAATATGTTATTTTAAAATACTCCTTAAAAGAGTGTTAAGAGTATAAAAATAGTTCTGAGCTCTAGCGTATTCAAAGTTCGGTTTCATAGGAAAATTCTCTCTGTGCATAATAAAAAGATAGTTCCCGGATGTGTGCCTTCTGATTGCCAGGAATTTGATCTTTCTGCTATCAGGTCACTAACAACCCATCAAGGGCTTCCATAGCATCAAGCATTCATCCTATCCATGGATTTAACTCGTGTTTAGAAAACTCTAAGTGCTACCGTTTAAAATAATTATTTATGTGTATGTGTGTGAGTGTGTGGAGCGGCCAGAAGACAATGTCTGGGAGTCATGTCGTTCCTTCTGATATATGAGTTCCAGGAGATTGAGCTCAGGTCTTCAGACTTGGCTGCAAGTGCCTTTTCCTGCTGAGCCAGCCCTCTGGTACAATAGGAAAAAGCTGACTTTCTCCGCTAGTTCTTCAGTGTTCAGGAGCATGAGAGGCAAAAGACACTGAAATTCCTCATTTGTGGGATAAGATTCAATGCCTAAAAAACTTTCTTTCTGGATGGCCGAGGCCAGCCCCATGACACATTGCATCAATGAAACCATTGCCAGCTTGTCCTGAGACTATAGGGCACAGAAATATAAAATAGATGGTCCAGGTGTGAATCTAGTATTTGGACTATTCAAATCAGGTGACTGCCAGGTGGTGGTCCTTGTGTTTAGTGCTGTGTTAAGTTATAAAGACACACAAGACTTGAATTTTATCCTAAGGGACTATCACAAAGTTAAGTAAAAGTAAATGAATTTTTATAAGTTAAGCTGTGTCTAGTAAGTTCATCACTTTTAGCCTACATTCTGAGGACTAAAGACATCTTTACAACCCACAAATGATAGCTCTACCAAGCTCCAACAGTGAGGGAATGTGAAAAAAAGAAGAACTCATTTTACAGTGAATCTTCTTGTTGTTGTTGCTTTTTGCTTTGGTGGGTTTTTTTGTTTGTTTGTTTGTTTGCTTGCTTGCTTGCTTTGTTGGTTGGTTGGTTTTTGTTTTGGAGGCAGGGTTTCTCTGTGTAGCCCTGGCTGTCCTGGAACTCACTCTGTAGACCAGGCTGACCTCAAATTCAGAGATCTGCCTGCCTCTGCCTCCCAAGTGCTGGGAATAAAGGTGTGTGCCACCACTGCCCAGCCTTTACCTGAATCTTAATAATAAAATCTTAGATAAAACTGTGATACATAATATATACTATATATTGTAATTTTGGTAGAAAATTTTATTTCCCAATTAGGGCTAATGTAGTCTGAATTGTATTGTTTTCAGATGAAAAGAAGGTGTCAAGCAAACCCACATATTTCCAGGACACTGTGGAACATTTCAAATGCTGATTGGTTTAACTATTGTAAGTCAGGACTTACAGATCTGAAAGTTACTAATTTAATTTTACTTATTCAGTGAGTGCTGTGAATGCAGCTTGATTGTTTTATTAATCTGATTGAGTTATTTCTGTACTGAAAATCACATCAATTCTAGAGTCCGGTGTGGGGAAGGGGTCAAGATGGGGCAATGCAGAGGGTAAGGTAGTCACTTGGAGGTTAGAGGAGAACGCAGAGCTCTGAGTGCCTGAAGGAGCCAGCTCTGCAGCATTGAAGAGTCTGCAGCAGACTTTAGTACACTGGAATTGATGGAAGGTAGGATTCTAAACAAATTGCTTTGTATAAAATCTGAAAAACATCTCAGCTGGGTAGATACATAGCACGTGTGTGCACACACGCAAGTATGTATACACACGCACACACACACACACACACACACACAGAGTTATAGCCGCCCCTGTTATTAGTTAGCATGAACTGAATAGAAGCTTTACGTTATACCATGAACACTTCTCCATTACACACAATTTCATGATAATGGCCCGTGAGTGTCACGTGGCTGTCTGAAAACCAGGGTTGAATGCGTGGTGAGCATCCAGCTAGATGGATGGTTTCTCATTTGCATACCCCTTTAGATTTAACCAATCAATTAGCATCATGGTCCAACACTGTCTTTTTCAGTGAGAAAACAGCAAGCTTTCAAACGAAAGGAGAGATGGTGACAAGGCCATGTTTGTGTTTGTACTCTGGTAAGTGGATCTCAGTCCAATCCTGGATGTGAAGCTTGGGTCCTACCTCATCTTGGCATTTTGTCCGCAGCTTAGAAGCTTTGAGTAGGATTGGGTAAGTTATCCTTTTATAGCACAGCCAGTTTAGTGGGTCTGGAGAGATGGCTCAGTGTGACTGAGTGTTTGCTGCTCTTGTAGAGGACCTGTGGTCAGTGTCCAGCACTCTCTCTAGGCAGCTCACATCCCCCTATGAGTCCAGCTCCACCTCTGTCAGCCTCTTCTTGCCTCTGAAGTGAACCCACATTCCTGAGCCCCGCCCACACATATGTGCATTAATAAAACTAAAAGTGAATATTTCAAAGAGACACGGCAAGAGTTGGGGAGTCAGAAAGGGGTCCTCAAGATCACTAAGAGGAGTGAATCCAAGTTAACTCTTCTGGTGATACTAAATCTGTCCTGGATAGTTTTAGGTCAACTTGACACCAAACTAAAAAAGCTGAAGTCATCCAAGAGAAGGGAACCTCAATCAAGAAAATGCCTTCATTATATTGGGTTGTAGGTAGACCTGTAGGACATTGTCTTAATTAGTAATTGATGAGGAAGGGCCCATGGGTTCATGGTGGGCAGTGCCATCCCTGGGCTGGTGGTCCTGGGTTCTATAAGAAAGCAGGCTAAGCAAGTCATGAGGAGAAAGCCAGTAAGCAGGACCCCTTCATAGCCTCTATCAGCTGCACTTTTGTAGTCCTGGAAGGTGTTTGTTTAAGTGAATTGAAATCTGCAAAGTGTTAAGGCACAGAAAGCCATTTTGCTCCAGCCTCCAGATTCCCTCTGTGTTTGAGTTTTTGTCTGACGTCCTTCGATGATGAACAGTGATGTGGGAGTGGAAACCAAATAAACCCTTTCCTCCCCAACTTGCTTTTTGGTCATGATGCTTCTTCGCATCAATAGAAACCCTAAGACAAGCTCCCGCTGCAGATTCATGCCAGGCACATGACGGATTTAGATTTGAACTCAGATGGAACATCTAAAACTCCTGTACTTCTGCCCAAGAATACACCCCATGAAGCAAGACCAAAGGACCTTACCATTTGAAACACATGGCTTCCTCCTTGGGCCTCAAGAAAGCCTGGATTAAGCCACGAACACAAAACCATTTGGTACCTGTCTTGAGATACAACCTTGTTTAACAAGCACAAAATATTCATTTAACTGTGACTACGAAGAACAGAGAATCACCCTTCTTTGAGCCACTGCCTGGTTTTATTCACCATCTTGAACCAGCAACCTGCTTGCCATTTATTCACCAAAGCTCTGCTCTGGGGTTTTGGTGGACAGCCAATAAATATCACAAAGCAAGCACAGCTTCCTAAAATTACTGCCTTCCATCCTCATCATCTTGTTCTGTGCACATCAGGTCACGCTGCCTTGGATCGGGTGTGTCTCGTCAGCTACAATGTGCCTTGTATCCGTGGTTCACTAGTCTCTCGGGATTGTAGATGTATCAACGCCGGGGTTATCTCTGAGGCTGTGATTCTGCAACCCACAGCAGTGACTGTCTGCTATAAAGTTTGTACTCCATGAGCATTAATACATGAAAATATTGCCAGGAAAATAGAGCAGCCTAAAAGCATGACTTCCAGTATGACCTGGAGTTTTTGGTGTCAGATAACAGACCCACAAGTGCCCCATGCATGCGTTCTAAGAGTAAAGATCAATTCTGAGTACGATTCCCATAAATCACAAATGTAAGTGTCAGAATCCCCTGAAGAGAAAGTGGTGGTGGAGAAACTCAGCCAACGAGCTGTTTAATACCTATTACCAGAACGCAGTGCTTGGAGGTTTAACTCATGGCTTAAGTAGCCTCACTCAAGGGATTCATTTCCAAAGAAGGAAAGAGGTCCCCACACTGACTCTTGTTTAAACACAGAATTCACGGTCTGGTCTAGATTCATGTGTATAAGTGCCAGAGAAAGCTTTCATTCCTAAAGGCAATGTAAAATATGTTTCTCTATGCTTGCCCATTGCATCAGGGAAGCAGGGGCCTGAGACCGACAGTCAGGCTATTGGGTGTTGAGACTCATCGAAACCTCTTTAACTGTCATCAATAAAAACCAGACTGTTTTTATTAACGTGGCAGTGCAGGTTTCTTGATGCTTTAAAAGATTCAGATCATTGTAGTTTTCAAATACTGAGGAGATAAGTCTCAAGAAAGGGAATCTTTTGCACAGAGATTATTTACTTCTTTTCTTGACCTGTAAAATCACTTACTTAACATGGAGATTTGCTTCTGCTTGCATAAATGATAAAAGTGCTACTTTCTTGCTTATTTTTATCAAAGAAGATACTGTTTTCTTGTTAAAGGTTTATGATTTATTTATGTGTGTGTGTCTGTCTGTCTGTCTGTCTCTGTGAGTGTGTGCGGGTACCCTCTGAGGCCAGAAGAGAGGGTTGGCATCCTCTGGACCTGGAATTACAGGTGGTTATGAGCTGCCCAGTGTTGATGCTGGGAACTAAACTCATGCTCTCTGCAAGAGCTGAAAATGTTCTTAACCTCGGAGCCATCTCTCCAGCCCCAAGTGTGCTGTTTTCTGATCTGAGCATCATTAATTTGAGACCATGAACTTCTACCCACTGAAGGAAATGTCATAAGCTTGATTTCGTGGGTTGGATTCCCCTGACTATGCTAATTTACTTTAAAACTATCCCTCCACCCTCACAGCAGCATGCTGTAGTATAGACAAAGTCATTTAAAGTGTTCTAAACACATCCTGACTCAGCAAGCTGGAAACAATAAATTCTAACTGTAATTCTAGGGACCACCCAAGAGCAGTTGCTCAAGAGTTTTGTTTTGACTATTGGTCTTGATTTAAAAGTAGAAACATTTACAGATGCACGAAGAAGATGCCAATTGCTCCCCTGTGGTTTCTTCTAAGAAAGGGAGCAAGAGGGGTCGGCAAGATGGCTCAGTGTGTAACAACACTTGCTGCTAAGCTTGATGACCAGCGTTCAATCTCCAGAAACCACAGTGGAAGCAAGAAACCAAACCCATTCTTGAAAGTCATGCTCTGATGTCCACATATACACACACATACACATATACACATAAAAGTTTTTCGTGATGAATCCATTCTTACAGTTGAAAACAGACTCCTTAAATTAATGTTTTATTAATAAAGAGTAGACTTAGAAGAGGTCCAGGGGAGTCTTCCGTTTAGGACTTTAAGAGGAAACCAGTGAATTACAGCATCCTGGGATGTTGGGAACTTGGACAATGGGTTTCCTTAGGGTTTATGACTTCTGAATTTATGCTATTTTTGATATCACCTATGATGGAGGAAGGTCATTGGTTAATAAAGAAAACTGTCTTAGCCCATTTGATTGGCCAACCTTTAGGTGGGTGGAGTAAACAGAATAGAATGCTGGGAAGAAGGGAAGGGAGCTCAGACACCATGCAGCTGCTCCCCAGAGCAGATGCGATGAAGCTCTGACCCAGGATGGACCGTAGGCTAGAATCTTCCCAGTAAGTGCACCTTGGGGTGCTACACACATTATTAGAAATGGGCTAGTCCAGGTGCGAGAGTTAGCCGAGAAGAGGCTAGATATAATGGGCCAAGCAGTGTTTAAAAGAATACAGTTTGTGTGTTGTTATTTTGGGGCATAAGCTAGCCAGGCAACCAGGAGCTGGGGCGGCAGGAACACAGCCCACAGCTCCTTCAACACACCTAGAAAAAGATTATGGGAATGCCTTTGTGGTTGAAGTGATTACAACCTCAAACTACCGAAGTGAGGCTTGGCAGGGTGAGAACAAAGCTCCTACGCTGTAACAAAAGAAGCAAGGCTAGGTAGCAGCTCTCATCTCAGGACTTACCTTGTCTGGCACAAGCTAACCATGTTGTGATGACCCAGGGGGCTGAGGCTCTGAAATTCTAACTTTTGATACTAAAGCTTGGCCTCTGTTTGATCTTAAGCCACTCATTTATTCATGGAACAGCAATTGATCAGCTCTAACACCGGGTCAGATATTGGAGATATCAAAAAAGAAGGAAAGACTTGATCATCCCCTTCCCTGGTCTAGGACACCACTGAGAATAGACATGAGAGAAGTTATAATAAAACGTGAGGAGCACAAAGGTGGAGGCAGCCTACCCCAGCTTCCAGGATGGGACAGCGCCTTAGAACTGGATCTCAACTGGACCTTGAATTTACAAAAGAAAGGAAGAGATGATACTGAATGGAGCATAAAGAGAGGGTGGGGGCTCACGGGAGAGAAAGCACACTCATAGAAATCCAGGAAGGGTCAAAGTTTACTGAACTCTGAGAGAAGCAGCCTGTCATTACATCATCCTTTGTGCTATGGCCGATCGTGAAGGATTTACAATGATCTGGAGGCTAGAAGTTTAAAAGTAAGGGGCTGGCACCTGGCAAGGGTCTCTCTGATGCATCAAAACAAGGCAGGGGGCATTCCATGGGTAGGGGGAGGAGGGAGGTGCCAAACTGATCCTTTATAAATAACCAAACTGTGCTATAAAGATGGTTCTGTCCAGAAAGTGCTGCCTGACAAGCAGGAGATCTGAGTTCCATCCCCAGAACCCACAAAAATGTTGTGTGTGGTGCCACCATCTGCCCTTCGTCACGGCACTGGGTGATTGAGACAGGTGGATATTTTGGGGTGCTCACTGGCTGGCCAACCTAGCCTAATTGGTGATCTCCAGGTCAACAAGAGACCTTGTCTCAGAAGGAAGGGACATGGCTCCTGAGGAGCACCCAGGTGCTGGAGAGCACCTAGGGCTGATCTCCTGTCTCCGCACTTGTGCATGCATGTCCATGAACACATGCACATGACACACAGAGAACATCACAACAGAGGACAGCACATAGGCAGTGAGAAGGGGCTAAGCTGACCACTCACCCTTCACTAAAAACTCAGAAAGGCCCCAGTCATCTGGAAAAGAAGTCCCAGGACTGTCACACTGGGACGTGGTTGAAGATACCATCTCCAGGGTCTGCCAGCTGAAGATGACCCGAAATAAACTTACGATCAAACCGAAAAGTTAAAAAACAAAGAAGAAAGCAATCAAAGCTTCCACAAAAGTGATAATCCTGCTTTTTAAAAATGCAAAGTACATGAACTATAAATACCCTCTTTCACCAAAAAGAAAAATAAAATCAGAACAGTCAATTCTAGCTTCAACCAAATTGATAAAATCCTTTATTGTTGTAATGAGAAAGTTCAGGGACAGACCATTTATGTTTGCTTTCTCTTGCTATGACACCATTAACTACAAACCTGCTGACTCTCCGTTTCTGCAGATCTGGAGGCCACACAGGCCTTTGCTGGTCCTCCATACTGCAAAGAAGATTTCAGCAGGGTTGTGCCTTCTCTGGATTTCAACGAAGTCTTCTAATATTTTATGGTTGTTAGGAAAATGAATTCCTTTGCACTGGTACAACTCAAGCTCCCAGACTCTGATTCCTGCCTGGATTCCACACCATGCAGCAGTGGAGACCATTGTTACCTCCTTGTCCAAGGTCCCCACATGAACTTCTCACTCCATTCTCCTGACACAGCATTATATAAAACAGAACATCATAGGAGTAACATACCTTCATCTCTGCCACATTTAGTTGATTAAAAGCAAACGATGGATTTGTCACGGGACTTGAAGGTCCAAGATGAGTCTTAATCTATTAAAGCTGCGGTTCTCAACCTTCCTAATGCCGCGTGCAACACTTCAATACAGTTCCTCATGTTGTGGTGACCCCCAACCATAAAATTATTTTTGTTGCTACTTCATACCTATAATTTTGCTACTGTTAAGAATCATACAGTAAATATCTGTGGTTTTCAATGGTAGAAAAATTTTAATGGCAACAAAAATCCAGAGAGAGCAATAAGAGAAAGGGCAAAGACCTGGGAGCCAGTGAACCACAAAAGTAGGTTTTCTATTGTTATTGTTATTGTGTATGTGTGTGTGTGTGTGTGTGTTGTGCAGGTATCAGCCTTTATTTGCCACAGTGTACTTGTGGATATCTGAGGACCAATAGGAGTCATTTTTCTCCTTCCCCTTCTAAGTAGATTCCTGGCATGCAACTCTCAGGTCACTACCATCAGCCTTGCCAGCAAAAGCTTTGCCTGCTGAGCCACTGTGCCAGCCCTGTGTTTGCTACCCTTGTAGGAGTTTTACGTATATTTATGCCATTATTCATGAAGTGGGTAACCTCTTTCCACTCTCTAATCATGGTATTTCTTCCCATGAACCTCTCGAAAAATCCCACAAGGAGTGGGCCAAACCACAAGGCTAATGGCATTCAAATGCAACCAAGGTACTCTGGGGACACAGAGCTTCCACTGCTTGAATAGGTCACAGTTAGGAAAACCCTCTTAGCATTTTTGCACCTGATATAGAAGGAAAAAACAAAACAAAAACAAAAACAAACCTCTCCAGAGTCCCAGGATACTGAACCACAAATAGGCACTTTTAGCTGTCATGAAATACACCAGCCTTTTCTTTGGAGAGTCCATATCTAACTCATCTCAAGGAGCATGGGCTGCCCCGATAAGCTTGTTGTGGGGAGAGGGCAGGCCTCTTGTTAAATACTTGCTTCAGGCCAAGAAAGGGCATGGGCTCTACCTATGGATGCAGTTTGCTTGACGTGCTGGTGAGGGAAGCAAGGCTTTTAGTTGATGGTGGAAGCCTATTGCTGTAAGTAACAGGCGTTTATAGACGGAAAGGCCCTGAGGTCCCCTTCAGTCCAGTGTAGGACAAACTAAACGTGGTCAATGCCAAGAAAATGAACCTGGAAAGCCGATGAAGGACATAATGACCTTCTGTCTGGAGGAAACAGATTGACTTTGGCAGTGACTCTTGGATCCCAAACAACATATTCAGTAGCTAATGAGGTGGTGGGGTCTGCCAGATGTCCTGTGAGGTCTTGGATGGTTTGAGTAGACACTGGACTGACAGCCCAGGTGATGCTCCTTCAGCCATGTTGTCTCTTTCAGAGAGACTGGGACAACAGGAGGTTAATGTCCGCTCCCAGGCTGGTATTTTTTGTTTGTTTTGTTTGTGTGTGTGTGTGTTTAGCTTGTTTTGAGGGGGTATTGGGGCATAGCAACAGCTGCATTGCCTGCTACATTTGTGACTTTTATTTATCACAGGGACAAGCAGATGTTTAGTCTCCTGGAAACTCAGGGACAGTATTAAGAACAGGGTGGCGCCTGACAGCCAGCCGATGAGGCAGGCAAGACAGGATCAGAATGAGAAGCACACAAACTTCCAGAAACAGACAGAGGACAAAGATAGGAGCCTGCTGATGTTGAGGGTTCACCCCCAAGTAAACTATATTCACCGTCTTGAGGAGGGCTCTGAAGTCCCCCACAGCCACTCAGACACCAGAGGACATGTTGCCCCCATGCCCCTTGTTCTGGGGTTGACACTGAAACTTAAGATTTAATTCATGTCAAGTCAATTGGGACTCTCCAGCCTTTAATTTTGAGGGCACTAGAATGTTCTGGAAGACCTGACAAGCTTCTTTCCAACCAGGTGCGAGTCCATGTTTCTTTATTAACTGCCCAGGCCCTCAGTCATGAGGAAACTGTCCCTGGATTGAACAGATAGCACTTCAATCCCATGTTATTGTCTGTCTCAGATTTCTAAAATGTCCCGGCGGCTGAGTCCTTTAAAGACCACAGGTTACGAGCAGCCTTCTGTAAAATGTCTCAAAGGTCTAGGAACTGCTCAAAGTCAGCATGCTTCAGAGGGCACCCTGGTGGACTTCTGAGCTTTCCTTGCACTGGGTGTCTTCACACTCAAGGGAGGGGACAGAGAGGGACATGGCTAGTGTTATCATGTAACTTGTCCTCTAGGTATTGATGTCACCAAAGTCATCGATCAAACTGCTTACTCCAGAAACAAATCAGAAATAGAAAGGAGCGACATTGGGAGACACTGAGGACCAGGAGCCTTCATGACTTCCTACCAGGTGGAACCGGAAATGGAAGAGAAGTGAGAGCAAGGGAAAACAAAAGCTGAGAATGTAGCAATCAAAAAAAGGGCCCCCAACAAAAGAATCCTGCAAAGACACAAGGAAGGTATTCTTGAAATCTCAGTATCTAGGAAACTAAGCCATGAGTCTGTTCCATCAATACTGGATTTGTCTTTCTGATGGTATCAAATAGTAGAAAATTTATTGAAATACATTTAAATGTCTGAATGGCCACAGACAGTACTGTCAATATAAAGTGAAGTATAAAATAATCAGTTAGTTAAATTGAACTGGCCTGTGAGTGACCAATAAGTTAATAGCTTTTCTTCGGTGTTGAAACCAAAGCATCCATAGAGACAAATCTATTCAGATGTCAGCAACGATATGAAGAGTTTGCAGGTGCAAATTAATTTTAGGCCTAATTAAAATGAAATTAATGTTAAATTATTTTTCAAAATGAAGATAGTATTGAAAATAATTCACAATAACAGCAAGGTTTGAAGAGTTAAAGCTCCGTATAGAAAGGGGAGACATCCCCCCCACAGTGAACAATTGATGACAGTAACAAAAGGAAGTACAAAACTTAGTACCAAGTACCATCCCTTAACACCATCTAGAAGGATGACTCATGCATTATAGGCGCCTTATTCATTCTGATACTGTTGATCTATTAAATAATATTACATTCTCCACAGTTCTATTCAGTTTCTCCTCCCTCTTTAGTGCTGCTGGTAAGTTAACTTGCCAACAAAAGAATCGAACCAAAAATATTTCATTGGGGCCTAGAGAAATGACCCAGTGGTTATGAGCACAGGCTTCTCTTCCAGAGGACCCAGGTGTAATTCCCAGCACTCACATGGTAGCCTGTAAGTCCAGTTCCAGGGAAATCAGATGCCCTCTTCTGGCTCCCATGGGCACTGACTACATGCACATGGTGCACACACATGCACACAGGCAAAATACTCATACGCATGAAATACAAAAGAAGTTTAAATGATGTTAAAAGTGTACAATGTTTTTTAAATGTTAAAACTAGTTTCAGGGCTACTCTAAAAACATCAAAATTATTCTAAAAATATAGAACACTAACAAGAAATACAAACTAGTGCACAGCTGATCGAGTGGAAGCCAAGCTACAGCAATGGACATTAACGGAGATGGATCATTAGTGTGTTCTAATCATCCACTTAAGACATCTCTGCAGTCTTCACGTGACAAACACTGGTGTCATATGAAAACAGAATGAAAGGGCTGGCAAGATAGCTCAGCTGGTGAGGGTGCTTGTCACTAAAAGGCTGATAACCTGAGCCCTGTCTCCACTATCCTCATGGTCATAATTTATCTATCCCTCCAATGGGTTCATGTGAAGAGTTGTTGGGTGAGGCTGCTCATTCATTCTCAACTGCTTAGACCCAAAATAATCACACAGAAACTATATTATTTAGATTACTGCTTGGCCAATCACTTAAGCATATTGCTTATATCTTAAATTAACCCATTTTCATTCATCTGTGTATCACCATGTGGTTGTGACTTACTAGGTAAAGTTCCATCAGGCACCTGTTTCTGGTGGGGCTACATGGCTTCTCATTGACTCCTCCTACTCTCTCTCTATATCTTTCCCAGCCTGGCTATATTCTGTTAATCCATTGGCCAAAAGCAGCTTCTTTATTAACCAATGGCAATAAAACATAATTATAGCATACAGAGGGGAATCCTGCCTCAAAGGATGTAAGAATACTCATGGTTCACACACCATGTACAACAGGAAATGTTTCATTGTAATGAAACTGGCTTATTATAGGCGTCAGAGTTGGATTGTTCATATACGAAATGATAATGCCATCGGCCTAAAGGAAAAGATACTAGAGATCTAAAAGATGCTAAAAGATGTGTCAGCTTTGGGGCACTTGGTACTGGAGACTTCTATCTCGAGGTGTGTGACTTATTTCCCTCCGTAGAGAAGTGAGGTTGGATGCTCATCACACAGGCAGCTGGGCCAGCATCACTGCTGAGTGGCTTGTTCCCAAGGACTCAGTGACTGGTTGGTGTGCTCCTGTCTCCATCTGTTGTGTGGATGGACACACACCTGCATCTAATTTGCATAACACCAATGCATGGTTCAGCTGGAAGTGCTTTTCTTGCTAATGGCAGTTGCCAATTTTTACCATCTAGACTTTGAGGCTAAGGGATATTTAAGATTACAGAGCAATATAGACAAGATTGCTTGCTTGGTTGGTTGGTTGGTCGGTCGGTCGATCGATCGATTGATTGATTGATTGATTGATTGATTGGATTATTTCTCCCTTCCTTTAATTCTTCCTTTTTTCTATTGCCAGACTCAATAACCTGTAAATAGCCAAGTGATTTAGATGAAGGCTTTTTAAGAAAAATATTTAATGTATTTTTGTCTTCATATGTGAAGAAAAAGTTGCAAGTTTGGTTTGTCCCTTTTGTGTGTGTGGGGTGTGTGTGTGTGTGTGTGTGTGTGTGTGTACACCAGTGGTTCACATGTAGAAGTCGGAGGACACTCTCTGTTCTCCCCTTCCACTGTGTGGACTCTAGGAATTGAACTCAGGCCGTCAGGTTTGGCTACACGCACTTTTATCACATGAGCCATCTTGCCGACTCTAGTTTTATGTATAATGGTAAAAATTAAGTCTGAAAACTGCCTCCCTAAAAGAAGATAATTATAAAGTTTTTGTTAAATATGATACTTTATGATTACCTACTAATGACCAAAGCCAACATTAAATTCAAGGTCTCTGGAGCATCTAGGTTCAAATTACCCCCTTCAGAGACACACAGAAATAATCATGTGACAAATTGCAAGATTTCATGTCACAGCTTAAGAGGTTTTATGACTCCTACGTCATTTTATTTTAGGGTGTCCTTAATGTCTAGGACCATTCATGTCCTAAGGTGAAATGGTGTCTTTTCAAAATGTCAGAATTTATTGACCAGTGATAAATTCACAACCTGTATGGATTTTGTTGGCTGCAATGTGCCAAATAGTCTGACTTCACTTGAGAGCTGGCCATTGGCAAACTTGGTTTCTTTTATTTCCATTTTAACATGTAAGTATGTATAGGCTACAGGACACTTGCAAAAGAAGTAACCATGTTCAAGGAGTCGAAAGGGGCCTCAGTGGAAGCATAGGGCTGGTAAAGGGCAGAGTCAGCTTAATGGTTGGCAGCTGGAAGACAACTGAGTGAACCCCAGAGCCAAACCATAGGGCACCATGGTTGGCCTGGGACAACGGGTGAGATCTAGTTATAGAGGCAAGGTTTAGGACCATAGAGTCACAGGGCCACAGAGATGAGATGACAGGCCAGGTCCAGACAGATGAGCTGGACAGAACTCAGGTGGGCCACATTAGAGGCAGAGCCTGTGCTGAAGTAGGGCGCTGGGAGCACTTGGGAGATCTCAACCTGTTGGTCCCTTGGTGTACTCAGAGAAGGGTCTAATGTCAGGTTGTAAGGCTATCAGAACTCCAATGTCAGGGGTCCTCCTCTTTATGGGGTCCTGATGCCTGCTTTTCCTGATATGATTTTAATCAATTTGCTTTGGTATATTTATAGGGTGGCACGTTTTTCACCGCTAGGAATATGGTCTCTGCCAGTCTGTGCCTCCTGGCGATGCTGGACATGGAGTAGAGTCTACATACTTAACAACGTTCTGAGTCCTCCTGCCTGAGTCTGTATAATAGCAGAGCCAATGGAACACGTTAAATGGGGCTAAGGGGCAAGGCGCTGCCTGAAGCTGCTGTTTTATATAATGTGGAGTAACTATAAAGGAGACTCAGATACTCAACAGTTTCTCGTGTTCTGGCTCTGAGCCTGGGATGCGGCTTTTCTGACATAAGCTGTGAATCACATTTGCTTGTGATGTCTTTTGAACATCATGCTAATATCTTCAATCATTCTAATAAAAGGGAATTGATTATCATCTAATTAAATTAACATGGAAATTCTGCACCTCTTGGGAAACAGACAGAGCTGACTTAGTCTAATGGCATTATTAATATTGATGTACCAAAATCCTATGTTGGCATCTCCAGCCAGAATAAAAGGGTATAGACCTGGCCTGGGGTCACTTCTAATATCACAGAGTGATACTACTTCTGAGTTAAATTCTCCTTCATTTCTGGGTCTTCTCTCTCATCTCACAGTGGACCTAGGTTCTTTCATTTCCCTTGCTCTTTAAAACTCCACCATGGGGAGCTGGAGAGATGACTCAGAGGTTAAGAATGCTGACTGCTCTTTCAGAGGCCCTGAGTTCAATTCCCAGCAACCATATGGTGGCTCACAACCATCTATAATGAGATCTGGTGCCCTCTTCCAGAGTGCAGGCAAACATACAGACAGAACACTGTATACATAATAATAAATCTTTAAAAAGAGAAACTCCACCATGATGTCCACAAAATTGGGTTTTTCTGTCTAGGACTCTGCAACCCTTGTGTCAGCCAGGTCCAGGGAGTTGAATCCGTCACCGTGTCCCCAAGCCTTTCTGAAGGTTTCTGTGTACCTCTATTCCAGTCACTACATCTATAAATATCAGTTACTGTCCTACCCTCGTCTCTTTCTTGGAGAGCCATTCTCTCCTCGCCTTAGCTCCTTCCCTCTCTTATCTGACAAGGGACTTGATGAGCTATGTCCCTCTTCCTTCCTCAAAGACACTAAAGTGAAACTTTGCTGTTCTGCATGGAGTCACCCTTCAAGATGCCAAGAAGCAGCTGGGACAGAAAAGATGTCCCTTCGATTGGCATTGAGGAGTCCCTGCACTCTCTCTGGCTTCTGCTGGCCTGTCACATGGAGGCTTACAAGCATGTTCCTACACAGGTATGTGTTTAGACTATTCCATCCAATGTGAGCAAACGAAGGCTGACCACAGTTAAATGGAAAAGTGGACTCTCAAGCGTGAGTAGCACATTAACTCCTACTAATGACTGAATGAATGATTTGACCTGCTATTTTAGCCTTGGGCCGAATGAACACGACACATAATTCAGTGGTTAATAACAAATTTCATAGGGTTTAGATATTACAACTTTATATTAAAAACTAACAGCATCTCATGGCTACGGAATGAAATACTAATAGGACTCTACAGGGGCCAGAGCTCCCCTGCTCCCCAAGCTTCCACCTTACCACAAACTGAACCAGTACATGTCGTTAACACAGGGAGAGAGCATGGATATGTGTGGAAGGTCACGGTCTCCTGCAGAGCCAAGAGCGACTCACACAAGATCATGAGGTCACTTTGGAAAGGCTGAAAAATATCTTTTCATATTTCCTGTTTTCAGAAACAGTTCTGCCAGCACAGCAAAGGGGCTGCAGGTCGAATTAATGAGAGCAACAGTTCAGCTGCTTAACTATCAATTCAGTGAGAATCATGCCGAAAGGACAATGGTGTGCATTTATAAGGTAAGAAAAGAGACACGTGGTGATAATTTTACTATACCCAAGGCAGGTAGTAAGTATATACCCTGCTCTGACGAGCCTCATGTCAACTTGACACACAAACTAGAGCTATCTGAACGGAGGATACCTCAATTCAGGAAACACCTCCTTAAGATCCAGCTCTAGGCAAGCCTGTAGGGCATTTTCTTATTTTTTTAGAGACTGATGTGGGAGGGGCTACTCCTGGGCTGGTGGCGCTGAGTTCTATAAGAAAACAGCCTGAGCAAGCTAGGGGAAGCCAGCCAGTAAGCCAAGATGGTTGAATCAGTTCCTGCCCCTAGGTTCCCGTCCTGTTTGAATGCCTATCCTGACTTTCTTCAATGATGAACAGAGCTGTGGAAGTGTAAGCCAAACAAACCCTTTTCTTCCCAATTTGCCTTTTGGTCATGATGTTCCATCACAGCAACCCTAACTAAGACAATAACCAAAATTTTAGTTAGAAGTAAGCCAGTTTAAATGGATTGAAATCAGAATGTAACAAACTAATATAAGAATACAGTTAAGAAAGGTAGTACTATTTATTTTTAAAATGGCACACAGATGGGGAATTGTTGGGCTGATCTTTAACAGTCCTGGCGGAATGAAGATGTTTGTAGAGACATTCCCAACCCTCCCTTTGGCTGTCAGACATAGAGATGAGGCACTCAAGGACCCAGATTTTCCCCTGGAGTCTCATGCTGGGAGAAGAAAATTACTGGAGCCTGCTGCCAGTCAGAGGCAGGGACGGAGGGGCTCGTCTCCAGGAAAGAGAGTTCATACAGCCCTGATAACTTGTCTGACCACTCACAGGGGCATCTACAGCCCAGACAACTGTGATGGAAACCACACTATGAGCAGGGCTATTGAGCTCTGCACATCCCTTGCTTGCTATTTAAACCTGAACTTCGTGACAACACTAAGAAGATGGACTGCGGGGGCGGGAGATGTCACTGGACCTCTTTGCTCCTTTTCTCACTACAGTGACCACATCTATCTTACTGGGCCTTCCAGAGCGCTGGCTCTGCCCTTAAACCCTGCTAACCCCTCTCTGTAGACCTCTGAGACTTGTTGAATGCTCATACTCCTCTTCTGCATTTCTAAATTATTTCTTCACAAAAACAAAAACGAACAAGAAAATTGCAGCATACACTGGAGGTAACCAAAACCGTGTTTAGAAGTTCCCCTTCCAACACCATGTGCTGGTTACATCCATGGTTACCTCTGTGGGGAATTCTCTATCAGGGTTCTGGATGCTCACGCTCCCCAGGTGTCTTAGTTAGGGCTTCTATTGCTGTGAAGAGACACCATGACTGTAGCTAGAGTGTGGCGATTTGTAGCCCTAGGCAGGAGGATGGCGCTTCACAGCACCTACAGAGAAGTGGTGGGTCTCCTGAAGGAACCTCAGGAGCTGCCAGAACTGAACCCAGAAATAAGTAGGGATTATGCCTGCTCCCTTTGGCAGGGTTTAGTTCAACCAGGAACATTATCTCTAGAGATAAAGTGGGGAAAACTTTCGGTTAGGTCATCTGAGACCCCCTCTCCCCGGTTGCAGTTATCAATATAAATCATAATATTTGGCCTTGACTTCAGGCCTCCTGTCATTTACAAAAGTGGAATCAGGGAAGATCAAACTGAACTCTTAGGTTGGACCTCAGTGACAGGATGGAACCCAATAGACTGGGGTGCCAGAGGGCTAGAAAATGCTCTAGGTGGAAGATGCAGGGGAGGGGCTGCAAATGTCCCTCCAAAAAGGCTTTGTTGTTGTTGTTTTGCTTGTTTGTTTGTTCTTATTTTTACATCCCAACCAAAGTTTCCCTTCCCTCCTCTTCTCCCAGTTCCTCCCTCCCACCCCCACCCCCATCCACTCCTCCTCCTGTTTCTCCTTAGCTATAGGCTGGCAGCCCACGGATATTAGCCAGCTGTGGCATATCAAGTTGCCCTGAGACTAGGTACTCCTTTTCTGTTAAGGCCAGGTGAAGCCATCCTGTAAAAGGAATGGGTCACAAAAGCAGGCAGTCCCCTGCTCCCACTGTCAGGCATCTACAGGGAGACGAAGCTACACAGCTGTCCCATATGTGCAGAGGGCCTCTGTCAGTCCCATGCAGCCTCCCTGGCTGTTCAGTCTCTGGGA
Source organism: Chionomys nivalis (assembly GCF_950005125.1). Classification (NCBI taxonomy): domain Eukaryota; kingdom Metazoa; phylum Chordata; class Mammalia; order Rodentia; family Cricetidae; genus Chionomys; species Chionomys nivalis. Next base: position 34,158,390 of record NC_080109.1, read on the forward strand.
GCCCCCAGGAGCCCAGGTTAGTGGATTCTGTAGGTTTTCCTGTGATGCTCTTGATTCCACTGGATCACACATTCCTTTTCCACCTCCTCTCCAGGGTTCCCTGTGCTCTGCCCAAGGTTTGGCTGAAACGATTCTCTGCATCTGTTTCCATCAGTTGCTGGGTAAAGCCTCTCTACTGACAGTTGAGCTAGGTACCAAACAATAAATGCAGCAGAACATCATTAGGAATCGTTTCATTGACTTTCAAAAAGTTTTTTTTTTTTTTTTTTTTTTTTTTTTTTTAAGAAGTGCACACTTCATCCTTGTGCAGGAGACACCGGCATTCTTCACATTGTGGTTTTGGTAGCCTTGCTCCACGCAGCAATTCCAGTGTGAAGACTGTTTAGAAATAGGGTGTAAAATAAGAGACAAAATTAACGACACCTTTGAGGCACAGGCAAATACCTATGATGATGAAATAATGAATTGAGGGTAAGAAATACCTCTAGTGTTGAGTATACTAGCCTGAAAAGAGGACTATGTGAGCCAAGGTTATCTCTCGTAACTGAACCCGCAAATCTTTGAGGGAGCAGCTCGGTAGATGGTTCCTACAGTGTTGGAGCTGGAAACCACACTCCTCCACTTCATTCTCAGGTGCCACATTGTGCTCACTATTGAACTTCTAGAACATTTGTGTTAGGATTTCTATTGCTGTGAAGAGACACCATGATCATGGCAACTCTTATAAAGGAAAACATTTAACTGGGGTTGGTTTACAGTTTTGTAGGCTTAGTCCATTGTCATCATGGTGGGACATGGTGGCGTGAAAGCAGACACGGTGCTAGAGAAGGAGCTCAGAGTTGATCTGCAGGCAACAAAAAGTGAACTTTGTTCCACTCTCGGTGTGACTTAAACATAGGGAACCTCAGAGCCCACCCCCACAGTGGCACACTTCCTCTAACAAACCACATCTACTCCAACAAAACATAATAGTACCACTCTCTAGGGGCCCATTTTCTTTCAAACCACCAGAACATATTTGCTGCACTGCTCATCTACTTGATATCAGTGTCACTATTCCAATGTAAAGAGTGTATAGTCTTTGCTGCGTGTGACTGAGAAAAGGAACAATGACCCTGACAGCTTACAGCTGGAGTGGGCTGGGATTCTAGACCAATACTGAAAGTGGACTGGGACACTGAGGTGATGCAGGGAGTGAGCTGGGATGCTGGGATGCTGGAGTGTTGTGGGGAGTGAGCTGGGATGCTGGGATGCTGGGATGCTGGAGTGTTGTGGGGAGTGAGCTGGGATACTGGGATGCTGGGATGCTGGAGTGTTGTGGGGAGTGAGCTGGGATTCTAGGTTGCTAGAGTGTTGTGGGCAATAGGGTGGAGGGTGGAGTAAGAGGAGTCAGCTCAGATGCTGGAAGTCACCCACTGCACAGAATTTGTGTCCTTACTAGTTAAGCTTTGGAGTGAGAACAGTTGAGATCGAATGGAACAGCTTGGAGGTCAGATGCAGAATTCTAACCAGGATTGCTAAGAAACAGAAGCCACCATCAAAGGGGCTAATTCACAACAGTACTGAGTTGTAAGATTTCTGGTTTGGAGGGCTATTTTAAACCATTAAGCTTAAGAATTCTAAAATGCCCCAGTCGTAGCTTTGAATTGACCTTCACTCACAGTACCCCATTTTTCTGTAACCCCTCAAGCTGTCAGCCATCGTGTTTTCTGTGCGATTTTATGAACCTAAAATTCTTCCTGAATTCGGTGCTTGTGCTATATTTAGTAAAGACTGCTTCCTGCCCCCCATCTGCTCCTCAGTGAGAGCAGTCTTCACTCATTCACCCTGCAGATCCTCTCTCGAAACACAGCCTCTATTGTGTTGAAGAAATGGAAATGTATTTGATTTATGTGAATATATTTTAAAAAACCTTGGATGCAACTGTCTGTCCTCTAGGCTATTATGAATCCACACTGATTAAATTCCCCTGCAGCAGACTATACTTGCTGGAGCCTTCAGTCAAGTTTCTACAACCTTAACCATTGCAGTGGGAATCGTTGTGTCAGACAACTAAATGCAATATATGTATGTAACTATATATTGCATCATATATATTTATATACATATATATATAACTATTCATATTATATACACACATGCACACACACATATTCACTTATTGGCTTCATGAGAGCTCAAGAGATAGGACAGAGAATTAGCCTGTTTTCATACTGGAAAAATTAATGTCAAATTATTTTCCAAGAAACTATAACAAGAATAAGTGGGTTCACACTTTCAAAGTATTGCAAGTCTTTGAGAAAAATATTAAGTAGTTAATTTAATTGAAATTTAAAAAAAATCGAGCTCATTTGTTTAAGTATCATATACATATATATATATACCCCAATTCAATTATTATCTCTCTGTGTATAGCAGATAAATCATTTATGGAATTTATTAACAGAAAACCAATAAATGACACCTAGTGGTTAATGCCTTATAACCCCTTTTCAACCTTTGTTTCCTTCTTAGTCAGAGTTTATGTACAATGAAAGCTTCTCGATGCTATGCATGCTTTCAAACTTTCCATGTTGATTTGCTGATGCTGTTCTGGGCTTCACTAATCAAAATTCAAGTTCTCTTTGTCATAATTGGTCAATGGCATTGGTGGGAAGAGCTAGAAGTACTTGCCATAGGCATCTTTACAAAATCTCTTTTGGTGTGCTATCTCATTTGTCTAAATACATAGCATTCATTACCTCTCCTCCCAGCTTGCTGCCTTCTGAGATCCACCGTGTGTCCTCTGTGTTCCACTTGTCTTTTACTGACCTCTTCCTTAGGGGAAACCTGCCTCAGCAGCATGTCCTCAAGACATTTAGTCCCTGTCTGCATCACAGCTCCTCTATCAGGCTATTTCTGTGTCTTTCGCTCTCTCGGCCTCATTACTTGAATGGGTTCCCAGTATCTTAAATTTTGTTTAGCCGTACTAAATTCACCATCCTTGCCCTCAAATTTGTTCCTCTGTGACTTCCATACTTCAGTGATGGTACCCCAGTTGTTATGATCACATCAGCACCAGGGCTAAAATTGGAGGGAATGACCTCTATATTTTTAAATATCAAATTGAGGGGCATCTAGAAGAGGTGAATTTAACATACACCCAGAAGGTTAATTCAATTTCAGAATGATTGGATCCATTCTGCTCCTAATACAAGACATACTGTATAATGAATTGCCACACATATGCCAAGATGTGGCAGGATAGATGGGTTCTACAGTTTGCACAGGTCTGCGGAGAACAGAGATAGCAAGGCACCAGGGGAGATGCTGTGCCTAGAGCAAAGAACTGAGCAGAGACATGTGGACAGCAGCAGTGGGGACAGCAGGTTAGAAAAGGCCACACTTCTGAGGGAGGAAGTGAACCAGGTCAGAAAGAAACTTGAGGAGTTCAAGGGCCATACTGTATAAAGGATGGGATGTCTTTGTCCCACAGCACAATCCTCTGAGCTCATTTGCATAGCCTGGGCTAACTCTGTTATTTGTACTTCTTATAAAATTGGGTTTTCAGACCTTGTAAGTTGGCTCAGTGAATAAAGATCCTTGTCATGCAACTCCAGTGACTTGAGTTTGATCTCCGGATCTTAAGATGCAAGGAGAAAGAAAACTCCAGAAGCTGTCTTCTAAACTCCACTTGTAGGCCATGGCTTATGTGCCTCATCATACACAATTTTTTTTTAATTTTAAGTTGTTTTTGTTAATTAGCCAAGGTGCTTGCTCTTGAAAAAAACTTATACTCTTTGACGTAGGTCAGACAATAGACCAATAAACAAAAATGTAATAAAATGTTACCTAGTGGAAATATTCAAGAAAGAAAAGTGGATGTGCTGGTTATTTTTAGCTGTCAACTTGACCCAACCTGGAATCACTCGGGCAGAGAGCCTTAGTTAAGGGACTACCTAGATCAGGTTGACTTGTAGTCATGTCTATGGAGAACTGTCTTGATCGTGGATTGATCCAGCCCACTGTGGGTGGCACCATTCCCTAAGCTGGGCTCTGGACGGTATGAGCTTGAAGGAAGCTAAATGGACAAAAGTAAGCAAGTAGGTAAGGATGTGTTTATTCTCTCTGCTCTTGACTGTGGATGCACTGCTCTGAGTCCCTGGCCTGACTTCTCTGAACCAATGGACGATAACTACATTGCTTGTGATCAGAATATTTCAGCACAGCGCAGAATGAAAATAGAACAGGATTAAAGAGGAGAAGAGGTGGTATGACTTGAAGAGTGTCGTTTGTCACAAATGCATAAGTCCCCTCTCGTCCCTCTGAGAGAGTTCAGTGTGCTTAGCTGGGAAAGGTAACAAAGACGGAGGACGGTGCTTTTGGAGGGACAATGACCTAATGCTCAGGGCACATTGTGCTGCCCTTAGTGATCCTCAGAGCATGGTGTGCTGAGGCTGGAGCTAGGGGACAAGTGAGACACAAATGAAATGAAACCGGACCAGAGCCTACCCTCTACAGCATTCTGAAAAGGAAATTGGGGTGAACCAACTGGGGTTTCTCAGATCCCTCTTTCCCCCATGCAGTTAGACTGGGGGCAAAATGAGGGACACTACATGGAGGCTGACCCCAGGCAAGAGGTGATGGGGGTGAACACTGGGTGATGGAGATGGAAGTAAAAACATCTTTGACCCTATGTGAACCAGGAAGCTGGGCTTGAGGACTGCTAAAGAAATCACATGTAATAACAGCTGGAAAGCCGGTGTCCTCGGACATGGACCAACCTGGTCTGCAATCCTCATTGCTCTTTCTCCTTCCTTACTTTAAGAAATAACAAGCAAAATTTCTGTTGCACAGATTCTTGATACTTGAGGAAATCATGCTATATTAACATGGGGAAAAAGACAAGAGTGATATTAAAAAAATAAATAAACAAGAAAAATGTTTCAAGAGTCTCCAATAAGTCCGTTGAGAGGGTAAAAGGGTGTTTTGTTTCCTCTTGGCCCGACTGTCAAAATGACCTCATCTGAGGAAGAATTTAAGTCTAGGAGAAGGAATCATTGTTTCCCCTTTGGTCCTGTGAGTGTGCGAACAGAGCACTGCTGGTCCTGTAAAACAAACAGACTGGACCTTGGGAGCTCAGTCCGGTGTTCCAATGTGGGTCTCTGTCTCTATCTCCATCCATTGCCAGATGAAGGTTCTAAGGTGATATGCAAGATATTCATCAGTATGGCTATAGGATAGGGTCATTTCAGGTTCCCTCTCCTCAGTTGCCCAAGGTACTAGCTGGGGACATCTTCCTGGACACCTGTGAGTCCCTCTAGAGTCAAGTCTCTTGCAAATCCTAAGATGGCTCCCTTAATTAGGATATATACTTCCCTGCTCCCATATCCACCCTTCCTTTATCACAACCATCCCATTCCCCCAAGTTCCCCCATCCTCCCCTTCTCACTATTCTCACCCCATTTCCCCTTACCCCCATCCCACCTCACCCCCAAGTTCCCAGTTTTTGCCCGGCAATCTTGTCTACTTCCCATATCCAGGCGGATGACTATATGTTTTTCTTTGGGTTCACCTTCTTATTTAGCTTCTCTAGGATCACAAATTATAGGCTCAATGACCTTTATTTATGGCTAGAAACCAATTATGAGTGAGTACATTCCATGTTCATCTTTTTGGGTCCAAATGAGGAGCAGAAGGAGGGAGAACATGAGCAAGGAAGTCAGGACCACGAGGGGTGCACCCACCCACTGAGACAGTGGGGCTGATCTATTGGGAGCTCACTAAGACCAGCTGGACTGGGACTGAATAAGCATGGGATAAAACCAGACTCTCTGAACATGGTGGACAATGAAGGCTGATGTGAAGCCAAGGAAAATGGCACTAGGTTTCGATCCTACTGCATAAACTGGCTTTGTGGGAGCCTAGCCTGTTTGGGTACTCACCTTCCTGGACCTGGATGGAGGGGGGAGGACCTTGGACTTCCCACAGGGCAGGGAATCGGACTGCTCTTCAGACTCTAGAGGGAGGGGTAATGGAGTAGGGGGAGGGGGAGGGGAGTGGGGAGAAGGGGAGAGGATTGGGGTGGGGGAGAAGGGTGGGGGAGGGGGAGGGAAATGGGAGGTAGGGAAGAGGCAGAAATTTTTTTCAACAAAGAAATAAAAAAACAAACAAACAAAACAAACAAACAAACAAAAAAACAGACTGAACTAGCTCCTCACTGCCTTGGCCACGGCAGGTACGCTAACTTTTCTGGAGATCTTATATGAAGTCATAGCCCAGGAAACACATATATAAACACATAAACACACACAGTGACAGAAAAACACAGAAACACACTCTAACACAAACACACATTAGCACAAACATACCTGCTCACAGTAACACATACTAAAACACTCATATTTTCAAACACACACACAACCTAAAAACAAGTATTTCCAAAACTAATATTTATCTCTCCAATCTTTGAAATATAGATTCTGGAATCTGACATTGCATTTTATTTTTTAAATATTAGTGTCAAGTCTCTGGCTTGAATACCAAGCCTGCTAATAGGTGCATGAGCAGAACTTCAAAAGACCTGGAAAGAGAACCACCTGGAGGATTGCCTGAAGTAGTAGGTGACTGTCCTCCCACCTGGACAGTCCCACTAACAGGTCATCAGGCAAGGTCCTGCAGGCAGACCTCCCCACCACCACCCCCATTTGACCATGTAATCTACAAATCCCAATCTGTCATCCAACCCAATCCATTCCCCACAACATCAGTGGCTCTTGGAGACAACAGAAATTACCTACACCAATTGCCCAAAGAGTAGCACACCCCCCAGATAGACACCACCTGCACAGATTGGACAAAGAGCAGCCCCTGAAGTCAAAAGCACCATCTGCACCAAAAAGAGAAAGAGATGAGTAGAAAGCAGTGCAAGAATACACTCAACAACATAAAGAGCAACATGGCACCACCAGAACTTAGTGGTTCTACAATAGCAAGATCTAAACATCCCAAAGTAGAAGAAGCAAAAGAAAATGACATTAAAAATTACTTTATGAAGATGATAGAGGCCCTTAAAGAAATGAGCTTAAAAAATAAGGAAAAGACAAACAAAAAATTGGAAGAAATTAATAAATCTCTTAAAGAAAGTCAAGAAAAAAATTCAGTCAGGTGAAGGAAACAGTTCAAAACTTGAAAATTGAAATAGGGACAATAAAGAAAACACAAATTGAGGGAATTCTGGAAATGGAAAATCTGGAGAAATGAACAGGAACTACAGATGTCATCATAACCACCAAAATACAAGAGATAGAAGAAAGAATTTCTGGTGTTGAAGATATGATAGAGGAAATAGATTTATTGGCCAAAGAAAACATTAAAGCTAAGGAAGTCAAAACAAAAAACATTCAAGAAATGTGGTACACCATGAAAGACAAAACCTAAGAATAATAAGAATAGAGGAAGGAGAAGAATACCAGCTCAAAGGCACAGAAAATATATTTAATAAAATCATAGAAGAAAATTTCCCCAATCTAAAGAAGAAAATGCCTATGAAGATACAAGAAACTTACAGAACACAAAGTAGACTGGATGCCTCCAAAAAGATAGCCTTGCCACATAATAATCAAAACATTAAGCATACAGAATAAAGAAAGAATATTAAGAGTTACAAAGGAAAAAGACCAAGCAACATACAAAAGTAGACTCATCAGAATAACACTTTAATTCTCAATGGATATTCTGAAACTCAGAAGGTCCTGGAGAGATGTTATACGGATACTAAAAGAACACGGATGCAAGACCAGACTATCATACCCAGTAAAACTTTCAATCGCCATAGATGGAAAAAACCAAGATATTATAGGACAAAACAAGATTTTAAAATTACCTCCACAAAACCAGCCATAGAAAAAGTACTGGAAGGAAAACTCCAACCCAAGGAACTTAGCTGTATCCACAAAAACATAGGCAATAGATAACACCATACCAGCAAAGATGAGAAACACACACATACTATCACCACCACTAACAAAACAAAATGGAAAAAAAAAAAAACAGAAATTAGAAAATATTGGTCATTAATGTCCTTTAATATCAATGGACTCAATTCACCAATAAAAAGACACAAACTAACAGAATGGGTATGAAAACAGGGGCCAACCTACTGCTGCATACAAGAAACACATCTCAGTTTCAAAGACAGACATTACCTTAGGGTAAAGAGTTGGGAAAAAACTTTCCAATCAAATGGTACTAAGAAACAAGCTTGGAAGGGAAATGGCTGGTTTAAGCCACAGGCTCAGCCTGGTACAAGGGGAGACTCAGTTGGCAGTTGCTAAATATGACATCCCTGGAAGCAAGGTTATGAGGTCAGAAAGAAAAGGAGATGAGGAACCAGAGACATATTTATTCCTTTTAATGGCCCCACTGGTATTTGCCTATCAGAAGTGAATATGAGAAGGGAGTGAGTGAGTTCCCAGAACGCACAGTGGCCAAGCCCATTGCAGAGAAGGAGAGGCCGAGCAGCTGATGTCACCCACAGCTGGTTTATATGGCCAGTGTTACCTGCTGTGTAGTAGTCATTGCTCTTAACCCATCACCCTTCCCACTCCACAGCCTAGGCAGAGACTCTCGTGAATACTGTTTCATGAAACCTTGAGTTTTAAAAACAGTATGCTAATTATTATCTGACGGCTAAGAAGTCAAAATGAACTCCTAGGAAAAGTTTTCCAAGAGGATAGTAGGACAAGAAGCCCGGGGGCAGGACTCTCGGCATGCACAGGTGCCTAATGCAAGCCACAACTGGGCAACCAAGCAAACACTGCTTTTTCAGTCATATAGATAAACCTCACAAATAGAGGTTAGTATGTTTGAGAGTTTTGATTGAACTCATGATTATGGCAAACTGACATCCCTTCATTTGATATGTGTGCCAGGATCTACTTATGTTTCTGCTTATTATTAAACTTGCTTTTAAAAGTTTGCTATCTTTAGAAGATGGATATTGAGGGTGATGTCCAAAAGCAGTTGAATCATCTTAGCAGTTACACCTAGAAAGAACACTCACACACACACACACATACACACATGCATGCATATATACATACATACATATATGCATAGGGATGTACATATGATACAGAAGAATACACATAAACATTTATATATATTCATACGCATGCATGCATACACCTATAAGCATATATACATACACACATATACATACACACATATACACATATACACAAGAATACATAAATATATAATGCAAAGATATGCATAGGTATAGCTCCCAAAGATTCATATGTTGAGATGCTTGTCCCATAAGGAGTGACACTATTAGGAGATGTGCCCTTGTTGGAGGTTGGAGGAAGTGTGTCACTGTATGGGGCAGGCTTTGTGCTCTCATATACTCAAGCTATTCCCAGTATAGTACATGGTGTTCGCTTCCTGTTGCCTACAGATTAAGGTATAGAACTCTCAGCTCCTTCTCCAGCACCAGGTCTGCCTGCATGCTGCCATTCCTGCCATTATGATAATGGTCTAAACCTCTGAAACTGTAAGCCAGTGACATTGAAATGTTTTCCTTTATAAAAGATACCGTGATCATGGTGTATCTTCACAGCAATAGAAAATGTATCTAAGATACATACACATTACACATGGCACACACACACACACAGAGACGCGTGCACATGTATACATACCCAGAGGAAATGCTGTAGTGGTCTCTGGGAATTAAGTGATGTATCACTTTTCACACCAGGAGATCTCAGCTGTCTCGCTGTCTCAATGTTTCACTGAAGATTATATCAGTTGTTCTGACCTTGAACTGGGCATATGCCATATAAAGTAGTGACCATTTCTAGGGAGATCAATAACATTTATTCTCATATAATGAAGTCAAGGCTTCATCAGCCATAGTAAAGCATACATTCGTCTAAGCTACATATATATGACTATTTAAATACATATATAAATATATGGACATATAGTATATAGACAGTCCAACAATATGGTTCATGTGTGTTTGTATATGTAAGGGGGACAGACAGGGAGGAAGAGCACAGAGAAGACGGTACAGGTGTAAAATGTCACTCTAATATCCACAGTTCAATTTCACTGGGATGGTAGATATTTTCCTCATAGTCTCAGTTACAAATAAGAGAATCATTTCCTAAAATTATACCAATAAGCCTTTAAGTTTATGCTTGTGGTGGTTGACTGAGAAGCCCCCCTCTGAACTCACCTATTTGAATACTTGGTCCCCAGTTGGTGACTCCATTTGGGGAGGTTTGGGAGGTATAGCCTTGGTGGAGGAAGTAAGTCACTGTTTAAAGGCTTGAATCATTTCCGGTTTCTCTCCCTGCTTTGTGCTTCTGAATTGAGATGTCAGTTCTCCATTTGCTGCCGAGCTTCCCTGCCGGTAAGGACTCTGGAAACTTAAGCCTAAGTACAGCTCTTTTCTGAATTTACTTTCGGTCAGTGTTTCAGCACAGCAATAGAAAGAAAGCTAATACAAGGTTCAACTATATTTGTTCATTATTGATAATATTGCTAAATAATACAGAATTCAAGTAATGGATTTCCTACACACGTAAACACAATTATCAATGAGGCAACTTCATAATGTATCCCTGAATGTAGACTGGAACAGATAAAAAAATCAAGCCATATAACAATGGATAAGTTGTATAGCCAATTACAACAATATTACTCCCTTCTAAAAGGTTAGGAGAGGAAGGGAATGGAGGTACTGTGGGGTACTACACCAACTGCCTCACTGACAAGACCTCAGTAGCTTCTGCAAACCTCACCAGTGTGCAGTCTCCGCTAAATCCTAGGAGAATCTCCTGAGAGTTCGCAAAAGAGGAAGTGAGAATCTCTGTGTGCTGTGGAACAATCTTTGGGTACACTGTGAATATTTGTTGCTCTTCTTGGTTTAATCAAGGGCTAAGTGGCTAGGAGGTTAGGCAGGACTTGCAGACAAAAAGAGAGGACGGGATGTAGAAGGGTGGAGTCACCAGCCAGATGCAGAGGAAGAAGGAGATGAACAAGCCATGCTGAGAAAAGGTACCACCCTGTAGTAGAGTGTAGATAAGAAATGTAGGTTAATTTAAGTTAAAAGAGCTGGTTAGTAACAAGCCTAAGCTATTAGTCAAGTATTTATGGCTACTAATAAGTCTCTGTGTGCTTATTTGGGGAGCCAGTGGTCCTGTCAAAAAGCTATACCTACAGCTGTGTGTGGACACCATTTTCAGGTGTCTAATGTTTACCCGTGCACCCACTGAAAGCCTACACTAAGCTATAGCAGATCACTTCCTGATCACCAGTTACTCTTCTCCTTGCTGGAACCAAATAATCAACAAGAGGCAACACACAAGTTACAAACATAAGTTTATCTGGGCTTACATTTGGGGGAGATACAATATATGATGGGGGGAGAAGCATAGCAATATAAGAGAGAGGCCACTGAACACCCTGTGTCCACATGAAGGAAACAAAGAGAGACAAATGTTGATACTCAGCTGGGCTCCTCCCTTCCCATTGGTAAGGATGATATTAGTTTGTAGATGATACCATTCACACCCAGGGAGCCTTTCCTGTTCACTTAAAACTCTCTAGAAACATCCTCACAGACACCCTGGAGGTAAGTCTTCTAGGCAACTGCAGATGCGGTCAGGCTGATGCTGAAGATCAACTGCTGCTTTCCTCCCCTCCAGGGAGCAGCATTCAAACTGTCTTTCTTAGACCCCATCTCCTTTCTCTCACTTCCATCTAACTCTTGCATATAACCTGTATGTAATGTCAAACCTACTAAAGAGTTATATTTTGAAACACACACAAGAGAACTTTAAATTAGTTTCTACGGGACTGACCAAACTTGCCTGTAATAGAAACCCCTTAAAGGATTTATAAAAAAGTTCAAATGTCTGAGTTTTTAAAATTATTGTTCAAAGAAGGTTCTAGAAATATCTGAGACAGGACAAGCTATTCTTTTTACAAGGCAAAAAGGAAAGACCAAATTTATTCATGAAGCTCTCTATTAAGATATTTCAGATCAGTAAGTCGTGTGTGTTTTGTTCTAAAGAAGGTGCAAGGCTTTTTGGCTCTGATCCTTAATGACTGTGAAACTGTTTCTTCAAAGACTTGCTTTGTCTAAACTTTGAGAATGGAATTTTACTGAAATATCAAGAAAAAGCAGGTCAAACTTGTGTTGGTATTTCCTGTGTTTATTTTGCTCTCACACAATTTAATCCATGAAAGAACATTCGTGGCGCAGCAGGGACACAGTAGAGTTCTGGGAGTTTGTGTATTTAAGCAGGAGGAGGCTGCAGTGTGCAAGGTGTTCTGTAGTCCACGTCTATGCATACAGCCTCATCCCACAATGGCCAACCCCACACTGAAGCTGGAAACAGAGGGGAGAATCTGCAGAACCCACAGGGGACTTGGCTCTCGAACCTGAAGCAGATTCATTTAACAAAGTTTTAGAGGCATGTTCTAAGCCAGGCATAGTCAAAAACCTAGATCAAAAACGGTCAAGTGATTGCACCGTGAATGCCTACAATGCGTTTGGACCAAACCCGCCTCTACTCCCTCCCTTCCATCTATATTGCCACCACCACTTTACCCTTCTAACTTCATGAACTCTTTTCTTAGCCCCCTGAGTCCTCTTCACCACCAATATACACACATTGTAGAGCCATCCACTGAAGTGCGGGCATCCTTGAAGGAAATCGATACACTCCCTCCTTGCCCAGCCATCGTTCACCAAAAATAGCTCCTCAGCTGGGATGGAACTTCATAAGCCCCGTCCCACGCATGCTGGTATTTAGCGTACTGACTCTCATACAGTGTTCGTGTGTGCAGTCACAGCAGCTCTGAGTTCCTGTGTGCAGCGTGTCTGTCACATCTGGAAAACACTGCTGAGAGCAGTCTTCTGTTGTATGGACTCCTGCAATCGTTCTTCCTTCCCTCTCTTCCCCAGTGAACCCCGAGCCTTGCCACAAGAGTGGTACAAAGTTACTGGAGTGACAAAGCGCTCTCTGATTGGATTTAAGGCAAGCTCCATAATCCAAAACTCAAGCCTGTACTGTTACCTGGGCATAGACCTTAGGAAAGAACTTGGTGCTACTGGTATTTTGTGAAATGTTCATTGTAAAAAAGCTAGCATATTTGGAGAGTGTTTACAAATAAATATTTACACGGAAATCCATGGTTATCGTTCCTTTTATTCAAAAATTGTTTTGTATTAGAAAAATAATTCTTTTTATAGCATCTTTGTTCTTATCAAGCAGCAATTCCTACGAGCTTCTAATGTGAAGCAATTTCTAGACACTTCTAATATGAAGGGCATAGCACCAGGACCACGTGGTAGAAAGCAACTGGGGAGTAAGGGAGTATGAGGAGGAGGGGGCTGTGAGGAGGAGGGGGATTGTGAGGAGGAGAGGGCTGTGAGGAAGAGGGAGACTGTGAGGAGCAGGGACTGTGAGGAGGAGGGGACTGCGGGAAGGAGGGGGCTGCGGGGAGGAGGGGGCTGTGAGGAGGAGGGGGCTGTGAGGAGGAGGGGGCTGTGAGGAGGAGGGGGCTGTGAGGAGGAGGGAGACTGTGAGGAGGAGGGGCTGTGAGGAAGAGGGGGCTGTGAGAAGGGGGCTGTGAGGAGGAGGGAGCTGTGAGGAAGAGGAGACTGTGAGGAGGAGGGAGCTGTGAGGAAGAGGAGACTGTGAGGAGGAGGGAGCTGTGAGGAAGAGGGGGCTGTGAGGAGGAGGGAGCTGTGAGGAAGAGGGGGCTGTGAGGAGGAGGGAGCTGTGAGGAGGAGGGGGCTGTGAGGAGGAGGGAGATGTGAGGAGGAGGGGGATTGTGAAGAGGAGGGAGCTGTGAGGAGGAGGGGGCTGTGAGGAAGAGGGAGACTGTGAGGAGGAGGGGGCTGTGAGGAGGAGGGGGCTGTGAGGAGGAGGGGGCTGTGAGGAAGAGGGGGCTGTGAGGAGGAGGGACTGTGAGGAGGAGAGGCATTGAGAGGAGGAGGGACTGTGAGGAGGAGGGAGACCTGAGCAGTAAGGGGATTGTAAGGAATATGCGGCATGGTGAAGAGGAAGGAGACGGAGGAGAAGAGCACATAGATGTGCTTCTTTGTGCTCTGTGCCATTGTGGAGGGTTCGTGTACCCATCTGAAGTGTAGTCTCCTTCCCCTAGTCGGAAAACACTCCATACCTCCAGGGAGCCACTTGGCATTCATCCGCATCTCTGAAGTTCGTGTGTGACAGGCTTGGAATTGGTACCTCCTAGTAAGCTAGAATATAGCGGAATGTAACCGGGAGCATGTCTTATCCTCGCCTGTGTAATAAATCTGTTTGCAGAATGCTCAGAACCATTGGCACTAGGTTGAGATAATTATATTTGAGTCAATACATCCTCATTTTATATGTCAGCCTCTACACAAGTTCTCACATTCTTAATATATATTATATGCTCCGTGCAGTCACTTTTCTTCATTTTTATACTCACTCAACTATGTCCCAAGTCACTCTTGTCAGTCACCACTTTAGAGAACATTGCCAATTCCATTGCAAAGATCCATGAAAAGGGGGTAAAAAGGAGTCACTATTTCACTATATTTCAAAAATAAATCTGGAAAGGAATAAGAACTATTCCAAATGGGTGCATTTCTTCTGTTGGCATACATACTTACTGTTTGGCTAATCTCACTTTGACAGAGACCCGCATTAGGGCTCTGGTTACTTCCTCTCAGAAACCAGGCCGGGTCTCTACTAACATCCAAATGGAAAGGTTCCCTAAACAGACAGTGAGTTGGAAGGAATTTGAGGGTTTTTAGATGGAGGAGTTCAGAGCTGCATGTCAGCATCTGGCAACCAGGTTATCCCAAATGAAGCATAAGCGTAGAAAACCCTCCTCTTTGCTTGGCCTACACCAGGCTGAGTCTGTCTTTGAAGTGGCCAATGGGCAAGATGAGGAGGAACAGGACTGCCTAACAGAGACATTTAGCTGCTGGAAAGAGATGGTCAAGCTTGGGCTTCTACAGCTATGGACTGTAACCACAAAAACATTTTCACAAGAATTTTCCAGAGAAAACTATTGAAGCCCCATGATAAAGTCCTAGTTGATGGGAAGGTTTGGAGGGGAACGAGGTGGGGCAGGAAGAGAAGTAGGAGGAGTTCAGGTACAGGAGAGAAAACAGCAATCAACATTTTTATTGGCCCACTGCCAAATTATTTGATGGTTACTACTCTGCTCACGAAATCTTTTTCAAATTAAAAAAGAAAAAGATCCTCACGTTTGTTTCTCAATTCTTCAGTTGAGCTGTCAGGGAAAGGCTTGACTACGAAATTGATTTAGCAAACAGGCATCATTCCTATGAAAGACTTTAGCAGGAATAAGCTTGAAAGCAATGCAGTTAGAAATTTTCACAGTATGTAGCAAAATGAAGTTCAGTCAGGCAAGGGAACTTTCCCTTTCCTATTTTATCTGATCACGAGTATTAATTCTTTATTTCAAATAATGCAACAACTTGATTCATATCCAAGATGTATCTCCTCTGAAGGTCATATCATGTATCCGAAGCTAAATAGAGACCTTTGTTGATGGTGTGGTTAACAACTCCTTCAGTAATTGCTATGTTTTTATGATCTCAATTACACACCTGTTAAGATCAAAGGGACACTTACAGGGTGGTGAGGAAGTCACAAGCCATGAGATCACACTCTGCTCTCTGAACCCTGAGCTACACTGTGCTGGCCTTTCTCTTTGATAATACAGCTCAAAAAAAGCGGTGCTCCATTTCTGCGATATGTTACATGATGCTATCATCACATTTAAATAGAATTTCCTTTCTCACCTGCAAGTCATTTTCCTTCTGATTAGACTCAGTCTAATTCATACAAAACATTGGATAATTTGGCATTTTATGTCACTTCTAAGTTTGGGGACTATTTAATTACACGTCAAAAGAGAGATGAGGAGATGTACATTGTAAGAGCATGCTACATTTTATTTTTTTTTAAAAAAATTAAACAGCATGCAGGCTCCTAGGAAGAAAATATATCCAATTCTGGCCAGGATAGATGGCTCAGCAGTTAAGAGCAGTGTCTGCTCTTGAAGAGGACCAGGTTCAATTCCCAGCACCAGTATTGTTGCTCATAACCGTCTGTATCTCCAGTTCCAGGGGGATTTGAGGCCTTCTTCTGGACACCAGGCATACAAGGAATACACGTACATACATACATACATACATACATACATACATACATACATACATACTTATAAGCATATACCCATCCATCCATTCACCCATCCATTTATCCATCAACCATCCACCCACCCATTCATTCATCCATCCACCCATCAACCATCCACCCACCCATCAACCATCCACCCACCCATCAACAATCCACCCACCCATCAACCATCCACCCACCCATTCATCTATCCACCCAACCACTCATCCATTCATTCATCAACCGCCCACCCACCCATCAACCCATACATTCATCCATCAACCATCCATCTACCCATTTTTCCATGTATCTTTCCATCCATCCATCCATCCATCCATCCATCCATCCTATATCAACTCAAGGCTATGTATGTGCTTGTTTCTAGTGGTCATGAAGGAGCTGTGAAGACTTTCTCTTCATCCCACACTGCTCTCTTGGAATGTGGGGTAGAAAGGTGAATTATACTTTACAGTTCACATTATGTTTTCTTTCCTGGTTTAAGTTTTTCAGATATTTACACATTTACCTTTCAGGTCCTTGTCTGTTTCCAGCTCCACTTCCTTTGTGGGCAGCCACTCCTTCTCTTTAGTAATTTGGTTTCACTTAATAGTTCAGTAAAAGGTAGACAGAATGAATGCATGCATTTAAAATCTTAGGCAAATATGCTACTCTTAATTTCTCATTGTTTTTTACTTTTGTCAAATACAGTGTATTTAAGCTAATGGGCTATAGTTTATTTTAAATATTTAAGCACGCACCATTAACTTTTTAAGCTGACAGTGTGAAACACTCGTCATGTGTCAAATACCATTCCAGGGGGTGAGGTGTCGGGATTAATAAAGCAATATGCAGCCTCTGAGAATGTGGAGCAGTGCAGGATGAAAGCCGGATGCGCATGAATGAGACTGGATAAGCCTTACATTTTGCTGATAAGCTTTGGTTTGCATTGAAATAACAGAATCCAAGCTTAATCAAAAGCATTTTAATAACAAGACGATGATGGCTTTTTTAAATTTAGGATTCCCGCACAACATAGGCTTTGTTCAGCCTATGGTACAGATAAGAGGTCTGTGGAGCTGAGATATCTTTATGAGTTTGAGCTGAAGAACAGTCTCACTAGGTTAAATACTCTGAACAATTAATTCAAGTGAAAATTCCACAGTGAATTACCCAA
Source organism: Chionomys nivalis (assembly GCF_950005125.1). Lineage (NCBI taxonomy): Eukaryota > Metazoa > Chordata > Mammalia > Rodentia > Cricetidae > Chionomys > Chionomys nivalis. Next base: position 34,175,772 of record NC_080109.1, read on the forward strand.
TTTTCTGCCTGACAGCAGGTTGGAAACAATGCATTTTTCAGATGTTTTCTGCTAGATTGATGTTTCCATCTGAGTCCATTTAAGTTCCCCCATCATTCCTCACTGTAACGTGGTCTCTAAAGCAGGAGTCACAGTCAGAATTGGGGAGGCTTTCAGAATAGGTGTCAAAAGTGCTATGTCGCCTCCTCATAGCTCACGCTGTGAGATCTGTCCAGGGAGGAGCATCTTACCATCCAGACCTTGGTGTGATGCACGCCCGTGTGTTTCCCCCAAGTTCTCCAGTCCCGGCTTTAAAATGCTTTGTAAAGATAAAGCCTCCTCTGGCCATTCCAGGGAAAGTGGGTATTGTTCATTCTCTTTAATATGTCTTTGTTTGTCTTCATTAAGACCACCACCATTTTTCGTTATGTAGGCCTGGCTTACAGTTTCAGAGGCTTAGTCCATTATAATGATGGGGGGACATGGCAGCATGTATACGGACATGGCGTTGGAGAAGGAGCTGAGGGTTCTACATCTTGATCTGCTGGCGACAAGAAGTGAACTGTGTCTATACTGAGTATAACTGGAGCACAGGAGACCTGAAAGCCCACCCCCATAGTGACACACTACCTCCAACAAGGCCACATCTACCCCATTAAAGCCATACCTCCTGAGAAGGCCACTCCCTATGAGCTTATGGGGGACAATTATATTCAAACTGCCACAGAGGCCATGTGCCTGGGACATCACTGACTGATGGGGAACCAGCACACTGATCAGCACAGGCTGTCTTAGAATCTTGAGAGAACAGATTTGAACATGTAGTTACCAACTGCGTTCCAGCTGTGATGAAAGTTCTCTTCAGAACTTTAGGACTCTTCCCATGTCCTTAGGCAATCAGTCTTCCCCAACTGAAGCAATAGAGCACAAAATTGTGTTAATTGGCCATTCCCAGAATTACCCTGGGAAACTTGTATTATAAATGACGTTCTTAGTTGGGCGTGGTGGAATATGACTTTAGTCCCAGAGTTAACTGGACTGAGTAAATTAATATTTCAAGAAAAGAATTCAAAATTTCTTTAGCCTGTTCAGCATTAGAACACACAGAGAAAGAATACAGGCATCAGAAGGCTGAGAGCTGTGTTTTGTTGCTGTGGCCTAGCAGTAGCTTTGGTGGCTCTTCTTACGATTGTTCAACTGATTCATGGATAATAGTCAAAGGATTAGCTGGATGGTCAGAGACTTGAAAAGAGCACATTAGGTAAATTGGTGAAAAAGACATCTGGGGAAGAAGTATATGAATAGATCTCTCCAAATAAGCAAAGGACATGAAGATACTTATGTCCCATGTCAATGCTTATCAAAAGGTGACTTCAATATTCAAGTAGATAGGATGACCAGTTCTTTCCCCAGCCATTCCTATCATTGCCCAATGGGCCCACGAACAAAGTGGTCGTGATGGCAGAGATCCGAATAATGCATGAAATCAACAAATGGACTTCCACTCATTTGAATGACCTGGCACAGTTACTGCTGAGTGCCAGATCTGCCAACAGCAGAGACCAGCACTGAGCCCCAAATATGGCACCATTTCCTGGGGTGACCAGACAGGGACCTGACTGTAGATTGACTACATTGGACTACTTCCTCTGTAGAAAAGACAACTCTTTGTAGATAACTCATTCTGGTTGTGGATTTTCCTTTACTCCATGTATTGATTCCACCAAAACCACCATCCATGGGCTTACAGAATGCCTTATGCACCATCATACTACCCCACCTATACTTTTGACCCAGGAACTCACTTTATATCCAGAGAAATCTATTGGTGGACCCATAATCGTGGAATCCACTGGTCTTACCATGTTCCTTACCACCCTGAAACAGCTTGCCTGATACAAAGATGGAATGGCCTTCTGAAGACACTTTAGTTATAGTATTTATTAGTTTGCTGGACCCTGGAGGCTGGGCATGGTTCTCCAGAAGGCAGTATATGTTTTGAATCAGCATTCAACATATGGTATGATTTCTCCCATAGCCAGGATCCATGGGTCCAGGAATCAAAGGAAGAAAAGCAAAATAGTTACATTCATTATCACTGCCAGTGTCACACTAGGAAGTGTTTTGTTTCCTGTTCCCACAACATTAAGTTTTGATTCTAGAATGGGGAGCACTATTGCAAGACGACACAAAACACGTTCCATTGACTAGGAAGTTCAGACTTTGACTTCTGCCTGGTCACTTTGGGTTTCTAATGCCTATAAATCAAGAGGTTAAGAAAGTAATTACAGTGTTAGCAGAGGTGATTGGTCCAGAGAAGATCTGATTGCTTCTCCATCATGGAAGAAATACAGAATGGGTAGCAGAGTAGGGGTAGTTATAAATACCAGCTAAGGCCATGTGACCAGTTGTAGAACCAAGAATTATAATTAACTGAAGTGTTTCTATCATATTTCAGTAAGAATGTATATGTGCATATATTTGGACATCAATTAAAAAAATATCAGTGTTTATTATGTTTAAGCTTGAGATATTAAAAAATGTCCCTCAAGGGATTTGCCAACTATTCTAAAATTTGTACTGCATTTGTGGTTACACAAAGGACAGTTATATCACATTAAGGGTCATTATGACCCGGTTATTGTTTTCATTTGGAAATTAAGCATGACATATGGAGACATGATTGTGTGTTGAGTTGACAAAGGATAGATTTGTGACGGCTATTCTTGGTCATCAACTTGAATACATCTGGAATTAACTAAAACCCAGGTGGCTGTGAGTATTTTTTTCATTAAATCATTTGAAACAGACCCATCCCCCTTTCTTATTGAAATAAATTTTTTCTCACATAATACATTCTGATTACAATTCCCCCTCCCTCTACTCCTCCCACCTCCTCCCTACTTCCCCTCCTAACTAGATCTATTCCCTTTCTGTATCTCATTTAAAAACAAACATACTTCTAAAGGATAATAATAAATAAAAATTAACACACGTAATATATAAACACCGGACCTGGTGACCAATGCAGGCCCTGTATATTCTGCCTCAGTCTCTGTGAGTTCATTTGTCCATTGATCCTGTTTATTTAGAGGGCCTTATTTGCTTGGTATTCTCCTATTTTCTCTGACTCTTATACTCTATCTGCCTCCTCTTCTTCGGGTTCCCTGGCAGGGATTTTATGGAGACAACCCAGTGAAACCTAAGGGTTCCAAGGTACCACACTCTCTATAAAATGTCTGGCTGCGGGTCTCTGTATTTCTGATGCAGGAGGAAGATTCACTGATGATAGCTGAGCAAGTCAGTGATCTATGAATATGACAGAATGGAAGAGCCACTTTTAATCTAGCTCTTTTGAGGTTTGAAGAAGTCTTGGTCACTGCTCTATTGCTCTGAAGAGACAACATGACCAAGGTAACTTTGATGAAAGAAAGAATTTAATTAGGACTGTCTTATAGTTTCAATGATTTAGTCCATTATCATCATGGCAAGCACAATACTAGAGGAATAGCTGAGAGATTTATCTTGATTCACAAGCAGAGAGATACACTGAAGCTGGTTTGGGCTTTTGAAAGCTCAGAGTCCACCCCCAGAGATACACATCCTCCATCAAAGTCACAGTTCCTAACCCTTCCAATCTTTTCAAACAGTTTCAATCTCTGGCAACTACACATTCAAATATATGAACCTATTGGGGTCACTCCTATTCAAACCACCACAGAAGATCCACCTTTATTTAATCTGGCCACACCTTATGCTGGCTGCCTACACAAAGGACTTGGAAGAAGGGAGCTTTTGCTCTTTCTTTGCCTGCTTGCTTTCATTGACAAGTTCATTTCTTCAATGGCATTGGAGCCCCCTTCTTCACAATTCCAGAGAACATTTGAAGATCAGCTGAAATAGCTAGCCAAACTGCCTTTATATATATATACATTGAATATGTAATTTCCGTTCCTCTAGAGAACACTGGCAGAATAACCAGTTACCAATATTCTGTTCTGATATGTCAATCAATGTATTTAGTTCGATGGCTGACTTCTATTCAGTTCTACCCCAAGCTCAAGGCTTTTTTCTTCACATTTCATATCATAAGTGATAGACTTTATCTGTGTTGGGAGTAATGGTTTCAGGGAATCTGAGACACAAAGATACAATGTTATGCTGAGCTTAAATGACCTGGATTTTATCCCTGAAGTTACAATGTATGAACTTGAATATATTACTTTACTAAAAAGTCTGTATATCCACCTAAAAGAGGGGGCTGATACTGTACAGGAAGAGAGTATGAAAGAGCCTTTTTAACTGCAAAGGATGCACGCACATAGTCATAATTAAAATATCAAAAGTACATGTTCAAATACATTACAGGGAGCTATTTCACACCAAAGGGCATGGCCACATTCTACCAACAATGAAAGCATTCTGTTTTAATTGTGTGCAGTGGTTCTGTGTGTCAGTCTGTTATGATGAAGGAGTGCAGAAGCATTTTCCCAGCATGCTCAGGGCCTTGTGCTTCATCTCCAGCACTGCAAGGAAGAAAGTTCTCATCATATGCAAATTACACTCTAATAAAGTTGATAATTTAAAGTAATATTATACACTCAACAATTAAGAAAAATTATTGTGGCTTTTTGAAATAAGAGAAATGAATATTGTTTGTGTGAGTAGTCTATGATAGAAAATAAGAAAGTAGGAAGATGGATGTGAGCGGGGAGGGTGGGATTCCTTTAGATTTGAGAATCCTGACTCTCCTCAGAGAGATGGGTAATATCATTTAACACTAATGGGACTTGATGTGTGCTGAATATGTTTATCACCACTGGTTAAGAAAGAAGTTGCTTTGGCCTATGGCAGTGCAGAATAGAGCAAGGCAGGAATTCCAAGCAGAGATAGGGGAGAAAAGATGGGGAAGTCAAGGAGATGCCATGTAGCTGCTGAAGGAAACAGACACTGAAATCTTACCTGTAAACCACAAGCCTCATGGTAAAATATAAAATAATAGGAATGTGTTGATTTAAGATGTAAGAGTTAATTAATAAGAAGCCTGAGCTAATAGGCCTAGCAGTGTTTTAATTAATACAGTTTCTCTGTGGTTTTTTTTTTTTCAGTTCTAGGTGTCCAGGAAATGAATGAGCAGTCTCCACCTACAGGGGCTGACTTTAGAAGGGTTGAGCAAAGAAGAGATCTTGTAGCTCAGGGAATTTCACCAACTGTAGGTTAAACCCACCTGATGTTTATACTCAAAAACACAAACTGAATCCACAAAGTGGATCCCCGTGGAATCTAATTTATCAGAGTCCACTTAATCCTAGCTTCCTTTAAGGTGTTTTTATAGGTCTATCTCCTACACAAAGAGAGTGATTTCAACTCTTGATTTTCTTTGATTGACTCTATTTACTAATTAAAATGGGCTTTAAAAGGAGAAAGGGGGAGCTAATTCAGTCATATGTTGTCTTCAGAGTGAGCGGGAAAGTCAGTGGAGACCATGTTGATATTTGTATTTTCCTCTCTTAAATGTGTGGCTTCACCATGAAACCAGTTCTGACCTCTAGTTAAATCTTTTCCCCATAAAACATAAGGTAATTTGGCTTTATATGTCCACTTTAGAGATAAACAGACTTCAGAAGTGACATAACTAAAATATATTCCATTGCATTCTCATAGTGAGTAAAATTAGTTAAAATAATCCTTCTTCTGGGGAGCTGGTTTGGGGTTTTTGTTGCTACCATTTTGACTTTTTTTTTTTTTTTTTTTTTTTTTTTGGTTTTTTGAGACAGGGTTTCTCTGTGGTTTTGGAGCCTGTCCTGGAACTAGCTCTTGTAGACGAGGCTGGTCTCGAACTCACAAGAGATCCGCCTGCCTCTGCCTCCCGAGTGCTAGGATTAAAGGCATGCACCACCACCGCCCGGCGTTGCTACCATTTTGAAACAGGGTCTTGTGACTGAGCCACTGGGACTGACCTTGAACTCGGATCCTGCTTTCCTCAGCCTCCCAAGTGCTTCAGTAAGAGGTCGATGCCATTCGACACAGGTTATCCCAAGATATCAAGCTTCTCTGGAGATAAGAGAGCAATGTATGGTATGGAAAAAAAAATCAAATCTCTTTCTGTCTGCCTCTTTTGCTTTTCCCAATCTTTAACTGGATCAGCTGGAAACAAGAGAGCATGGAAGAAGAAGAGCAAAGCCATCACAGATAAGTAAAAAACATTCCAAGCCAGAAACTGGCCCTCGATGATAATATTAATATAATATGAAAATATTAACTTATTATTAATATAAATAATAAGATCATGAGGATAAACAGTACATTGGGGTGGCTAAGGTAGGAGGGTTCCTGGTTCTTGCTAACCGGACAGCTGAATGAGTGAGCCCCAGGCCAACGAGAGACACTGTCTCAAAAAAATAAGGTGGATGGATCCTGAGGAACAAAGAACACTTAAGTCTGTACTGCACCCCCACCTGTACACACACACAAACTCACACACATACACCATACCTTCACATACACACACACACACACAAACACCCTGACCCTCCCACGCAAACCATACACAACCAAAACCAGATGTAATAATCTTCAGATGTCTTCAATAAAGAACATCTTCATAAAGCAATGGCTATTACATATTACCAACAGTGAGTCAACGGTTCCCAGGGAAAAATAGCTAAAATCCTAATAACCATTGCGGGGCTCTTGTAGTTCCCTCCCACCTAGAAGCACTTCCTCCACTGTTCTGTTGTCCCCAACAGCCTTGATGGCTGAGTGGTGGCAACACCGGGTGACTAACATATCCTATTTGAATAGCCTAGCACAGAACCTTAAAGTAAGCATTTATCTCATTTTCCTATCCCCATCCCTCCCGAAGACTCGTTCAAAATGAATATATATTCCTGAGAGTTTCTGACTGACTCTTGACACACTAGAAGCCGTGGAATTAGGAATTTAAATGACTTTCTTACTGCTGGCATCCAAACCTTGAAGAGCTTAGTTACAAATCAAACAAGTTCCAACAGCAGCTGGAAAGTAGCTGCCCTTGAAGATGAGGGTAGGAGACTGGCCATCGGAGCCCTCAGGAACGGAGGTGTAATGGCTTAGATTACATCACACAGTCATTTGTGATGACACCACTTGAAACATGCTTTGAATTTCAGATGTTTTTGAGTGTGTATACTGTATTTGATTTCCTTCTTTAGGAAACAAAGGGGTGCTTATGAACAACATTAAGAAGAAAACTTAAGGGGCTGGAGAAGGATCTCCATGAATAGGACACTTGCTTTTCAGGCATGAGGACCTGAGTCCATATCCAGAATGGGTATTTAAAGAGTTAGATGGGCCGGGCGATGGTGGCGCACGCCTTTAATCCCAGCACTTGGGAGGCAGAGGCAGGCGGATCTCTGTGAGTTCGAGACCAGCCTGGTCTACAAGAGCTAGTTCCAGGACAGGCTCCAAAACCACAGAGAAACCCTGTCTCGAAAAACCAAAAAAAAAAAAAAAAAAAAAGAGTTAGATGGGTGGGTGGTCCACACCATAATCCCAGTGCTAAGGAGGAGGAAACAGACAGCTCTCTGTGGCTGGATGGTCAGCCAGTACAATCCACTTGGTTAGCGTCAGGCCTGCAAGAGACCCTGCCTCAAACAAAAAAAGGGGGAGCGTGCCAGAGAAGCAATAACCATGGTTGCCCTCTGACCTCTGCTCATGTGCACACACATACACACACATGCACACGTGCACACATACACACATGCACACATGTATCCACACACAAGTCACACACACACTCGCTCAAAAAGAGAGAAAAAAAAACAGCGAGAAACAAAAGAGAAAGAGCATCACTCTTTACCGTGTGTGGGGTAAACGCTAGTCCTGGGGCAGAAGCGGGAGAGCCTAGGGGGATGCTGGTCCAGAGAAAGACACAGGAGAGTTGACTTTTGGCAACTATGTAATTTTTTTTTCCTGTAAAGTGCAAAGTGAGCTCACTCCATCAGTAAAGCAGGAGACTGGAGTAATAAAATATCCTGAGTGGAAAAGGTTTTAAACAGATGAAAAATGGGTCAGGGCCTAATTGAGAAGCGTCATGAAGAGCTGCAGAAACCCGGTGAATAACTGAGAGTCCCTCGCCTCACTGGAGACCTGCCACATCAGCTGTTGGCTCTGTAATTAAAGCCTCCTTTGTAATACTAATGTGGACTGTTTCAGTACCGGAGAAAGGCAATCACCTAAGGAGTAATGGAGTGGGAAGTCAAGGTACAGAGAGGTGTTCGGGAACGCGCCCGCAATTCCCCCATCTACTCCCACTTCTGCTCCCCGGAGGCTCTCCTGAAATCTCTCAGGACTTGCCCCTCACTCGATCCCCTTTCAAGTTCTGAGCCTACAGTCAGACACACCTGTAGCTTCAACCACCCACGGATGGAAAACATCTGGAAATAACTGCATCTGTGCCCAACCCTGGGCGTTTCTCCTTGTTGAAAATCGATGTGCAGACGGTAGAATCTACACTCCATACTGTGATGATGGGAAGGCGCTTACAGTGCACACTTATGGGTGGGTTAGGTGCAAACGCTACAAGACTTGCGTAACTTTTCCCTGGAGGCACCTGTGTCCTGTGCAGGTGAGGCACACGCTCTACCCTTAGCTACAGTCCCAGGCTCATCCCTAAACTTTAGGAGCCCAGGAGCCGATCCCCGCAGAATATCTAAGGATGATTGGGCTTACTACCACGGATGCGGCAAAGGAAATGGAAAACCGACTGTAGAGTTACACCAGGCAGGACATGATTCCCAGCATGCAACTGCTGAGTACTGTCTCAACGGGAGAGCCTGTTGACTGTGGTAGAAGAGGGGTCCCTAGCTGTACCCCAGATGTTTATTTCAGGACATACGCGCTGCTGCACTGTGCATCAATTGTAACAGTGTGCTATTTGCTTCTCTTGTCAGCAGAAACCTAGTGAATACCAAAATACTTCACAGAAGCAACTTCAGGATGGAAGGGTTGTTTTCTCATGGCTCCAGACATACAGTCTGTCAACATGGGCAAGGCCTGGCGTTGGGACTAGTTCTTGATGATAATGGTGGAAAACTGCTTGGTTATATCTGGGGAACCAGGAAACAGACAGGGGATTTTCTTCTCATCCCTTGCACTCTGTCAGGTACCCCAGTCCATGGCATGGAACTGCTCACATTCATGAGTGGGATCTTTCCTTGGTGGAGGAGCCTTCCACAGAGTTGCAGGCACACTCAACATGTGCCTCACTCGCTCTCTGCCTGGAGGTATTTTCAACTGAGTGGCCCTTAGGCCGCATGCAGCCCAGGATAGCTATGACTTTAGCACAACACAAAAGAATAAACATATTTTAAAACATTACATTTTTTTCTTTTTATAATTTTTTTTATAACTTGAATGCAAGGTTCTTGAGTTTGAGATTTGAAACTGACAAAGGCATGCCAAATTTTTAAATGATGGGCTGCCCTACCCTACAAAGCCTGCCTTCCTTCCTTCCTTCCTTCCTTCCTTCCTTCCTTCCTTCCTTCCTTCCTTCTTCCTCTCTCTCTCTCTTTCTCTTTATCTTTTTTTGAGACAGATATATTCATGCAAGGCATTTCTTAACCTATTCAAGAGAGAAAATGTGTATGAGCCAGGAGAGACAGAGCCTAAGAGAGAAAAAAATCTAGAGAAAAAGAGAAATGTATCAAGATGGTGATCCTGAGAGAAGAGATTGTGTGTGTGTGTGAGAGAAAGACAGAGACAGAGACAGAAAGACAGAGACAGAGTCAGACCTGCATCTCCAAAACTAACTCTTAACCATCTTGCTAATGGAAAGAACCCAGGAATGGGATGTTCTCTAGGTAGACAACCAGGCCCAGCAGCCATTGTACCTATTGTTTTGAGGATCACAACTTCAAGGAGGGGAGAATTCACCGGTTTTGAATTCAAACCAAACTTCCCACAATGTTTGACACAATGTGTATTCCCTGTGTATTAATTAGAGAACTCCGAAGAGTCAGAAAAACAGTATGAGAAAGCCAACAGACTAACAACCAATAAGGACATGGCAGTGCCTAGGTCATATTTCACACCGGCATCTTCTCCAATTAGTCAGTTTCTGCGTGTTAGACTTCATTTAATAGTTTTAATTTTTGCCCCTGGAGCATGAAGTATCTCCCACAGGTGCTTAAGATGAACATGTGCTCTGGCATGTCCTAAGAGGTCATGGAAACTTCAGGAGCTCAAGCCTAGTAGAGGAAGCCGGTCCCAGTCACTGCTGCTTCAATGGTAAAGAGTCTGCAGGTCCTCTCTGCAGAGCATGGACTCGGCTTTGCTTCTTCTTCCCCATGATGGACCAACACCCTAGAAGCCACTCAAGTGCCCCCCAGGAGCTAATTACATTAATTACATTCATAATTCTTACATCTACAAAGCAGGGCATAAACTGAGCATAACCTTAGTCCTAGTGGAGAAACAGAGATAAAAACTCCAAGATAATAAGACTTACGGAGCCTCTTAATTCTCTGAAATTTTTTGAGTGCTTTTTCTCCATAGTGGGAGAGTCACAGACAGAATGTTGTCCAACTTAATTTACTCTGGACCATAAAATATATAAAGTATGGCATTTCTTAATGTATTTTCATACTTGCAAAATTGTTCATATTGAGAGAGAAAGAGAGACAAAAAGAGAACTGTGTTTCCCTTTAGAGCAGCAGTTTCAAGGACAGTGGAGTAACAATCATCACTCAGTTGTCCCATCACTGACAAAGGCCATCACTATGCTTTATGCTGCCACATTTCAAGAGCACAAAATGTTCCATGCATTTTTAAGTTTTGCGAAGTAATTGTTTCCATCACAATGATTCTCCATATTGTGTTGGGTTCTCATCTCACCTTTTAACTCTAGCAGAAGAGCCCTGGCTGAGGCTGCTGGCTTATGGGCCGTAATTTTAATTCACGGCTCACCCTCTGCCATGAATGGAGCCCATGGTTATTACCCCCTTTTCTTCCTTTAAAGGTGATTTGATAATTACTGGAAATTGAATAAAGTGTGACTTAGTACTTGCCAGCAGCAGGGCTTGTCTTCCCTGGAATTCATATTCATTCATTCATTCATCAAATTATTGAATGACCCTGTGGAATAACTAGATCCCAATAGAGGAAATGTTGAAGAAAATCCAGTATGTATGACTTCCAAAACGTGGGGTCTGAAGGGCTAAGTGGATTAGTGCATGTATAATAAATACATAGAGGTGAAGAAGGCAAGATATAGTTGTTACTGGGTGGGGTTTCATCACCATCACGGGGATAGGGGGAGTTGTTCAAAGAGCCTTGCACCCACGAAGGGCAGCTAATAATAAGACCTCATGAAAAGCACTGGGCGTCAGTTAGGAGACGGAAAACTTTGCAGTAACAGAAGGCAATGGTGAAGACGGGAAGTAGATGATCTGAACTGGTAAAAACAAGGGGCAACGAGGAGAAGGTGGATAAGCATGCCCATAAAGGTGCTTAGGCCAGCAAGGCGGCACCTGCCTTTAATCTCAGACCTCATGAGGAAACAGCAGGATGATTGAGAGTTCAAGACCAGCCTGAGCTATGCAGTGAGAACCTGTCTCCAAAACCAAAGGGTGCGGCGGGATGAATATTACCAAAATGCATTGTATGAATCAAAAAGAGTCTCCTAAAAAAACAAATCAAATAAAAGGTATTTAGGTGACTAGAAGAATGGCATATGAATAACAAAGAGAAAGGAGCTGCACGGGGCAATGCCTAGTCTTGTGATTTGAGCAGCCAAAGGGAGAATGTACCCAAACAGTGATCGCAATCCAAGAGGAAGAACAGATTTGTGTGGGACGAGAAGATATGTTCACTGAGATTAAAATGAAAACACCGTGCTGTGGCGACGTTACATGAGAGTGTTTTTACAAAAGCAACTCTGTGGCTCTCCGGGCTAGGCCGAGCACATTTATTTATTCAACACGAGTTCCTGAGGAATAATAATGCCTGCTGGAAGAGCAGGGGTGGGAGGGAGCGTGACGCACACATACGGACTCTGCCCTGGAGGAGCTCACAGGGTGTGAAGTAGAAAGTCATCCAAATAATTAGTGTTAAATATTACAGAGGATGAGAGAGCAGGTAGGGAAAAGCTCACATTGCATCTTCTGGCCCCAGTTCTCAGGGGTGAAAGCATTTACATATACCGGTGGTTCAGGAGTCTACCATGGGACCATGGGGAGGTGGAGAGACCTGTCATTCATCTCAATGGCAGTATTAGAATCACACCGACATTTGTGTCCTCATATGTATGGCTGGCTTTATCCTCCTGGTGACAGGGGTTTGATAAAACAACAGAAGTTCTGAAAGTTCCGAGCGACGTGATTTTTAATGAAAGCCCCCTGTGGCAACATGGTGGAAACATTGAAGAAAGCTGGACAAGGAAGAAACATTGGACAGTCGTGATTCCTTGATAAAAACAGAAATATCAAACAGGGCGATGGTGCTGGAAAAGGAATCAAGTTTGGAAACAGTCAATGGAATCAAGGTCAAAACATGGCTGGGCTGAGTGCTAGGGGTGTGCACAAGAGACCAGCGAGGCTCAGAAGCTCGGAATGAGGAGAGGCGATGTTATTTGGGCCAAGTCTAAAGGCCTCTGAACCACACAAGCTAAAGGAAGTAGGGATGGAATGCTAAGGCCAAAGATAAATGATATAGAATGAGGGCAGGGGCTGATAAACCTCACAGACTCAAGGTCCGAAATTCTGAAAAAAAATATATGTTTTTCATGTCTGGAAAAAGAGGGATATCTCAGGAGGTTGGCAGGAAAAGAGACAGGCAAAGTAGGCTTTCAGTCTTCTTGTTCTGTCTGACTCCAGTTCTTTAGATGGTGCGACACACCGTGAGGTTGGTACCCTCTGCACTGCCTGGCACCTCAAACACCAGTCTCCTCTGGACGCCCCTTCACAGACACTCAGGACGAACGCTGGACCAAATGTTTAGGAGCCTCAAATTGCCACGCATGTTAACGATAAAATCTGCCTCTTGCCCCAGTGTGGCAGTCCATACCTTACACCCCCGCACTGGAAAGGCAGAGGCCGGTGGGTCTCTGTGAGTCTGAGGTCAGTCGGAACTACACAGGGAGACTCTGTCTTTATAAAAAAAAAAAATCCAATCAATCCCCTTGAGCAACTAATTGGAATTTCTGTTCTCCTGCCATGGCCTTAATTGCTAAATGGTGACATTAATGAAGATGGTGACCACAGTTTGGGGGGGGGAGGGGCTGCAGAAGGCACAGGTACAAATCTCTCCAAACCACATCAAAGGTCTCTAAGACACTAGTAACAGATCCATAAGGCTAAAGGGATCTCCATCAAAATATTAAACAGAAGTTTGCTTTTTCTCTGCACCAATATTTAACTCACGGTTCTAAGGCGTCGATGTTTCCAGATCCTACTGGTAGGAGCACTCACTGGGGTCATAAGTCACTGCGGTGAACCACTGCACGGCTAGAGTGTAGAAACGAAGGCAGCTTGGCTTAGCAACCCTGCCAAGGAGGGTACAGAGGTTATGTCTACTAAAATCTCACAGCTGGGTGCATTTCCTCCTGCATACCTGTGTGAGCCCATTGTCTCGGTAAATGTTCAGTGTGCTCTACACAGTTGAGCTATGCAGTTTTCATGAGCACTGACTTTAACAGACAGGACAGCAGACAGTCACACTTCAGCCTAGGGTGTGTCGTGGAGATTTCCTCAACTATGAAAGGCACGCCTGTCATCCTCAGGGAAACAAGTGGCAGTATTGATTGCCAATGACAAAATGTTGACTTTCAAAGTACAATACAAATAAATTGGACTAGGGCTGGAGAGATGGCTCAGTGGGTAAGAGCGCTTGTTGCTCTTCCTGAGAACCTGGGTTTGATTTCCAGCACACAAAAGGAGGCTCACGTTGATCTGTAAATACAACCCTAGGAGAACCAGCGCCCTCTTCAGTCCCCAGGCGTGCAGTTGGTGTGCAAACATGCACGCAGGTAAGATTACCCATACATGATATAGTTATCTCAGAATGCTAGTGGTCGTCTTTGTCAACTTGGCCAATATTTTTAAATTAAATTTTTAATTAATTTAATTAATTTTCTAAATAAAAGGCTACCTACAAAGCAGGGAATTAAGTAAAGGGTTCCTTCCTGGTGATTTATGCATGCATGCCTACATGCCTTGTCCTTCCCCTTTGTTCTTCTTGCTCCTTTTGCTCCTTCCTTCCCTACTCACACAATCCCTCTCCTTCTCTCTCTTTAGAATGAGTTTTGTTGGGAATCCCAAGAACTGGGTTTTGTTTCTTGTTAGTCTGGGTGTTCTGTAAGGGAAGGTGTCTACGAGCCTCAGAGAATATTTGTCAAATCATAAAAATTCGGTGCTATGCAATCATGTCTGAAAAAAATGTCCCTTTGAAGTTTAAGATAGACTAAGTGAATTTAGTGTAATACGTGCCAATAAAATATATTGTTATGGTGTAATACAGACCAACCAGATTTTACTGAACCAGTCAATGAATTGACATAAACTAGGATCCTATTTTGAAACAATGTTTAAGATGCTGCTGTTTGCCAAATTTTGGTGCAATATGAAGCTAAACATTAATTATTGTATGAAAAAACTGTTATACTTCTGTGCCTTTTCTAACTACATGTTGTGCTTGGCTTGGCTGTGGTATGTATATGAGCCAGAACAGGTCAACACAAGAGTGTGTTTCCCAGCAGGCAGAGATCCCAGCTGTCCCTTATTACACTTCCCATTAGAGAGCTTTGTCAAAGGGGGGAGCTGAAGTCTTCTCCCAATCTGTAGCTATTACTGCTTTGAAAAACAAAACTTTTATAATATTATATTATTTGTATCAGCGTGTAATTGGCTTATGATCATTTAAGCAGAATATATTTACAGTCTTTGTTTTAATAGGGCAAGTACATTCCCATAGGAGCACAGTTTGCAAGCTGCATAAACATGCTTATCCAATAACTATTAAAATATAAATGTGTGTTGAGGCAAAAAATAAGAATAAAAACTTGACGGCCTGACATAAAAAAAAAAAGAAAAGAGAAAACCAAGCGACTGGCCTTAACAGCTTGCTCACTAGTATTGCTTTAAAATGTCTACAGGTGTTCCTTTGACCTGTCTCCCTGCCAGAGGATGTATGTCTTAAGTTCTGCCCCGGTGGCTTCCAGCCAAGAGCATAACAGACCTAGGGGCTTCTTGAGCTGGCAGCTATCCAATCCTCCTCTTTCTTCCTTGAAGATCCAGCATGCACTGTTTTGTTTAACTCTTCTTTATCTCTAGCAAGGTTGTACTGCAAAGTTCTTTACCCCAATTCTAAGACCTTCATTATCTCCATTCTCTATTTCCTCCTTTTCAAAGTTTCTGTTGGCAGTCAATATCTAAACACATAAAATTCCAAACCTCTGCAAAACCAAAGAGCAAGACAGTGTCAGAGAGTGTCGTTGCAGAAAAGAGGTGAACTAGGCAGGCCTGTTCAAGGGGGAGCCTTTGATACAGCCAAGAGCAGAGGTTAAACATTTGAATGTGACTGTGTCCAGAGAAGAGAGGACAGGATGTAGAGCCCGGGAAAACATCACACCGAAGGAACCATGGATGAAGTGGTACCAAAAGAAGATTACAGGAGAAACCAGCTCCACCCACAGGGCTCTCACCCAGGAAAAACATGATGCTAGCCTTGTCCACCTGACAAGACCTAGAAGAACCTAGGAGAAAAGCAGGAGGGACAATTTTGATTGGGAAGACCCACTTTAATTGTGGGTGGCACCATTCCTTGGTCGAGGATCCTGAACTAAATAAGAAGGAGGATGCAGGCTGAACATCCGCGTTCACCGTCTTATGCTTCTTATCTTGTGCCTCTCCTGCTACACTTCCCCCACCACGATGCACTCTAACCGTGAGCCAAAATAAACCGTTGCTTCCTTAAGTTGCTTTGGTCGGGTATAGTGTTATAACCAGGAAAGTAGCTAATATAAAGGCATTGTTTGAGACATCAAGACAAGCTGGGGGAGGTCTGAAAATTGGCACAGGTCTTTAGAGACCGCTGACAGCAGATTATATCAGGAGCGTAGGGGAGAAGTTAGATGACAAATTTAGGAGAACTCAAAGGTTGGAGATCTTTGAGAAAAGTCTGCAGTCTCACCTTCACACGGCCAGCTGTGCTTATGAGTGTCTGCTGATTTTGTTTGGATTCTATTCTGTTATTGGGCGACAGCATATGAACTGTGCAGGAAGCTGTGCAGTCCCTGGATTCCACTGCTAGAACTGCCACCAGCAAACGATGATGTGACCTACACAAATGCATCTTCTTGCGCCTCTGAAAACCAGAAGTCTAAGGCTTAGCAGTCTTGGAATCTGGCCAGGTCTCTGATTTTTGGTTTGCCAATGGCCATGATGACCTGCACCTTTGCTTAGCATTTGCTCCATGCATGCATCCCTGCCTCTTCTTTTGAGGCTCCAGTCCTACTGGATCAGAGCTTACAAACACATTTGACTTGAATCACCACCTATGGCCTTATCTCCAAATACACCTGGACATCGGGGATCCAGATGAACGCAGTTGAGAGTGCGGAGAAGGGTGCCATCCAAAAGGACACCAGGGATTAACTGGAGTGTCAGAGGTGTGCCCGTCCACTCTCTAACCACAGAAAAAGCAGATAAGAAAACCCTCAGAGGAAGTCAGAGCTTAAGTCAGAGGAAAGATGAACAGCATGAGAAGGCACCAGTGTTCCTGAGGGTCAGAGACTCTGAGGGGTGTGTGTGTGTGTGTGTGTGTGTGTGTGTGTGTGTGTGTGTGTGTGTGTGAAGCATGCTCAGGCTGAGAATGCATACAGTACAATGAAGCTCAGAAGGCACAAGGCTCTATTGCTGGTGAAAACTCCTCCTTCGTAGAGGGACTGCAGCCGGCAGCATCAGGGACAGTTACACGGAGAGTTAGAAAGCCATCCCTTTATGCATATGCATGCATGTATGAATTAATAATATGCCCCTTTATGCATATATGCATATTTTAGTGTGGGGTTCAAAAGTTCCACTCTCTGCATTTTTATGTATTTCGCATTGTCTTGAAATACACAGTTGTGGTGCTGTAAAGAAGGCCAGTCCATGCGATGAGGCACACAAGATCAAGGTGGTGCCTGCAACAGAGACACTGCCTTATGCTCTTAATTTCAAGAGAGAAGAAGAATGCCTCTTTTTTTTTCCTTTTAAGATTTAATTTTTTTATGTTTGTGTGTGGGTGTGTCTTGGTGAGTGTATGCTCTGTGTATGCAGATGCCCTTGGAGGCCACACAGAGGCAGTGGATCCCCAGAGCTACAGGACACTCTTTTCAACTGTTTTGAAACACTATAGGTGTGGCAGGTTGTTATGGGGCAATTAAAAACGGATTCACACTGGGCATGGTGGCACCCACCTATAATCCCAAAGACTGAGGCTGGAGGAACTTGGTGAGTTAGAGGCCAACCAGGGCTACATAGTGAGAGCATGTCTCCGAAAAAAGAAAAAGAAGAAGAAGAGGAGGAGGAGGAAGAGGAAAAAAGAAGAAAGAAAGAAAGAAAGAAAGAAAGAAAGAAAGAAAGAAAGAAGAAAGAGAGAGAGAGAAAGAAAGAGGCAGAGAGAGAAGGAAGGAGAGAAAGAATGAAAGAAAAAGAGAGTTGGGGAGGGAGGGAGGGAGATGAGGAGAAGGAGGAGAGGAAGTAGGGGAATAAACATTCTCATCCATCCAAAAATGGGAAACTTCAGATGGTTTTCAACCCATCTGGGAAAAGTCTGGGAACATCCTTTGTGGTTTTGGTCCTGGTCCTCTGGAATCTTCACTCTGACCCTCTTCCTCTTCCATGAAAGGTGATTTGTATCAGTAGCTGAGTGGTTCTGGTGGCCCCGGCTTCCTGAGTCTATGCTATTTTATAAAACCTCTGTTCCTTTCAGGCCCAAGTGGACGATTTCCTGGAGATTACATGTTCTCATGCACCCTTTCGACTTCCCATGGATGCCCCCATGAGACACAAAACAGATAGACACTTCCTTTATGGCCTCTGCCACTAGGGATGCTCAGGTTGGGCAGGAGGCTACCTTCGGTCTTTGGTGTTGAAACCTCCGAGGTTTTGCTCTTTCTGGGGTTTCAGCAAAGGGTCCACCAGTCTTTGTCTGTGCATGCTCAGCCTTTGTCTGCGTCCCTGTTCTGAAACTGGGGAATTCCCAAGCTGTGACCTCTCTGTTAGCGGTTCACAGTCCTTTCTTGAGCTGCTCTTGCTACTGAAACAAAGGGCAAGGCTTCACCTTTAGCCCTTAACAATCTCCTCTGCTCCTCGCCTAAGCTCACCACGACAAGGCTGCATATTATAAATAGCCTCGGGAATTCATGTCCCTAAGCCTGCCCCTACCACGAAGCAAAAATGTACCTTCTTCCTGTTCTGATAACACGTTCCTCCTCAGGCCTCTGGGCCTCCAGAACCCTCTCTTGCAACGTTGTTGTTTGCTTGTTTTTGTTTTTAATCTGTGTTTCTAGTAACCATGCCAAAGTTCTAAGCCTTGTCTATTATTCTTAAAATTCTAATGGCTTTGGCTCACTCCCAGACAAGGCCTCTCACATATCTGAGAATTTCTGGGGTGGCCTTGTGGTTCTGAGATCTATCAGTTTTCTGCAGCTAGCAAACAAGTTATCACAGACTCAGGATCTCAACTTTCGCTTATCACCTCCTCGGTTTCTGTGCAGCAGAAACGCAGCCAGACTCAGGTAACTCCATCAGGTGACCCTAGGTTTAAGGTGTCACTAAGTCCCAATCCAGGTGCTCGCTGGGGGACTTCAGTTTCTGTTCCAGACTTCCGTCTAATGACTGGGAGAGTTTAGTGTCCTACAGCTGTAGCCATTTCCTGTTGGCAGCTAGCCAGGCTCCACTTCACACAGAGCTCTCGAGGTCACTGTCCCATCCTTACCTGGGGCCATTGCTGTTTCCAAGCTCGCAGGTGTGCAGGAAAACTTCCTTGTTACCCAGAACAGTATAGAATCAGAGAGACTGCCTGAAAACCATCAGGCTACTGTGACTGAAATCCCCTTGATGGGCCCTCATTCTGGTAACTCCTGTGATGGCTGATCTTTGTCATCTTCTCCACACACCTGGGAAGAGGGAACCTCAGCTGAAGAAATGCCTGGATCAGACTGGCCTGGGGCCATGACTGTGGGGTATTTCTTGATTGCTAATTGAGAACAGTGGGGCCCAGGCCACTATGAGCAATGCCATTCCAAGGCCAGTGGACCTGTGCTATGTAAGAGAGTTAACTGAGGGCTGGAGAAGTGACTCAGAGGTTAAGAGCATTGGCTTCTCTTCTAGACGACCCAAGTACAATCGGCAGCACCCACAGTCCCAGGGGTTCCGATGCCCTCTTCTGCCTTCCTCCCAGAGTCCTGTATGCGTGTGGTGCACAGACATACACACAGGCAAAGAGTCACACACAGTTTTGTTGGTTGGGTTTTGGTTTTTTGAGGCAGGGTTTCTCTATAGTTTTGGAGCCTGTCCTGGAACTTGCGCTGTAGACCAGGCTGGTCTTGAACTCACAGAATTCTTCCTGCCTCTACCTCCTGAGTGCTGGAATTAAAGGCGTGCCCCACCATCACCTGGCTCATGTACATTTTTAAAAAGACTTGTTTGAGGAGAGAGAGAGAGAGAGAGAGAGAGAGAGAGAGAGAGAGAGAGAGAGAGAAAATAAAACTGGGGGTCAAGTTGGTAAACTGCACTCCTCCATGGTCTGCTTCAACTTCTGCCTCTAGGTTTCCCGGGCTTCCCTATGGGATGGACTGTAAACTGTAAGCTTAATAAAGCCTCCCCTCTCAATGCTGCGTTTGGTCAGTGTTTACCACAGCATCAGGAAGCAAATTAGAACAGTTCCCTGCCGTGAACTTTTGGTTTCTGCTTTGTCCTTTGGTTGCTGTGTTCTCTCACAGCTCAGGTTTGCCTTATCTAGTGGTAACACCTTGTTCTCCTGGCCGCTCAGGAACTCTGGGAGAGTTTCTGGCCAGTGCCATGTGGACTCGTGCAAAGCACAGCTGGTATCTTATCAGTCACAGAAAGTGCCAGTCGCTTGTGCAAGTGACTTTGCTAAGATCTTCCGGAAGCAAATAATGAAGGCCTCTAAAGAATAAAATACTCTTCATTCATTTCACTTGAAACTCAGCCAAATCAAACTACCACGCGCTATAATACATGCTCACAGGACCAGGATCATATCAAACAGCAAACGTCTCTGAGGAAGATACACCAGTGCCAACGATTATGTCATATAGCAAATTACCTTTGGAAAAAAAAAAAAAACCATCTTAAGATAGGTTGCGGCACACATTGTTTAATTTTTAACAACATAAATTAAGAATTTGACTTTCTTGTTTGATGGAAATCACTCCAACCAACACCCAACGTTTAAAAATTAGGTGATTTTAACCTTCTATATTTAAAATAATTGAATCTTAGGGAATGCCAAGTTGTCGACCGACTTTCTAGAATTAGCTCAGGAGATAGGACTATTTTGCTATTGTGTTCATTTGCAGAACACATGATATGTGCTCAGCTTGTGGTCTCCATTTATACAGTTCAGGGTTCCAATCAGGAAGTGCATGCCACCCGCAGTGGGCACAGCTCTCACGCCAATTAACATAATCAAAATACGGCCCCCCAGTCAAAATCGGGGGGTTCACCTCCCAGGTGCTTCTGCACGTTGATGGGAAACTTACCATCACACTTGCTAAAGCCGCTTTGGACAGCTAGTTTGTGTGGCAACAGGAAAAGTTACCAACAATGTAAACACAAAATGCAGCTGTTTCACACACGTTGTCCCGATAGCTGCGCGTGATGTCATTCGCTGTTCCCGGCGATGTTGAACTGTGGCCTTAGCCCGCCCTGTGAAGTCACGAGTGGGGTTTCTCGTTTGTGCAATTGTCAGAGCGCTTTCCACGTTTGGAGCATTTTCCATTGCAGTGTCTGGATTATTACGTTCAGCCTGCGTTTGTGGGTCACTCAGTGGCCTCTCACAGCACCCAGGCAGGGTACAGGCTTGATGCTGAGGCCATTTTGTTAGCCCTGGAGTTCCTGAGGCTTCACAGGCTCGGTTGGATAATCTTGTCACTGTCCTTGGTGCAGTTCATGGAGGTGGTGACATTGGGACCTCACTGTATCCCGGGATGTTGGACTACCTGGGCCTCTCTTTTCTTAGTGATGGCTCTTAAATGTGAGCCTTCCCACAGTGGAAAATCCTGGAGCTGATGGACTCTCAAGCTGTTACATTCTAATGTGGCCAACAAGGTACATCAAGGGGATTGCCTAAAGGCACTCACTGCAGGAGGTAGGGCACATCTTGGCATCTACCTAGGAAACCCCATAGCTAGGTGTGGGGGGGGCATTGCCAACTTTGCCTCCCTGTTGTTGAAGAATGGGAATCTTTTCCTTTACTTTGTAGGATATTTTCCAAGATTCTAGCATCGCAGCCACCACTGACTAGACAGTGCCTAACCAACTCAGTGTTGACTTGGAATTTCACTTACATTTTTCTGCCAGAAGCGTTCTTCAGATCAGAACAAGCTGAGGCAACATTCAATGAAAATTTTTAAAAAACTGAACACCCCTTAAAGGAAGGATGGTAGAATATATTGGGCTAATCAAAAGTACAGGCACCTACCCCCAGTTGACTTGCTATGAAAATTATGAATTACAGCTTTGTGGCAAGCCTTGTGGCCTAACTTCAAAGTGGAACACAGCTCTCTGGAAGACACCATGGCAGGCCTCCTGTGGTGTCGAAGGCTATCTCTGTCATCACAATTTACTGCCATGAGCTCTCAGTGCTGGGGAGAACAGAGGCTGTAGGACCCACAGGAGCCTCTGAAGCCTTAGGAAACTGTCTGCTTTCTTTACTTTTAATTTTTAATTGTGTAATTGTGTGTGTGTGTGTGTGTATGCACATGTGCACACAGTAGGTATGTGCTCGTGACTGCGGTTTCCCCAGAGACCAGAGGGGTAGGAACAACTGGAAACTGGAGGTTATGGGCCAACCAACGTGAGTGCTAGAAACTGAACTCTGGTTCTCCGCAAGCACTCTTAACCTCCGAGCCATCTCTCCAGCCCTTGGGAATGTCTAATTAGATCTGTGACTTCTGCAGTTTAGCTTTGTGCTTCCTAGCCCATGACATTAGTCTTCTGAGGGAGGGCAAGCTATCAATGTATCAATGTGAAGTTATCACATTGGCTGAAGTTAGCAGTGTGGCTCAGCAGACACAAGCAGTCTGGGGAAAGAAAAGTCAGGTGTGCTGCTGGGAGCACAGCCAGCCTGAGGACAAGTGATTAAACAGCGGCTCTCATTTCCCTGGGAACGTTCAAGTTAACAAATTTTATGCAAGCTAATGAAGTGATTAATTTAGCCAATGTTGCCATCTCACTGGAGGATGTGTAGCAGACATAATAAAGTTACAAAAGTTCACCTTGCTGGATGGCACTCAACAGTAGTTTCAAATCGGTGTAACTCCGTGGGATTATCGCTATGATTGTATATGAACATATGGCCCAGGCCATATGTAAGGACTCCTGAAGGTCATTTGTTGCTAAGTTGGTTTCCAAGGCTCTCAGATACTTACGGTGTGGTTCAGCGATTGCCTATGAGCACAGGAGACACTTTGAAAGGTAGAGGAAGACTCCAAGGCTGAAATTAGAAGATCATTAAAATTGCATGCAAGTTCAATGCCTGACATATTGTTAGAGGACCCTAACTTCCTCCTTAAAAGTTCCTTTCTGCCTCTGAAAGTTGGACAAGGGTAGACGTTTTAAATTCGTGAGACTAAGTCTGTTGTAGGTGTAACGCTGAGGTCTACTGACAATTGATGCTCTGTCTCGAAAGCTAGAGAATAAAGGCAAAACTTTGCAATCAGAGGCTGAACCATAGCTGCATTGGGCCAGCATTCTGCAAAACACAAGTTATCTGGGATTTCTCCTATCCTTTGAGGGAAAACGCCTGTACCTCTTGTATTTTCTAAGCAAAGGCTATTTCAGCTATATTTTCTAGAACAGTGCAGGCAATAAGTGCCTTTCATATGTAAAGCTCAAACAGGCATTCCTCCAACAGGCACTCAGACGGACAGCCACAAGATGTCCTATGACTAAGCTCTAGTCTCTTTGTCTTGGTCCTTTGGGGTTCAGACTGGCCTCAGACTCTCAGTTAATTCTCCTGTCTTGAGTTTTGGAGTGCTGGAATTCTAGGTGTGAGCTAGCATGTTCTTAAATGGTAAAAATCTGTTTTATGCTCTTCATTTTTGTTAAGCTCAGTCAACATAACCAACATGGCCCATGTTTGTGTAGCCATACCTGTACTGATAGCAACATTGAAGCTCATGTGGGATGGGTGTGGCACCTTCATTGCGTTCAGCTTCTGCCCTATTGAGTGATGCATGGCTTAATCTGTTTAAAGTTCTTTACATTTGTGGGGAAATGGGAGAGGCTACCGGGGACAACTTCTTCCTAGCCCTACCACATGAAAAGCTTTTTTATTTCTAGAATGGTGAGCTATCGCAATACACAAAATATAGCTTTAAGGGAGTGGCTAGTGCTCTCTCTCTCTCTCTCTCACGCACACACACACACACGTGTGTGTGTGTGTGTGCGCGCGCGCAGTGTGGCTAGATACTTGTGGATTTGTTCTGTGCTGTGGTCAGCTACCGCCTCCTACACTTGGGATCCCTGCAGCATGTGCCTTCCTGAGACTCAATGGGAGTCAAACGGAAGCTGTCTAGAACATGTGCAGTAAAGACCGTGTCATCTAGTAAGGAAGCCACAGCAAGCACAATCTTCAAAGTTGTGCATAATCTGAAGATGCCCAAGTCCTTAACTTGGCTTTGTAGCAAACCCAAGGATCTGCCTCCGTGTACTGGAAGGAGGCCTCTACATTTTCAAAGCATCTTACTTAAGCACTCTAAAATCTCAGTTATTGATGTTTTTGGCCTCTGCTGAAATGACTGAAATCAGGGTTTAGGTAGAAATTGATATTTTTCTCTGCCAAAGAGGTAGAAATAGATATTTTCCTTGGCCAAAGAAGAAAACAAACCATTTTTTTTTTTAAACATTCTAGTCTGAATTTTTATTTGTGTGTTTTAGTACTTTGTTTGTGGGGTTAATCTTTTGTTTGGAGGTGTGTTCCTAACCAGATAAAAACTTATTTTATACATAAATGACTAAAATAAAAAGAAATATAACTTTGCAGTGCATAAATCTTAAAACATTAAAATAAATATAAATTTTAAAAGTATGTATGATGAGCATGTTTTCAACCATATTTGCTGAGGTGTACAACCCTGAATATGGAACAAAAACAATCTAAGAAATGACTTGGAATGAAAAATGTGCTTTCAAATAAAGAAATTAGAAAGTGAGACTATATTTAGCCAGTTTGCTTTGAGCTTAATAGGTACCTCACCTCTAATAGGGGGAAAATAAAAGATAAAATACAAATTAATATACATGGAAATATATTTGAAAGTGTGAATAATTTCAAATTCATGCAACTGTGAAGAAGAGTTAAGTAAATTTTTAAAAGATAAGGAAAACAATTCTTTAAGTTTCTTTTCCCAGAAAGATTTTGTTAGAGAAAATATGGCGAATTAAACAATGTATGAGAACCAGCGGACTTGGTAGCACAGACTTTAATCTCAGCACCCAGTGGGTAGAGGCAGGCAGATCTCTACGAGAGTGAGGCCACCTTGGTCTGCAGAGTGAGTTCCAGGCCCTCCAGGGCTGCACAATGAAACTCTGTCTCAAACAAAGTCAAACCGATGTATATAGCAAGGGCAAATGTCTGCTAATGTTATTTCTAGTATTTAGGTAATTGATAAAAATAAATTTGATAAAATTGTATGTAACATATTGCACGTTTTTTTCTGTTAGGAGGAACACAATTATAAAAGTGACTTGATAGATACATATAAGTGAAAAATTAAAACCTAAATGGGCCTGAAGATTAAAGACTGTTAATAGCTGAAGATATTCTTTTAGCAGACATAATCCATTCCTGTAATCCTAGCACTAGTGAGGTAGAGGCAGGATAGCCACATTTAAGGCCAGCCTGTGCTACATATGAAAACTGCCTTTCAAAAACAGTATTCCACGGCCGACTACATCAGGTTCCTCCACCTTTTGGTCCAGGCCTAAACTATTCCTTTAATTAACTCAGCGACTTGTTTACTAGAAATCATACTTATAGGGTAAACTGAAACAAACGAGTCTACATACATATTAAAATCTCTGCATTTACCGTCTTGCCCTATGCTGTAGGAGACACAGGCTAAGTATTGACTAAAGTTGTTTCCCCAAACTGTGTCTTTATAAAGATTCGCCTTCAGGCAACTCTGGGGTACGTAGTCACTTCTGCAGGTTCGCTGCCGACCTGGACAAGGTGTGCAGCACTACAGGTGTAGGAGTTAAGCGTGCGCGAGATACCGCCCCGCCCCTCGGTCTGGGCGGGTCTAACTGAGCCGCCTATTTAGCAAGGCACAGAGGCCGACGACAGGCCGGTTTTCCACGGGAGAGCCCCGGGACCCAATGCACAAAGGCGGCTACTGAGCCGAGCTTGGGGACCAGGACGCCGAACCACCCCGAGTCACCCCCGTGCCACCGCCTGCTCTAGCTTCGTGCGGGTGCAGCGGACGGTGGGCGGGGTGGGGCGGGGCCGCGGCTCGTGGGGCCTGTGGGGAATGGCTGGGCATAGGAGGCGGGGCTATGAGCTGGGAGGGGCCTGTGGGGAAAGAAAGACTGGGCCGGGCCTGCGCGAGGCGGGCCAATGGAGTGGGACTTGAGTGTGAGGGGCGGGGTCTATGCAAAACGTGACCTATGGGGAGGGGCGTGGCCAGAGGAGGGCGTGGTCTGCGTGCAGCGGGGCGGGGTTGGGCGGTGTCTTTGCGGGGCGGGCCCTGTGTGGGGCGGGCCCTGCGCGGCGGGCGGGGCGGTGGCGCTGGCGGAGACAGTCTTTGCGCCGGCGGCGGTGGCGGCTGTGGGGGCTGGGCGGAGCGCCGCGGTGCGGGGCGGCCGGGCTGGCGGCGGCCGGGAGCCGCAGGCGGGAGCGAGGAGGAGTGCACCGGGCGGCTGAGGCGGTGGAACGGCTTCGGGGAAGCCGGGAGCGTGGAGCCGAAAGGACTGAGGTAACCGAGGGCAGCGGACCGGGTGGAGCGGGCCTCTGCCAGCCGAGCTCGGGCCGGGGCGGGTCAGACCCCTCTCTGGATTCCCAGGGCTGGAGGCGGCGCCCGCGGCGGGACCTGGGCCGCGCCCTGCCCGCTCCGCACCGGGCTGCACCTCGTTCCGAGCCTTTGTCTGTCAGCCGAGCCGGGGCCGGAGCTGCGGCCGGGAGCACGAAGGGAAGCGGGCGTCCGAGAGGGTCCGAGTGGGGACTGCCTGTCCGGGCTCAGCCGGCCTTCTGCAGGAGCAGGTCCGGTGCAGCAGCAGCCCCGTGCCTCCCCTAGGGTCTGCAAACTATCAACAAAGAAGCCCCGGCGGACGGGGCAAGCCCGAGCTGCCTCAGTGGCGCTCAGACACGGCTACACTGCGAGGGCTTTCGGGCTGAAATCCAGGGTGGTGCTGTAGGTGGCATAAAGTACCATTTTGTTTCCGTTTGGACGGCGAGGCTTTCAAAATCTGGGTTAATTCTGATAAAGTCTGTCTCGGAAGCATACCCACACGGGAAGAAAAAAGTGTACAAAGGAAAATGGGCTTATTTAAGGGGTAATCATGTAACTTTTTCAAAGTGCTTTATGGGGTGAGTGGTAACAAATGGGTTTGAACGCAGTGTTTTGCATTAAACATATTTTTGTTTGCTTCGTTTTAGTTTTGGGAATTGTTGACTACCTGGACATGGGAACGCCGAGAAACCTACAAACAGGTCTATTAAGGATTTGTCATCTCGAAAAGAAATATTTTATGACTGTTTTCCATTAAGAAGGTGTCAACAGAGGTTTGTGATTTTTGCCACATAAGAGACTAATTTGAAACAGTTCCCTGGCTGTGGTCAGACGTCTGAGACTGGGGAGAACTAGGCTCGGAATGCTCATCCTTCAGCGGGAGGCGCAGCGCTACCTACCTACGGTCTAAATGCAATCTCTCTGGTGCCACTTAACATAATGGATGGCTTTTCTGCATCTCGCATTCAGCTAGAGCACTGAGCCTTGCCGAGCTGTGGGGGCGTCTTCTCCGGATCCAAGCACTGGCCCTTCGCTTCTGTTTCCAGATGTGTTTTCTCAGTTGTGTACTTGAAACATCTACCGTCACATGAACTGCAGATTGAGCCACAGAGTTCTGTGACCCCCCGCCGAAAGATCCAGGAATGGTGTTGCCCGGCTTCGGGGCAAGCCAGTTTTACATCTGCTTGACAATTAAATAAATATATCCTTTGCTAATTAAGGCTATGGAACCAAATAAAGACATGCACATTCCTTTGCCAAATGAAGTCTGGGGCTGTTGAATTTCCCCGTAACTTGTTATTTCCAGTGAACTAACATATAAGTTATGTACAAATGGACGTGAAGCCTGTGGCAATGTATCCGGATTCTAGCCCACACTGAAGATTTAAAAAAAAACAACAACAACACAAAACAAAGCCTATTATGACTAATCCCTGGGAAGAGAAAGTCTGCAGAATGGCCCAAACGAGTCTACTGCAAGGGAAGCAGTTTTACTGTCGGGAGTGGGTTTTCCACAAACTTCAGCACTGCCTCCAGGAGAAATCAAGCTGCTGCACCAGTGCAGCCAACACACAGTCCCTCGTGGGGAATGCTGGGAATAACGCTAGTGCCATCTCTGGGAAGGGAGCCTCCTGGGGTGTGTTGCTGGTGGGAGGGCCTGGCAGTGGGAAGACAGCCCTGTGCACTGAGCTCCTGTGGCCCAGCTCACCAGCCAGCGTGCAGAGAGGTCTGCATCGCCAGGCTCTGGCTTTCCACTTCTGCAAAGCCCAGGACTCGGACACTCTGTGTGTCGGGGGGTTCGTCAGAGGGCTGGTAGCCCAGATCTGTCAAAGTGGACTCCTCCAAGGTTATGAGGACAAGCTAAGGGATCCAGCCGTCCAGAGTCTCCTAGAGCCTGGAGAGTGTGAGAGGAACCCGGCAGAAGCATTTAAAAGGTAACCGTGAGAAGGTAGCCATGCTGGCATATCTGTGCATCAGATACCCTGACTACACTGCCTAACTGTTGGCTGTCAGCACTGCTCCTCACTACACCTCCCTAGTTTTAACAGGAAAGAGAGCCAAACTTAAACTTTGTTTTATTGTTTTATTGCATAGTGTGCGGCTTAGAAGTGAAGCTTAATTTTGCTCATTTCATAATAGAACGTTCCTTTTTTGAATCGTGCCTGTAGATAGGTAGGGGAATTTGTTCTAAGATACAGCCAGTAGGTGCTGGGACACGGGGGTGCGATTTCACTGAAGGCAGCTTTTGTCTATAGTCGTGTTTCTAGTTTCTGTAAATACCTTCTCTAAAACAGAGTCTCAGAAACTTCGCTCAGGTTGTGGAGTTTATTCTCCTTTTAGCTAAGGGAAAAGTTGAGTGATCTATGGCGATATTTATACAATAGCGAACATTTGAAGCGTCTTAGTGCTTTGAGTGAGGAAGACACCATTGTTTTACTCATTGAGAATCTCTGATAGAAGGATTGGTGTAAGGGAACATGTTGCTTTTGAAAATGGTTTCAGATGCAAAACCGCCTTCCAGGAAAGGCCCTCCTTTGGAGTTAAGTTTTGCTTGTGGGTCCCTGCTCGTGTAGAAGCAGTCATGGGGTCCTCGATGCCTCACTTCTGCTTGTGTACTTGTTTCTCCTGTGCTCCCTGTGCATCTGTTTCTGCTCCACACTGGCCAGTTCCTCCAGGACCAAGTCTGTGTAAAGTATTCTGTGGTCCTTCTCAAGCCCGAGAGCTTTGCGTGTCTGCAGGGGGGACTTGCAGAGGATGACAGAAAGCTGTATTTTATGTTCTGAAATTTATTACTTTTGCAGGTGATACTGAAAGTAGTCAATAATGATAGCAAACACTGTGGGAATTACTATGTTAAGGGCATTACAAATATTAAGCCAGGTAATTTTCTTAGGAATTCTGTGACATGAGAACCTTTATTCCATTTTCCTGATGAGGAAACTGAGGGAGAGAAAGCAGAAGGAAGTTACCTAAGGTTGAACAGGTTGGGAAGTTGCATACTGAAACATTAATCTAAATATCTTTTATCAATAAAAATTCAGGAGTCAGATATGGGGGTAAGGACCTGAAAGATGAGAGAAGCAGAGAAACCACCAGTCCTCTCCTACCTGCTCCATTTCTTCCTCCGAAGGGGCTGAGATCCCTCTCCACCCCACCTTACTACTTCCTGTCCCATCTGTCCTCTGTCCTCCAAAACCTCTGTGATTAATTTCCAGTCAGCTAGTGGCTAGCTCCGCCCTCTCACTCGGAACAAGCTTTATTGTCAAAACACGATAAAAATATCACAGGACAGCATACCTGACACTTGAAATGTATCTCTATAGAATTGTAACTGAGGAGTTGCTTGAACTTCTGAGTAGTAGAAGCTGGGGGTGGTGAAGGTGGAGAGCTGGGAGGTGTTGGCGTGTGTTTAGTGCCATGTTCAGATGGCCCAGAGAGTGGCAGGGAGACTGGGGTTCGAATGGGTGATACCCCAATAGACTATGTTTGGAAGCTTGGACCACAGTTAGGTGCAGCCCTACAGGTGGAGCCCAATTGAAGGAAGTGGGTCCCTAGGGATGGACCTTGAAGTTCGTGGGCCCCACCCCATTTTCTGTCTGCTCTCTGCTTCCTAATCTGACGTTCTCCCGCAAGCTACTGCCACCATGCCTTTCCCAGTGCCATGGACTGTGTGCCCTCAAACTGTGCCCAAAGCCCTCTTCCCTTAAGTTGCTTCTTGCTAGGCATTTAATCACAGTACTGGGAAGCAGTCATGTTGGTAGAGTCACCATAAAGGTTAAAGGTGAATAGTGTAAACGTGTGGTCAGCTTGGGGTAGGGTTTGAGAGACATGACATTCTTCGAGACTTGTTATGTGTAAATAGAGTCCAGTAAACTGGACACATCTTCTGTTTTGTTAGCCATCCCATTCAGGACTCCTGAACGTAAGCTGATGAGGAAATCAGCACAGGCCTGTGGCACAGAATCAGGCAGGTGGGAGGTTTGGCGGAGGGTACTCTGTGTGGAAGCTCTCCACGCCTTCCACAGGGTACATAAGCACCCTTCTTCCCCCCTTACTGCCTTCTCTAAAGGTAACTTAGTAATTAAAGATCCGGGTTTTAAAAAATTCTGTAAGTTATCTGGGTGACATCATAATTACTCCTAGAATGTGTCTTCCGATATCTGAGTTCCTTTTTTGGTGTGTTCTCATCCCGAGCAACTTCTTCATAATATTGTTGATTTTCCTTTTAAAAAAAGTTCAGGAAATTCTCTCCCCTTCAGACTTTACTCTGTAACTATTTTCCTACCTAATTTGAAGTTATTAACTAATCGAAGGGAAGGAAGCCAAGTTAGGACTGTGGGTGAAAACCACACCCACACCACGCTTCTGGTTGACAGAAGTACCAGTCCGTTGGTGGTCTCACCTCTACTTCCTGTGTGTCTGCTTGCTTGGCTTTCCATTCAGTCATTTAGCAGAAAGTCCCTTAAGAGGCTCCTCCGTCTTGAGTTTCCCACTCTTCAAACTGTAAGAAGCCCGGTCAGCCCATTGTTACCCTTCCTGCTCATATTTTGTTATAACAGTACAAAGTGGACATGCACAACTCACTTGGAGTGAACTCTTCAGAAAAGTTTATTAGGAGTGTGTTTGATTTGGACATTCAACAGGTCACCCAGGAAAGGGCTATTGTTTCCAAATAACTACTTTATTTGGGGAGACATTGTAGTAGACAGTTAAGGGGGTGTGTCCTTGTTAAGGTTACTAGTTAGGGTTTCTGTGATGAAACACCATGACCAACAGCAATCCCGGAAAAAAAGGATTTATTTGGGTATGCTTCTACATCACTTCATCATCAATGGAAATCAGGACAGGAACTCAAGCAGTGCAGGAACCTGGAGGCAGGAACTGATACAGAGGCCATGGAGGAGTGCTGCTTACTGGCTCATTCAGCCTGCTTTCTTATAGAACCCAGAACCACCAACCCAGGTATGGCACCACCCACAATGAGCTGGGGCCCATCAATCATCAATAATGAGAATGTGCTACAGGCTTGCTTATAGCCCAATCTTACAGAGACACTTTCTTAATTGAAGCTCCTTCCTCTCAGATAGCTGTAGCTTGTGTCGAGTTGACAGAAAACTAGCCAGCACAGTGTGAAATTAGATAATAGGATTAAATAAAATATAAATGTAAGCCTAGAAAAATAGAAGCATCCATTTTCCTTTTGATAAAAATTTCAAAGCCAGCTTTTGTAGCATACTTTAACACATAAATCTTGATAATTAATGACTCTATGAATACACAGGAAACATTAGGGCAGCACTCTACCCTTGATGAAGAAAAATCTTAGCTAGGGAACTGGCAGAGGGAGATCCAGTCATACCTTTTTCATCCACTTGACTTTCTCCCTTAGTTTTGCTTTTCAACTTCTTCCTTGTATTTTGCTCTTAGTCCATGGTAGACTGTGTAGTATCACTGGTTACATTCTTCCGTGACATGATGCATGGCTGAGTTTATTGGAGTGACTTTTAATCTAGCTACACATGGCAGCACCTTATCCCTCACACATGCCATGCTGCTTCTCAGTAGAGTTGTTAAAAGTTCCCCTCTCATTCATTTGTTCATTCATTCATTCCTGAGCAGACAGTGAGAGTTATTCTGAGTTCTGGAAGAGTTGAGCTGAGCTGGAGATAAAGCAGTGTGGAGCAGCTGCAACCCTGCTGTCAGAGAGACTAGATTCTCAGTAGCACCAGGCCTGCTTCTGACCACCTGTGAGTGTTCCTGTGACACATGAGCACTGTGCCATGCACAGTGTTGCTTCACTTACTGAAGAGACACAGAACCACATGATTGCTTCTTTTCATTTTCTTTTAGTTTTCAATTAGTTGTATATTTTAACAGAGTTTAAAAAAATTATTTCTGTTGCTCAAAGGACCTAGGTTTATAATGCTTTCATTTTTATGTGTGCTGAGAACTGATGGCTGTTATCTTTCTTTGGCCCCTCCCTCCTCCATGACCCCCAGGTTTTCATTACAAAGAGCTGTGTGTTTTGCTTTCAACATGCCTTCTTCTCTAGTATTGGAACAATTGAGGCAGGGCTTCCTGTCAGCCCTGTAACTGTTAGCAAATCCCAGCTATGTCTGAGCAAATGGTAACTATCTCTGTGGTGTTGGGGACAGTAGCTTCAGGTCTCCGGACAGATGTCATTTTACTAGGCTACAAACTCCCAGTGAGGCCTTTCTGGTCCTTTAGATTCAGGTGGAGACAGTGCCCAGAAGCCTTCATCTCTATCCCTGCCTTTATTTATGGATGGTACTTGCAGGTGTCCCTTTCCCTCTGGTATTAAGTGTTAAGGAGTAGAATTGTGAGGAAATATTAAAGATGGGTGAATGGTTCTAGGTGCTGAGAGTTTACCAGGGAAGTGTGTTAGTCAGTGGTCAAGGGCAGTGGACTTGGAAAGAAGATCTCAAGCTGAGTGATCAGTCCCTATCCCGACCCAACAGAACAGGAATCCTGGAAGATCTGAATCTCTCTGGTGATAGATTTCACCCGCCATCCCCATGCTCTTACCTGGGATCTCTTACTCACGCAGGCTTCCTTTGTTCCCACCTCTTCACCATCTTCATGATGTCATTCATGCCTGAGGACCTTTACCTGCCTACTCAAGTGCTTAGTTAGCACTCTGCATGATGTCAGCAGCTGCTAAGTAATTATCATTTAATGAATGCATAATGCTGCTTGCCTATCTAAAATTTCCCCTAACATAACTGAAAGGCTGAAACCTTTGAATGAGTTAAAAAACAGAAACAAAAATGTTATATTGTTAAAGCTAGTTTTAAATGCAGAACAGGCTAATATAGTGATTTTTATTTTATTAGTCTTCTGTGTGAATTGACGTTAGGTAATTTCATAGCCAGATACCCATCTTTCATCTCACCTCTCTTCAACAGTGGACTCAGGGCAGAAGGCCTGCTTTCTTGTTCTCTGGTGTGTGCTCATGGCAAAATACTCTGTTTCCATCACTTGTTTTTTATAACTAATATTATGTAAGATAACTGTCATTTTCCATTCTTTTTAAAAAGTATTTTTGAAAATTAAAAAATAACATACATGTATATGTGCATTGGAATAAGTTAGGGCTCCCGGAGCTAGAGTTATAGGTGGTTAAAATGTTTATTTATTTTTGAAAGAATTTTTAGTTGCATATGTTTGTGTGTGGGTTTGTGCACATGAGTTCAGGTGTCTGCGGAGGCCAGAAGAGGGAGTTGGATCCCAGGGAGCTGGAGTGACAGGTGGTTGTGAGCTGCCATGTGGGTGCTGGGAACTGAACTCAGGTCCTCTGGAAGATAGTCAGCACCCTTAATCCCAGTGCCACTTCTTCAGCTCCACTCTGCATTCTTTCAAGCCTCTCACTTTCTCGCCCTCAGATCTGTTCTCTTGCCCCGAGGTGGACTCAGAGCTGAGCACCTCAAGTGCTGTCTGTAACTCCTCCCATCCTTGGCATCCCAGCACTCAGATAACACTGGCACAGCGTGTTGCTCACGTGTCCATATTTTTAGTTCGCTTTGTATAACTTTGATTTTCTTTCAGACCAGAGAGAAGAAAGTTGTGCCTACAGGTTGGGATATTTTTACCCAATTCCAGAATTTAACATTTACATTCAGATTTTTGTTCATTCCTAGGGAAGGTTCTCTGACAGTATGTGGAGTCTGAGCCAGCTGCTGTCTGCACGTGGGGCTGACATGCTCTGATTGACTGTCTACACTGTTCACAGGCAGACAGTTTCATTTGTTTGCATACGTCAGTAACACCCAGAGTGTCCGCTATAGGCTTGCACTCAGGTAGTCTGGAACTTGTGCCTGTAAATGCCTCTTCTTCCTCCTCTCTGTCACAGTTCTTATTGGAAAGTGACTTCTATCGGGGATACTCACAGGGAGATCTGGGTGTATGAATGGCAGCCTCTGAGCTCGCAGCTCAGCCTGCTTTTTGCATAGCTGATGTCATTGAACAGTTTTCATTGTTCTTTCTCGTGGAGTCCCCTTTGACTGTTCTTTGGTGGCTCTTTCTCTGGTTTCTCTCAGGTTTGCCTTACAAAGCACCCTCACATGTTCTTGATGTACATGGTTCTATCTTATCTAGTGACATGGTCAACAGTCAGCTGTCTTACGTGTCGCCAGATCTCGCTGTCCTGACCTATACCTGTCATTCGCTTGGCCATCCCTCGATGACTTTGTTCAAAATCACTTCTCTTCCAAGGCATCTTTCCTTTTTCTTTTTTCTAACACTGTGTCTCTGTATGTGTGTGTGTGTCTGTCTGTCTGTGTCTGTGTTTGTTTGTTTGTCTGTGTATGTGTCTGTGTGTTTGTGTATGTGTGTGTCTGTGTGTCTGTCTGTGTCTGTGTTTGTGTGTCTGTGTATGTGTCTGTGTGTCTGTCTGTGTGTGTGCACATGTATCACATACTTGTCACACATTTATTAAATGAATACAAAAAAAACAACAACATGTTGCAAGTACAATCCAGAGATATCCTGATTTTCTGCTTACATGCCAAGGAATGAAGTAGAAAAGCACGGAAAGACTGTGTTTTCCGCAATTAGTCACCATGTTTCTGTAAGAGCAGAAGGCTTTGTCTGTGCAATAAGCAAAGTGATTCATAGTGCAGGTCCCGAATCCACGCCGAAGTGTTTCAGACCTCCGGTCTAACAGCGTGTGCAGTGTGGAGTTTCCGTGTCCCATGTTCAGAGCCAAGGCTGTAGTGAAGTCCTGGGACACAGCATAGACGAGCTGCCAGACACACCCTGGATTCCTTCCACATTTTATGTCGATCTAATTTTGGATCATGGTGTATTCAGAAATCTTTACTGTTAAACAGTATTTTTTGAGAATTATGGGACCCCTTATGGAGTTGCAGCCTACAGTTGAAGCAACTGAGGTCTAGAGCCAAGTCTGCCTCTGATTTTCTCGGGATTGAGGCTTGGGCCATCGTGGTAGATGTGGCCTTAACAGAGGCTTCAGTGCGGCTTTCCCTCTGGTACTTCTTGCCATCACCATAGCAACGAAACTGTGGTGAGAATGTGCTGTAGTTGGCCTGCTGATCCAGAGATGATAACAGTTATGGAGAGACAGGCCATCTGCAACCTGACCCCAAGCCTGGAGTAGATAAAACACATACATAGACACAAAGGGGAGTATGCGTAATTGTTACTGGGGGCAGGGTGTGTGATGCAGACAAAGATTGTGAAAATAACTGCAAAACTAAGAAGAAAGGAATATTTCAAATGGGAAGTCATTGCTTTCATTAGAAATCTGGGAGTCGTGGGTTAATCATTTTCACTCAGTCAGCAACTTGTTTTACCTGCAAGATTAAGGCAGCACCTCCTGTTTCCACTTCCCACCATGGCTAAATCCTTCTGTGTTGCCAGAGCCATGGCAGCCTTCCCTGCACCATGAGAGAAAGTGTCTGGTCAGGTCATGTTACCTCCCCACTTACACCTTGAGAAGAAAACCAGAGCTCTCAATGTTCTCCTGCTGACCTTGTCCTTTGACCTTGCCCCAAAATGCTTTGACCCCCTTCTTTGCTTTTGAGTCACACTGCCTTCATCCCATCCCTGAGATAGGTTATGTTACAGCCGAGACATTTTTGCATGGCCATTCCTCCTAGAGGCACTTTAGTGTCTGTGTCTTTACCGCCTTTGGAAGCCTTCCTGCTCAGTTCTCCTCTTCTTGTTTCCTGTGGTGCTGGGGCCCATACTTCGGGCATCACACAAATTAGTAAACCCTCCCACCAAGCCACACTCCCACCCTCAGCTGTCCTGTGCATCTTACCCCCCCCACTCTTCTCTCTCTCTCTTAATGATCAACATCTGGAGTCATTCTATATATTTTTAACTGACTTTTTGCCTACCTTTTTGAGCAAGTGCGGTATGTGGTTTTTCAGGATAGATATAAGAGCAATCACTATTAAACTAATAGCCAACTACTTGTTTTAATATAAAGCATTCTAATATTGGCCACAACAATATAATTTTTATTGTCTCAACCACATTTGATTCTTAAATACTCCATTTTCTTGTGTGAAACCGTTTACACATATAGTTATATGAATTACAGAGTTGTAGATGAACAAATTACATCATCTTCCTGCTGTAGCCAGATACTCCCAAATTCAGAGAGAGTAAAAGTGAGAACAGCTAAGGAGGTCCTTCTTCACCTCACTGGTCCTCTCTGGGAGGTCCGAGACCTGGGATATCTGGAGTCCCAGAGATGCACTGTGCAGATGGTGTTGTGCAGCCAGCACCGTTAGGCAGCATTTTTCTGTGTGACTTTTTGTTTTAAGGATTTACTTTATTTTTTATGCATATGTGCTTGTGTGTGTATATGCCACATGAGTGTAGATGTCCTGAGAGGCCAGAAGAACAAGTCGGGTCCCTTGGAGCTGGAGTCACAGTGGTGAGCCAGCTGATTGGGATGTTGGGAACTACACTCTGGTCTTGAGAGTAGCCTGAGGTGTGCAGTGTGGCTGAGGCCACTGTTGTACTTATGCGTAGTGGGGGTGAGGAACGCATCGAGTCTTGTCCTAGGATATGCGGTAAGCAGGTGCGGCAAACGTCCTGTGTGATTATTGGCTCTGTTTTTGATAACTAGAGGAGGTGGTTCAAATAGAAGTTATAATGACAAGTAGCAAATTAGGGCAGGAGCCAGGGCTGGGAGAGTAGAGAGGGCTGCTCTTTCTTAAGATGTTTAGAAGGAAATTTGACAGGAGCCCTTTAGACCCAGGAGATACCAAGTACAAGGTCATGGCCTGGATAGGAGAGTTTTTTTTAAAAGAAAAAAAAAATTTATTTATTTATTATGTATACAATATTCTGTCTGTGTGTATGCCTGAAGGCCAGAAGAGGGCACCAGACCCCATTACAGATGGTTGTGAGCCACAATGTGGTTGCTGGGAATTGAACTCAGGACCTTTGGAAGAGCATGCAATTCTCTTAACCACTGAGCCATCTCTCCAGCCCTAGGAGAGTTGGTTTATGTCTAGAACAGAGGTGTGGTTGTGGCTGGGGAGAGCTCACAGTGGGAAGCAGAGTAGCCAGGAGCCTGAAAGCTCCTGGACATTTATTTCTCTCTTGAACAGATTGGAAGCATTGGAAGCTCTTTCGGCAAAAATAATCTGACATCTGGCTTCATAAGGTCACGGTGACTGATGAGTTCAAACAAGGAAAGCAGTAAATGGCCAGTGTGGTCGCATGCAGGTGCTTGGACCTGGGAGAAGTGAAGGGCCCAGTAGAAGTGTGTTCTGGGTTTGTTTTCAGGTCGACCTGAGAGCTTGTTGGACGTGAGTTATATCAGAAATAAACCACGGTCTGGCTCTTGGGATCTCGATTAGAAAACTGGAAGGCTGGAAGTTTGAGTTACTGCAGAATAGAAGCTGAAGGGAGGAGCCCAGCAAGGGCTGGACACTGGAGAATGAGTTCTGAAAAGCTGAGCCCTAACGTGTAAGCACAGAAGGTGAGCAAGCAGTTCAGATCCAGCTGAGGCTTGTGTGGGACGTTGCTGGCATCTAAGGCCACAAACAAGCAGGCAGAGTAGAAGCATGGGGCTCAGAACCTGGTGGGCTTTCTGATTAAGTGGTTATTAAGACATGAAGAAGGAATCGCTGCAATAGGAGGAGAGGAACATGCACAAAGGTGTCAGTTGTAAAGCATTCCTGCAAGTTGAGGATCTTGTATGGCAGTGAGTGCCAAGCAAGTCTTAGGAATAGCCACAGTGTGAGAAAGCTCCAACCGCTGGCATCGTGAATGAACCCTAGGGGCAAGGACTTGGGAGACCGAAGCCTGTACTGTGATGCAGGAGCAACTCTAGCAGAACCTGGAGGAGCCGTGGGCTTGTGTGCTGTTGGCAGAAGACAGAGAAGACTGGGTAGAAGGGGAGGAGCAATGAAGAGATGTGCTGTCTGTTTCAAGGGAGACGAAGGAGTCGTGGAAATTGTTGTTGAGGTGGGTGGAGTCTGATGAACAAGCTGCCAGGATAAAAGAGCAAAGGGAGCCTCGCCCCCCATGGCCACAGTTAGAGGAGAACTGTGGAGCTGTGAGCCAGGGTGGGCTAGTTTGCAGCCTCTAATGGAGTTGTCTTCTGACATGTGCCGTGTTTATATGGTTGATATGCTGTGAAGGGTGGCATGGAAGGCGACCAGGAACTGAGTGCTGGAAATAACCTGGAGTATCTGGCTATCTGTTGTTTCTTTTGCCAGTAGGCTACCAATCCATATTCCTAATTTTTAAGCATGTATTTATTTATGTGTGTGTGCATATGTGTGTGGCCATGCCATGACACATGTGTGGAGGTCAGTTCCCTTCTTCTATCATGTAGCAACAGGGATTGGAGTCAGGCCTTCAGATTTGGCAGTAGATGCATTTACCCACCAGGCCATCTTGCCAGCTCCCACAGTTACTTTAAATATTTTATCAGACTAAAGAGATGACTTAGCAGTTGCTCTTCTAGAGGACCCTGGTTCCGTTCCCAGCGTCCACATGGCAGCTCACAGCCATCTGTAACTCCATTTCCAGAGAGCCGACACCCAAGACATGGTGCATATACGTACGTGCAGGCAAAATACACTTATACATAAAATAAAAAGGAAAAAGAGGTTTGTTTTTATTCTTTCATTTTGTGCCTGTGTGTGTGCCTGAAGTGGATTTGTGAGTGTGAGTGCACTGCCTGCAGAGGTGAGAAGATGGTGTTGAACCTCCCAGAGCTGGAGTAACAGGGAGTTGTGAGCCATCCAACATGAGTGCTGGATCTGAACTCAGGTTCTCTGCAAGAGCAACAAACACTCTTAACCACTGAGCCATCCCTCTACCCCCACCACCCAATAAATTTTTAAGTATGTGTCAGTGTGTTGGATGATAGCAATGTCCTAATGGTGTCTCTTTTCAGTGAGGACCTTTCCCTCCTTGGGCCAGCAGTGCCAATGGAAGGCTATCATCAGGACTCTTTGTGGTCTTGCCAAAGCCTTATATAGTTTGCCACACTTCTGACCAGGTCCTGGAGGCATGTCAGCTCCATGGGGGTCTAAGGTTCAGGTCTTCCTCGGTGATGCTTAGATTAGCTCTGTAGCGTCCTGCCCTTTTCAACTTCAGACTTCTCCAGCTCTCTAGAGTTTTGTTTGTGTTTAAAGTAAGCAGACTTCTCTTTCCAGCAGGCAGGCTGAGAGCTGGCCTGCTGGCCTGCAGACACACTTGGCCTACTTTCCTCAGCCTTGTAAACACTGACCGGGACTTAGCAAACGTGCTGTGGGGAAAACCCATCTGTGTGCAGACACTTCAGACTTGCTGCCCTCTGAAGTGGACCTGACTGACCTCCACCGGCCCCATGCGCAGTTCCTGGCAGAGGCCCTTAGTGGGCCCAGCTGCTTCCTGCTTTGCACCTGTGACCACTCACACCGCCCATCCTCAGATATCCCGAAACCAGCAGGCCAGTCCCCATCTTGGAAAATGTCCCTGTTGCCTGGAGTTGTGGTTCACCTAGCCTTCTTGTAGCCTCTATCTCTCTCTCTCGCTCTCTCGCTCTCTCTCGCTCTCTCTCTCTCTAGATGCAGGTGTTATAATCTGGCCTTTGCTTTTCTGGTGGCCCAGGCAGCCCTGTGCTGTTGGCACTCTCCATGTTCACTCTGCAGAGTCACCACGGATGGAATGCCATGGAACTTTCCCATTGTATGGATTTGTGCCTTGTGTTGTTTCTTTAAAATGAGTTCATCCCTGCTTTTTTTTTTTCCCCTGTGAATATTAATTTGGCTTTTCTAAGTCCTTGGGCTGTGTTGTAAATTACTTCTCTTTGGACATCAGTGTCATTAGGTCTGGTCTGCTCTGGGTGACCACTCTGGCCATCCTGTCTTTTACACCCCTCTTCTGTCTGGATCCCCAGACTCTCCATTCTGCTTGCTGTCGCCCCCTCCCCCCACTTGAAATTCCTTGCCCTCGTTGTTGCCTTTGAATGAGGGTAGCAATGCGAAACTACAAGTCACCACCCTGAGTTGATCCAACATTAACACAGATGTTTTCCCACTTAGCTCCTGCTTCACGGGACTGCGTGTGTGTGCTCGCCACAGGTCTAGCAGGTCTCTGGCCGTCGCCGTCGTTGCACACCTCTGGGCAGAGTGGGTCCAGTTCTCTCAAAGCTAAGCTTCTGGAGCTGCTTTTGACTGCTGCACATTTTTCTTCGTGCTATCGTATTTCATGTTTGCTCTGGTCAAGATTTCAGAAACAGGTTTCCCCCTTTAGGTTAATCACTGACCTTGTCTTAATCGACAGATGGCTGTTGTTACTGTTGATTGTAGCACGGTTAATAAAAACCCAGAGACAAATATTGGGGTTCAACTTGAAGGTCAGTAAAGCAAAACAGCCAGCCATTGGCTCTTACCTTGACCTCAGTCTGAAATGGCGATCCTGCCTCCAGGAATCTCAGAATGAGACTGTGTGTGAGAGCTGTCTCCTCCATTTTATGTCCATTCCTCTCTAGTGCTGGAATTAAAAGTGAGCACCACTACCGCCCGGTTTCTGTGGCAACCAGTGTGGCCACTGGGATTAAAGGTGTGTGTCACCACTGCCTGGTCTGTAAGGCCGATCAGTGCAGCTGTTTTACTCTCTGAACTTCGGGCAGGCTTTATTTATTAAAAATACAAGTGACATATTACCACAGTTGGTTAGGTGAATGAATAATGGTGTTTTATCCCCAACTGATTAAAGGACAGATGAAATATCACTACAGTTGGTTAGGAGAATAAATATAGAGTGTTTTATCCCTGAATGATTGAACATACCAGCTACCATCATCCCCACACACACCTTACAAATGTTTTCATTTATTGGGTGGTGATTCACTTTTTAAGAAGAGAAAACACAATCTAAATTTGTTTTCCAAAGAGAAGACAAGATAAAAGTTATTCGTATTTTTAATCTTCTGTAAAAAGCAAATAAAACCTCCCAGAGAAAAAAATTTTTATTAAAGGCTGTTTTTTTGTTTTGTTTTGTTGTTTGTTTTGCTTTCAGAATTGAGTGATTATTAATTAAACGTTTGGTAGAAATGTCAATATGTCCTCTAAGGTAATTTAGAACGTGCTAGATTTAGCATTAAACTTCTAGGTAAATGACCCTCACGCATGCTACATGGGGGTGCCTCACCACTGAGCTAGATCATAAGCTCTTATGTGGTTAATACTCAGATACTGAACTTTACAGGGAGGAGAGAGACTTGAGACTCTAGGATTCAAAGTGCATAATCTGGTAATGTCACACTCTGACATTCTGTGGGGAAAGCAGCTCAGAGACAAAGGCCTTTGAACTTGGGCTCAGGCTTTCCAGGCTCTGGTCTCTGGTCAGGTGAGCCCGTTATCCCTAGGTCTCTGTTGGGGATGCTAGCCAGCAGTGGGAGAGCATGCTCAAAAGCCCAATATCCCTAGGCCTCTTTGGGGGTGCTAGCCCACAGTGGGGGAGCATGCTCAAAGCACAGCTGCTGTTCTTACGGCTGGGTATTGAAAGAGAAAAGGAGGCCTGAGTCCCAGTGACCTCTTCAAGGGCATGCCTTCGTGACCTGAAGACCTTTCAGCCCCAAATTCAGTGTCTTGTGTGGAATTCTGAGTGCTAAACACTTGAGGATCTTGGTTCTTCACACTCCCCTGGAATCAGAACAGCTTAGCTTAGTGCCCACTTATAAGTTACATACACCATGGTGTGCATGTGGAGGGGGCAGTGGGCACCCTTGGTGTCTGTTTCCTTTTTCTCTCGTTTGCCTTTGAACTTAATCTTCTATCTTTAGGCCCATTTCTCATTCGGAGTTTGCGTTTCAAGATAAACGCTTTACCTGGTTTCCGAGGTTTCTAACTGATGTCCTCAACCTGGGCAACAAGGACTTTACCCATTGAGCTATCCCCTCAAACCCCTCAAGTCAGAATTTCTGATTGTACCATTTAAAACAGAAGTGGACAGTCTTCCTGCACAAGCCCAGTCATGCACCACTCATCACTGACAG
The DNA here is from genome assembly GCF_950005125.1 of Chionomys nivalis. Lineage (NCBI taxonomy): Eukaryota > Metazoa > Chordata > Mammalia > Rodentia > Cricetidae > Chionomys > Chionomys nivalis. The sequence continues at coordinate 34,217,969 of NC_080109.1, forward strand.
AGTGCTGTGCAGAAGCCCGGAGAAAGGATGGCTCAGATGTGAGTGTTCAGAGAGACGGATGTGCACATCCTCGCTGGGAAACAGCAAGTAACAAAGCAGAGCCACGATGTCTGGAGTCCACAGGACTTCGCTGGCTCTTCCCATCCTTGTCCCTTTTCCTTTTCATGTTCTCTCACAGACCTGAGCCTCCGGCAGAAGTGCATATTCATGTAGTAGAACCCAGTAGTACTGTTACATAGGAAACAGTAAATGCTGACACAGCTTGCTTTTAGATGCATGGGCTCCAAAGTTTTGTGGCTGCCCCGCTTTCCGCGCTCTCTCATAGACAGATCAGTGGCCTTAATGTCTGTCCACCCCGGTTTAATAGAGGATTCTGGTACTCTATTGTGAATAAAGATACCAGGAATTGTTTAGCAGCACTAGGGTTGTGGGGATGGGGAGTGCCCTAGTCAGTGTTACTGTTGGCCAAATATGATAATACGATGACCAAAACCACTTGGGGAGGAAAGGGTTTATTTCAGCTTACACTTCCAGGAAACAGTCCATCACTGAGGAAAGTCAGGGTAGGAGCCTGGAGGCAGGAGCTGATGCAGAGGCCGTGAAGAGTACTGCTCATTGGCTTGTTCACCATGGCTTGCTCAGCCTGCTCTCTTATAGAACTCAGAACCACCACCCGGAATTGCAGCACCCACAATGGGTTCAGCCCTCCCTCAATTACTAAGAAAATACTCTGCAGGTTTGCCTACAGCCCAATCTTATGGAGGCTTTTTTTTTTTCTTAATTGAGGTTCCTTCCTTTCAGGTGACATTAGCTTGTGTCAGGTTGACATAAACTGTCCTGTAGTAGGTCACTATAGGACCTGACCTTTTAAAATGTATTTACAAAGTTAATGCAACCTACTTGAAATAATTGTATCGTTTGATTTAGGTTTGGTTTTTTGTTTGGTTGGTTTTTTGGTTTTTGTCTTGTCCCAGTTTTAGCTGCTGGTATCTGTTGTTTTTTTTCACTTACTAGTTCTGAGTATGTATCTTTGTAAATGCCCTTTAAACTAAGCACTTAAATATGCTTATGCATTCTCTTTTCCAGAATTTGTATTTCCCTCCTCAGCATTGGGGCAGCAGGACCATTCAAAAATCATGTTGGCTGAGGTTTGCACTAGCAGCCGTGTCCTAAAGTGTCCTAACAATGTGAATAAATATTTATTTGTCAGAAATGGAGGGATCAGGTCACTCTGCTTCTGCTTTATTGAAACTGAACTCCCAGAGTTGGCCTCAGGTATTTCTTAGGATACTTCTAATGTCTGAGAAAGTCAAGTCCCCACTGTTACATGGGCTGTAACAGCCCTGCTGGATTTATGCATCACAGGTGCCCTGCAGCTGAGTTACCTTCTTACAGTATATGACATTGCTTATCTTTGTAGGTCCAGTGTGTTCTCTGGGAATAGTTTCAATTGTTTATTCCAAGAACTAAACCTAAAATATATCACAAAATGAGTCTTTTCTCCAGTACTATGGAGTATTGTAACCTCACAGCTCCCTGTAGAAAGGGGAGGGTGGTAGAAACATGCTGTATAGGTCAAATTAAGGATTCCACATAGAAATCCTCAGAGTGCATAGAACATACTCAGAACTAGTAAGGTAAATGGCTTTAGAGTAAGCTCTCAAAAGCCTCCACAGAAGTTGTAATGCATGGATTAATTATAAGGAATTCACCTCCATGGTGATGTATGCTGAAAACTGCAAGGTCTGAAACTAGCCAGCTGGAGACCTAGAAAGCTGACCTGAATCGGGGCAGTGGTGGAGCAATTTCTCGTTGCAAAGCTCATGTTCTCAAGACCCAAACAGCTGATTTTTCTTTTGAGCCTGAAGAAAGGAATAAACTGATGTCCCAACTCAGGCAGTCATGCAGTTAGCTTTTGGCTGATTGGGTAAGAGCCACTATTTTGAACCTTAGAAACATCCAGAAGAAGAGAAGACCACATGTGGGCATCGTGTGGTCCAGTCAAGTTGTCACATAAAGCCAACTTCCACAAGCCCACAGTAGCCAGCCGAGAGTCGTTTGTTTACATTTGGGGATGAAGAACACTGTTCTGTCAGTACTGGAGTTGTAGGTATCGTATTCTTGAGTGTTGTGAACTTTTTATGTTTTGGGGATAAAAATCTTTATAAACAAATGTTTTATAAATATATCAGTCCACTCATCCATTCACCCAGCAAACATAAGTAAGTCTTCATGAGGCCCTGGGTGAGAGCTCTTGGTGGAGAAAAGGTGAGTTCTCCTGGTAATCCCTTCTCTTCCCTAGAGATCAGGAAGGTAGATGCTACACTACCGCTTCCTTGGGCTACCTGGTTTGTCCCAGTTGTTGAGGGCATTTGAGCAGTGTGTGTTTACAGGGTGCAGAGTGAGCAGTGTAATCCCAAGGCTTCTCTGAGTGTATCTGAGCTGAGCTCTGGAGCGAGGAGGAGAGCATGCATGGTAGTAGGCCTACAGGGAGGGCTCTGGCACGAGAGGGCCTGTTCATAGGCCCACAGGCAGGCCCGCAGAGTTGGAGGGAATGGGTAAGCAGCAATTATTGGTCAGAGCCTGGAAACAGAAACCCATAGTTGGACTCAGCATGCTGCCAGGGCAGGGTGGACCTTGGTATCTTGAGGAGTAATGATGGGATTGGAGGTTCTGGCCAGGCTAGCCCTTGAACAAAGACTTTCTGTGTACTGACTTGCTCAGCATTCGTGTGTGAAGAGCAGAGTCAGCCGACTACTGAGAATCCAGACTCCCACACCGAGGGACACATTACCAGGAGAGACTTGTTATATTTTTCTCACATATTTTATATCATATAAATGTTTTTTAGTTTTCATGTGGTAATAGTGGCTCTTGTACAGTTCTGTGATTTTGACAGATGTAGAGTCAGTGATGGTATATAGTAGCACTTTCTTGTGTTGGGCTTTTTCTGGGAACCACCAGCTCCCAAATAATGACAAATGACACGGAGACATTATTAATTATGAAAGTTTGTTCTTTAGCTTAGACTTGTTCCCAGCTGCCTCTTATAACTTAATTAACCTGTCTTTATTAATCTGTGTTTGGCCCAGGGAGTATCACTGAGGGAAATCAGGGCTGGGACTGAAGGCAGGAACATGGAGGCAGGAACTGACTCAGAGACTATGGAGGACTGCTGCCTATTGGCTTACTCAGCATGGCTTTCTCTGCCCACTTTCTTATACTTCCCAGGACCACCTGCCAGGGTGGCGTCATTCACACTGGGATGGATGCTCCCACATCAGTGATTGTCAGGAAAGTGCAGTCCAGACTTGCCCACAGACCAGTCTAACGGAGTCTTTTTCTCAGCTGAGGCTTATTCTTCCCAGGTGACCCTAGCTTGTGTCAAGTTGACCAAAAATCAAACCAGAACAATAGGTTTCTGCCTGCTCCTCGGAGTTGTCTCTCTTCAGCACACGGACAATCTAAGCATTTTAAAACTGACTCAAAACACTGTTTCATCCAGTTCCTACCACCCTTAATTACCCTGAGTCAGAGCATATGCACAGGCTAGTGCACAGCACACACTGTACTAGAAGCTGATCGTATTGGGAAGAGAACTACTTAGAGGATGCATTTTATCTGAAATCTCTATCTTAGGACATTCTAACCAATAATGCCAACATGCATACTATGAATGCCAGTGCCCTGTCAGTGACATTGCCCTGCTCTCTGGCTGTCTTACAGGTGTGTGCTGCTCCCGCTCCTGGGGATGAAGCCGCCCTCACAGAGCCTCTACCTGCTGGTTGACTCCGTGGACGAAGGCTGCAATGTGATGGAAGGGGAGCAGACATCACCCAGCCTCTCCGGGACTGTGGCAGAGCTCTTGGCTGGTCACCATGAGTTCTTCCCCCCATGGCTACTGCTCCTCTGCTCCGCCCGGAAACAAAGCAGAGCGGTCACTAAAATGTTCACTGGTGAGCAAGACTGCGTGACGCCCAGAGCTGTGTGCTCTAGGACCGAGCCCAGGCTGCGTTTCTTCTAGGGACAGAGTAGGCAGATGGAGGCCTAACTGCTGCGTACACCCTCTCAGCCTCTCACCACCATACCTTAGGATGGTGTGTTTTAGAGTCACTTACATTAGCTTTTCTCAAAATTCTTTCCCTGGGCTGAGGGGATAATTCAGTGAGTAAAGTGCTTGTCATACATGCATGAAAATCCCATACACAAAGCAACAGCAGAATTAGCCAGGCGTGCTTGCACAAGCTTCTAATCCAGTACTGGGGGGACAGGCAGTCAGACCCCTACAGCTCACTGTCCCACCAGCCTAGCCTAGACTGTGTCTCAGAAAAAAGATGGCTGACTCCTGGGGATGAGTAACACCCAAAGTTATTCCTTGGCCTCCACATGCGTGTACACACACAAATATGTGTGAACATACGAAAAAAACGCTCTTTCCCTACTTCCCATGTAAGACCTAACGTAGCGATGAGCTGTGCTATTTTTCAGTAGGTCTCTGTACTTCCAGCTCATCGGTCATTGATCAGTATCTTCCCTGTGGCCCCTGAAGTCCTGCGTTCCTTTGTCATGACAGGGTTAAGCCCAGCGTTTCACTGCTGTGGCCTTGGATTCTATGAAGCGCTCGACTTAGCCCGTCGTGACTAAAGGAGTGCACATGATAAGGCCACAGCAGTGACCACAGCCAGCGCTATGGCGCAGCTCCTGTGTATGGCTGAGGGCATGGCCTCTTCTCTCCCTGTCCAAGTCACTCAGTATCATCAGGTCATTTTGTGTTCTATATACCTTATGAACTTTAAGTTTCATTTTGAAGTGTATATGCATGTGGATGAACTTGAGTTCCTCTAAGTAGAGTTACAGACATTTGTGAGTGGCCCAGTGGAGATGCTGGGAACCAAACTCAGCTCCCCTGCAAAAGCTGTGCATGCCATTACCCCTGAGCAATACTCCAGCCCCAAGCTATATTGCCTTCTGTTTGCACAAATGACTCACTACAATGTGTACATGTTAGTGCTCCCTGCTGACTGTGTGACCTCAGCCGCTTGCCTGACCTCCCATTTCCTGTCTGTAATGTGGGGTCCTCTTAGGTTAGATGTGCCTGAGGCATGGTAAGGACTTCCTACACATTCTCTTATTCTAGTCATCTCAATTTAATTTGTTAATAAAATTCAGTTTTGACCTGAAATCTTTGGGTCGTTGACCTCAACTGCTGGGTGTTCTTGGCTGTGAACAAGTGTGCTGACTAGAGACCTTTGGAGAGATGGAACCTCACCTGGTACCTGAGACAAGATTGGCAGGTATGCAGGCAACTGGAGGGCAGTTTCTTGATGGATGATTGATATTAGAGGGCTCAGTCCTCTGTGGCTGGTGTCACCCCGAGGCAGATGGTCCCAGATTGTATAAAGGAAACAGGCTGAGCAAGTCAGGGTAACAAGACAGTAAGTAGTGTTGTTTGGCGGTCTCTTGGGTCAGCTCCTGCCTCCAGGTTCCAGCCCTGAGTTCTCTGGATGATGGTGGACAAGCTATGAGATGAAATAACCCTTCCTTCCCAGGTTGTTTTTGGTCATAGTGTTTCGTCACAGACGACAGGCTCCTCTTCATCCCTTTTGTCCTCTCTTCCTTGGCATCTGATTTTCCTTGTGCTTTCACTGCGGGCTGATCCTCTCATCTGACCCCTAAAGTCCACAGTGCTCCAAAATCCAAAAACTGAGTGCGTCCAAGGAGAATTCCAGGTCGAGATTGTGTTTTGTGTGGTACTTAAAATATCACCTGCACTTCGGGATGTGTGGATAATGTTCATGTGACACAGATGGGTTCTGTGCTGGGCGGTGGGTTCTGTTCTCCTTATGTATAAGCAGATATTCCAAATCTGAGAAGATGTAACTACTTCCCATCCCAGCCATTTTGAATGAGATACCCAACTTCAGTTGCAGAACGGCTTGGTCAATGACCATCTGTCCTCCAGTCTGTTTGGACTTGCTGAGTTAGGAAGTGTGACCTTCATGGTCCTGCGTTACTTCTACTGTATTACAGTCTTTCATGCACGCAGTGATTCCCATGCCTGCCTCAGCATGAGGGCTCCCTCCGCATTGTCTTCAGCCAGCGTTTGCAAAGTCAGGTTGCCTCTTCCGCATTACTGTTTGCATATGATGTTCTGCTAAATGCTCATCCCTTGAACTTCTTGCCGTCTTCCCACTTAGGTAACCACCCAGTTCTCCATTCTTGTTTATATGTGGCTCCCTCCTTCACAGTCACTCTGTCTGGTTTCATTTCTTTCATGAATGCAGTATCACTGAAAATTTGTCTGTATCGCATGTGTGTATTTACTAGCCATCCTCTCAGGAGGACGTAGTCTCCGTGAAAACAGGGTGCTGACTGTGTGAGCACAGACTGGGGTCCCAGAAGGGTTCTGACCATGTGAACTCCTGTTTTTAAGCATGGGGGCAGGCCCTATCAGAGTACCGACTGTGCACTGACTGTAGAAGAGACTCAAGCCCATTTGTTTAGCCAATGCCAAGCAGTGTCATACCCACTGAAATATTTTACCAAAGATAGGAAAGTGTTTTAGTGGGCCTGTAGATGGTTCATTGGTGGAGCACCTGCTGTAGGACCCACATAAAAAAGCAGGGTGTGATAAGCTCCCTACTGGAGAGGCAGAGATAGGAGGGCCTTTGAGGCTCACTGACCAGGCAGCCTAGCATACATGGTGAGTTCCAGGCCAGTGAGAGACTCTCACTCAAAAGAGAAGGCGTTTGCTCTGGGAATGTCCCCTACATGAATGTCCCCAATAAATAAGTGAAGTCATTTTCAGTTCTCAAGGTTGGTGGTCAGCGAACAGACTAAGTTCTGTGTGTGCGCGCGTGCGTGCGTGTACACTGCAGCTCAGCCCAGAGCTTTGCACATGCCGGCCCAGCTTGCACTACTGAGCACTACTAAACCTCTGCTCTTGTTTCCCTTCTGTTTTTGCCGCTAAGTCTCACCCTGACTACAGTGGGCCTTCCCGTGTGGACCTTGAATCGGCGGCAGTCTTCCTGCTTCTGCCCCCCCGGTGCTAGGATTGTTGGCACAAGCTTCCTGCCCTGTGCTCTTAATCATGTCTTAATTGAACATAACTGTTGCTGGGGGCAAATATAAATTCTTAAATCCACATCACTCCTTAAATTTAGGAAAGGTCATGCTTCAAGTGTAAGCATTTTGATTCCCTCTGTGAGCATCCGGTCCGTGCTCCACCACTTCCCTCTTCTAGCTCTGTCAGCATCACACAAAGCCCTGATGCTGACCCTTTGGTCACCGTGTACAGGACAGCTGTGTGAATGGAGACTTAAAGTGCATGTAGCTCAAAGGGAAAGGCCCTTGCCCAGCACTCAGTCCCCAGTTCTGCCACACACAAAGAGAGCTGACTCAGTGCATTTTCTTTAGCCCACTTTGAACACATCAGGCCTGGCACTGTGGAGGCTTTGCTATCTCAAATTTCCATCAGATGATCTTAGTTAATTAGCTTAAATTACAGATATTTATGCATAATGGGTTATATAATCTTCAACATAGATCAGCCTGTGTGCACATCACTTTGGAAACTTTAAGGCATTATTACATACCACTTTAGTAATGTTTTATTTATTAGCCATAGGCCTAGAACTTACTGTGTACCCCAGACTGGCCTCAAATTCATAATCCTCCAGCCTCAGCTTCCCAGTCCTGGGATCATAGGCATAAACCACCTTCCCAGGTGGGTTCCTTTTTCCCCTAAACTGTTGTAATGACTTTATAAACAACAAGGAAGTGAACATACAAGAGGTTTGGAGACCAGTCATATCAAACAGTTAGGGTATGTGGGGTGCCAGACATTCCTGGCCATGTGCTCAGCCTTCCTTTAGGTTGGAAGGGTTTATTTTATGTTATGTTATCAAATTAAAATAATTATGCTTACAAAACTCTGACACTTAAAATACAGCCACTAAATGAAAGCAAAATAAAGTGTGGGGGTTTTTGATTTGTTTGTTTGTTTGTTTCTGGTTTTCAAGGTAAGAGTTTCTCGGTGTAGCCTTGACTGCCCTGGAACTCACTTTGTAGACCAGGCTGGCCTTGAACTCACAGAGTTCCACCTGCCTCTGCTTCCCAAGTGCTAGGATCAAAGATGTGTGCCACCACTGTCTGGCCCTTTTCTTTTTTCTTTCAAATGTACTTTGGTCGAAGTGTGTTTTGTAAAGGGTTACAGCATGAGGCACACACATGAGGTTATTAGGCACCTTATGAAAGAAAAGCTCAAGGGAATACGCACTAGGCAGTAACATGGCCAAGACTTTACTGTGAAGTACATACTAACATGGCCGGGAATGTGGGAAAAGTCAGAGTCAGGCCAAACTTAATTCTAAACCTTCCTTGTTGTTCAGCCTCTTTCAGAGTTTGTCTTTTGATATGGAGGGTTTAGGTAGTGTGTATGTGGTGTGTGTTATAGGTCCCACTCTATAAATATAGGGCACTGCACATGTGTTATTTTATCTTGTCTGTTGTTGGCAGATTGTACTTTTCAAAAAAAAAAAATGCCCTCAGGTATTTCAGCCTTGGGTTCAGGTAGTTGAAGTGATCAGTCTTCTTTCCAGACCTGTGATAGTGGCTTAGTCCTGTTGGTCAAGGCAGATGTGGGGCTTACTTTTGAATTATCCACACTCATCCAGCCCTGTGTAGACCCCCTTTTGCTCTTAATCCCCAGCACAGCATGGATCTATGTCCCTGAGGCTGCTGCTGCTATCAGACATGCCATGGTCCCTTCTGGAGTGTCTTTTATCTCAAAGGGTCTGCAGCCTTGCCTGCTCTGCTCTTGAGTGGTTTGGGAATGGCCATTCCTAACACACGCAAACCTTGATCAGTTTATCTGTAGCCTTTACTTTCATGAGACAAACAGCTAACAAATCCAGGTCTGTACACTGATGTCCGTTTAGAGCAGTGGTCCTCAACCTTCCTAACGCTGAGACCCTTTAATGCAGTTCCTCATGTTGCAATCCCCCAACTATAAAATTATTTCATTGCTACTTCATAACTAATTTTGTTACTGTTACGAATTGTTGTGTAGATATCTGATCTGCAAGATATCTGATATGTGACCTCCAAAGGGGTCACAACCCACAGGTTGCGAACTGTTGCTTTAGAAGCTGTTGTCCTAGTCTGCTTTGAAGATATTAGAGTAGCCACCCACCATGTGCTTTTAGCTTTGTTTGACTTTCAGTGTCTTTTTTTACAGTGCTAGAATTTTACAAATGTAATTTGGAAATTTGCATCTTAATTAGTTCCAGCTATTTCTTGACAGCTGAGATTTAATTATTTTAATTTAATATCATAAAGCAATGTAGTATAAAGAGAGTGACTAGTGTTACTGTTTTGATATAAACCGTTCACATCAAGGCTGATACATAGTCAAACAGATGGGCAGAAATAGCTATTATTTGTGTGAAAAAGATCATCCCATAAAAACAGACCTATTTGGCTCTCACATCTCTGATATTCAGAGTGTCTTCACGAGGTACTTCTGTAGCTGTGTGTGTGTGTGTCTGTTTCCACTTGGTGCTTCTTGCAAAGGGGTTGAAATAGGCGTCGAGCTGCAGGACAGCTCCTCATTGCTTTGTTGTTTATGTGTTTCCACATGATATACAAGCAGTAGTGGCAGATCCTCTTATTAGTATTAAGCCATGAGTCAGGTTATTTGCCTTGGTCCACTCTCTTCACACACGCGCCCACCTCTGTATTCTACTTACTCAGCCTGGCCGTCTTCTGCAGGTTTCCGGAAGATCAGTTTGGACGACCTTCGGAAGGCATACATCGTCAAGGATGTGCAGCAGTACATCCTCCACCGCCTGGATCAAGAGGAGGCTCTTCGGCAGCACCTCACCAAGGAGACGGCTGAGACTCTGAACCAGCTGCACATCAAGAGCAGCGGGTGCTTCCTGTATCTAGAACGCGTGCTGGACGGGGTTGTGGAGAATTTCATCATGCTCCGAGAGATCCGCGACATCCCAGGAACTCTGAACGGTCTCTATCTCTGGCTCTGCCAGAGACTTTTTGTCCGAAAACAGTTTGCCAAAGTTCAGCCCATCCTGAACGTGATCCTTGCGGCCTGCCGGCCCCTGACCATGACAGAATTATACCATGCCGTGTGGACCAAAAATATGTCTCTAACCTTGGAAGACTTCCAGCGCAAGCTGGATGTCCTCTCCAAGCTCTTGGTGGATGGGTTGGGCAGCACCAAGATCCTGTTTCACCACAGCTTTGCTGAGTGGCTTCTGGATGTGAAGCACTGCACCCAGAAGTACCTGTGTAATGCGGCAGAAGGGCACAGGATGCTGGCCATGAGCTACACCTGCCAGGCCCGGAATCTGACCCCACTGGAAGCACAAGAGTTTGCCTTGCACTTGATTAATTCAAACTTACAGTTGGAGCCAGCCGAACTGGCCCTGTGGATGATCTGGAATGGTACCCCAGTCAAAGACTCTCTGTCCACCTTGATACCCAAGGAACAAGAGGTGCTGCAGCTGCTGATCCGAGCCGGCGCTCATGTCAACAGCGAGGACGATCGCACTTCCTGCATCGTCCGGCAAGCCCTCGAGAGAGAGGACTCCATTCGGACATTGCTGGATAATGGGGCTTCTGTCAACCAGTGTGATTCCAACGGGAGAACTCTGCTGGCCAATGCCGCATATAGTGGCAGTCTGGATGTTGTGAATTTGCTGGTCTCCAGAGGAGCTGATTTGGAGATCGAAGACTCCCATGGACACACTCCACTCACGCTAGCTGCTAGACAAGGGCACACAAAGGTGGTTAACTGTTTGATTGGGTGTGGAGCCAACATTAATCATACTGATCAGGACGGTTGGACAGCGCTGAGGTCTGCTGCTTGGGGGGGCCACACTGAGGTGGTGTCTGCCCTGCTTTACGCTGGCGTAAAGGTGGACTGCGCAGATGCGGACAGCCGGACGGCTCTGCGGGCAGCAGCCTGGGGTGGCCATGAGGACATCGTCCTGAACCTGCTACAGCATGGTGCCGAGGTCAACAAGGCTGACAACGAGGGGCGGACTGCGCTGATAGCTGCAGCATACATGGGTCACAGAGAGATCGTCGAGCACCTGCTGGACCACGGTGCGGAGGTCAACCACGAGGACGTGGATGGCAGAACAGCTCTCTCAGTGGCCGCACTCTGTGTGCCTGCAAGCAAAGGGCACGCGTCAGTTGTGAGCCTCTTGATTGACCGAGGGGCTGAGGTCGATCACTGTGACAAGGACGGAATGACGCCCCTGCTGGTGGCAGCCTACGAAGGCCATGTGGATGTGGTAGACCTGCTTCTCGAAGGAGGAGCAGATGTGGATCACACAGATAACAACGGGCGGACACCCCTGCTGGCTGCAGCTTCCATGGGGCACGCTTCTGTGGTCAACACCCTTCTGTTCTGGGGCGCAGCCGTGGACAGCATCGACAGTGAAGGCCGGACCGTCCTCAGCATAGCTTCGGCACAGGGCAATGTGGAGGTGGTGCGCACTCTCCTGGACAGAGGCTTGGACGAGAGCCACCGAGATGATGCTGGCTGGACGCCTCTCCACATGGCAGCTTTTGAGGGTCACAGGTTAATATGTGAAGCTCTAATCGAACAAGGTGCTAGAACAAATGAGATTGACAACGACGGGCGCATCCCCTTCATTTTGGCCTCACAGGAAGGCCATTATGACTGTGTCCAGATCCTGCTGGAGAACAAATCCAACATAGACCAGAGAGGCTATGATGGCAGGAATGCATTGCGTGTTGCTGCTCTGGAAGGGCACCGGGACATCGTGGAATTACTCTTTAGCCATGGGGCTGATGTGAACTACAAAGATGCCGATGGGCGGCCCACACTTTACATACTGGCCTTAGAGAACCAGCTTACCATGGCTGAGTATTTTTTGGAGAACGGTGCAAATGTGGAGGCCAGTGATGCAGAGGGAAGGACAGCACTGCACGTCTCCTGCTGGCAGGGTCACGTGGAGATGGTCCGGGTGCTGATCGCCTGCCACGCCGACGTCAATGCAGCAGACAATGAGAAGCGCTCTGCTCTGCAGTCTGCAGCCTGGCAGGGCCACGTCAAAGTGGTCCAGCTTCTGATAGAGCATGGCGCCGTGGTGGACCACACGTGCAACCAAGGCGCCACGGCCCTGTGCATCGCGGCCCAGGAGGGACATGTGGATGTGGTGCAGGTGTTGCTGGAGCACGGCGCTGACCCCAATCACGCCGACCAGTTTGGACGTACTGCCATGAGAGTAGCAGCCAAAAACGGGCATTCTCAGATCATTAAGTTGTTAGAAAAATACGGTGCTTCCAGTCTGAATGGCTGCTCCCCTTCCCCTGTCCACACAATGGAGCAGAAGCCTCCGCAGTCGGCACCCACCAAGATGCAGTCTCTGACCATCAGGTCCAACAGCTCTGGAGGGACTGGTGGAGGTGACTTGCAGCCTTCCCTCCGGGGCCTGCCTAATGGGCCAGCTCATGCCTTCAGCTCTCCATCAGAGTCTCCAGACTCGACTGTGGATCGGCAGAAATCGTCCCTGTCCAACAATTCCCTGAAAAGCTCCAAAAATTCCTCCCTGAGAACAACGTCCTCCACAGCCACAGCTCAAACGGTGCCCATTGACAGCTTCCACAGCCTGTCATTCACGGAGCAGATCCAGCAGCACTCGCTGCCGCGCAGCCGCAGCAGGCAGTCAGTCGTGTCCCCTTCTTCCACAACCCAGTCCTTAGGACACAGCCATAATTCCCCCAGTAGTGAGTTTGAGTGGAGCCAAGTCAAACCAAGTCTGAAGTCAACAAAATCAAATAAAGGAGGCAAATCAGAAAACTCCAGCAAATCTGGGTCAGCTGGGAAGAAAGCTAAACAAAATAATTCCTCACAGCCAAAGGTTCTAGAATATGAAATGACCCAGTTTGACAAAAGAGGACCTGTTGCTAAGTCTGGGAGTAGCCCACCTAAACAGACGCCGGGGGAATCTCCATGTAAAATTGTAGCTCAGGATGGCAGCCGCACCCAGCCGCAGTTTCTCATCCACCAGCAGAGCGGGGAGCAGAAGAAGAGGAATGGGATAATGACGAACCCCAATTACCATCTGCAAAGCAACCAGGTGTTCCTGGGCAGGGTCTCCGTCCCGCGAACAGTGCAGGAGCGAGGGCATCCGGAGGTGCTGGAGGGCTTCCCTCCCTCGGAGACAGAGCTGAACCTTAAACAAGCCCTGAAGCTCCAGATTGAGGGCTCTGATCCCAGCTTCAACTACAAGAAGGAAACGCCCTTGTGAGAGGTAAGAATGCAGTGGGGAGAATGAAGGAACCATAAGTTAAAATCCCGTCTTCCTGGTGCTCTTACGGTCTTTCAGGCTCCTCCCCTGGGCATGCATTCAGGGATCTCATCCCAGCCAGTCTGCTCAGTTTGAGGTCTCCAAACGCTAGCACCTGTCCAAAGCACCTATGTAACATAGGATTGATAGATCCATGTACAGATGCGAAGACCGAGGATAGGATAGCTAATAGGTAATAGACAGGGGATAGATATGCTGATATGTAGATAGGTAATAGACATTGGTTGGTAATGGATGTGTTGATACATGGCTCAGATGATAGGTAATAGTCATAGATCGATAGGTAGAAGATGACAGGTAATAGCGATAGACAGAGACAGTGGGTGACAGATAATATATAGTTGGTGATACATACATAGATGTTTAATCTATTTACTCTCCCTTTTCCCCCTCAAAATGTTAGACTGAAGGGATGTGTGTAGTCGATGCTGAGTTCATGTGTTTAATCCTATTTGAACCTGTGGCAGTCTTTTTGTATTGGATAAGTAGATGAACAGATGAATATATCATCTATCAATTCCAGACTAGGAATTTTTTCCTGTATTATCATTTCCCTCTCCCAGGAGATTTCTGATGGAAAACAGGACTGATTTCTAAGTATTCACTATTTGGTTTGGAAACAGTAGGCTGTGCCTAGTGGATGGGTGGCAAATGTTAGTTTCCCTGTTTCACCCAGAAACAGACCATGGATTTAAATTGGTAATCAAGTTTTATTATAATAACTGATAGAAGTCTAGTAGTTTTGAATGTATCATGAACAGATGTGGACCTTGGTGAAGGGTTTAGGCTATCATTTACTTAGTTCCATATTTAGGGACAGGATATAGAGACCATATATTATGTTCAGATCACTAGTATTTTTTTATTAAATAGCTCTTTTTATCCTCCATCTCAAAGGAGGCTTCACTGCATAGGAAAAAGTGGGTAGAGAAATAGAAGGAGCTCATGTGTACGCCTTGGGTGCCCCTCAGAGGCACTTGTCCATGTCTAAATAAACTGAAGATTTCATTAAGCAGCTTGTCTAATGTCCAGTGACTTTGTAGAAGGCCTGACTTCTGGTGACGGTCGCACTCAGGCAAGCTGGCATCTCCATCTCTGCTCCTCTTGTCTTCATTGATTGTCTTAGGGATTTGACAAATTAACCATCATTACAAGTATCTTCTAACACTAATCATCTTTCTGTGAGGTCGGATGAATGGTCAATCCAAAGTCATTCAGAAATACTCCTCCAAATACTTGGTTGTGATGGTGCAACACCCCCACACACAAGCAAGCTCATAATATCTCTTAGGAAAACGAAGTATTACATCTGTGTCAGTAAAAATGTAATAGAAGGTAAGTGTTTGGTAGAATAATTTTCTTTTATAAGGTCTTAAAACTGTCATTACAAGAAAAAAAAATTTTTTTTTTCAGTTTCCCCTCTGTGAAACAGAAGGCATTGTGATAAGAATGGCTGTTCAGCTGCCAGATGGAAGCAGGACACCGGAGGATGTGCTGGCCAGACTGTGACTCCCTCAGTACTGTGTCCTGACGTACTGTCATGTGCCTACCCAGTAAGGCTGCCCTTCTCAGCGTAACCCCATGCTGAAGCAGTCTCCGCCACACCGAATAAATGCAGATGTGAACTGCAGCTCCTCGATACAACCAAACCCGGTTTTGAGTATTTTCCCATTCTGTAAATGTGCATGTGCCACAGTCAGGTGTCTCCGCAAAGGCAGTGTTCCGTATTTATTGTTTCCTGCGTTGTGATGTGTACTCAGTCCCATCGCATTGTCTGGTGTGCCTGGTTCTTGTGTATTTAAAGATGTTACTCAATAAAGCAATTCTTGCAACTGTTTTTTGTCTGCTAACCTTCAGCGTTAGATAAAAATAAGTTTCTGTGTTGATGCCACATGGAGGTGAACAAATGACTTGGTAACAAGTTTTCCATGGTGTAAGAGTCACTCTTGCAGTTTAAATCCAGGCAAGCACCATCTGTGTAAGGTCTAACGACAGAGCAGGCAAACGCTGGCCACTCTGACTACAGGCGGAAGAGCTCTACGTCCACAGAGGCTCTGAGCCATCCTTTACCCGCCTGTCATCCCACCCGCAAGTAGATGGACCACCATTCCTGAAGCTTGGACATTCTCAGGGACAGAGCAGTTAGTGCCCAGGGCACATGTGCAGACAGAGGCTCCAGGTCCAGCTAAGGATGACTCTGGTCCCTGAATCATTCACCGGCTGCCTTCGCCTCCTTCAGCTGAATGAAATGTAATCTCTCATTGTAATTGAATGTTCGCTGCCCTGAGCTATTTCCACTTGCCAGTTACTGCGTAACCAAATTAGCCCTGGTCAGAACCAATTGGGTACATTTGATGACTTGCTGGGATGGATGTTCTTGAATGTCCAGTGTGCTGTCCATCACAGGTGACACCACTGACCGTTAGTCACAGCACATTGATAGAACTGGTGGCCTTGCACTTTCCCAGCCACATTCTTTTTCCTGTTTTCATCTGCGCACAATTGCACATAGGATGGCTGGGGCCAAGGTATGGGAGGCATCGGCATCAGGAACGTGGAGCAGTTTAGATGGATTGTGCAAATGTCTGGCAGGATGGTATAGAAGCCAAGGGCGGTTTGATCCTTGAGCACTGTAGTCCTGTTCATCTCCCTGGTCTTGGAGATTCTGTGCTCTCCTCGTACTGTTGCTAAGGAGGGATGGGGAAAGAGAATTTGGAAATTGAGCACAAAACCATTGCTACTACTGACAACTTTGGAATGTTTTAATGAGAGGCCAGTAATGGTCATCACGTGTGAAAGGCACGAGTAGTGTCGTTCGTGGAAGCTCAGATGTGTAACTGCTTGTGCTGTGTGTTTCTCTCTCCAGTCTTTGTGAAAGCCTTTCCTTGCTTTGTTTTTCAATGTCAGCCAAACTCATTTCCTGTGTGTCGCCCGCCAGTCATAACCAGGAAGGAGGAATAGCTGATGAAGTCACTCAAAGTTAAGGTGATGGCATGGTTGATACTGACAAGTCAAATGTGAATGCCTCAAGGATTGAATTCTTGTCCCTATGGGACATTGATTAATGACACTTAACAGGACTCCTGCAAGGCAGCCTAAGAAGTGTTTCTGAATCTGTCGATAGTACCCTGTTATTAGGACCAGTGTGACTCCATCTCACTCACACACACTACATTTGCCATAGAAGAGGAACCTCTGACTTCTTATTAGGTGTACCTTTTTTTTTCTTTCTAAGGAAGAGAACCACGAAAGCTGCCAGTTTGTCTATTACTCTTGAATTATTGAAATTGTATTTATTTAATTTTATTGCTTTTACAAAATTGCACCTTGTGACCAAAGGGCAAAGGGCTCATCGCAGTGGGGATCTGTATTCTCCAAGTGTTTTTGTATCCATCTTTACACACCTGGAAAAGTTGGTGGGAGGGGAGCCTGTTGGAAAACTAGGGTTCTCATAAGTATTCCTCAAGGAGTTTTGAGAGAACAAAAATGGCTTCTGGTGTGAGGATTGGGCTGACCAGAGTGATGCAGCCACCCCCCTGTGCTTGTCCAGTTTGGGATGGGGGAGGTTAGTGCCACACTGGGGAAAAGCAATGGCTTTTGCTCTATTACAAAGCTAAGAAACAGTCCCACAAATAAATAATAAATAGCTATTTTTGAAATTCAAATGTTTAAATTTTGTAAATCAGCAGTTTGGGATGTCGCGTGTTTGTAATGCTTTTGTATCGTTTCCTTCACACCCCGTGTTGAAGGTCAGTGCCACTGGCAGGAGAAGTGGTAAAAATGTCAGAAAAGTGAACATCTGGAGGGGGTCCAGGAAAATGTGGGGAGAAAGAGGACCAGAAGTCAGCGCCCTGCGGTGTACAGCGAATATCTTTTGTTCCTTCCGCTCCCACCCCTACCAGATTCCTCAACCAAAAACAGCCCCTTACTTCAGAGACAGGAGCAAGTCGTCGTGCTGTTTGACAATGCAACTGTTTGTTTTGCTTCATGCCCTCCGTCAACACGTTCCACAAATACAGTGGCAGACAAATGCTTTCCTTCTATTGTTCGCTCTGTGTGGGGTGTATAAATAACCTAAAATGTACATTGATTTCACAGTGTAAAGTTTATTTTATCCTTTGTGTTATATTATGCGAGAACATCCCAATGTACATGAAGTGCATAATAAATCTATTTGCTTTACAAAAGATGCCTTGTTTTAATTTTATTCTTTAAGGTGCAACACGTGCATGATGTAAGCTTATAAAGTGTATAAGTTAAAAAAAAAACTGGGGGTGAGATATAACACTGGCCGAAGGAGGCAGGAGACCAAGATGGTAGCCTTTATCTCTTACACAGCTTTGATAAGTGTTCACTTCTGTTTCTCCTCCTCTGACAGAGTGTGACTGTCAGTCAGACCTCTCTGTCAGTTCTCTGCTATCCTAAATGAGATGTGTACATGCATGTCTCTTGGTTTTACTACAGTCTTACCCTGGATAGTTGGTTTTTTTGTTTTTTTTAATTCTCTGGAAAAATGGATTGTTTTCTAAATAAAGTTGTATGCTCTTCCCCAGAAGAAGCCAGCACTAACCTGGACATGGAGCCGTGAGTTTATGTACGTTCTTTTCTTTCCAGGGAAGGCTTCTAAGAAGGCCAACAGTTCTTTGTCCTTCATGACTTTATGATGTAATGTAGTTCCCTAGAACTCATCATTTCCTGCAATCATTCGCTTACTCATACGCTGTGGAACAGGCCTTGTACACTGTAAATATGTATTGCCATCATTGTTAATAAAAAACTGACTGGCCGGTAGCCAGGCAGGAAGTATAAGCAGGACAACCAATCTAAGGAGGATGCAGGGATGAAGAAGGGTGTACTCAGGGAGTCACCAGCCAGATAGAGAGCTAGTCAAACACACAGAATGGGACAGAGGTAAAAGCTACAAGCCTTGGGGCAGCACATAGATTAATAGAAACAGGTTAAGAGCTAGTTAGTAACAAGACTGAGCTACTGGCCGAGCATTTGTAACTAATATTAAGCCTCTTAGTGATTATTTGAGAGTGGCTGCAGGACCAGAAAACTTTTCCTACACTCGTATTTTTGTGCACTTGATGGATTAATAAAATAATATTCTAAGCAATTTTAATGTAGGCGATGTTTGAGCAAAATAAGTGATACTTACAGGGTTTTAAAAACACTTCTTGGCCAAGTAGAATTCAGCTGATGGAGGAAAGAGACAGGGCAGGACTCTGCAGTTGGAAAGAGGCCGGCTAATGGTGAGATACACTCAAGAATGCACTGCATTTCTAGGAAATTTTCATCATACAACATATGTGTTAATGTTACTGTGAAGATATGAGATCTGCCTGCCAGGCTTTCCATTACAGAATAAATAAAACAACCCAATATACAATAAAATAATTTGAAATTTATACCATGTTTAGATTTCCATTTTTCAAGATTTTCTTATGGGTAGGTATTTGTGTATATTTGTCTGTGTCTGTGCAGTTGTGTTTGCATGTGTGTCTGTATGGTCTTGTGTATCTGTGGAGGAGGCCCAGGGCTGACAATCAGGAGTCTTCATTGCTCTTTACTTTATTCTCTGAGTCAGGGTCTCCTGAATTGAATCCAGAGCTCAGCAATGCTAGCCAGCTTGCCCATGGGAATCCCATCCCTGGCTTCTGAGTCCTGGAGTAACAGATGGGCGGGCAGCAACACCCACCCAGCATTTCTGTGGCTTCTGGGGATTTGAACTGGCCTTCACCCCTCAGTAGCAGGTGCCTTAGCTGCTCAGCCATGTCCCTGTGTAAACGTTAGAGTAGCCCACTGTTGGCTGAATGTACCACTTGACAGTGGATACTCAATTCTGTTTGGAGTCTCTTAAGGTACTGCAGCTGACATAGGTTTTATATCGTAAGTGTGTGCATCTGTTTTTAATAAAGTAGTATTTTTATTAGCTATTATCACTCTTCTGCAGTGGTGCTACCACTTCCATTCCATCAACTGTATACAGGACTCTCGACATGTTTGCCAGCAGTTACTTAATTTTCTTTTTTTCCCCTCTAGTCATGTATTAATAGTGCATTGATATTTGAATTTGTATCTGTCAGGCAACTAATGATACTAAGCATTGCATAAAAGTATACTTAAAATATTCTAACTTGGAGAGAACTCACCCATGACCTCTCCCCCTTAGGTTTCTTGGTTTGCAGGCTCCCTTGCCATTGTCACTACATTCTTTGGGTAATAATATATGCAAGTGTCTTCTCAGACTCTGCCCTCTTCCTCTAATTGACATATGTTAACAAAAAGAGATTCTTATTTGTTTTTTCCATCCCAAGGTCCTGATGGCATTGTCCTCTGTTTTCCTCTAATATCTTAGTTGTTCTGAGTCAGTGATGTAACCAGCATCGCCTGTTAAAGTGGCCACTTTCCTCATTGTATTTTGACGAGTAACCTTTGACCAGCATCATCTGTTGGGAGTTACCACCATCAGTAGCTCCTTACGTTTCCATAGGGTGTTGAGAGTCCTCACATCTCCTCCTGGAATCTTGCCTTAGTTTCTGTTGGTGTAGCTCATCTACCAAGAGCTTTAGAGAGGCTTGAGCTCTGTTAAAACATCTGGTTCAAGACTGGCAAGATGGTTCAGAGAGTATCGGTACATACGCCAAGTCTGAGGTGTGTCTCTGGAACCTACAGGGTGAAGAAGGAAAGGATCCCACAGTGGCCGTGACCTCAATATATATGAACTATGCACACACACGTAAACAAAATGTAATTTTTAAGATTCTGGTTTTGTTTCAGATAATGACTCCACAGGTGAGCTGTTGCTAACCAAATTGTTTATATATTTTAGTCTCTTCATTTCCTTCATTATTTATATCTTTACTTGGGTGATGTGTCTTTCACACAAAGCTATGGACAATGATTAGCGGGGCTCCCTGGTGCTTTGTTGGTTACTGATAGTGATATAAATGACATCTTAAGTTCCATTTCCCCTATTAACACAAGGATATACAATTTGCTTTGGCACAAGTCCTGTTAAATGCATTTTAAAGCAAGATCTACCAGTATTCACTCTTATGTGTTATTTAATAAATTTCAATTTTGTTATTCTTTTAGATGGGTTCATATAGCCCAGTCTAGCCTGAACTCACTTTGTAGCAGACAATGACCTTGATTCTCCTGCCTCAGCCTCTCAAATGCTGGGATTCTAGGTATATGCCACTGTGCCCAGCAAGCTTGTGGTGCTTTGATGAGTCTGATAAACTCACTAGCATAATTGAGTTGGGGAATATTTTCTGAGCCTCTCAAGGCTCATTGCCTAGTCTCAATCAGTTTTCTCCTCTCGCCCACCCCCCAAGAACCACTGACTAGATTTCTTAGTAGTTTTCCCTTTCTAAGCTTGCCAATGAGTCGAATAGTAATACAAGTACCTGGCTCTATATTTTGTTTGGTTTGGATTGGTTTGGTTTTGAGGCAGCCTTGCTATGTACCCCAGGACAGACTGTCAATCCTCCTGTCTCAGCCTGGTGACTAAGGTTTGTTGTATAGCTCACAGAGTCATGTATGAAATTCTCAAAGAATTTTCTCAGTATCTTATCTGCGGGTTCCCTTAACATTGTAAAAACAAGAGTTCACATTTTGCTGGGAGTGTGGCTCTGGGGTGAGTGTGCATTTAGCATGTGCCCTGGGTTCTGTCCTCAGCACCCCAAATCAAAAGCAGAAAAAGACAAATGTGCTGACAGCTAAGACTTATATTGTTGGGTACCCATGCTTCAGCCCCTACAATGTGTACGGCAGAGCCATGTGCCATTGTTGGCATGGTACCTGCTTATGCTTCTCGGCACACCCAGATTTAATGCAGCCCAGTCTTTTCCAACGTAATCCTCCTTATGTCTTAAGAAAGCAATATTCTTGTGAAAAGAAAGACTGTGATAAGATAACCATATGATTTTCCACATATGATGGTGCTTTAATAATTTGGCTACGATGTTTCATAAAAGACAGTCAGGCAGTTCCAGTTCCATAGGGCTTATCAGCTGGCCTAACCTCATTCAGGAGCTCTTTGACAGTGAGAGACCCTGTCTCAAAACACAGGAAGAACATCTGAGGAATGACACTCCAGTTTTCACACACTGACACACATCTGTGCACCTAAACCCACACACGTGTGCCAGCACACACATGAACACATATACTCACACACACACACATACATATCCCTACTATCATACCTCAGCAATATAAGCACTTTTACAGGCGCACACATAAACTTTAACAAAATGTTATCTTGTCATTGTTTCTCATAAAGTTGAAATTTTCCTATGTGTGTCTTCTAAGGACACTGCAAAGACTGTATATCCATGCCTGTGAGAAGGCCACGTTGGTCATTCTACTGAATTGATGTGAAAGATCCCATCTGGGTGACTGATGCCCAGAAGAGCCAAGGAACTGTTCTATTTTTCTCGGAGAACCAATTACCCCTTCTGGTTGGGTTGGCCAGCGTTTCCTCTGTGCAGTGCATTCTAGCAGATGCACGAGCTTCGAGCCCACCATCTACCTTCACTGGACTTCGTTTCCACATTGGGTTGGTAAGTGTAAAATAGATATCCATCACTCTGCGACTACTAATATACAGCTGGCTTCTCTTTTGAAGGATCATACTGCTGCATGTTGACATATTAAGTTCTATCATGGTTACTTCAGAGAAAAAGTTTAGGACTTAACTATGAAGGGGGCTAAGGAGCTCTCATTTCTAAGGCAATGTCAAAGTACCCAGGGCCCCTCTCAGACTCACCCGCCTTTCCAGTTACTTCTTCCAATTCATTCCCTCTAGCTAACCCCACAAGATTTAGTGAGCCCCATCCTGTCCCTCCCCTTTCTAAAATAAGTTCCTCCTCTCTGGCTGGGTCTCCATCTTCAACGACCTGCGTCTGCCTCTCCCAGCCTTTTCTTTCTCATATTGAGGTGGTGTATTTTGTCTTTGCTGGTCCCTTTTCTGAGTTAACTGGAGTAGATGCTCCTTGCGGACACTGCAATCTGCTGGGGGATAGAAATCGAGCCTATCTTATCCCCGTGTGTCTGAATTATCTTCACAGAGTAAGTGTTCAATTACTTTCCGTAGTGTTTTCTTTCCATTCAAAAACAGCTGTGTGCTGTGAGACCCGTGTAAATCCTGCTATGTCAGGCCACCTGTCAGAACATAGTCTCGGCTTAGCCGTGCTCAAACAGGAACCCAAGCGAGGGTATGTTTTCTCTCCCTGCCTTCCCATCTGCTGTTTTCAGATAGTGCTGAGTGCGGCTAGGTAGTCACACATCCCTTATTCATCTGCACATCCACGCCTGGCTGCTTGATTGCTTTTCAGCAGATACCAGATCCCAAACTCTTTGAACTGGCTGGCAACCATTAAGTTGACTTCAGCTGACTTTTCAATAGAGAAGAATTTAGAAGCCAGTTACGATGTTGAGGAAAATGATTCATTTGCTCTTTATCCTCCAAGCACAGAGGACAAACACTGTCACGAGCGCAGTAAGATGGAGTCTAAGCACTCAGACCCCTCCCGATCAAAGGCAAGCGCTTCCTGGTGAACCTACCCTGTCTCTACATGTCTATCAGCAACTCTGTTAGCCGGTAATCTAGGCGTGTATCCGAGACCAGGTGACCTTTGACAGGCAGACATCTGAATCGAAACTGAAATGGAAACAGTTGGGTCTAATGACACATTAGAAATGAAATAACATCAGTGAAGCAAGAGAAGAGAAGATGTACCAGGATGGAAAACAAAAGAAAGTGCAATCTTTAAAAAATAAAATAAACTAGAACCTTTTAAAAGGCGAGATGAGATGGTGAAGCCCGATCAGGGAAGGCTGACCTGACCTTCAGGTCTGGGCCCTGTGCCATCTACTCTGCGTAAGACCACGCTTTACATTTTCTTTATGCATTGCTTCTATTGCTTATTTTCATTTGTGTTTCTGACACTTTGACTTTTTCTGATTAGCTGTCATATTTACCATCTAGTAAAATTCTTCATTCACAGAGTGATTTTTGTGACCCGTGGGGCACTGAGAATTTGACAAATAAGTAGTGGAAACTGTTAGATTGGCCTTACTTACCCCTGAGAACGTCTCAGCTTCTCCCCTCCTGCATTCTTATGCTCCAATCTTAAGTCTGGACACAGTTTGTGGCCAACAATGCATTTATTGCCATGTCAGCACCTTTCCCTGGAAGGTAGATTCATTTACTCCCTCCAGAAATACCGACTGAACACTTAAAGCTGCTCGATATGATGATAGAAGGTGACAAACCAGAACACTGTCATTTCTTGGCTGGCAAAATGTCTCAGTGTGTAAAGGGGCTTGCTGCTAAGGTTGGATCCTTGAGTTCAATCCCTGGTATTCACATGGTGGGAGGAAAGAACTGGTTCCTCCTAAGCTGTCCTCTGACTTACACATGTGCACCTTGGCACATTCAGCTCCACGTATACTTCTCTACATAAGATAAATCAATAAATCTAAGAAGTAAACATGTAATCCTGGCTGTAGCAGGATTACATTTGGTATATTGCCCTTAATTTTAGTTATGTCTATTAGAACAGAATCGTCAAGGTTACATGTCTTTTCTGTTTTATTCTCTATCATCTTTCCAGTAGTTGTTAGCATAAAGGAAGTGTTCATTAAATATCAGTCAGTGAATGAATGAACGCTCTCACTAAGATTTTTCATCAGAAAGGAGACACACAATGTCTACAAATGAAAAGTGTTTTATTGTCGTGTCTACACCTTCAGCGGTGTCTTGTTCCTAATCCCTAAATTGGAGAGGGGATAACCGTGCTACAGGAAGAGACCGTTCACACCACCCAAAACCTACATTCTGACAATGGGAAGTAGGCTTCAGATGGCTTAGAATACTGTCCATTGTGTTATAATTCTTTGGGTGAAGGAAACAGAAACCAACTTAGGCCAAAAGGAATGTATTTGAGGCTATAGGAACTCACACAATTCATACCGAATGGGAAAATCTGTCTGGACACGAGCTAAATTCAGGTTATCTATAGATTCAGAGACAGGACACACAGAAAAAGCAGGATGAGCTTGTGTAGGGAGTCACTGCACCATGAATGGGAACCCATTGTCTCCTTATCCTGGCTACTTTGTTAGTTCCATTGAGGTTAGGTGAGGTCATACCTCTGTCCCTTAACTAGCAGAGGACAGAACACCTAATAATTAAATCACTGAAGATAGCACTCAAGGCCAAATACATAATACTTAAGAGGGAATCAAGGTGCTATGAGTAACAAAAAAAAAAATGAATGCTAAGAAAATTCCAACTAGAAAAAGCTAACTATATTGTTGAAGCAAAGTAACATATCTGAAGAAATATGAATGGTCTGAACTTACATCCTCCACCTGAAGACTATGAAATAGCCTGCTACATCCTCACAGATGCCAGAAGACCCACAGCTAGTTTGGAGATGAGGGACGTTACTGTTCACAGCCTACCAGGCCTTGCCACCTTGAACCAGTCAGTCCTCTGGAATCAAGAAGGATGCTGTAGCCATTGTTCAGAGAGGCTATGGACCACACCTCCAGAACCTGGAATGGGAGGGGGCGGGGGAGCTCAGTCTTGTGAAGCAGCTACTAGTGAGCTTACTGTAACTGGGCCGGAAAGGAAGAATGCTACTGTAGAAATAGCTGCTTTGTCTCCAACACATCATTTCCCACACAATCGTCTTCCAAAGGAAGGTTCAGGATAAACAGTGATACGGGCAGAAACATGAGGGAAGAGTTATTTCCCAACCAAGGTGAGGGATCCTTAGGATGAATATCAAGACAATGGCTCATGACCATCTGATTTACCCAAAAGATGAGAGAGAATGCCAATGTCAAAAATGTAACTGAACAAAGCTCAAAGGATAAGTGTAATATCGGGGCACACAGCGAAGAGATCTGGGGTGAGCGGACACAGAGAGAAGCAGGTGCTGATGCAGTGAGTTATTCTCCAATGCCAATTGCCAGGCTGGCTTAGACTAGCAAGAAAAGAGCAGGAAATCACAAGTCCATCTGTGTGTCTGAACATGAAGAAGCACAAGGCCATATCTCTGAGGTGCGGGTGGGGGATCACATGAGGACCAGTGGAACTTTACCGGGACTGCTCTCTGAGGTCAGCTTCACTCTGTTGCCTAGTGACAGAACACTTACTTCTGAGGTTGCTGCTGATTGCGGCAGCCCTGACCTCTGAGACTGTTCTCAGTGAGTTTCCCTGAGGTGTTCACCCCGAGCCCAACAGCAGGGAGTTTCGTAGGATTCGGAGGTGGGAGGAAAATGTCACTGCCATACTTTGAAATATTTTCTACATGGAGCCTTCCTGTGGATGGGAATTGTCTGCCTTCACGTTCCCAGATACTTCCTGGGAGAACAGAAGCTGCGTTCTACCTTTGCGAATCCCAGCCCTTCCCCCAGGCTAGTAATGATCTTACTAATGCCGGCTGTGAACCAAGAGTGACACCCCGGAGCCCTAATGGGAGAGGAAGGGCAAGTGTGGGCAAGGTCCCCGGCTCCCCTGCCTGCAGCTATTTCTCATGCAACCTGTTTCTCAGGGAAACTTGGAGAAACAGCTCTTGGTCTCTGCTTGAAAAGGGGAGCAGTCATTCAAGGGTAAATCATCAGAACTGAAGAGAAAGCTCTTACTGTGAGTGCGCTCTAAAACTTAATCCCGAGGTTATGTGGGACGGCGTATGAGGCAGAGCTGTGGGTCCCTGTGTGGGTGGATGACTCTATCGAAACACCTTTTAGATATTTTTAACTGAAGAGAAAACTGCTAAACCTTTGTGAAATTTAAGCCCTGCAGAGCTGGTGGGAATATAAAAATAAAGCTTATATCAAATAAGAGAGAGGTTATTGCCTATAAAGGCATACTACAAACCGTATCCGAAATGTCTCCTTTGCATGCACCCCTCGCCGTTCAAATCTTGAATGACAAATGAGGATGGCACCTTTTAATATCTAAGAGGAAGGCTCGACATTGTTGCACATGAAGCTGACCTGTAGAACATATTACATAAAATACTTTCTTCTACAAGGAAGCCTGGGAGTGAATGAAGCCTTGGAGTGGATTCAGAAGTCTCAGGATGAAAAGCGATTGGCCACTAAGAATGCTCACATAAGAATGCAGAAAGCAGGTATGGGGGAAAAAAGCCAGTTTAGGCCCACATGTGCTTTTGAGTAAGAAAGGTAACAGAAACATCTGCAGTCACTAACCACCAGGCTTCCCTGATGGAGGAAGAGGCATGGAAGCTGAGCTGGCCAAGATGGACAACAGGTTTCTCGGTCAACATCTCATCTCTATTTGCTTCCTAAATTGGCTCTCAGCTTAAAAAGCAGCTGATGGGCTCTCTGGACTGGCATCAGTTCCCATCTGTTGAAGTGCTGTTGGCTGATCGCTAGCCTTCTTCATCTTACTCCAAATAGTGAACTGGTCTACCTGCCTTCTTGACCACCAGCTGGAGCGGTTCTTCTGTGACTTGGGAGTCAGCTCAGGGTGAGAAAGCTCATCCCTGCCCTGGCTGCTTGGGAGGCATGAACCCTTTCAGTCAGACCTAAAGTTAAATCTAGTTTGCACTGCTTTTCAGTCACGTGACCTGTGAGAAATGATTTAGCTTCTCCTAGCTTCCTTTTTGCAAAATGAAGATCAGATATTTACTAGAAAGCCTAACTGAACCACAGGAATTAAATGTACAGACACCTGCTGTGGCCCTAAACACGTGTTCCCACTGTTCCTGTCACCTCGTTTCCCGCATCATTTCCTACCTTTTCCAGTGATTAGGAGGAATGGCCTTCTTGGAGTAGGTGTGATCTTGTTGGGGGAAGTGTGTCACTGGGGGTGGACCTTGGGAATTTTAAATGCTCAAGCCAAGCCCAGTGTCTCTCTCTTCTTTCTGTATGTAGCTCCAGATATAGAACGCTTAGCTCCTTCTCTAATACCATGTCTGCCTGTGTGTGCCATGCTTCCCACCATGCTGACTAAACTTCTGAACTGTAAGCAAGCCCCCAAACTAAATGTTTTTCTTTATAAGAATTGCCATCTCTTTTTTTTGGTTTTTCGAGACAGGGTTTCTCTGTGGTTTTGGAGCCTGTTCTAGAACTAGCTCTTGTAGACCAGGCTGGCCTCGAACTCACAGAGATCCGCCTGCCTCTGCCTCCCGAGTGCTGGGATTAAAGGCGTGCGCCACCACCGCCCGGCTCATGGCATCTCTTTATAGCAATAGAATACTAAGACAACAGATTTCATGAAAAAAGGTCATTCCATGGAAATGCTAAAGTTTTTCCATTGCTAGTTAGGATTGCTTTTAGGATACATTGTGGCATGATGTATGATTTAGAATTAGAGGGAGAAGATTGTATGCCTAAAGAACACCATGCAGGTTAGCTTAGGGTCACTCCTGCTGTGATGAAACACCATGGCAAGCTGGGGAGGAATGGGTTTGTTTTATATTTCCCTCTCACAGTCTATCACTGAAGGAAGTCAGGACATGAACTCAAACAGGGCAAGACCCTGGAGAACCATGGAAGGGTGCTACTTACTGGCTTGCTCACCACGATTTGTTCAGCCTGCTTTCTTACAGAACTCAGGTCCACAGCCTGGGATGGTACCACCTACAAGGGCTGCCCTCCCCCATCAGCCACTATCAAGGAAATGCCCCACAGCCTCACCTACAGCTTGATGTTACAGAGGTATTTTCTCAGTTGAGGTTCCTTCCTCCTTGGTGACTCTAGCTTCTGTCAAGCTAGAGTGTTCTGACGTAAAACCAGTCAGCTCCCTGTCGAAGTCAACCCGGATGAAAGCAGAATGGAATAAAGGTAAATTAAAAAATACAGTAACTTTGATCTTAAGCTTTCTTTTAAGGAATTTTGCTGGGGAAAATGAAGCCACAGGTAGCCCTTGGGTGGTGAGTTGGGAGGTCTCTTCAGTCCATCGCCCAGGCTTGGAAAACTTAAAGAATGAACTGTTGAAGAAAGGAGCAGACATCTGCCGTGTAGTTCGGTGGCGCAGCAATTGCTTGGGGTATGTGAGCCCTGGATCTGTCCCCAGCAGCACCCTTGTTAGGAGGGTAAAAAGACCTCTTTGGGGCTAGAGAGATGGCTCCACAGTTAAGAGCACCAGCTGCTCTTCCACAGGTCCTGAGTTCAATTCCCAGCAACCACATGGTGGCTCACAGCCATCTGTAGTTGGATCTAATGCCCTCTTCTGACATGTTGTTGTACATGAAGATTGAGCGTTCATATACACAAAATAAATAAATAAATCTTAAAAAGAAAAAGACCTTTTTGCTACTGTTTCAGGAGGTACCAAGGTTTGAGACTCTCAAAATGGGAAGACATTGTGTTATCCTCAGAGTATGAGAACAGCTGACAGCCAAGTAGGGGCAAGCATACTGGAGATTCAAGATGGTGGATAAGAAGTGACTAAGCCAGGTGGTGGTTGTTAGGAACTGGGGGAGACTGGGGGAGTAGTCAAGATTTTGGCAGGCTGTCTTGACCCTCCTCTGGGGAGGGGTCAAGGTTTGGCAGGCACAGGGATAGGGCCTCCAAAGATGGAGGCCAGAGACTGGGATTTACAGTGGTGGCACACGCCTTTAATCCAAGCATTCAGGAGGCAGGAGGCAGAGACAGGCAGATCTCTGTGAGTTCAAGACCAGCCTAGTCTACAGAGTGAGTTCCAGGACAGGCTCTAAAGCTACAGAAAAACCCTGTCTCAATAAACAAGAAAAACAAACAAAAAACCAAACAATAACAAAAGTGTCTAATATAAAAAAGGTCGAGGATGAGAGAACCCGGATTAATTTAAGTCTTGCTGCAGGCAGGCCAGGGTGATCAGGTATGAGGAGCCAGATTTATATTATATTTGATGAGGTCCTTTTAATTAGATCCCTTGTTTAGATTCCAGGGATAGGAGATTATCTCTGTAGTACCTTGGATCTGAATTGCCCCCCACCCACACCCTAAGACTCTGTGGAAGAGGTTCAGTCCCTTTGTTTGACACAGAGAGGAGGTGGTGGCAGCCTAAAGTGGTGGATCCTAAGGAGAGGCTTCCTGTCATTGAGGGCAGAGCCTTAAAGGGATCCAGAGCCACATCCCTTTCTCCTGGACTTCCTAACTGTAGTGAGGTCGCAGCATCGGGCTACCCATGCTCCCTGTCGTGGATCTCCGCCTCTTCTCTAGCCCAGGAGCAGACGAGCCAGCTGTCCCAGTTACATCTCTGTTGCTGCAGTGAAACATCACGACTGAGGCAATGTATAAAAGAAGCATTTAATTTGGCCTCGGAGTGTTAAAGTCCATGGCGGAAGAGTGAAGGAATGGCTCCCATCTTGATCCACAACCGCAAAGCAGACAGTGCAAAAGGCCTGATGGCTTTTGAAACTTCAAGTTCCACCCCCAGTGACATACGTCCTCAAACAAGGCCACACCTCCTAATCCTTCCCAAATGGTCCTACCAACTAAGGGACCAAGCACTCACATATGTGAGCCCATGGGGGCCATTTTCCTTCAGACACAACACCAAACAAATGAAACCTCCAAAACTGGACCAAAGAAAACCTGTTCTCCATTCAAGTTCGTCCCCTTGGGCACTGTTGACAGAATGAGAAAGCTTACTAGGAGACCACCAGGAATTCAAGGTCACCCTAGGAAAGTGAGGAACTTAGGTTTACCCTGTAGGAGGTGGGAGGAGTAAAATTAGTCTTTCAGCGAGACGTAATGCATGCTTCCTTCCCAGCATTCCCTCTCCTAGTGCGGTCCCTACAAACCACCACAAGGCTCGGCTGGGCCGACTGCTTTTCTGCACCCTAAGGAGTAACTTTTCCCTTTTCTTCTTTTGTCTTTCCGGTGTTGGCCAGAGCTGATGTAGGGCCTTTTATGGTACTTTGGATTTCCTTGTTTCTGTTAAAACGCCTCTTCCCTGCCAAGTGGCTGCTTGCTGCCTAACCTCCGTGGCAGGTAAACTCGGAGGACACGGCCTTTTCCCTCTCTCTTCCATTTTCTCCATCTGGGAAGCTGCTGAGGTTTTCAGCTTGTCTGCCCTGGGAGTTTTCTCTTAAACTCCTCAAGCTTCTGCTTGAGTTTGTTCTTCGATTATTTTGCTAACGACACCACGAGCCCTGGTATCACCTGACAATCATGAAAGATTTTCAGTAGTGGAAACAAGCGTTTAGAACTGTATTGGCCAATAACCACCCCACCCCATCATTGTTCCTAAAGACAAACCAGAGTAGAAGAAAAGGGACAGAGTTATTTTCTGTTTCCTTTCCAAGGGAGCTGCCAGAGCACATCATGTAAGCATTGGGAAGCACACGCAGACTCTGTTTGCCTCATCAGGGACGTGGCAGCCCTGCCGCAGGATTCTTAAGGGAAGACAGAAGAGCTTGGGCAGAGAGCTGAGCACCGACGGGAGCAACTGGCAGGCGAGCTGTGGAAATGGAGCCTACCACACTTTCTCTTCTGACTCCCAGCACAGTCTTCCGTCAACCTTCCCAGACCTAAGCATCAATTCTTCAGGATTATGGGGGAAGAAAACCAGAAAATGTCCAGTTTTTATAACCAGGAACCGCGATTAGTCCCTTCGCCGATCGTCTTCATACATTTTAATATTTCTCCCTAGAGGGAAACGTCTCTTAAGACAGAGAGGTGGTGGTGCACGGGGGTGGGATGCGGGTACCAAGAGGGAGGTGCCACCCTGGGGCTCCAGGCTGAGGGACATTAACCCCACAGTGGTGTGAACTGCTGAACCATCTGCTTTTCAGATCCATTTCCCTTTGCTCTCAGCAGCAGTACTTTCTGGAAGGAGCTGCTCCCCCCACTCGCCAAGCAGTTTAGAATGCAAACGAATGACAACAGGATTAATTTCATTCTGCCTCCCTGCGGGTTTCCATCCTCAGGGTGCCCTGGATTTGAAGAAGGAGAACATTGACTCCGGAATTGGGAAAATGTGAACAGCAGGCAGAAGGCAGGGGTGTGAGGCAATCAGAGGCTCTGTCTGCCAGGAGTGGGCCTCCTTAGGAGGAGGCCTGAGGCGGCACCAGACCCAGGCAATACAGCCAGGGCACCCAAAAAGAGCTAAGTCCCGACAACCTGCCAAGGTGTCCAGAAATGCCTTCCTTAGAGAATCCTGAGTTCTGGTAAAAAGCTAACCTGGTGATCTTGCCATTTTTCTACCCTTCCCCCATTTTGTAAAGGAGAAATCTCTTGTCTGCGCTTGTGTGTGCCTAGGAGAAAGGGACAGAAAGTAATTTACCAAAGCTGTGTTCCAGGCATCATGCAGAGGGGGCACTGTACAACCCTCATGCATTTAACCTTAACAAAAGTCCATCAAAGGGGCTGTTAGCAACGGTCTAGAACAAATTAAAGAGTCGGGCATGGTGGTGCATGCCTTTAATCCCAACGCTTGGAAGCCAGTGGCAGGTGGACTGTGTGACTTTAAGGCTAGCTGGTCTACAGAGTGAGTTCCAGGACATCTAGAGAAACCCTGTCTCAGGGGGGAAAAAGGAATTAAAGGAATTTAGCAATGAGGTAGTTTGTTCACTACAGATAATTCTATGTCCACTTGTAATTCTTAAATACTATATTGGAGGACATGCAGAACAGAGCTCTGGAATTTTAACCAAGGGTCCCACCGAGGCCTGGTTTCTGTCACTGGCACTATGCTAACCTGACATGGCTGCAAACCCCTAATCTCATCCCTAGAGAGGTGGAGATAGCTACGTAGTAAATTTAAGGCCAGCCTGGGCTACATGAGCCCTGCCTCAAGAAACAGTTCAGTAAAACGTGAGAAGCAAAGACGAAAGGAATTAGTATTCATTCCTTCTGAGTGCATGAAAGCAACTGAAAGGCTAGAGCTCTTCTGAATCTTATGCATGAAAGGAAGAAATGGGCACAGCTAATTCTTTTGGTAAGTTTTGACACAGTAAGAAACTAGTGTAATGGCTTTGTGAATAAGGACAGCTGGTGTCAGGCTTGATAGCCTGAACTCAGTCCTGGGGGTCCACATGGCAGAAGGTCCTCTGACCTCCAAGTGTGTGTGGGAGAGGGCACAGGAACACACAATTGTTGCAAGGAGGCCGCTAGTTAGTTCCTGGCTGCTCAGTCCCAAAATATTCACATAGAAACTGTATTAATTAAATCACTGTCTGGCCCATTAGCTCTAACTTCTTATTGGCTAACTCTTAGATTAATTTAACTCATCTCCATTAATCTGTGGCTTAGTAGCAAAGTTTTGGCATGTCTGACTCTGGCGGTGGCTCCATGGCTTCTCCCTGACTCTACCCTCTTTCTCCCAGCATATAGCCTAGCTTTTCCTGCCTAGTTCTGTTCTTCCCTGCCATAGGCTCAAAGCAGTTCTTTATTCATTAACCAATAAAAGCAACACACAGCCAGAAGAACACACAATAAATAAATAAATGTGATAAATTTTTAACAAGCCTTGTTATAATCAATTTCAAAAATTTAAGAGTAGTACTTCTCAGAAACTTTTCTTTTCCTATTCGTTCTTTGTGTCTCTCACATCATGCATCTCCATCCCATTCATTTCCCTAGAAACTTTTTTTAAAGAAGAAAAACGCATTTAATCTTGGTGAGAAGCACCATGGGAAGAGCCATGGCAAGACAGGAATAAGTCAGTGAGTCAAACATCCCATGACAAGGGCTCAATGACAATGGTCCATCACTGGAACTTCCTGTCTTCTGCTCTTTGCTGGTAGACGTCTGGTAGTCAGAAAAGCTTGGGAGCAGGGGGTGGAGTTTTGGCAGTTCTAGAAACTGAGACCGTACCCTGGTTTTGTTGATCCAGAACAAAGTCCCACATTCATAGAAATAAGAGTTTGCCATAGCCAGAGAACACAGATTCTTTTTGTCTTAACGCCACACTCCAGTGCGAGGGGAGTCCCTGAATCTTAGGGTCACAGAACAGAAGAAAGCCATAAATCACAGCTTTTACTAAAAAGTGATAAAACTCCACTATGTCTCAGATGTCGGCCTGGGATGTTCTTAGCTTTGGGGCTAGAAGATCCAGGTGGTTGCTAAGTTACTGATGATGGATTCCACAGGTTTTGACAGAAAGCAAAGGATGGGAGGTCACTCTGAGGTGGGCAATTAATGAACACTGAGGGGCTAAAGACCCCTCAGATTGCTCGTCTCTGGATTGGCAATGCTCCAGCTCTCCAGATGACGTTCAGAGTCAGACTTTAACACAGGTATGACATTCCCCGAGGGCCGTCAGTGTCCCATGGCTCTGAATGCACAGGGGGAAGAGAGGTCGCCACAGACATTCGGTTATCTTTGAGTACAGAAGAAAAGAAGTGGAAATGTGAAAAATATTCTTATTTTCTTAAGAACGAAATCCAGGTACTGGATTGTTTGGTTTTGTTTGTTTTTTTCAAGACAGGGTATCCCTCTGTAGCTCTGGATGTCCCGGAACCTACTCTGTAGATCAGGCTAGCCTGGAACACACAAAGATCCACCTGCCTCTGCCTCCTGAGTGCTGGGATCGAAGGCATGCACCACCACTGTCCAGCCAAGGTACTGTTTTGATTAGCAACTGACACACGCTTCTGGAACATATATCTCCCAAAGAAAGTTACGATGACACTTCCCAGTTATGAACAAAAGGTGGAGAGAAAGGTGGGGTTTTTAGAGCCACGTAACCTTGACTTTAACCCCCCCCCCACTCCCTTTCATACCTACACACCTTTCCCTAAGGTTCATACATTGAAGGCATCTCGGGAGAGTACATGAAGGCGGAGGCTGAGGTCCTCCAGGGCTCTTTAATGGATGTGAACAAAGACTGAGCTCGGGGCCCATGTGTTAGTGGAGATCAGAAGATACAGCTGATGGCAAACAAGCAGGCTTTGAGAGTTTGCAGGATGGAGGCTGCTCCCGGAAAAGTCTTTGCATTACGCTTGTGATTGCTGAGGAATTGGAGCATTTTGCATTCTGGCAGGGCTCCTCTGGGAAAAAGGCACTCTGAGGAGTAAGGTAGCCATCAGTTCGTGACTAGAGCTGGTAGCTGGGATGTTCTGTGCGTTTTGGGTTACCATTAGCATCAGAAGCACACAACACAGAGGATTCTCTGAACATGCACAGAGAGTCTTTTGTAGAGAATATTTGAGATGTCTCCATAAGTCAGAAGGAGGCTGTTACAAGTTTTGTGAAGTGAGCCCTCAAAGTTCCCAAATGAGAGAGAGAGAGAGAGAGAGAGAGAGAGAGAGAGAGAGAGAGAGAGAGAGAGAGAGAACTACAATCTCCACACTGCGACTTACCCCTCACACACCCATCCACAGAATGGACAGCTGCTGCTCCATCCCACCACCCACAGGGGTGTGTTCACGGAACCACAGTGGCTCTGGTGGCCCTGCTGCTCCTACAGTGCTGAAACCTCCATGGGAAAGCCGTGGAGATACCGTCCCATCTTCTTCCATAAAGCCTGGTGCCCTGACTGAGCATCTAAGAACGGAACATATTTTTGATGGATAACTAAATCCGGATCAGTTCTCTAGCACCTGGAAGAAGACGCAGGTCCCCTTCACACCACACCCCACAGACTCACTCTCTGCCTCTTGGGATGGAGAAGTGGGGTGCCATGCATTCACTCTTCTTTGAAAACTGTGGGTGCAGATTGGGAGTGGGAACTGCTACAGCGGGTGATAAAGCGGCCGTGTTGGCTACAAGATTCTCTTTTGCCTACCTGAGACCGAACTCAGGGCACTGTGTGAGTGAGGCAAGTGTTCTTCCATTGAAATTTCCTTCCGAACCCTGAAAGGAAAGCGTATTGAGTCTTCAGATAACTTAAAGAAATTACTCCCTGCCTTAAGTCCCCACAGGACTGGACCAATGATGTATTTGGCTCCCTTGCTTTCTGTAAATCTTGTCCAACAGACATGTTAACTAGTCAGAAAGAAGCAAGGGCCTAATCAGCCCCAGATTTGGGCTGGGGATCTGGCTCAGTGGGGCGAGCGTTCGCTGTACAAACAAGAGGCTCCGAGTTCAGGTCCTTAGCAGCGTTGTTAAAAGCTGGCTCTGGTGATGGCTGTGCCCTAGAATGGCAAGCGCTGGAGACAGATGAACGTTACAGCAATGTGTATCTAGTCAGACTGTGCTTTCTTGAACTTCAGACTAACATGGGAAACTGCTCATTTAGAAAAAAAAAAGTTTTCATTGAGACAGGGTTTTTAGAAAATGGGGGAAATGCATTTTAAGTGGGGTATAAATAAATCATAATTGATTATGTTTCCAGATGCATCAAATAGGCTGGGCCTCACAATTAGGGAGCTAATTAAATTGGAAATTCAATTTTGCTTTCCCCCTTAGGCTTGTTCACTATTTCTCAGCTCTACCTGAGACATGCAAGGGTTTTCTTGCCGCTAGGCAGCACCTGAAGAAAATATTTAAGCACATGCAAGGATAATTGTAGAACTGTGAAGGAATGTGCAGAACGGCTTTCTGTGAAAGAGATGGCTATCTGCTTGAAAAATTAGATCATTTCTTCATTTTGATGTATTTCTACTATACACAGGTGATACAGTTCTTACCAGACGATAGGGTGCCCAAACAAGAGATTTGGAGGAGAGGAGGAGGGGGTCTCAAGTGTGCATGTGGAGGCCCAGAGCAGGGCCAGGTTGCCACAGGTTCATCAGATAGCATGCCCCGTACCCCCCAACACCAAAGGCAGCCTGCAGGCAGCTTTCTATAGTGAGACCATGCCTGACTGATAGTGTGGAGGTGGGTTTTAAGTATCCATCACTTAGAGAAAAAGTATCTTTCTAGCTGAGAAGGCAGCAAGCTTCCTTAGGTACAGTGTCTTCAGGCACCAAACAGTTGGTGCCTTCTTGATGTTCTTAGGACACAAACAGTGCCGACCACAGAATAAAACTCATTGAGATATTTCACTCAGAAGAAGAGAGTTTATTGTTTGGGTAGAAGCATCCATCCAGCCCTTGGCATCCCCATACCCAAAGAGTCTGAGATGTTTGGGTAGAAACCTCACTCCAGCCCCTGGCATCCATATTTTCAAAGAGTCTGAAAAGTTCAGGTGGGAGGGAGTTCCCACTCCCTTGGGAGTTGCCTTAGTCCAGACTCCACTCCCAAGAAAGCCCTCCAGATGGTGACTCCTCCCAGATATGCTCAATGCCCACGGGGTATTTAAACTGCCCCCCAGAGAACAAACACATGGTTTTCTGGTCTTCTTTTCCCATCTGCTCTCTGGGGGGCTGGAAAATCATACGGGAGCGTTTGTATCCATTAAACCTGGGCAATTTCTAATTTGGTTTGATTTGGTCTGACTTGGATTATTGCGTCAGTGGAGAGGTTTATTGGGGTGCAGAAATTTCTTTTGGGGGGGCAAGGTCTCACCAGAAGTCCACTGTGCAACTAACTGAACCTAGCCTCGAACTGCTGATCCTTCTATCCCTGTCTCTCCTGAGTGCCGCGATTGCAGGCATGCACCACCAGCCTGACTTGAGAGTAACACATTGAATGCCAGGCAAGGATGGAAGGAACTGAGCTCTTCGTGGTACCCAGGAGGCAGATGGTGCCCGTCTACAGTAGAAGAGAATAGCGTCCTTGCCCTGGGGGAGCTGACTTTCTGGTTGTTACACTGCTGTAGGTGAGACCCTCTCACCTTGAAACAGCTCTAACGGAACATCCTTACAGCAGGTACAGCAAAGTGATGCCTGGGCTTAGGCCTGGGAACTCCTATGTAAACCTGAGGCCTTCGTCTCTCTGTTTTCAAATATTAGACCGCAGAAATTGGTTAAGAGAAATGGATGTATTTATGGTTTGGCCAAGGCCGAGAGAGAAACACTCCATTGCTCCCTCTGCCTTCACCCCTTCCTGAAGGGCACTACAGTTTTACAGAAGATGGCCTGAAAACCAGGAGGTAGGCAGATTTAGCTGCTGGAACTGTGTGGAGTCTCTTCCTGGGAGGCAACTTCCTCTTCTGGCCCCAGGGTTGCAGCTCCCTTCCCCCACATGGGATCAGGATAAGTGGGGGGTGCGGATGAGAATTCTTTGGGGTCCATTGTTTTCCAGATTTTGTTCCACATAAAGATGATCAAAACAAAACAAAGTATGTGTGTGTATATGTGAATATGTATGTTCATGTATGTCTGTGTGTATGTGTGTGTATGTATATCTGTGTGTCAGTGTGTGTGTATATGTGTGTATGTCTATCTGTGTATGTATGTCTGTGTGTATGTTTCTGTATGTCTGTGTGTATGTGTGTGTATGTATATCTGTGTGTCAGTGTGTGTGTATATTGTGTATGTCTATCTGTGTGTGTATGTCTGTGTGTATGTTTCTGTATGTGTCTGTATGTCTGTGTGTATGTGTGTGTATGTATGTCTGTGTGTATGTGTGTGTATGTATATCTGTGTGTATGTGTGTGTCTGTATGCATGTTTGTGTTTATATGTGTATGCATGTTTGTGTTTATATGTGTATGCATGTCATGGGTGTGTGCATGTTTGTGTGTATATGTGTATGCATGTCATGTATGTGTATGTGTGGCAATGATTGAATTTCTGTGACAAGCACTCTACATTCTAGGGCATTGTTTGGACCCGTATCCCTGGTGTCCCCTTGCATGGTCACTGTGGGATTGTTTGGTCCACATCGGCTGGTAGTTTTGAACACCATATTCCAGACAAACAAAGCTATTAGACCAATAGGATGGTCTGTAGTTTTTCTAATTCCTTTGAAATTATTATTAATTTGATCAAAAGGTCTGGATATTAAAATATATTAATTTATTAGGTTACAAAAGTCATTGTTTAGACTTGGAATAAAGCCATGTAAACATTATGGACAATTTAATGAATTTATTCACTTCTCATTACTTAGTTCTGCTCTCTCAATGCCAGGAACATTAGGAATAGGCTCTGGGCATGTTAATAGCTAGATATTTTGAAAGACTAGATCTTTAATTATTTAGGTTCTTATACGAAACACAGCCTTCTCCAGTTCTCTGATTAAAGATGATTTCTCTTTCCGCACATCTGCTCAGGGACTATTTTCATTTTGTAGACAGGAACCTTCTCTTGCCTGCCTATGGTGAAGGAATATGGAAGGTAATGTCTGCCATTGGCTTCTGTTATTTGTTACCAAGTAACAGACTACTGCCTCCTCAGATGTTTACGGAGTTTTTGTCTTTCTCTTCGGACATGCTGCACTGAACCCAGATCTGTTCCTGTCCTCTGTGGGTGATTTGTCAGGCCTGGAGAGCAACTGAAAGTCACGACGGAACCCAGACTCATCCCCGATGACCATGAATTCTACTGTGTGGGGCTGGATTCCTCAGCATCAGCAGGGCAGGAAGCCAAGATGGAGGGAGGTGTAGCTGAGTGTCGGAGAATGTGCAGGGAGTGACCTCCTGTGTAGGAGAACTCCTCCGTGGTTTGAAACAGCTTTTCATTGGTCTGGCCTCAAAACCCTGACTCCAGAGATCTTCTTGCCTCAGCCTCCTAAGTAACTAGGATTATAAAAGTCTGAGCTTGAAACAGAGACCACGTAAGAACGCTGCTTGCTGGCTTGCTCAGCTGCTTTTCTTACACGGCCCAGGATTACAGATCCCGATTTGGACTATTCTTCAGCTGAGGTTGCGTCTTCTAGCTGATTCTTGGTTCCTTTCGAGTTGAACGAGAGGCCGCTTTGCCGTCACACTTGAGTCAGTCCGTTCTCTGCTCCAGAAGGTGTACCTTGTTCTGCTTATTCTCCTGCAAAAAGCAAACTTCGCTTGCCTGTTCCATCCACACCCTGGTGTAAATTCTTCTCCTCTGGGAACACAAGAAGAGACATCTGACTTCAGAGCTTGGGAACCTATGGTATGTGGGAGGAGATATTGCCCCGTGACGATATGGAATGGTATGTCAGCCTCTGATTAAACTGTCCCTTGATCTCTTCCTGACTCCAGCTCAAGGGCCGTCTGGCTGTTCTCATCTGTAGGGCCCTCTGCCCTCTCCATCCAATACTGTGCTTAGTCACCGCTTCCTGCCCTAGCTCAGCATGACGAACTGACCTGGCAAGATGATGACTGCTGTCGCTACAGTGGCTTCCTACTGTGTAGGAACTACTTGATCTTGGTCTGTCTGTAGTGCAGTGAGGAAACGCCTGAGCCTGTGCGGATTATAAAGAACATCTCTGAAGGCTGAAGTCCAGCCTCAGAGGTGTTCAGTACATGGTGGGGGCTTGGTTCCCCTGGTCTTCTTGTGGTGTCAGACTCACATGCAAAGGCTGGAAAGGCACAAGGGGTCTCACTTTGTAGAAGACCAATTGCTTGCAAAAGGGCTTTGTAAACCAACCACTTCCTACAGGCCTCACATTGGCAATGGTTTCAAACTTGAATTTGGGGGAGAAATGATCATAGTCTCCTTCACAATGCAATGGCTTCAAACGACTTATTTTTTTAAGTGAAAAAAAATTTAAAATGAATTATGTGTTTGAGAGTGGAAGGGTGTGTGCACATTAGTGTGGGTACCCTCAAAAGCCAGAAGAGGGTGCTGGACCCTCTGGAGCTGAAGTTCCAGCTGGTTTTAAGCTGCCAGACTTGTATGCTGGGAACCCAGCTCCAAGAGCAGGCTCTTAACTACTGAGCTCTCTCTCCAGCCCCGGGGAAGTTTATTCTTCATATCTGGAGGTTCTCTAGGTTGCCCAGGCTCAATGGAACAGTGTTCCCCTTGAACCTTACTGATGACATATCCCTCAGAGGCTGCCCATGTGACTGAGCCTATGACAGAATGGAAGGTTCTCTGCTGTAGGCAGGGAGCTGCCCCCAGACTGGTACAGTGTCACTTCTGTGACATTTTGTTAGTCAAGTGAGGATTTAAGGGATATATGAATGTCCTCTAGGCCTTGAAAGGCATGTAAAAACAGACCAGAAGCATGTGGGAATTATTGTTACTCTTGGAAAATATGAAGCAAAATAAAAGTGAAAATATTAACACTGAAGGTTTAGATCAGCAATTCTCAACCTGTGGGTCATGACCTCTTTAGGGGTGGGGGAAAACAACGACCTGTTCACAGGGGTCACCTCAGACCATCGGAAAACACAGATATTTACATTACAATTCATAACAGAAGCAAAATTACAGTTATGAAGTAGCAACAAAAATAATTTTATGATTTGGGGTCACCATAACATGTGGAACTTTATTAAAGGGTCGCAACATCAGGAAGGTTGAGAACCACTGGCTTAGATGACCTGGTGACACACTATATAAGCAGCTGTTCGGGGATAAGAAGGTTTATAAACGATAGAAAGGAGCCAGTGTGGCAGCTCACACCTGCAATCCCGGTACTTCAGAGCTGAAGAAGGAGGATTGTGAGTTGTAGGATAGCCTGGGCTACCTAGCAAGACCTTGTCTATAGATAAACATACAAAAGAAAGGCATTCTGGTGAACGTTTTAGCACAAAGTGAAGTTTGCCATTTAGAACCAAACAGGAAGTCACAAAGTGCAGTCCAGGCTCAGCTGAGAGTAGATTAAAATGTCTTTATTAAGAATCTCAGCACCCAATGGCGTGCTTTAATGGGTGATGGGAATCAAGCCCTTGTTCTTGCTATTTCCAGGACTACAACAACTCAAGTGAGCTTCCTCCAGCCGCCTGACCCTTCCTGTTTACTCAAGGTAGGGACAGTCCTCCAGTGCTAGGCCAAGGAACTTCTGGAAGAATCCTGGTGATGTTTTGAAACCATGTATACTCTGAGGAGTTTGCTTTCCTTTGTCTCTTCCAGGAAACAGAAGGCAAACATTCTCTCTGCACTTGTTTTCAAGAATAGACCTGAGTCCTCTTCTCAGCCGCCGTCAAGACTGTTCTCAGCAGAGTATAAATGGTCACAAGTCGTTCCCACAGACAGTCCTTCTCCCAATGTGCGGGGCTACTTTTCCCCTTGAGGTGCGGAGAGAGACAAGCAGAGGGCCGATGCAGTAGAATTCCACTTGAGTCATCGAGTGCCTGTGCCAGGCTTTCCCTGTGGGCAGTATTTTTTCAGTAAAGAAATTGAGACTCGACTCTCAGAGACTATCTTCTGACTCCATAAGCATACGTCCCCCAGAAGTCAAGAGATGCTGTATGGTTCAGCTGTTCTAATGCCAAAGGACCACAGGGCAGCATAAACACAGAGACCGGGGTGGTGGGTACCATCCTAAGATGCTGTTCTACCACAGCGCCGCATACTCCAGCCCATGGAAAACCCAATGTTTTACCTTAATGTAATAAAGGGAAGTGTTGGGGTGAGTCACGGGGACCGCTGATGCTCGGCTACTAGAAGAGACGATGCTAATGCAGAAGTGAGGCCTTCCGTGCATTTTACACAGTGTCTGCTCTTCATCCCTCTGCTGTAGAATTCTGTGGGGACAGAGCATCAAGGAAGGAGTAAGAAGCCAAGAAACGTGACGCTCCATCTCTCGACTTGCCAGCAGCTCCAGAGGGGAGGTGTGAGAGGTGACAGCCCCCGGGAGTTGGTGAACGTTCAACTAGAATCAGCAGCAAATTAGAAAAGGGATCTCACCCACGGCCTCACCATTCCGTGACGAGCTCGAAACCCTCTATCGTACACATGGACTAAGACTTAAACTGTGTTCTCCTGTCGTTGTATGGCAGTGGCTAAGCATCGCTTATGGAGAGGGACAAAACCATTCTTCCTCAGTAAAGCCGATTTTACTTTATTTTTTATGATTTATAATTTTTATTTTATTCATTTATTTTGTACGAATGCCTATGCTTTTTTGCACGCCACAGCGTGTGTGTGACAATCAGAGAACAACTGGCAGGAATCCAGTCCCTCTTTCCACCTCATGGATCCCAGGGAACAAATTTGGTTCTTGACGGCGGGCACTTTTACCGCCTGGTCCATCTTGCTTGCCCTGTAGAGCATATTTTATGCCAAAGCAATGCAGAAGGCATTGAAGAAACTGGGATGCGACCACTGTTTGTTTAGATGACTAGAGATTTGTCTACATTTAGCAAAGAGAGGCAAAAGGAAAACATTGGAAAGTGTAAGTTGTATTTATGTAAAATAATTCTAGGATTGGGATTCTTGTCCCGAAAGCAAAAATTGCTTTGAAGGCAACAAAATGAAAAACACAGCTATTTATAAAAAGATCTGGGTTTACATGAAATGTCCTCGGATGGATTTGACTTTTCAGAAGTAGGTCACTGATCCAACTTTTTAAATCTAATATTGAAAACTTTAGAAAAATAAGCATAGGGAGTTTTATAAATTTCACTACTAATTAGGAGTGAAGGGAATTATGGTAAAGAAGGGTAGGCTGCCTGCTGTTTGGAATATCTGACCGAGATGTTGGGTAAGCCAGCCAGATATCAGCACCCAAGATGAGGCAGAAACTGGACCTTAGAATTACAATCACGTTGACGTAAGAGAACTGTCATTTTTCCATGGACTGGCCATATAATTGCTGACTTTAATATCATATACAACTTCCAAAGGGGGGGAACACTTCGAGTTTGTGTGTCATTTTTAAGAATTGTAGTTCCACTGGCCTCTCTCCTGATTAAACTTAACCCAGAAGACCAGAACCCTAAATTAACATCCTCCCCCTCAAAGAAGCAGAAAGAGTGAGGCAGCAAAGATAAGGTTACACTGAGGTTTTCTTTTATAAAATTCTACCAAAGCCTTCAGAGCATAGTCTGGTGTCGGCACCTACTCAGCTACAAAGCGAAAACCCCAGACACAAATTCAGCTTTTGCTCCCGCACCATTTTCTGTGTTGTAGAATGATACACGCATGGTAAACATTGTAAGAGGGTTGCATTTTAGATGTTCCTCGAAAGCCCTCCTGTGTGGAAGGTTTGGTCCTCGGGGCAGCAGTGTTTAGCAGGGGACCTGATGATGCGATCACGGAGAGTCTGACCTCTTGACTCCTTTGTTGATTCACAGTTTGATGGAGTCATGGGGGGAGGGGGGAATCTCTCTCCATCCCCTCTCTTGCTGTTGTCTATGCAACATGACCTTCTTTGTTCCATCAAATGTCGCCCCACCTGGGCCTCACCCTTCACCACAGGCCTAGAAAAGCAATTGAGTCAAATGGACCAGGGCGGGACTGTTTGCAACTGTAAGTCCAAATGAGAACCTTTCTCCTTGAAGTGACGTCTTAGGCACGCAGCTGCGGTTATAGAAAGCGAAACAGTAGGCCACGCAAAATCCCTGTAAATGAGTTTGTCATGTTTAAAATAAATACATGTGTGATTGGTAATCATTAAATATTAGTTAATAATTAATCAGATAAATGCATTCTTCACTGTCTTGATGATATTGTGAGTTCCAAGTTCTCTTCTTGTAATTAACCAACATGCTGAAGTTATCTGGACCATTTCACGTAAGGAACTTGATTCATGATGTTTAAATCCTGTGCTGGTTAGACTTTACCAGCACAAACCAGTGTCATCTGGAAAGAGGTCACTCAGTTGATAAAATGTCTCCTGTAGGCAAGACTGTGGGTGTTCAGGATTAGTAATGACTGGTGCGAGACGGTCCAGCTCACTGTGGGCAGTGTCACCCGTGGGCAGATGGTCCTGGGTTCTATAAGAAAGTCCATTGAACAAGCCATGGGGAGCAAGCCAGTCAGCTGCTCCCCTCCATGACCTCTGCTTCAACTCCAGCTTCCAAATTCCTGCCTTGAGTTCTGCCCTGAATTCCCTCAGGAGTTAGATATGATTAGAACGTATAAGTCAAATAAACCCTTTCCTCTCCAAGGTCCTATCACAGAAAGCACAGGAAGACAGGCATATCTTAACTCTTCCTTGTCTGGATCCTTTCTGACCCATGTTTCCATTTTTTTTTTCTTTTATGTCATTCACATTTGGCTTTCTTATATTTCTCTATTTCTTCTTTTTGTAATGTTAGTCTATTCATTAGAGCCCTCTCTAATAACCTTCCCATGTCTTTATTCATACAATAAACCCTTGAGCAGCTACCTCAGCTGGATGGTAGAAGCGTACTCTTTCCTTTGTGGTGTCTTGGAGTGGAGCATAGCTCTGTGTTGACTGTGCACAGGAGCACTGGGACACTTTCTTAAAGTGTTCTTGTAATGGACTAAGTAAAAATGCTGCAGGTTCCTGAGTGGCTGCAGCGGGCAGCAGGTCATGACACCAGCCACAGGTCCCGGAGCAGGGGCAGACAGCGGGCAGTGGAGTCACGTGGTGGGCAAGAGACAGAGCCATGGATAGGCACACCATGCAGAGTGAGGTTGGATATTTATATAGTGGGTTGTGGAAGGGAAGGGGAAAGGGGGTAAAGGAAGAAAGGGGAAGTACAGAGAAAGAGAGAGAGACGGGGGAGGGGAGAAGTGGGGAGAATGGAGTGAGACAGAAGCTGCCTCTTGGGGGAGAGATGGAAAAAAAAAAGGGACTCAGGCTGGAAGCTGAAGATCAGCCTGTCTCAGCTGACAGGGGAGAGAGTGGGTGTGGCTTGTCTCTTAAAGGGACAGGATAGATCATTACAGTTCTAATCTCGAC
This sequence comes from Chionomys nivalis, assembly GCF_950005125.1. NCBI lineage: Eukaryota > Metazoa > Chordata > Mammalia > Rodentia > Cricetidae > Chionomys > Chionomys nivalis. Next base: position 34,262,826 of record NC_080109.1, read on the forward strand.
TCTGTCGCTTGGAAAAGAATAAATGGCCAAATAAAGCAGCTGCTGGAGAAGCGAACCATTTCTTAGTGAACAGGACTCTAGGGAAGGCATACCTCTTCTGGATACTGCGTGCAAAGTTGATGTCATTGTTAACGTGACATTCGGCACTTCTACTCTGGTGATAGACTGGAATGTTGTGACCCAGTTGAGGGGGTTCCTGTGTTACTTTTCTCACTGCTGCAACAACATATGTGACATGAGCAACATAAGCAAGCAAAGAGGGACGACTTTATTTGGGGTCACAGGATACAATCCTGAATGGCACGGAAAGCATGGCAGCAGAGACTTTAGTCATATTTTGTCTGGAATTAGAAAGTAGAAATTGGACAGGCAGTGGAGCTGTCTGTCACACCTCAAGGCCCATCCCCAACGACTCACTCCCAGCAAGACTCCACGCCTATGCTTCCTCAGCTAGGGACCATTCCCGCCATCACCCCAGCCTGTGGGGACAGTTTTCATTCAGAGCACAATAATTCCCATAGAGGTTTCAGAGACAAGGCAAAGGCACGTGTGTGTGTGTGTATGTGTGTGTGTGATCCTGTTGACCTTATACATTAGGATCCAACTTCCCAAGAGATAAGCCAGGCGGTGGCTCTTATTTTCCAATGTGAGACTTTTCTCATTCTCTAATAAGCCGCGTCCTCAGACTTACCCTCAAGGTTTCCCCAGAGATGACTGATAATTCTGGGCAGAATGAACCAGTTGGAGCTACAAAAGAGAATGGAGGATTCATGATGCTCAAGCATGTGCTGAGTCTTTAACAACACTGAGCCAGGCAAAGAAAGGAGGTCCCTAGGTCTGTGCCTTCGTACGAAACAAGAAAGACACACCAGACCCAGGAAGAGGCCAGAGAGCACCCTACATACTATGCAGTGCATTGAAATGAAAATGACATCTCAAGCAGGTAGAGTCCATGAGTAAAGTTTTCTAGAGAAACATACTATTTACTTATTTGTTTATTATTATGTGGTTTTTTTTTTTTTTTTTTTGAGACAGAGTCTCAATGTAGTCTAGGCTGGCCTCTCATTTGCTAAGTAGTCAAGGATGACTTTGAACTTCCGATGCTTTGACCTCGACTCCTGGATGTCAGGATTGCAGCTACGTACCACAATGCCTCATTTATTGGGTGCTGAAAATGGAAAATCTTGGCTCTGTGTTTACTAGGGTGCTTGATTCCCTCATGTTACCTTGGTACATACATATAAAACATCAAACTGTTTTTATTAAAAATGTATGCAAGTATGACCAGTCAATTTGAAAGGCTATTCATTTTTATAAATAATATTTTTAAAAAGAGCTTGCAGTGGATGGAGAATACTCTCTCCTTTGAGATCAAATCCAGGATAACTTCAAGGTGCTGTCTGTCAAAGGCCAGGCCACTGTGCCTGCGGGCCCACACAGGGCGTGATAAGAGAGAACAGCAGCCGGGCGGTGGTGGCGCACGCCTTTAATCCCAGCACTCGGGAGGCAGAGGCAGGCGGATTTCTGGGAGTTTGAGGCCAGCCTGGTCTACAAGAGCTAGTTCCAGGACAGGTACCAAAGCTACAGAGAAACCCTGTCTCACAAAACAAAAACGAAGAAGAAGAAGAAGAAGAAGAAGAAGAAGAAGAAGAAGAAGAAGAAGAAGAAGAAGAAGAAGAAGAAGAAGAAGAAGAAGAAGAAGAGAGCAGCAGCATTGCTTGCTGAAAAGGCAGGCCCAGGAATACAGGAAGCAGAAATCCATTAATCTAAAGGAGCCCCAGAAACATCCTCACTGAAGACTATGAAACCTGTCTTCTTGCTGGGTCTTCTGAATACTGTATACTTCATGGGTGTGCAATTTGATCTACAGTTCTTGCTCCATTTGGCATCTTCTTTATTCTGGACAAATCCTACCCAAAGCCTGTGCCCTGGATCTTGAAAGCTGAATGTGTTTGAAGGTTGCCCAGTTTCCAGGGTGCAGAAGTCAGCAGGACACTGAGGAGCCTTAGGAGTCACCTACAGCTCCCTTCGTAGTTCTTAGACACGCCGGATAAAGAAAAACATATAAGCATCCCCCTGAATATTAACCTTCATCAGGCGATGAAAGAAGACAGAGACAGAGACCAACATTGGAGCACTGGACTGAAGTCTCACGATCCAAAGGAGGAGCAGAAGGAGAGTGAGCACGAGCAAGGAACTCAGGACGGCGAGGGGTGCACCCACACACTGAGGCAATGGGGATGATCTATCGGGAACTCACCAAGGCCAGCTGGCCGGGGACTGAAAAAGCATGGGACAAAACCGGTCTCGCTGAACATAATGGACAATGAGGACTACTGAGAACTGAAGAACAATGGCAATGGGTTCTTGATCCTATTGCATGTAATGGCTTTGTGGGAGCCCAGGTAGTTTGGATGCTCACCTTAATAGACCTGGATGGAGGTGGGTGGTCCTTGGACCTCCCACAGGGCAGAGAAACCTGCTTACTCTTTGGGCTGAGGAGGAAGGAAGACTTGATTGGGGGAGGGGGAGGGAATGGGAGGTGGTGGCGGGGAAGAGGCAGAAATCTTTAATAATTAAATTAATTAATTAATTAAAAAAAAGATGAATTCTGAGCAACCAAACTTTACTACCGACTTGATAAATGTTTGACTGCGTCAACACCCATATTTCTCTAAGCTACGTAAATTACCTAGCCACGCATCACACAAAACTTAAAAGTAATTCACAGAGAATTACTGGGGGAGGAGAGAGAGGATATTATAGCGCATCTAACTCGCTGTCTAACAAGGGTTGGAAGGAAAGGAACTAGGATGGACTAGGAATTAGAAAAAACAATGCTATAACTATGAATAATGAATAAAAAGAAGAGTGGGTGGGGAAAGGAAAGAGAAGAAATGACATAGGGTGGGTGATTACAGGCTATAGATAAAAATAACAGAGTAAAATCACAGGGAAACAACACAAAACAGGTCCGAACCATTGAACAATGGTCAGTGTTTCTTTCTCACCGAATAGATAGCAATGCAAGCTTTCTTCCTAGGCATGTTCACTCGGTGGTGGTGGTGGTGGTGGTGGTGGTGGTGGTGGTGGTGGTGGTGGTGACAGCGGAGGAAGCAGATGGTTCTTGGGGTTGTTTTTAAGCAGGTCCAAACAGGTTTGACCAGGAAGTGCTACTGAGGGCTGAGCCCTGCCTTTCCTACCAGCGTGTTCAGTCTCAAGGCTGTGCTGGGCTGATCTCCCGAGGGTGCTCTCCACATGCCTGTGGGCCCAGCGGGTCAGTGGGTGCCTCCAGCTGGGTGCACGGCTAGCCCGGGTCCATGCCTCCTCACAGGCGCTCGGCTAGTGGGGACTAGCTATGGGAAAGGTTCGAATAAGCTGTGTCTTACAGGCTCTGAGAGCATAGGAAGCTGCCAGTCAGACGCAAACACAGCTTTGGAAAGCCACAGACAATCTGTGTGCCCTGGCCGGGCCAGTCTCCGTCACAGCTGCCCCCACCTATGCGTGCATTCACAGATAGTCGGTCTTGTCCCTTCCCCTAGAAGCCAGGCCTAGTTTCAACTGTGTCCTCTGCTCCCATTCAATGTGGGCCCTGCAGGGGATTCTTCTCCAGCAGCTACCATCCCACAGCTGGCAGAGAGCTTTCCTCTCCTCCTGTGCTCCTTCCCTGCAGCAAGGCCTTTGGGTCTTGGGTTGCTTTTACAAATGAACGAACAGGTCTGTATTTGTGGTTTGTCTGCTTAGCTGACTGTTAGGTCCAGCGACTGTCCCCTACCAGGCTCCCCTCTGTAGACACTGCTGATGTTAGGGTGTCCCTACTCCACCAACTTCAGCCGCACACTCTGAAGCATCATGACTTTGAACCATCAGCTTTGAAGCTGCCTCAGATTCACCTGGCGCAGGTTGAAATCAGTGGGCCGCTTTGGCAATCAACAGACAAACCAACAGATACTAAAGTTGACTAGGCTGCCCCTTTCAGTTGTAAGTTAAGCTAATCACCCACAGTGAAACCTTTAACCATGCAAATTCTCCTAGGTACTTCCTTGCTGCTTGTTTAAAATTCTCTCAGGTAGCTGGATGGTTTTGAACTCTCCCTTGGATTCCTGATCTTCCAGCTTCCACTGCCCAAGTGCTGAAATTGCAGAAATGCAGCTGGTGAGACGGCTCGAGGGATAGAGGCCTTATCTATGCAGGTCTGGTGACCTAATTTGCCCTCAGCGGAAACTGACCCCTAGCCGCTGTCTTCTGACCTCCATGAACACACCTAAGTGCGCGCTCGCGCTCTCTCTCTCTCTCTCTCTCTCTCTCTCTCTCTCTCTCTCTCTCCCTCTCATCCTTCTTGACACACACACTCCAAATAAAGTGCACAGTACAAGCATTTCGCCTCCATGTGATAACTTCTAGAACTTTCAGTGACAATTTCAAAGAAGTATAATGGCTCCTCATTCTTGAACTGTGATAGGGAAATTCCATCTCTGAGCTATTTTAATTTAAAAATAAACACCACTGGCTCTTTTCAACACCTCCTTTCTGATGACTCTAAGGTTTTGGAGTCTGCATCCCATCAGTCCAGTTTGGCAATCACCTCATTCTCATACAAAACATTGCTTTCTGAGCAAGAACCCCCACTTACATCCGGGGCTGGAGCACTGGAGGGGGCAATGTTTATTGTTCTGTTTCTAAGGAAAGATCATCTCATTTTCCCTTTTTGGCTATGACTGAGCTTTTAAATTCAAGGATTAAAGGTGATTAAAAATTCTAAATTTCATTCATATGTAGCTTCCTTAAAATATGAAAATGCTAAATGAGCAGTATTTTCAGTTAAAGATTCCAACATTAGCATTTTGTCAACTTGGGGTGGGGGGTGTAAAAGTACTTTTAGTGATCATTCTTTGACTTCTCTCCAGGACCCTGGAATGATTGGCCACCGTTGACCAGTCTTTCCCTAGAGTATTGCTTTGCATTCCCACATGAAAGGGCCTGGTGTATTTGAATAACTGAGACATTTTGCGTGGCTATTCTCAGCCACTCTTTGAGGTTATTCCCACAACTTACAACGCTGTCATTAAAAATCTGGATGAAGAGAGAAAGCTCACTCTAAATAAACCCCCTTTTCCCTGACTGCCTGGGCTTCAATCTTCCTATTAAATGAAGCAAACAAGAGCTAGAGATCATTCAAGCCACACTGAAGTCACTGGGTTAGAACTGCTAAAGGGAATGATGAAGTAAATGCCAGTAATAAAAATATAACGCAGGGACAATTGCTATTTTTAGGTTAGAATTTAAGCTGTGTCGTGGTCTGTCTTCCATCTCAAAGTCTACTCATCATGGCTTCTGCACCCCACAGTGGCATGCTGTCACCTTAAAAAAGGTCCTACAAAGCCTTGCAGAGTAGCAAAAAGAAGTCAAGCTGCACTGGGGGGGACCCAATTGTCATCCCAGTACTCAGGAGGCAGAAAGGTGGGGATTACTACAAGCCTAAGGCTAGCCTGGGCTACAGAGTGGATTTCACATAGCAGGATTTTGTCTCACAACAAAACAAAGCAAAAGCAAGGAGGAAGGGGGGAAAGACAAATACTCAGAAACTACGGGTGCCCTTTACAGCGGAGCTTTTGAATTGTGCTCCAGATTCACTGGAATCACACAGAATGGAAGTAATGAAATTATCAAAGCATAAAAAGTGGACAATAAGCTCTGGTCCAGAAAGACAAATCCCAGACGCTCTCTCGTCTGTGGAACGTAGGTGCATTGATGTGGGAGTGGCTATGGAGAGCCAGGAAGCTGGACAGTACCCCATCAAAGACAGAAGAGCCTTAAGCACACGGAGAGCTTGTGATATGAAAGTACACGGAAGATACCAGGGTGGAAAGGATTAAGCTATCTCAGGGCAAGGAGATGGGCAAGAGGAGAATGGGGGCGGGCCAACGAAAAGTAAGGACGTGTGAAAATGTCTGGGACCCTGATACTTGATAGGTTAATTCATAATTTATCATTATCACCATTGCTAAAGAAAAAGATTTAACAGTGGTTTCTTGTATGGGTGGGCATACAAGGATGGCTTGAATAAAAGTTCCCTCCATAGTCTGGGACTTCTGAATATGTGTTTTCCAGTTGGTGGCATTATTTGGGGGAGCTTTAGATAGCGTGGTCTCCTGGAGGTTGTGCATCACTAGGCAGGTTTGGGGGGAAAAAGAAAATCTCTTGCCACTTCCAGTTTGTTTTCTCTGTTTTGTGTTTGATGTTGAAGATGCATTTGCTCAGCTTCCTGTCCCCTGGCTGCCACGCCCACCACTTACTGCCAAACTTCCTCACCATGGCAGACACAGGCCTCTCTGGAACCAGAAACCCAGAGAAGCTCTTCTATCTCCACAGAGCTTCCTTCTTATCACAGCAACAGTAAAACAACCGAGACACTGGAGAAAGCTCCTCAGAGAAGCTATGGGATAGTAAATGAAAATCCTGTAAAGTTGCTTGTCCCAGAGGGCCCTGCGGCCTCCAAAGCATTACAGGCCACTGACATCAGCTGCCCCTTAAAAGAGATGTGAGACCCTATTGCTGAAGACATCACAAACTCTGATTGCAAAGCCCAGAATTCAGTCTTGAAGTGGGCCTTGCAATTGCATTCACATCCATGGAAGACAAAACAAAGCTCTCAACATTTCTGAGTATTTTTTTTTTTCATTCTAACGCTGTACAAAATGAGTTTGGTGTAGTTCAATTCTGGTGGGGGAAAAAAAGAAGTAGCTGGGGAAATCAACTTGTCGAAAAAACCAGAGGTCACAGAGTCAAATTCCCTCGTGAATGATACCTAACTTTCAGTTCCTTTTCCCCCTCACGTTGGGTTTGCTTTGTGAATGGGATGCGGTGACTATTCTGTAATCTGTTCATAATGCTAAGAAAATATAACCACACACAGACACGGGTCAAACACTCTCACGGATGTCTGTGTGGAACTGGACTGAGAGAAACCAGGATGAACTACCCAACATGGGCTATGAATATGCTATTACATTTCAATTAATTCCTCCCACCATGCACAAGGCCTTGGAACAAACAGAAACACTCCCGTTCCGGGTATTTTAAAACACCATGTCACAAGATCTTGAGTAAGTCTCTGTCTAATTAGGGTTGTTTTCCACTGAGGGTACTCTGACTTCAGCCCCCCTCATGGGTGTTTTGCTGATTTCTGCAGACTCAGGTGATCCGGTTTTGGGGTTTAATTATTACATTTTGTTTTTAGAGCAGTGTTGTATTTCAAGAGCCATTGGGATAATGGTATGGGGACTCCCCTTCGGCTCGCCTGGGATATTTGCCATCACTAATCAGCCAGTGATGACGTGAACTGTCTGATGTTATTGTACTTCTTCAGCTGGCATGTCTCTCTGGCCCAGCACACCATCAGCCTTGGTGATCACAGCTCCTTCAGCTGGGGCTGGGCTGAAGTAAACTCTCAAGTCCCTCCTCCTTGACAACTGACAGCCTAGGAGCATGCTCAGATGCCATGGTAAAGGGGCTGCTCTTCCACAATTGGGATCTAATTTTAAAAAAAAAAACAAAAAAAAAAACCCAAAAAAACAAAAACAACAACAACAAAAAAAACTCATGATTAGATAGTGGTATTTGTTATGTTTTTCCCTGCGTGAGGAAAATCTGATAGAGCACCTTAGAGGAAGAAAATACAGGTTTGAGGGTCCAGTCCATCATGGTGAGGAAGGCATGAATGGAAGGATAACCCAGTCCATCATGGTGAGGAAGGCATGGCTCAAAGGATGCTGCTCACATTGGGTCCACAGTCAGGAAGCAGAGAGGTGCATGCTGCTGCTGGTCTCATTCTCTCCTTCCTTCCTTCTTCCTTCCTTCCTTCCTTCCTTCCTTCCTTCCTTCCTTCCTTCCTTCCTTCCTTCCTTCCTTCCTTTCTTTCTTTCTTTCTTTCTTTCTTTCTTTTCTTTCTTTCTTTCTTTCTTTCTTTCTTTCTTTCTTTCTTTCTTTCTTTTCAGCCCAGAACCTTAGCCCATGGGATGATGCTACCCATATTCAGAGTGGATCCTCCCTCATTCAGTTAACTGGAAATACCTAGAAGTGTGTCTTCGAGGTCATAATGAGCTTTAACCATCACACCCCAGGTTACTGTGTCTCTACACTAAGGCTACCGAGGGAACTGCCATCTTTACTTTGTTCAGGGTCGCTTGCTGTCCATGTGACTCAAGATGACTGGTGTCAATCTTGAGAATGTACTGACGCAATGCTTGTTCAGTGTGGGGACTGTTGGCTTTACTTGACCTTTCCTCTGCTCTATGACACCCTCTGAATGGAGGTCACACTTAGGAAGCAGCCAGCGTGCCTGCCTCCTTGTCATGCAGAGTTTCTGCACAACTCAGGGGGAATCCTGCACAGCAGATAGGCCTTGTTTCTCACTTTTTAGTCTGTTCAGTAGCTTATTTACGAGCATGAGAGCTCAGGGTGTTGATTTCATACTTTATGTGATTATCAAATGCTCTTCTACCCACTCCATGCTGTTTTAGTTAATGTTTGGTTGATGTGACGAAACATCACAACCAAAGCCACTCTTAGAAAAAAAAGCATTCTGTTGGGATCTTGCTTACAGTTGTAGACGGTTAGTTCAAGATAATCATAGCAGGAAGCAGACAGACACGGTACTGGAGCAGTAGCTGAGAGCTTTAATCCTTATCTTCAGGACAGAGGAAGAAATAGACTGCATTTGGCATGGGCTGTTAAAATCTTAGAAGCCATCCTAGTGACATGCTTCCTCCAACAAGTCCATACCTCCTAGTGACTCCCAAACAGTTCTGCTAACTGGGGGCCAAGTGGACAAACCTACGGGAGTATTCTCATTCAATCTGCCACAATAAATATTTAGAATTTCTATTTTGGTTATAATGAATTCTTTAACAAGAAGATTGCGAGAGTGCTCTCTGTGTGTGATTCTTCTGGTGTATATGTGCAGCATGTGTGTGTTTGTGTATGTAGCACATAAAGATAGCACACAGTTGGTACATGTGTGCATGTGCCTGTGGAGACCAGAGGTTGACATAGGCCATTAGGTCATCTTCCTCTATTGCTTTCTGCCTGCTCTGTGCTTCTTGAGCTGGCTTCTCTGACCCTTTAAGCCACTCCCATGACAGAGCTTTCCAGAACATCCATGTTTTAATGTAAAATTCTACCCCAATAGAGCATGCTCAGCCTTCCTGAGAGAAAACAATTGGAATGCCAATACTACTACTAATAATAAAAACCAAAGTCGTCACTTTTCATCTTAAAAATGAACAATTTCATAAGTCAAATGGTGGTGGAGCAAAGCCTGATTAGTCTCTCACTGGCTCTCTGAAGTCTATTTTTATTTATTTATTTATTTATTTATTTATTTATTTATTAAAGATTTCTGCCTCCTCCCCGCCACCACCTCCCATTTCCCTCCCCCTCCCCCAATCAAGTCCCCCTCCCTCGTCAGCCCTAAGAGCTGTCAGGGTTCCCTGGCCTGTGGGAAGTCCAAGGACCTCCCACCTCCTTCCAGGTCTAGTAAGGTGAGCATCCAAGCTGCCTAGGCTCCCACAAAGCCAGTACGTGCAGTAGGATCAAAACCCAGTGCCATTGTTCTTGACTTCTCAGCAGTCCTCATTGTCCGCTATGTTCAGCGAGTCCGGTTTTATCCCATGCTTTTTCAGATCCAGGCCAGCTGGCCTTGGTGAGTTCCCGATAGATCATCCCCATTTTCAGTGTGTGGGGTGCACCCCTCGCGGTCCTGAGTTCCTTGTTCGTGCTCTCTCTCCTTCTGCTCCTGATTTGGACCTTGGGATTTCAGTCCGGTGCTCCAATGTGGGACTCTGTCTCTGTCTCCTTTCATCGCCTGATGAAGGTTAATATCCAGGAGGATGCCTATATGTTTTTCTTTGGGTTCACCTTCTTATTTAGCTTCTCTAGGATCACGAATTATAGGCTCAATGTCCTTTATTTATGGCTAGAAACCAATTATGAGTGAGTACATCCCCTGTTCCTCTTTTTGGGTCTGGCTTACCTCACTCAGGATAGTGTTTTCTATTTCCGTCCATTTGCATGCAAAATTCAAGAAGTCATTGTTTTTTACTGCTGAGTAGTACTCTAATATGTATATATTCCATACTTTCTGCATCCAAACTCTACCAAAGAACTCCTACAGCTGATAAACACCTTTAGTAATGTGGCAGGATACAAGATCAACTCTGAAGTCTATTTTTACAGCAGTTGGCAGGTTATTCTACAGACTCTTGGGGACATTTTTACAAAAACAAAAAAAAAAAACAAAAAAAAGACAAAACAAAAAACCAAAAATAAACCAAATAAATCATAAAAACAAAACAAAACAAGAAACCCTGCTGCCTGTTTCTCGGAGCCTATCTTGAATGAGGGCTGATGAGTGCCTTAGAAAGTATGAAAAACCTTGGAGTCTCTCTTCATGTTATCATTCCCCTTTGCTTCCTTAAAACTGTCAGCTCAGACTCAGCTCTGCTTGTTCCCATCTGATCACTGACAAATGTTCTGTGCAAGGCTGTAACAGGGTGGACTTGGCTGGTGAAGGAACTGTGTTTCTTTGACCCTCTCTCACCAGCTTAAGCACTGACATTCCTTCAGCCTTATCTTAAAGCGCAGACCAAGCCATGGGGCCAGGATGTTTATTATGAAGATGACATCCGAAGTTCCTGAATGGAATCACTGCCTTAGCCCATCAAGTAAGGCCAGGAGGCCAGCCCAAGCAGCAAAATGTGTTTTGAACTCATACCTGGAACTAGCAGACAGCTACCAAGCAGTTGCCAAACTATAATTTAAAGAAAAACTTGCTTCTCCCACCACTGACAGAGGAGTTGGGTCACCTCTGCAGTGAGAATTAGTTCCTATCTATCAGCCCTCTGGTTAAAGCGCCTCCTGCTCAAAGCTTTGCGTGTTTTAGTGGGAAATGATTGGGCTCAATTTTACAGTTTCTCTGGTATAAGATCCCACTGTCCAATGCCATAAGGAGCCTCAAATCTCAGCAGCATATTACAAGATCCAGTTAAAAATGAACACTAGATCCAATGTAGCATCTCTCAAAGGAGTTATATAAATGACAAGCAGATCTATGAAGACATCCAATATCACTAATGGTCAAGAAAAATGCAAATCAAAACTACAATGAGTCTTATAAGCATGGCTGTGGGTCAAGAGACTAAAGATAACAGTGGCTGCTGAGCACACAGAGAACAGGAAACCCTTGTACAAAGTTGGCGGGAGCATAAAGTAGTCTGGCCATTATGGGAAATGATACATAGGCTCCTCAAACAAGTTGAAATATAGCCACTATATGATGTACAAACACCGCTACTGGGTCTCTACACAAAGGAATTGAACCCAGCATTCTGAAGAGACATCTGTCCCTCTTGTGCTTTGGAACAATATATGAGTGTCTGTCTAGAGAACATGTAGTGTGATACTTGATGGAATACAGAGTCCTAAGGAAGAATGACATCCTGTTATTTGTGATGACACAATTGGAGAACATTGTGTAAATGAAATCAGACAGGCACAAAGTGGCATGACTCTCATGACTTCCTCAGAAATGGATCTGGAGCAATTGTTCTTATATAAGTTTATAGATAATAACTGATGATTGAGAGAGAGGGCCAGTAGGTACCAAACGGGATCAGCGAAGCTTGGTGTGCTATTTGTGACATTGGGTGACCACAGATCACAATGAGATGGAGGAAAGCATTTTGAGTGTTTATGTTTTAAAAAAACCTTTATGCCATTATAACATGTACAGGTGTGTGAGGGTGCCTTCAGAGGCCATAAGAGGGTATCTGATACCCTGGAAGTGAAATTACAGACAGTTGTGAACCAGCTAACATGGCTGCTAGGCGATGAACTCAGGTCCTCTGCAAGAGCGGCAAGTATTTTTAACAGCCAAGCCATCTCCCAAGCTGCCATTTTGAGTGTTCTAACCACATAGAGATGAAAAATGCTTGAGGAGATGAATAGGTTTAGTCGTATATAATGAATATATGTATAAAAACATTACACGGGACCTGGGGAAATGAGAGAGTTGGTAAAATCACTTGTCACACAAGTTTGAGGGCCTGAGTTCTCATCCCCAGAGCCCACATAAAGTCAAACCAAAAAAAAAAAAAAAAAAAAAAAAAGATGTTATTGTCAGTTGTTGTTTTTGAGAAAGGGTCTTAGCTATGTAGCCCTGGCTGGCCCAGATCTTGCTCTGTAGACCAGGCTGGACTTGAACTCACAGAGATCCTCCTGCCTCTGTTGGGATTAAAGGCGACAGCAATTGAAATTAGCTAGCCTGGTTTGTCTGCTGTGAAGGGTGAATTGTCTGAGGCTATTTCTGGAAAATTCTTAGGTTTTCATTAAAATTACACAAAGCCCATTGTGGCATACCCTATATGATGCTCTTCAATATACAATTAGAACAATAGCCATCCACCATGGTCCTCCTTGCCCAGTCCAGGTAGAACCTCAAGACTTTTGCTGCCAGAAAAGAAGATAGACTTGGAAATGAAATACATGCTGTGGATACTTGTGGATTAGTTGGGGCTTTACATTAAACACCAGTTACCATACCACTTTTAAAAAATAAAAATACCATCTAAAGATGAGCCATATAAATGACGGGTAGTCCTCCAAACTTTGTGGGCACCTTAATTCACACATCACTGTTTAAGGTAAATACATGTGTGGGTATAAAGGGACCAAGGCGTGTTCCCAGATTACCCAATCATCCTCAACTACTGAGCAAGTTTGAGGCCAGCATTGGCTGCAGGAGACCTGCCTCAAAGAAACTTAAACCCAAACCTAACCCAATCAACCAAACAGAAACGTCCAGAATGATAACGTCTATCTAACAAAATCCACAGCTTAAAGTGTCAGCATATTAGATTGCCTACCATTTGAATATGAACTGAGGATTTGCAGTTCAAACTGCCTGTACGGTATGCAAATGATTTCCTCTTGGGGAACGTCATCTTTGGTGTGTTTCTCCATTATACCCTTTTGGTGACCCGAGAGGGTGTGGCAGGCTTCTGCTCTTCTGGAGGGAGAAGGAACTGGAACCTAAGGAGTTGCAGCTCCCAAAGAATCAGCAACCAAGGGAAATGCAGAATTATCACGGTTCTCTAGTCCCCGTTATAGCATTCTGCTGGGCCTGCCTTGTGACGGTAGCGCAATTGGAAAGATGTAAAATTAGAGCTAGTCTAAGCGGCTTCTCATTGACTGCCCCAGTCAGCACTCTTCCAGTCTCTCATTTTTCAAAATAAATAACACGAGCCTTGTGCCGGAGAGCTCTCAGTGGGTGTAGCTTCAGAGGATGCCAAAGTGAGCATATGCAGTTTGACCAGCATCCCTGCTGCTTCCTGAGCAGGCACGGGCTTTATCGCAGTGCATGACTCGTGTTTTATTAACGTGATGGAACTATGACTTGTCAGAAGGCCCGGGCTCCCAGCTCAGGAGCTCATATACGTCTACTCTGCCTCACCTTCCTGACAAACAAAATGGGACCCCCAAACTAGTGGGAATGGGACCTCCAAATTGGTGGAATGGGAACCCCCAAACTGGTAAATCAGTAGATAGTTCTTTTTTTTTTTTTCTTTTTTTTTTTTTTTGGTTTTTCGAGACAGGGTTTCTCTGTAGCTTTGGTGCCCGTCCCGGAACTAGCTCTTGTAGACCAGGCTGGCCTCGAACTTCCAGAGATCCGCCTGCCTCTGGCTCCCGAGTGCTGGGATTAAAGGCGTGCACCACCACCGCCTGGCAGTAGACAGTTTTAATGCATTCTGAAGTCATAAACACAAAGATGCCATCATGCAGTTAGTGTGCATAAAAAAGCGCTTTTATTTATTGCTTTCCAGGATGACAGCAAATACTGTGGAAGCCTTTGGTCCTGGGAAGATGGCTCAGTCGGCAAAGCACTTGCCATGCAAGCAGTGAGATCCTGAGTTGATATCACCAGGGTACACATAAAAAAGCTGAGCATGGCGGTGCATGCTTATAACCCCACTCTGGAAAAGCAGAGCCTGGAGGATCCCTGGGGCGAGCTGGTTGGCCAGCTAGCCTAGCCAAATTCATAAGCTGCAGGTTCAGTGAGAGACCCTGTCTCAAAACATAAGGTGGAAAATCATTGAGGATGACACAACATCAATCCCTGGCCTCCACAAGCAAGCACATATGTGTGTACACACACAGGAACATGAATACATGTATAATCCCCCTCCACACACATGCATAAAATAAAACAAAATGCAGAAACTTGGGCTACGGATTCTTGGAGAAATGAGTCTTCCCACTGGAAACTGAACAAGGACTGAACTCATCTCAGAGAAGGGTGAAGAGGGAAGCCGAGCAGGCAGAAACAGAATAAAACAGTTTCCAGGAGTCAACCCTCGCTGATCTCGGAGACTGGAAGCAGGCACTAATGAGCCACGCCAGGAGCACACCCACACTGGACTCAGGGGTTAGCGTCCGTCAGGCTTTCATCTGAGTGGCCTCTCTACACAGGCTAATCATCTTTCACCTCCCAGCCCCCGGCTCCCACACTAAGCCAGGATCATTTATTCATGCTCTGCTCCTATTGACTCCTTCCTCCACCCACTTACCCTCTCAAGAAATAATTTATTGACTGCTTTTCAAGAAGAATCCTTTTGCATGTTTATCTGCAGTTTGGGAGAACAGCACCAAGCGCTAGGCACCGGCTTGTTTCCTCCCAATCACACTTAACACCTGCCAGCAAATGAGGCTGGAGAGCCTCACACATGTTGTTCCTGAGGGGGCAACTTAATGCTGTCTCCAGGCACAACCTTCCGCACATCAAACACTCCACGAAGAAAGAGGCCAGCTGGTGTGTGGGACTCTCCCCGCAGGATCCCACCGTGCCACAGCTGCTCAAAACAAAGGCTCCCCGTGATGCTGATGATGCTCCAGGCTAGGTTTAGGTCTGTAGGGGCTTTTCCCGGATGGGAGAACAGCCTCCCCTTTAGAGTAAGGAGTGACAAGATGGACGCACAAGGAGGTGCTAATTGATGCTAAATTCTACACAGTCTCGCTTCACAGTCACGTCCCCATCGTAAGCTGCAGACATTCCGAGTTTCTTTCTGTGAATCATGTCCGGCTGGGTTGATGGATTGAGAATGCTCTTTGAACAGATTTTGTGGAAGTCACACACCCTTCACTCAAGCCCTTTGGACTTTTAGGCTAGCTCCTGTCTCTTCCTTGTTCTGTGTGTACTTTCTGTCTCAATACTACATTCTATGGACTTGATTATCTTTGGGCCAAGTTTTCAAACCCCTCTCAGCACCTCTTGGCTATAGCCACACGGATAGCTTTCGTCAAGACTTTTGTGTTCAGTGGAAAAGCCAAAGTTAGTTCATGAAATATGGTTAGGTTTTGGGGACCAAGACTGATTTAAGTACTCATGTTCTATGCTTTAATGGTTTGTTTTTGAAGTTTAAACATTGAGAGATGATTTCTGTATTGTAAATATTTTGAGTGTTCATTTCTGTGTTTTGGCGAATACACACATTTTCTGCTAATAACAGAGGAAAGCTCAGGGACTGGGGGAGACAGCTAAGATGCCAAAGTGTTTGCTACTCAGACTTGAGAACCCAAGTTCAGTCTCTAGCACCAGGGTGAAAAGTCATGCTCACTGGCAGTGCACACTTGTAATCCCAAAGCTGGGGAGGTGGAGACAAGAGTCTCGGAGCTTGGCTAGACAAGAGTCTTGCCAAGTCAGTATGAGAAATCCTGTCTCAAAAGTTATGAGAAACCCTGTCTCAAAAATAAGGTGGAGAGGGATTGAAGAGGACACTCTGGCCTCCATACAGGTGTGGAAACAGGTACACATCTCCCCCAAACAAACATGTACGTACATACACACACACACACACACACACACACACACACACACACACACACGCAGAGTTCAGTCACATCCCTCCCCAAACGGTCCTCTTCCCTCCTTGTAGCTGACACAGTACTTCTCTCTGCAGTCCGTTTGCTCACAGCTGTGTTGTTTCTGTCACCATAGCATTGCCTTTTTCAGAATGTCACAAAGTGCGGATTTCGTATGCTGCCTTTTATGATTGGATTTTTCAACCCACAGCAGAGTTACAGATGGGTCTTTCTTTCCTCTGGCCGACTCGCACTTAATTATGTAAGTGTGCCACAGGCATGTTCCCAGCTCAGGCATTTGGGTCTGTACTTTTGGGGGGTGGCCTGAATGGAACTGTTTTAAACACTTCATGCATATATGGTTTACTGTGGGACACAGGGTTATGACTTACTTGATAAACACATAGAAATCTAGTCACTAAGTCACATGGATTTTCTATATTTAAGTTTATAAGAAATTGCCAAACTGGTCACCATAGTAGTCATGCCATTGGTGATTCTACCTGCAGTGTACACAGTGTGTGCAGCAGTGCATTTGTAATGGTGTCTGCACTATATTGTATTTTCAATTCTATAACCAGGTGAGTTCTTGGAACTAACAACTCTATACCCCCTTTCCTTTTCTTTCTTTCTTTCTAGCACCATAATGAAGGTACTGTTACTTTGGGCATATTTCCTACTTATTCTATTTTGTTCTTGTTTATTTAATGTCTTTTTTCTTATTAAAATTATAGAATTTTATATAATTGATCACATACTTTTTAAGATTTATTCTATTTTTATTTATGTGTGTGATTGTATAAATATATTCCATGTGTTTGCAGGTACCCTCAGAGGCCAGCTGGAGTCACAGGCAGTTGCAATCTACCTCATGTGAGTCCTGGGACCTGAACTCAGGTCCTCTGGAGGAACACTAAAGATCACTTAACCACTTAGCCATCTGTTCAGCCTACATAAGTATTCTCTTACTGCTTTTTGTAAGACTTACCATGAATCAATTTTAAATTTACAATAGATCACTTTGGAGCTTAGAATTGTGTTTCTAAACTAGTGTCTCTACTGGTTAGGTTTTGTTAGCTTGACCACAAGTTAGAGCCATCGGAGGAAAGGGAACCTCAGTTGAGGCAACATCCCCATTACATTGACCTGCGGACATGTCAGTGGGACATTTTCTTGATTAATGATTGACATAGGAGGGCCCAGCTCACTGTGAATGACATCACCTGAGATGGTTATTCTTGGTTGTCAACTTGACTCCATCTGGAATTTATTAAATCCAAAACTGAGGTCACAGCAATGAAGGGTATCAAGTAGGAAGATCCACTCCTATCCAGATCCGGAGGTAGGAAGGCCCCTTTAATCTGGGCCATGGCTTCTGCTGGAAGCCTATATAAGGGCGTGGAAGAAAGAAGCTTTTGCTCGTTGCCTATTTGCCCTTTCCCTGCTAGCACATCCGTTCCTTCAGTGGCATTAGAGCCCACTTCTTCAGGATCCCAGCATACACTGAAGACATCTGGGCTCAGGAACTGAGCAACTATGGGATTCTTGGCCTTTCTATTTTTACATTAGCTGGATCATCACCTGTAAGTCAGTCTAATAAATCCCCTTTCTCTCTTTAAGAGAGATTTATTCTCTAAGTACTGTTACTCTAGAGAATCCTGTCTAATAGACCATCCTAGGAAGGTAGACCAAGATTGTGCAAGAAAACAAACTGGTCAAGCCAAGGGGGAGCAAGCTAGCAAGCGGTGTTCTTCATGGTTTCTGCCTTAGTTCCTGCCTCTGCTCCTTCTTGAGTTCCTGCTCTGGACTACAGTCTTTAAGCCAAGTAAACCCTTTCCTTCCCAAGTTGTTTTGGTTATGATGCATATCACAGCAATGGATGTGATAAGACAGCATCTATATGGTGAACTATGTATCAGTCTATTCAATCGTGTAGAACCAGCTCTGAGCCGCTAAGGTAATCTCAGCTTGGATAGAGTGTGCTCCCCTCTTATGCAATGCTGACTTGTTTGCTGGCTTTTTTAGACCTTTGCACCTGTGCTCATGAGGGCTGTTGTTCTACACATTTCTTATAAACATGTTTGCCTTGACCTCAGAGCGACGTACAGTAGGAAAATGAGTTGTAATTTCTCCCTCCTTCTCCCTCACCTATCCTGCCTCTCTCTCATGAGACTGGGATTAGGTCTTCCCTAAATGTCTGGAACCTTGGTATCCCTTCTCAATTCATCTGTTTAAGCATGGAGTTTTCTATAACTATTCTTATAACTAAAAGTTTAATATACATGATGTCATAGACAGGGTCAACTTGACACAAATTCAGAGTCATCCGGGAGCTGGGAATTGCAGCTGTGAAGCTGCCTCCACCACATTGGCCAGTGGACATCTCTGAAGACATTGCTATGATTGTAGTTGATGTCGAAGGGCCCAGCCCACTATGGGCAGTGTCATCCTGACTTAGGAGGGCCTGGGCTGTATACGAAGGGTTGCCGAGCAAGCCAGGGGAGAAAGCCAGGAAACAGCTTTCCCATGTGGTTGCAGTTTCTCGTCTTGAGTTTCTCCCTTGCCTTGTCCTGATGACAGTGACTTCTAAGCCAAATAACCACCCCCCTCCCCGCCACGTTGTTATTGGTCAGTGTTTTTTACAGTGGTGGAGAAGCACATTAATCTACTCGATTTCTTTCATAGTTACTAAAGTTTTTACGTTGTTGTGTGTTTCTCATTGAAGCACCTTGAACAGCTTGTCTTTTTTTTTTTTTGGTTTTACGAGACAGGGTTTCTCTGTAGCTTTGGAGCCTGTCCTGGAACTAGCTCTTGTAGACCAGGTTGGTCTCGAACTCACAGAGATTCGCCTGCCTCTGCCTCCCGAGTGCTGGGATTACAGGTGTGCGCCACCACTGCCCGGCGAACAGCTTGTCTTAAAAGAGTTTTTCAGTCTCATCTACGCTGTTCAATGTATTTGCCCATGTGTATTGTGCCTTGCATTGTCTCACCAGAGTCACCAAAAAAAGAAAATAAAAAATAAAAAAAAGAAAAAGAATACTTGACAACAGTGTGAATACTGACTCTCATAGGATGTACAATAGCATTTCATAACTGACAGATGACCATGGGCTCCAAAGACAAAATAAATTCGCTAGTTCACCATGCTTCATCCATTTCTTGTTCTGAAGTCTAAAGCACCCTTCTCTGAGGTGACCGGTGTGGCTCACACACTTGGCCTGGGCTTGAACACTCTAGACATGACCAACATGCTGACCAGCAAGGACCACAGCTCCCAGAGGCTGAGAAGAAAAAGAGCTCTCAACGTGACTTCATTTAGGTCAAAATGGTATTCCATTTTCTGGGCCACACACGGCAAAGCATCCCTTCGTTTTATGTGGCCTGGAGCATCATGCAATTTCACCCTCTCTTCTGAAGCTTTGGAGGCTGTAATTCTGGACCTGGCAGGGCTTCAGTGGAGGGCTGGCTTTCTAAGAAGGGACTTCTTGTTTTTTTTAAGTTTTATTTATATTTTCTGCACCGTACTGTGAAGTCTTCTGGATGCTTTGTCTCTGAAAGGCAGGATTAAAGCCCAGACAGCAAAGGCTGCAATTCTATAAGACATTTAATCAAGATTAATGTCAACTCTCCAGTTACCTGGCATCTCTATGGAAGCCTCCACTGGAGACTCTCAAAGTAAGTACATGAAGCCCCACAGTGGCATAAATCGGTCAATTTTTAAAGCTGTTATCTTCCCGAGATCAATCACGGCTGCACTGGAGGCAACATTATAATGAAAACAGCGAAGGGGCCCTTTGTGTTTGTTTGTTTTGACAATAAGATCTCAAGTCAGATAGAACTAATCCGGGTTAGGAAGCATCAAAGCTGAATTCTGCTGCTTTCTTGGCTCTCAACCAGTTAGCCATTGACAACCAAAAGAAAGTGTTCCTCCGCCTCTCTCGCCTCTCTCGTTCTCCGCTCCACACCCCCAATGCTGCATCTACATCCACGACACATGGAGATCCGCCCACAGCCACATCAAGGGCTTTTACAGTTAGTGTTGCTTCTTATACTTAACACTTCCTAATTTATAATCTGACTCTTGCATAAATGTTTTCCAAAACTATGTGCCAGTGGCTACCTCCTCAGAAACAAGCTTACCAAACGGGCCATTCTCCCTAGGCTGTAACAGATTGCCGTGGACAGTTGTTTGTCAGAAGGCAAGTGATTGCCCTTTCAACAGTAAAGACCCATCACGGTTTTCTGCTTTTGTCTTTTAGTTTCTCCTTGTGAATCCTTGGTGGCACTCAGGCTAGCTGTGTGTAGAGCAGGCTCTCTTTGAATTCGTAAAAGTCCTGTCTCTGCTTCCTGAGTGCGAGGATTAGAGTGGTGTATGTGTACCGCCGTGCTCAGCTAAGTAAGGCTTTGCTTTGCTCTCTTCCTTTCTTCCTTCCTTTTTTCTTTTTCCTTTCTTTTCTTCTCTCTCTCTCTCTCTCTCTCTCTCTCTCTCTCTCTCTCTCTTTCTTTCTTTCTTTTTACTGAGACAGGGTCTCACTATGTAGCCTTGGCTGGTATGAAACTTGCTATATAAACAAGAAGGCTGACTTTAAATTTGCAAGCAATCCTTCTGTTTCCTGCTCCCAAATGCTGGAATTAAAGGTGTATATCACCACACTCCTAGATGATGTTCTTATATCCAAAAATTATCTGTGTGAAATGATAGGACTAAAGTCTATTATAAAATATGTGGATGTTTCATTTCTTTGCGATATTTAAGTTACTAAATTAAATATATTTTAGACTACATAAATAGATGTGAAAAAGAAAATCTCAGTTGTGGCTGTCCTTCTGTCAGGTTTTGTTAGTATTGAGGGACACTCTTCCTGGGGAGATGAGAATAAACTTCTACTCATCCCATATAGGAAACTCAAACAAAAGCAAAATATGGATACCATTGAAGTCCAACTTGGTGAACCAATGAGTTTTATTGGGGTCACTTACAGGGGCAGAAATGACTCAAAGACAACTGTATCATCCAAAGCTCACCCCAGCATGGGTGACAGCACCTGAAAACTGGAACCCTGGAGCACACTGTAAGTCCTGAGGCAGCTCGGAGAGTGTTTCTTTTAGGAAGCTTGACTGGTCTGAGCCTTTTCCAAGCAGTTCAGCTGGTCTGAGAAGCTTTTGATCAACTTCGAAAGGAGGGGTCCCAGTGCATCTGCTTAGTTTCAGGGACTTCCTAAAGTTATTGAGTTGTTTACTTCCTGAGTTTTAAGGAGGATCCATTTAGAACATCTGAAGTGTTTTACCCCTACTTTAGGACATTTTGAGTCACAAATAACTTCCTTGCAGGATGGAAATGATCTACTCAGAGGAAGCTGCGGAGTAGTTCAGAAGGAAGACCTAGTCTTTGTAGACCAGAATGACAAAGTTGAATTCAAAATTGATTTCTTTTAGTCCTGTTAGCATTGTGCATAAGGGATATCAAGCAGCAGCTACTGAAGGTCAGAGGCTGCCTGTGAAAGCTTCAGACCTTTGGTTCTCAAGTGGGGTTGGTTTTTTGTCCTGCATGGAGCATCATGGGATGTTTATAAACTTTGATGGCATCAGTGGTAGGGAAAGTTGCTGCCAGCTTCTAATGGGTAGAGACCTTATGTTTTAAGCTTATTACTCTAGGTGAGGTTGGTGATGCCAGAAATAGATAAAGCCAGGGAAACTGGACAAGATCTTTAGCATCTGTAATCATTGGGTCCCCAAGGAGAACAGGGATGCCACAGAAAACCCCAAGCAGAAAGACAAATGTGTATAAGCCCCTTAACTGTGGTCTTCTGGACGAGAATGGATGAAGCTGAATATGCAGGTTTAGGACTGGCTAGTTGTGCTTACGCGTGGCACCCCCGTTAGAGTTACATTGACTACAACAGATACAGACTGTGGTATAGACTATCTAAAGGCCATAGCTGGCCTTGGGTGGGCCAAATCGGGGACCACCCACGGGGCATCTTACAGGCTAGAAAGCACCATTCATGGGATTTAAATCTCACGGAGACTGTGGAGGACTGTTGGGTAGAGGAATCAGGATGTTAGGGCATGTTCTTGAGTGCTCTCTCTCTCTTTTTTCTATGTCATTACATCGTGTCTGCTCTAGGCTCCCATTGACACCAGTGTGATTGGTCCAGGTACATGGAACCCAACAACTACAGACTAAATACTCTGAAACAGAGAGCCAAAATTAAATCTTCCCTCCTTTAGGCTGCTTTTCTCTGGTTTTTGATCATAAAATTTCAACTCATACATCCACGCAATACCTAGGTGTTATCTGTGAGGTATTTTTAGAGGCAATGGGAATGTGTGAAGGCCCGCCCTGAAATTGGGCAGCACCCTCTATATTAGGCAGCCTTTACCTCAGGACGTCAGACTCCAAGCAACATGGACTTTTAATTGTCGTTCTCCAGGGCTCTTCAGGCCTCCAGTCTTAGGTTGGGGCTGCCTCATGGACCCCTGTGTTCTGAAGGCTTCCAGCTTCTTGAGCTCAGCAGTTATTACAGCCCAAGAAAGGTAAGAGTGGATTGACTCAGCTTCTAATTACAGAAACCAAGCTAATAAATCCTCTTTTATAATTATATTGTAATGTTTCTATTGGTTCTCTTCCTCTGGAGACCCTAATATAAAATGAATATGGTAAGAATAACATGATAAAATAAAGCAATCATTTCACTCACAGATTTTGAAGTCACGTGTTCCCGCAATTTTAAGTTTTGTTATTTAATAATCCATGGAGCTTAGAAGTGAGAATCAGTGTCTGGGTGTTGAAAATTCCAGTGATTTCTCTGCCTTGTGAATATCAAATGAGAAATGATATACACAGTGCCCAACAGGTATCTGGTGCCAGGTCAAAGCTCAATAAATCTCTTTTTCTGTTCCTAAGTCTTCCTTTTCCTTCAATATTTACAACAATAAAAAAGCAGTTAAATTCTTCTAGCAGAAGGGAAAGCTGATTGCCTTTGTTTAAATGCCAAGTAGAATGAGCAAAGAAATCAGAACACGAGATTTTACCAAATAGTCACATGTATTAATCAGCATTCTCTAGAGATATAGAAGTACACACACACACACACACACACACACAGAGAGAGAGAGAGAGAGAGAGAGAGAGGGGGGGGGGGAGATTGACTAGGGTGGCATACAGGATGTGGTCCAACTAACTATTTCAACAAAAAACCCAAAAAGTTTAAGAATCCATTAATTGTCTGGTTCATGAAGCTGAATGCCTTAGCTAGTCTTCAGTATTTATCAGAACCTGGCAGAAGTAGGCTCTAATATCAGAGAAGGAATGAACTTGCCAGCGAGAGCCAGGGCAAGCAGGCAAGAGTAAAGGCTTCCTTCTTCCATGTCCATACCACCAGAAGGCGTGGCCCAGATTCAGGATGGGTCTTCCCACCTTAAGTGATCCAACCAAGAAAAACCTCTCACGGGTCTGCCTGAGCTTTAGTTAGTTCCAGATAGTGCCAAGTTGACAACCAAGAGCAGCCATCACACCATAGAAATGTAACGTCTGTTTACTGGCAAAACCTACCACGTTGACGTAATGTTCCTTCTTGACCCATTGTGACATTTGACCTTTTACCTCGAATGACTTGATGGAAATGCGGTCTTCTACTGAAAAACTTGGAAACCAGATTCTTCTAGGTTTCAGGACATGTGTGTGATCCCCCCGCATTTCCTAGGGCAGGATGCCCTCTCTGCTGTGTTCCCTGATGTTTCTGCTGCCTGGAGACTCAGGCTCAAATAGATTTTGCGGTCTCTGGCTAGGTTCTCCGCTATCTCCACTCTCATTAGAATCCTGGTTCTGCTTCCCTTCCCTCTTCTTTTTCATCCCTCCGAGTCAGGGTCTCCCTGTGTTGCCCTGACTGGCCCGGAATTCACTGTGCAGACCAGGGTGACATCACACTCCCAGAGATCCACTTGTCTCTGGCTCCAAGTGCTGCCCGACTCTCCAGCTTTCTCTTTACCCCTAATTTTCTTCCTTGCAAACAATTATCGTTTTGCTCTCTCGTGTGTGTGTGTGTGTGTGTGTGTGTGTGTGTGAGGGTTCCTTGTCTCCTGTATAAGTTTGACCTTCCAGGCTGCCCACTAGTAAACAGCACGTACTCATTAAAAACTTCTTTGTGCAGTCTCCCTGTGACTGGAAACGCCTCTCTGACGCGTTGCGGTGTGTTTGCTCCTGTAAGCGTAAATCTGGATGTTGTAGGTTGCTTTCCTGTCATTTGGCTTCTTCCTGATACTGTGTGGGAGGTCAAAGGTTTGTTCTCTAAGACTGAAGGAAGAAGGGAGCCAGGTGTGTGGTGCACACCTCTAAACCCAGCGCTTAGGAGAAAAGGCAGGGGACTCTCTGTGAGGTGGAAGTCAGCCTTGTCTATATAGTGAGTTTCGGCTATAACGAGAGCTATTTAGAGAGACCTTGCCTCAAACAAAGAACAAACAAAAAATAGTAAAATAAGGGTGCATGTGGTTTCCTGGTACCGTCCACCTCACACCATCATCTCAAGAACCTGGAACACTTTTAAAACTGGGGCGTCACAGTTCAGGATGTCCAGGAACAAGGTGATGCTTTAAGTTATTGGTAAGGGCCTCTGGGGGACAATACCACGTGGTAGGTCTCTCTCTCTCTCTCTCTCTCTCTCTCTCTCTCTCTCTCTCACACACACACACACACACACACACACACAGGGAAGAGGGGAAGGGGAGGGAGATAAGGAGAGAGCGAGATAGATTGTCAGAGAGAAGTGAGAGAGCAGGAAAGAACGGGTTGGCTCTTCTAGAACTATCCAGCTCCCTAGGGAAATGAATGAATCCACTTCCCTGAGGCCTAACCCACTGGGCAAGACCAATCAATATTAATCCTTTCACACAGGACCCAGCCCTCTCCCACCAGGCCCCACCTCCTAAAGGCCCCACCACCTCTCGGTATTATTGTAATGGACACCCTGCTTCCCCACACGAATCTGTGGAGAACAAGCTGCATCTGACTCACTGGCAAGGCAAGCCTTCCATCACGTTTCTACCCGCAGCCGCCTCCAGCTTTCACAGGCTGAGTTACTCTTCCTTCTCAGATGTGTCCCTTCTTGTCTCCTGTAGCCTGGAGCACTTCCTCACTCTGCTGACTGTGAAACTTCTCTTTCAGCCTCAGTAGGAGAGTTTCTCCAGGAGCCTTCTCTGAGTTCCCAGATCTTGACTGCGCTGTGACTCATAGCCCGTGAGATACTCATTCCCATTCAGCCTCAGAGTTCAGGAAATCTTTTCTTAGTGACTGAGGATGGTATTTTAACACCGGCCAGAGCTGGCTCAAATTAATAAAGAAATACCAACGATCATTCCGGATAACCCTGATAATTACTGAAACCGAAGACAAGTAAGGTTCTTCTCTTCACATATCTTGGATGAAGCAAGAGAGGCTTTCTTTCCCTCAGCTGATTCTCAAAATTGCCTTGCAGGTCGACTCAATGTTTGTTTAGCTCTAACCACAGGTTTTTATACGGATCGTAGCCTTGCTTTGAACTAGGAATGTGGTAAACAGAACAAACTCATCCTCTAAGGACACTCTCCATGGAAACCAGGGCATTGACTTCTTACATTTCTTCAGAGAGCAGATGAAAATAAGTTGATAATTGTCTTTGAGTGGCGGGTATTAGCCGTACAACTTATCCTAGGACAGTGTGGGGAAGCATCGGAAGGCAAACATATTTATTGACCATTAATGAAAGTTAAGAAAATGTTGGCTGATTGTATCAGCCTTCTCGTCACCAATTAGTCCACATTTGTTCAGTTTTTAAAATTATGTTTATGTCCATGTATGTATGTGGTATGCACGCGGACGTCACAGGACAACCTGGGAGAGTCTGTTCTCCCAAGAGAAGAGAGTTTCAAGGACACAAACTCTCTTCATTCAGCCGGCTTGATGACAGCCAGTCTTCAGTGTGTGAGGTTTGTGAGGGCAATCGCCAAGACACCTACCTGTAGACAGGACTTCGCTGGCATGCTGAATAGCCTCACAAGGCAGGGATTATTTCCTCTATTATTTTTCTAATTGCTGTTTTAGGTGTTCATTAAAGGAGAGGAATCTGGGTAGCTCTTCGCTTTATGTCAACAACCTCAAGCGCCTTCAGTAAGCTCAAGCAGGAAGCTCCAGGGAAAGAGACAAGAATCCAGGCAGCTGCTCTGCCCTGATAGCCTTTGAACTGCAGGGTGCAATACTTCAGGGTTTTAGCACCTGGCGCAGTTCCTGGACCACTGTTGGCACACATTAGATTGGAAGAGAGTGAACGAATGAGCACCCAGATCAGAAAGCCTAAAGGATTAGTGGAGACTTACTGTTTGAGTAAAGGTCAGATAGAAATAGACCCAAGGATTCAGTTCCGTGGGGAGTTGAAGCCTTGAATGAATGTGTATTACCGACAAGGACCAACACCTCAGAGCCACGGGAACTGGCAAAGCCCTCTACCAGGTGAGCCTCAGAGGCATGACAAAAACTTTCCCTGCTCCAAGTACAAGAGTTTATGGATGATAGACCAGATATGTAAACACTACCAATCATGGCTTCTCCTTCCAAGAGCAAGTCAGGGAAACGAGCCAGTAAGTGACATTTCTCCAGGCGATCTGATTCAGTTTCTGCCTCAGTTCCTGCCCCCTGCCTCCAGGTTCCTACTGGAGCTCATGATCTGGCTTCTCTTGATGATAGGCTATACAAGCCGTAAGGCAAATAAATGCCACCCCCCACCCCCCACCCCGAAGTTGCTTTTGGTCCCAGAGTTTATCAAATCAACAGTTTTCCGGCCCAATAAGCCTCTCTGCTAATGCAATAATCCAAATCAGACCAAATCAAATAGAAAAAGCCCGGGTTTAATGGATGCCAGTGCTCCTGCGTGACCCCACTGGGAAAACACGGAGAGGGGTAAGGAGAATCAGAAAGACCACATGTTTGTGTGTGTGGGGGGGGAGTTTAAATAGCCTGTGGGAGTGGTCTTGACCCTCCCTGGAGAGGGGTCACTGTTTGGTGGGCTTTCTTGGAGATGGAGTTTGGTCAGAGGCAACTCCCAGGGGAGGTGGCTAGAATGGAGCTTTCCACCCAGCATTCCAAAATGTGTGCCAGGGGCTGGGGTGATGCTTCCAACCAAACAAACAGAAAGCCAACTAGATAGTTAGTCCCATTGAAAACTAAAAACTGTGTAAGAATATGAATAATATTGGATGGCTTAAAATGAAAATAATAAAATATCTACCTCTCCAGTTCCTTCAATTTTTAAATTTCTATCCCATCAGAGTAATTAATATTAAAGTCTTATGACTTTTCTTGAAAACAAATGTTTTTTATGGGACTCTTCCATCTCTGTGTCAGAAATGTCTATGTTTAATTGTTTGAATGTTTACTTTGCTCTGAAGTATTAATGCTTTCATTATAGTTTCATCTGGAGATTTTCGTTCTCCCAATAAATATATTTGTTGTTTTCTTTGAATTTTTTAACTGTATAAATAATTTTATTATGTTAAAGTTAAAACCTTCTTTTTTTATTGAGTTAGACAGAAAAGGGGAGATGATGTGGACTTTCCCTCTGTATGCTATGAATATATTTTATTACCATTAGATTAATAAAGAAACTGTTTCAGCCAATGACTTAGCAGAATAAAACCAGGCAGGAAATCTGAACAGAGATATAGAAAGAAAGTAGGCAGAGTCAGGGAGATGCCATGGAATTGTCAAAGGAGAAAGACACCAGAACAGAACCTCACCTGGTAAGCCACAGCCTCATGGTGATACACAAATTAATAGAAATGGATTAAATCAAGATGTTAGTGTTAGCTAGAAATACGCCTGAGTCATTGGCTAAAAGTGTAATTAATACAGTTTCCATGTGATTATTCAGGTCTGGGCAGCTAGGAAACGAACAAGCAATCTCTGCTTACACCAGTCCATTAGACAGAAGTGAGGAGGAAATCTTCCATAGGAAGCAGGAGAAGCTTTAACTGTGAAGAAAGAGACTTGGGGAAGGAACATGCGCACAAATGGCTGGTGTGCCCTTTCACTTTGAACGCTCAGATTTTCTCTATAGCATTCATGTGGTCTTGTTTTTAACAGATGCCTAAGCAGTTAGAGAGTATTCCTTGTTCCTCAGGCTGTTGGAAGTGTGTGTGCAATTTTAATTCCAACCTGCTTCAGTGACTTGGCCTCATGGCCAAGTTTGGCATCACGGAACTTGACAGCACAGACTTAACAAGGATGGGGAGGGTTTGTCGATGGGGCACCCTCCAGTTACTGTCAGTCACTCTGCTGCAGGAGGGGGTTAATATTCCCATGGAGGTAGATGAATACCATGATAAACACTGGCAGGAAATCCACCACGAAGGAGAGCAACACCAGTCTTATTGGCACATAGATTAACTGTTCTGTTCTTACCCATTTCATCAATATTATGATTGACGGTTTGAAAGTTCAGTCTTCCCTGAAATTTTCACAGCTTCATTGAATTCTCATTGGTGTGTTTTAGCTCTCAGAATGATAATGCTTTTCACATACTAAAATGTGACTTTGATAACGGGAAACATAGTTATTGCTGTTCACATAAGTTTTTTATACTTAGAGTCTGTGTACTTAGGCATTAAATTACAATGAAAGTGATTGCAATGAAAGTCAGATATGTTAGGATATGTTTATAATTTTTAATGGACCTGGGGATAGTACTTATTATGTAGAACTTGAAAATAATCATCTTAATGGACAGGAGACAATGGCAGGATATTTTTTTCACTTCTAACAGGTCTTTCATATACACTGACATTAGCTGGCAAGTGATAAGGAACACAACTATTAATCTGTGTAGCATGTAAGAGCTGAGGGCTAAAAATGCCACTTTTGTGACCCCACAACAAGAAAAAAAGTGAAATAACAGAATCTGGATTTTTAAAAAGTGTTATTAATGCTGATTGATTTTTCCTAAACAATAAATGTTGTCTTGTGTCAGGCTCAATAAATCTCTTTTTCTGTCCCCAAGTCTTCCTTTGCCTACAATAATTACAACAATGAAAAAGCAGTTAAATTATTCTAGCAGAAGGGAAAGCTGATTGCCTTTGTTTAAACACCAAGTAGAATGAGCAAAGAAATCAGAACACAAGATTTCACCAAATAGCCACATGTATTAATCAGCATTCTCTAGAGATATGGAAGTACACACACACACACACACACACACACACCTTTAAGCCCAGCGCTTGGGAAGAAGGCTGAGGCAGGCAGATCTCTGTGAGTTCGAGGCCAGCATGGCCTACAAGAGCCAGTTTCAGGACAGGCTGTAAAGCTACAGAGAAACCCTGTCTAAAAATCAAAAACAGTAACAACACTTTATAATACAAAGTACAAATGGCTGGGTGTAGTGTGTGTGTTTGTAACCCCAGCACTGGCAGCAAGGACAGTAGAACCCCAGGGCTCATTGGTTGGCCAGTTTAGACAAAATGTCAAGCTCCAGGTTCAGGGAGAGATCTGTCTCAAAAAATACTATGAAGGGCAACAGAGGGAGGTGTTTAACATAGGCCTTTGGTCTGCAGACATAGACACGCATGTGTGAACACACACACACACATGCACACACACAAGTTAAAAAGTTCTTAATGCTGTCACTGCAACCTAAATCTATGTAAAACCTAATGTTTTTATGAACAATAAATGGCCCATGTATAAAGGGAGCTCCTCTCCTGATCTTGGAATGAAAGCCAAAATCAGGGCTTGGTATAGTAGTTCACACCGTTAATCACATCCCTCAGCAGACAATGGCAGGTAGATCTCTGAGAATTTAAGGCGAGGCTGGTCTATATTGTGAGTTCTAGGCCTGCCAGGATTATATAGCAAGACCCTGTCTCAAAGGAAAAAAAGAGACTATATTTTAACTTAATGACAGATCATTCTTTCTTAATGTAAGCTGAAGGCAATAACATGATTGCTGCTGTGATGTGTCTATTAAGGGGACTTTCATTGTCATAAATGAAATTATTAGTGTGTGTAGTTTGCTCTGTTGCCTTCAATCCACCCATCTGTTGGAACTGAATTACTCTTACTCACTCTAAGCTCACACTTGCTCGGTGTTCTCTTGAGACCTTACCACGGTTTCTCAGACTCACACAACTTGGTTGTTGTTCTGTTTTTGTTTTTCGAGACAGGGTTTCTCTGCATAGCCCTGGCTGTCCTGGAACTTGCTCTGTAGACCAGGCTAGCCCTGAACTCAAAGATCTGCCTGCCTCTACTTCCCAAGTGCTGGGATTAATGGCGTGGGCCACCACTGTCTGATTTAAAGGTGTTTGTTTGTTTGGTTTTGGTTTTGTTTATTTTGTACAACTTTTACTATTTTAGACATTGAATAGCTTTAAAAGAATTTTGCTCAAATGTGAATCTTTGTAAAGTGCATTCTTTTTATTCTAAAAACATCACATTTTTAAAGAATGAATTTACAAAAATTATAGAACTTCCTTATCAAAAGCAAGTACAAGGCTTACATTTAGAAAAAAAATCATAACATTGTATGATGTCTCGTTATATAAAGATAAAACAGATGAGCAGCTCTTGAGGGTACAGAACCATTTCTTTGGCTGATAGTAGATCTAAGTTACGAAAAATTCCCAGTAAGAATTGTGTGTACTTCTGTAAGCGTACTTTTTGCGTTTGGGGCTATAAAAATCTGACAAAAACAGGAGTTTAGTTAGTTCTGGAGACAAGAATATAACAATTCATAGAAGGTGATGTTCTGTGTAGTAGGACCTGTCACGTGTATCTCGGCGCCCATGTGTGGATGCAGGCAGGTTCATGAAATGAAGATTGAGAGACGCTTGACAATGAACTTAGCCTGTGAGGCTGCAGTGGGCTCAGTCTCGGTACTCTTGGCATTTTTATTTTTCCCTGTGTTTACACTTCAGATAGCAGATTTCCTTATCTCAAAACAAACGGAATAAATAAAGTTTCAGAAAATACAATGCCAGGTTGCAAATGCGTGATTCATGAGGTACCGCGGTTTTCTGGGTTCTCTCTAAAGCAAAGTTTTGCATATGCTTTGTATCAATGGGAAACTCTCAGACAACGTTTACATGGGGCAACAAAAGGCATCTGTAAGACAAAGGGTGGATTAGGGGCTGAGTTCTGACTCCTGGGATGGCGAGGGTTACTTGCTCATACTCTGGCACCAGGCCGGCATGAATTTCTGCCACATGGATCTTTACCACACCGAGAATGACTGCTTTATCAGTGTGTGCTGCCCCAGACAGCTGTGAGCTTCAGCAGG
Organism: Chionomys nivalis; assembly: GCF_950005125.1. Taxonomy (NCBI): domain Eukaryota; kingdom Metazoa; phylum Chordata; class Mammalia; order Rodentia; family Cricetidae; genus Chionomys; species Chionomys nivalis. Next base: position 34,294,037 of record NC_080109.1, read on the forward strand.
GTCCTTGTTCCACCAGAACTTTGTCTCTCCTCAAAGACGTCCTCAAGTAGAGTTCAAAATTCAAATCATGAAATTCTTTCTCAAATCCAGCCAGGAGACTGAATCTGTGTGGTAATTCCAGATGGGAGGTAAGGAGAGTGAGAAGGAAGGGAATGCAGATGCATTTGGTAGCCTCCCAGGACTGTCTACAGGAAGGACGTGAATGTACCCTCCATAGTCCCTAGCAGGCAAATTGCAGATGCTAGTCAGTTGCTGTTGCCATGGTTTCCTTTTTGCGTTCCAGCTCTGATAATGCCAGGGTTCCCTACCCCTGAGTCAGACACCTACCAATTTCTGTGCCAGTTCCAATGTCTGCAACTACAAATAACTCACAAATCAAACTGGCTTCAGTGGGAGCAGAACACTTCCTACCCCACGTCGCTTAGGGTTAGTTGAGTCTTCAGTTCAAATGTAAAACGATTGGATCCCAGGGTCTTTCTGTCTTTTGATCTCTCTAGACACACGTGGGTTGGGTCCTGCATGTCCTACAAGCCACAGCTACAAGGATTTCATTCTGCTTTTTGTTTGTTTCAAAGAAAAGAATAAGGACATGTGCAAGTTTCTAAACAAATCAACGATGATGAGGGGGGAGGGGCTATAAATCCTGCTCTGACAAATCAAGTTCATTTCTTGAGGTGACATTAATTCTTCAAGTACTGTCTCAGCCTGTCCGTGGGTGATACTCAAAAGGCAGCAAGGACCTGTGCTGGTGTCAGTGTGTCCTGGCCCTTTCCTCTGACATGCTTAGCCCCCGGAATATAAACTTGGGAAATGTTCACCATGGTAATTGTGATTGCACACAGTCGCGCGCCCTAGGCTGTTATACTTACAGGAAAACGTAACTGTCAAGGATCACTTCCTGTGGATGTTTATCTCCTGTTGCTCTGGGAAATCAAGTCATGTGAGGAGAAAGCACAGAACCGTCGAGAAAAGCCAACCTGCATTAGGATATGTAATGGTGTTAGTCAAACCTTAACCTATATTCTAAGCATTATTTTTTCCATGTTTTTATCATGTTCTTTCTTTTATTTTTAAAAACACATTAGCCATGCATTATAATAAAGGTTCAATGTAGTCAGTGTAAGTATGGTGTGTGGAAGCATGCAAGAGGAAGGCCAGAAAATGCCATCCAAATTAAAATGTGGCCAAACAACTGTCTAAGACTACATGGCAATTTCTAGAGCACTCCTCCCTCCTCTTCACCCCAAAGGCCAAACTGAGTTGAGATTATTAAAATGATTTTAGTCCTTATTTCAGAAATTCCATTTTCAAGTTTAAGATCAAAATTCTTATTTTCCTCAAATTAATCTGTAACATATAAAATAAGAGAAATGTGGCTTGGAGCATTTAGGAGTGAACCTCCTTACCTCCTAAAGGGTGGCCTGTGAATCTGTTCAATAATAAATACCATGGGCATTCATGATGAATCTATCACCCTAGTTATTTCAAATGTCTTAAAGGAGGGAACAATTGATAACGAGAATGATAATGAATATGGTACACACACACACACACACACAGTGCACTATCAGTATAGCCCTCTCTGTGCACGGATAAGGGAAGCAGGAAAGGCATAGAAACTCCAGGATGCTGTGCACGGCTCTAAGGCTGGTTGGTGAATGAGTCAGGTTGTCCATTCTCATTCTTTCACTAGGTAAACATTTTCTGAACAGTCTGAACACGTCGAGTCCTGGTGTGAGTTCTGGGAATAAGTGGTAATCACCATGTGTGGAAAAGTTCTCTGTCATCTCGTGGAGTCTAGAATCTTCTGAGGGAGCGACACACCTAAAACACGCTGATTAGAGTTCAGAGGAAAAGTTAAGCGTAAAGGAAATGGGGGGAGGCGTGTGCGTCCATATGTGTATGTGTTTTATGTGTATGACACACAGGCAGTTTTCCAGGAAGATCTCACTGAGAATGACCTTTGAGTAGCACTTGAATTGCTGAAGAATAAAGCATGCCAACATCTGTTTCCAGAATGGGCTCCCTGGAGTGCTTGAGCAAGGAGCCCCAAGCCCATGCTGCTGGGCAGACTTCCGGGAGGCAGAAAGATTCCACAGAGCCTGAAAAGCAATGGTGGCTTATTTCAGTTTAGGAAATGTAAAAGTAAATCTGCTGGCCTGGCCTGTCACCTGGGTGCCCTGTCCCTTTAAGAGACAAGCCCTGCTCACTCCCAATCTTCCCCCTCCTCTCCAAGGCAAGTGGATTTCTTGCCTTCTCTCCTCTGTCTGTCCTTCTGAAGAGGCAGCTTCTGCCTCTCTCTCTTCTCCCCTTCCTCCCTTCTTTCTTCTCCCCTCTCTCTTTTCTCTCTTTCTCTGTCCCTCTCCTTCTCTCCTCCTTCTCTCCTCCCCCTCCATAACCCACTAAATAAACTCTATACCCAATGGCTCTCTGCATGGCCTATCTATCTGTCTCCCACCTGCCAGGGGACCCACGCCCCTCATGGGACCAGCCTCGGGTCACCCGTGCCATGAATGATAACAGGAAAGACTTAGCTGTTGAAGGCATGTGGCCAGTGATAGGGTGTGGATAGAAAGAGAGAACTATTTCTAAATCTATTTTGAAAACATAATTGAACCAAATATGAAAAAATGAAAAGGTGTCATAGTTTCTTTTGGGTGACCTGCTGTTACAACTGTAACTGAAGGAGGATGAAAAATGAAGAATTAATATTTTCGGACAGGAAAGGAATGTTGGACTGGCCTCTATCCTAGCAGCTAACAAGGCTTCAGCCAAGTGTCCCTGAATAATGTCTTTCCACAACTCAAGCTTTATTGGCAAATGGCATTGGCTCGAGGAGTGCCAAACACCCACACACACACTGCTTTGTAAATAAAGTTTTATTTGAACGAATGACAATCCGGTTGTTTGAGTATTATCTCTGGCTATTTTTGCATGACCAGCTGCCGAGGTTACTCAGAGAGAATGTTTGCTGACTCTTGGCCTAGGACTGCAGTGAAGAGTGGAACTAGGTGGAGTTTGAGAGAATATGGAGTTAATCTCTTTGTAGCCAGATTAAGTAGGTCAGAGCAGGCAGCTAGACTGAAGTAAGGAGGAAATGCCTGTGGCCTTGCATCCTGAGGATGCCCAGAAGAACACACTCTTGCCTTTACTACAACAATAAGGAAACGGCCAGATCGTAAACACACATTTCCTCCGTTTGCTATACTAGTCATTCATTTATTGATTGGTTTGTGTGTTCACTTGATTTTTCAATCTTAACTCATTTCTGCATGAGCAGAAGCTTTAAAACAAGTTGAATGGCCTATTGACATGTAAAGAGCCCAATTCTTGTAAAGTTTACTACTTTTGTTTATGTGAATTTTCTCATTTTTATTAAAGTGAATAAAATTACATGGAAAAGTAATAAAAAAAGACACATAAATGAACATATACCCTTTGTCCTTGGATCTCACCCTTAGTTAGATCTGTGAAAGGCATAGAGCCAAGATGGAAGTGTCTGAAGATGAAGAGATGTAGCTCATCCAGAGATTAATATCGGGTGTTTGATTGCTTTGGTCTGTGTATACTCTTCATGAAGTGAGTGAAGGGTGAAAAGAAGGTGGGGGCAGCAAAGATAACTTTCACAGCACTGCCTTCCACACTTCTAAATATCTCTAAGGCTCAGTGGGAGATCACTAGAGTCTAAGTACCCCCAGGCTCCCTAGGGACAGATGGAATCATTTGTCATATTGTTCAGTTCTTCACTTTTTAGGTCTCTCAAGTCTCCACTTAAAATTAAGTTCTGGATAATATCTTAAACTTTTATTTATTAAACTGAATTTCTCTTTGCATTTGTGTAATGCATCTAAGTAAGACGGCATCCTTTGCTGCATATAAAGAAGCAAAGAGAACTTGTACAAAACTTCAAGAAAAAACAAACAAAATGAGAATATTTTTCTTTGACCTACTGAAGTTAGCAATGAGCAATTGTGAGCAAATAGTCCCTTCCTCTGACTCAAGTATTTATTTTCTGGAACCTGCAGGAATCCAGCTAGCAAGTTCCTGTTTCTACATGATTAGGGAACTAAAAGAAGGCGAATGAAGCCAGGAGTGTTGGGGGATGTGAGCAAGTATCAAGGAAGCAAAAGGTTTGCCCAGGCCCACTGGTGTGGGAGGCCCTTCTGTCTATGTGTTGCTTTCATTGGTTAATGAATAAAGCAACTGCCTTGGTCTATTGATAGGGTAGAACTTAGGTAGCTGGGGAAGACAGAACTGAATGCTGGGAGAAGGAAAGGGTCAGGGAGAAGCCATGAATCCTCCACCTGAGACAGATGTTGGTTAGAATCTTTGCTGGTAAGCCACTACCATGTGGCCATATACAAATTAATAGAAATGGGTTAAATTAATATAAGAGTTAGCCAATAAGAAACTAGAGTTAATTGGCCAAGCAGTGATTTAACTAATACAGTTTCTGTGTAGTTATTTCAGGGATAAGCTAGCCGGGTGACTGGAATGAACAAGTAGGTCCTCCTCCTACAGCCCACAAAAGAAATAAGAATTTAAAACAACTATGAGAAGCAGACAAGCATTGCTCTAGTTTCTGTTGACTATAACCAAGGTGGAATGGCAGCTCCCAGCTATCCATCCTCACCAGGGTAGAATGACAGATCACACTACCCACTGTCACATCTAAGGGTCTGGCTTTATTAATACAGTAATTTATAATAATGTTGGTTCTTTATTTTCTTCATTCAGTAATTCTATATTTTAGGGAGGCAGGTCGTTCTTTCAGTCTAGTGTAGAATTGCGAGGAGAGAAGCAATCATTCTCACCATTGAAACCTACTATCATCAAAGGTGTCTGTCAGGGGAGCAGCAAATCCTTGTAAAGTGCAGATTCTTAAATCCAAAGAATAAATCCCAAAACTGAATTCCTAACACTGTTTTGGCCAACTCCATATTGGCTGTGCTATTTATAGTTACATCTCTGTTGATTCAAAGACCTTTTGGTTTAGATCAGAGGCTTGTTTCTTTATACAAAAGGGATATTCTCAATTGCAGATTGCTCATAATGATGATTTCTACTTGGGGTTCCCAGGATGTTGTAAACTAAGCAGGACTAACAGATGCTTTGCTTAATATTTTTCTCTGAAAAGATCCCAAAGGAATAAGTCTCACTAAGGTTTACCTATGTTCCTCAAAATTTGCTTGTGTCAAAATTAACATTGAGATTTGGGTTTTCAGGATGTTTGTGGGGTTGGGTTTTGCATGCAGGTATGCAGATAGGTGGTGGGAACCCCTAAAGGTATCTCCTTTTTGCAAGCAGGTATTTAACCTACAGTTTTCTGAATCTCTGCTCATGTTAAAAAGGTTTCTCTTATAATGCATGAGGTTGCTAATTTAGATGATTCTGAGATATACTTGTTTTTCTTGCTGGCATCTCTAACATTAGTTTCTAGGTTGAAGACACCAATCGCACACACAGCCTCTTGGGCACAAATGGTATGTGTGTGTGTGTATGTATGTGTGTGTGTGTGTTCTACTTAGATTTTTCTTTCTTTCCTATGTTATTATGAGAACTGACTCCAAATATCTATATTCACTGTAATGGTTACTGTCCCATAATCCTTTATTTGCTCATTTGATAATGAAAATTTCATCTTTCATTCTGTCTTCATACAAACAATAGAGCTCATTTGCACTCTCAGTCATATATATGGTTTTCTTACCTACGTGTTTTTTTCTTTATAATCATGCTGCAGACATGCACCCTCACTTTGCTTCACTTCTGCAGTGTAAGATAACAATTCTTACCTCGACCCTTAGGGTTTCTTTTCACTCTGAGTGGAGCCCTTCTCTCCAAGGGTTTACTATCAATGGCTCTGGAATTCAAGGAAGCTCACAACCTCCCTCACCGCTCAATTCCCTCTTCTCCATTTTGTATCATCCAGAAACATTTCCAAAAGTATGCTTGCATCCCTAGTCTCTATCCCTTCAGTTTCAATCAATTGACATCTGGTCTTATGAGATGCATCTCACGTGATTTCTCAAGCCATTCGTGTAGACTGCTGAGGACCATGGGGGTATACAGTAGGTGACAATTAGTGTTCAGCAGGTCAGCTCAGGTCAGAGATGAATGACTCTCTGATGGGGAGCCCCACTTGGAAAAGCCATGGAGTTACTGACTGTGAATGACAGGTTGTTTCTATGTGTAGTTTCTCTCTTGTTTTACTTCATTCCTTTCCTAATAGCAGCTATGGGTGTTTTTCCACTGCTTGTGTGCTTATCTCATGTAAATATTCTATCTATTGGGAACACATGTAGCTGTGGATGGTCAGGAAGATGATTTCTTCTTGATCTGTATAATTCTATTGATGAATAGAAATAATACTAGGGTATTTTACCTTACTCATACTGACATAAGAAAATAATAGTGTTCCCAGTTCCTGAGATGATAATTTTAGACTTCAGAACAAATTCAAAACAAACCAATTGCCCCTGGAGATGAATATCTGGTTGCCTCTAGAGATAAATATATGAGGTCAATTTCCCAGGTGTTTGTTGATGACTGAAGGTGAGAATCTGAAGCAACATTAGTAGACATAACTTTCTCAGCAACTGACTTTTTGCACACAGTCTAAGCCTCAGTTTATGTTACATTACACATTCAAGGTTCAGCTAACTAATTGTTTACATGTATGACTAAGTGTTACTCACTGGCAGGTCAATGTGACCTCCCTAGCCTAAGAGAAACTTTGCGACTTTCCTTGTGTTATGAGAATGGGTCAGGTCCTGAAAATGTAACGTATAATTGTACAGAGTTTGGCTGTGAGAGGAGTAGTATGTAGAGCTATGTAGAGGGCTGCTGTGGAAAGAGTTGGGCAGAAGTATAAGTGTGTGTGTGTATGTGTGTGTGTGTGTGCTCAGTGAAGGATAAAATTGAATGGGCAGAGAGAGAAAGTTTGAGAGATGGTGAAGAAGAAGCGTGAGAGCAGTGTGAGAGAGTGAGCAAGTAAGGAGTAAATGATGCAGAAGTGTGTGCATGAGAGAGAGAGAGAGAGAGAGAGAGAGAGAGAGAGAGAGAGAAAGTGAGAAAGAGAGAGCTGTGTGAAAGAGCTACAGCTACATAGAGGAGCTGTGCTTAGCAACTGTATAAAGTGCTGTATGGTGAGAGAGCTAGGTAGATGAGATGCACAGCTGTGGTTCTGGGGAGATTTGTAACTGTGTGAAGGCAAGGAAGATGAAACTGTAATAGAAAAGAGATGTAGAAGAGAAATGTATGTAAAAGAAAGATGTGTAGCCATGTGGAAATAGATGTAGCTGTGTATAGAGATGTATGGCTATGTATGATAGAGATGTATTATGTAAAGAGATCTATGTAGCTGTCTGTAAAGATGGTAGCAGTGTGGAGACAGAGAGATTCTCAGAGAGGATTTAAGATGAAGTAAAAGAGAAAGCGACCATCAGAAAGCATCGGTTTCTTTATTTCTCCCCTCAGATAGAAAAAATCTAGCCCCCACCACATTCATAGATGTTTTTGCATGTCCTGGTGCTGACTGAAGGCTGCCCCCCATCATCCCCCCCCCTCAGTTAGGGATGGCGGACCCTAGTGGGAACTACCCTTCAAGTTTCCTGTGATTTGCTTTTGAAATCAATGTTAGTTTTTACTCTACACAAAAATTCTTTTAGCCAGTATCTGATTCACTTTGTGCTCCTACCACGTTCCTGACCCAAGTTCCACCTTTCTCTCCCAGTTGCTGTCTTTGTGTACTTTTCTCGGTCACTCACCATAGTCCAGACCAAGCACCACCCATCACGCTAGAGAATGCCTGCTGAGACTGGACTTCAACCAACTTCCTTTGTCAATTGCTCCCCATAAGTACTGCCAGTGGGAGGTGGGGAAAGTGTTGCCTGTGGGGTTGGGGAGAAGAGAGAGGAGAGAGAGAGAGAGAGAGAGAGAGAGAGAGAGAGAAAGAGAGAGGGTTTTTTTTTTTCTGGTTCCGGATTTCTTTCTTCTTCCTGGCAGAGTTCCTTCCTGAATGGCTTCTTCACCTGGAAGCAGGGGTGTCAACCTCATCAGCAGCTGAACTCTGGGTCAGCTGAACTCTGGCTGTCAGTGTAGGTCATCTGTAGGCCTCAGGCATCCCAGCCCCAGCCTCTGACTTCATCTCCCTCCTGAGCAGCCTGCTTCCTCACAGCCCCTCCTCCAGCTTAAAGGGGACATCACTAGCCAGCTGGGCCTCCATCCCAGTGGACTGAACTGTAGTTCTGTGGGAGCCACCTCAAAATTCTCTTCTGGATTTTTCAGGTCATTAGTGAGAGTGATTTAGTCCACATTACCTGATCTTCAGTTTCAATTTTCTATGATTTAATAATTGATATGATTTCTGCCTTCTAACTGGGTCCTAGTGGAGACCCTGACTGGTCCTTCTTCCCAGGGAGTTTCACACACCGAATCTCATGCTGTGTACACAGGAGCTGGTCACCCCCACCCTCCACCCCCCATAGGAGAAGAATCCAGTGTTCCAGACCCATCTCAGAACCCATCAAGATGCTGTGCGTCTGAGGTTTATCCAGGGGCCCCGTGAAGTGTGTGAGCTGGTCAGCCTGCAGAGGGGGAGGAACAGTTCTGTCATTCACGATCTGGCTGTACCTGCAGAGCTTTGTGCTTCTCTGTAGCCTAGGGTGTCTGGGGCCAGCAAGACATGGAACATGCAAGTAATCTCAGATACCAGGAAAAGGTGTCTGCAGCATGGTGGTCTGCCGCAAACCCTCAAGCTTCTTTTTTTCTTTTGGGTAAAGTCTATACGAGATAGGACTTTAAGGGGACTAGGTCATGAAAACAATGCAATTAGCACTTTTGAAAAGACTCCAGAGAGAAGCCAGAGGTGGCCCATGCCCCTGTCTCCTATGTGTGTTTAGTGACATGCTAGCATGTTAGGAAGTAGGGCCTGGCTGCCAATCTAACGGCTCTTTGGTCTTGGACTCCAACAAAACTGTGAGGCATTGTGTACATTTCTACTGTTTGGAAACTGCCTAGCCCAGAGTATTTGATTGAGTACAGCAGTCCACATGGACTTGGATGAAACAATAGCTGCTTGGTTTTGTTTGCTTGTCTGTTTTGTTTGATATAGGTCCATTTCTATAGCCTAGGCTGTTGTGGAACTCAGTTCGCAGCTGAAGCCAGCTTTGAACTCACAGTAATCCTTCTGCTTCAGCCTCCTGACTGTGGGGATAACAGGTGTGAGTCACCCTGCACAGCAGTGCTGGCTTTTAGAGGACAGAAAAACATACATCTATTTCTTTTAGGTGTCATAATAAATCCATGTGGTAACTCTGATAGTCTGATAGTCATCCAGCTTTGGAAACTTGAGGCTTATAAAGAGTATGTTCATCCGACCAGCATCTTCCGGCCACTGAGGATATATGGAGTACATTCATCCAACCAGCATCTTCCGTCCTCTGAGCATATAAGGAGTATGTTCATCTGACCAGCATCTTCCGACTTCTGAGCATATAAGGAGTATGTTCATCTGACCAGCATCTTCTGGCCTCTGAGCATATAAGGAGTATGTTCATCTGACCAGCATCTTCTGGTCGCTGAGCATATAGGGAGTATATCATCCGACCAGCATCTTCTGGCCGCTGAGCATATAAGGAGTATGTTCATCTGACCAGCATCTTCTGGCCGCTGAGCATATAAGGAGTGTGCTCATCTGACCAGCATCTTCTGTCTGGCCCTTCCTCACCAGCCAGGCTGTCTAGCTCCACACTCAACCTTTTCTTATTTCCAATCACATTGTCAAATAGCTTGGAATTTTATAAAGATTTAGTACTATTTCTCACAAGCCCCATGTTAACACTATTTCCATAAAAGCCCACAAACACATGGAAATTAAACAATGCTCACCTGAATCATCAATGGGTCAAGAAAAAAAATAAAGGGAGAATTTATTTAGACTTCTTAAATTAAAGATTTCTTAAATTCAATAAATATAACCACACAACATACCCAAATTTATGGGACACAATGAAAGCAATGTTAAGAAGAAAGTTCATTGGACTAAATGCCTACATAAAGAAGGTGGGAAAACACCACACTAGTGAATTAGCAAAACATTTGAAAACTTTAGAACAAAAAGAAGCAAAATCACCTAAGAGAACTAAATGGCAGAAAATAATCAAAATGAGAAGTGAAATCAACAAAATAGAAACAAAGAAAACAATATGAAGAATCAATGAGATAAAGAGTTGGTTCTTCAAGAAAATCAACAAAATGGACAAACCTTTATCCAAACTAACCAAAAGGCAGAGAGAGAATATCCAAATTAACAAAATCAGAAATGAAAAGGGGGACGTAACAGACACAGAGGAAATCCAGAGGATCATCAGGTTATATTTCGAAAGCCTATACTCTACAAATTTAAAAAACTTAGAGAAAATGAACAACTTTCTGAATAAATATCACCTACTAAAATTAAATCAAGACCAGATAAGAAAATTAAACATACCTATAACTGCTAAAGAAATAGAAACAGTCATTAAAACCAAAGTCTCCCAACCAAAAAAAGCCCAGGACCAGATGGTTTCAGCTCAGAATTCTACAAGATTTTAAAAGAAGAACTAAACCCAATACTCCTTAAATTTTCCACACAATAGAAACAGAAGGAACATTGCCAAACTCTTTTTAATGAGGCTTCAATTACCCTGATACCCAAACCACAGAAAGACATTACTAAGAAAGAGAATTATAGATCAATCTTACTCATAAACATTGATGCAAAAAATACTAAATAAAATACTAGCAAATTGAATTCAAGATTGAAGATGGTTGGTTCTTTTCTGCCATGAAGTTTTAGTCCTTCAATGTTGCTGTGACTCTTCCTTTGTGTTCAACATGGTCTAACCACACGTGCAGCTTTCTAAACTCTCCAGATCATATACCCCTGTGTCATAAAAATTGGGCAATCTGAAAGGGTGGAGATGGGATGGTTCTGATATTCAATTTAAACTTGGGTAAAAAATTCTAGAAGCAAAAACTTAAAACTTTCATCTTAGAAGTGCAGGGCAATGGTATTATCTTTGCATTAAAAAGTAGAACCTTAGCTCAGGACACAACAGCCTGAAGCTCTTTTCTTTTAAAAAAAATATTATTTTTAATTTTATATGCATGTCTGTGTGCTTCAGTGTGTATGGCTGTCATGTTTGTGTAGTGACCACAGAGGCCAGAAGGAGGTGTTACATGCCCTGGAACTGTAGTTATAGGCCCTTGTGAGCTGCCTGTGAGTACTAGGAACTAAATGCAGCCCCTTTGCAGGAGGCTTTTAAACACTGAGCCATGCCCTTCCTTCTTAAAATTTGAATTGTCACTCTCCAGTCCCTTTCCTTCTTAAAGCTGTGAATTGTCATGTCTCCAAAAAAAGCATTTTGGATAATTTAATTAAAGTAGAACTCATCATTGGTAAAGGGTATAGCACATTCAATTAGCTCTTGGCAGGAAGAGCCAATAAAACATGTCCCTGAGAGAGTGACTTTGTGACTCAATGGGAACAAGAAGTAGGTGATTCTCACTCCAGGGGCTGGTCTCCTGATCAACAATGAAAAGCCACCGGACAAGGAGTCAACCTGGGAACATGCAGTTAAGAGGGTCCGTCTTCTCCTTCAAATGACTGCACCTGCTGAGTGAGTCATGTGCTCTGCTATTAGTAGTTTAATTAACTTCAATTTTATTTTTTAATTGCCTTGAGAAATATTAAAATCTATTGCAACCAACCAGCCACAATTTACTTTCTATTCTCTGAGACGTTGGGAATGCAGACTCAGGGACCTTTGTCTTAAGTGTAATAGTACAGATAGCTAACATGACCATCAGGTATTCACAAGTTTCATGACAGATACGAGATAAATTAACACCTAATCCTGGTTCTGCGGCATCTCTGTTATGAGAGTGAGATTAGTTCTGCCTTGTGGATGGAACTGAACAGACCAGGGTATACCTAACCCAAATTCACAAGACAAGATTGTCGAGCTGTAATGCCAACACTCCATGGCTGTATGCCCAGGAAAGGTGCCCTGATATACAAGTTCAAGTCCTTAACTGTCACTGTGGACTCCAGTCAGGAGATTAAGAATGACAGATTTGCCTTTGAAATTGGCATTGCACAAATATACAGGCAAATGGTGAACTTTGTGATAATAATTGAAGAGCATAAATTTTCATGATATTAAATATCAAGTAAAGATACCAGTATATGCTAAGAGTAAAATTGAAGAAAAAAATATAAGGGCTTTATAGTTTAGTACTGAATAGGTCAGGCTTCTCTAAAGGAACAAGACCGATAAGATGTGTGTGTGTGTGTGTGTGTGTGTGTGTGTGTGTGTGTGTGTTAAAAAGGGATATATTCACTCAGAAGGGAAAGGAGTGGGCAGCAGAGTGATCGTATTATGCTGATAGTGTGGTTGCTCCACCAGGGCCTCCCGATGGTAAAAATACAACATTTTAACTTTACATGTTGCCGTTTACACATAGACATTGATGAAGATGTTGCTCTCCGATAGCTTAGATTTTTTGAAAACTGCAAGAAATTTGGGCTGCAAAGAAAAACATATAGTCATCCTCCTGGATATTAACCTTCATCAGGCGATGAAAAGAGACAGAGACAGTGACCCACATTGGAGCAAGGGACTGAAATCCCAAGATCCAAATCAGGAGCAGAAGGAGAGAGAGCACAAGCAAGGAACTCAGGACCGCAAGGGGTGCACCCACATACTGAGACAATGGGGATGATCTATCGGGAACTCACCAAGGCCAGCTGGACTTGGTCTGAAAAAGCATGGGATAAAACCAGACTCGCTGAACATAGCGGACAATGAGGACTGCTGAGAAGTCAAGAACAATGGCACTGGGTTTTGATCCTACTGCACGTACTGGCTTTGTGGGAGCCTAGGCAGCTTGGATGCTCACCTTACTAGACCTGGAAGGAGGTGGGAGGTCCTTGGACTTCTCACAGGGCAGGGAACCCTGACTGCTCTTAGGGCTGATGAGGGAGGGGGACTTGATTGGGAGAGGAGAAGGGAAATGGGAGGCGGTGGAGGGGAGGAGGCAGAAATCTTTAATAATTAGATAGATAAATAAATAAATTAATTAAAAATTAAAAAAAAGAAATTTGGGCTGGAGGGATGGTTCGGAGCACTTGCTGCTCTTGCAGAGAGCTCAGATTGTATTCATTACTTCCATGTTGGCAGCTCACAACTTCTTGTAACTCCAGTTCCAGGGAATCTGGTGCCTTCTTTTGGCTTCTGTAAACGCCTGCACTCATGTGTGCAATGCCTTCACACACACACTTACACACGATTACAAATAATAGTGGGTGCTGGAGAGATGGTTCAGTGGTTAAGAGTGCTCACTGCTCTTCCAGAGGACCTGGGTTGTGCTAATTAATAACACGTGGGGGATAGCCCCGAACTCAGACCTTACAAACCTGCCCTTTCTTTATGCGGAAAGAATGGAACCAGAGGTTGAGGGTCCTGTTCTGTCAGTGCTCAGCTGCCTCTGTGAGAGGGGGACCTTGACCTCATAGGGAAGAGGGAGCCAACCAACTCAGCTTTTTATCTCTTAGCTAAATGTCCTTTGCACCTGGGTTCTGTTTGTTTGTATTTTACATTATAGACTGTCTTACAAGACAGAGACACTTGGTAAGTAGTTAAAACAGGAAGGTGGTTGGTTTGAAGAGCTATTTGTACCAAATAGATGGGGGGGGGGGCGTTTAACTCAGGGTTAGCCTGAAACCATACCAAGCCTGTCTGCTAATATTCTTATTTTAATCAAGGAGGGATTCCAGTATTGTCTAGAGACCTTTTTATTACACAGCTCATAAATGTGGTTTTCATCATTGTGAGCAAATATTTTTATTACTCTTTGGACATCAGGATAAAGAACCATCAAGTAGGATTGTTCTGGAAAGATGCAGAGAAAACCCAAAACTCTTTCTTGCATAGTGGGACATATGCCCAAGGCCTAGAAAATCTGATCTCTATGGCAATCCCCCCCCCCAGCCAGGGCACATGATAAATGCTGGAAAATAGTTTGCGTTCTGCACAGGTCATGTTTAACGAGAATATTTTTGGCATCTACTGATGCTTTTATAATCACTAACAAGACTTAAGCTTGGAGGACATCCTCCTTTTTGCCATAAAAAAAGAACAAAATTTTGGGTTAAAACAACAAAAAGAATTATCTGTATTTTTAAAAATACAAATTTTTGTTTATATATTTTTATTTTACGATTTTTATTTTATGTGTATGTGTGCCTGTATGAGTTTGTACATCCCATGTGTGTGTAGATGCCTCTAGAGGCCAGAAGAGGGCGTAGGATCCCATGGTATTGGAGTCACAGGCAATTGTGAGTCATGGGATTTGGGTGCTGGGAACTGAACCCATGTACACTGCAAAAGCAGCAAGCACTCTTAACCATTGGGGTCTTTTGTATAGTCCTGAAATTTCTGGCTTCACTTAATAGGAAGCTATGAAATAATTAGATTTAATCTCCACAGTATATAGTTATCTGGATAATTTCATATGTTAGAAAACTTGGTAATTGCAATTCAGGCTTCTTATCTTTAAAATCAAGGTATAACTTACATATAGCAAAATTCGCCCATTTTAGTGACTCGTTCATTGAGTTTTAGTAAATGTACATAGTCATGTATCCATTAGTAAAGCAAGAACATAAATAATTTTACTCATATTCTGCAAACCCGTTTAGATCTTCATATCCTCTGGCCCTAGCATCGACTGTTCAGTTTTATATTACTGTAGTTTTGGCTTTTCCAGAGCATTCTGTCAATGCTAGTCTATGGTAGGCATCCTTGCGAGTCTGCACGTGGGATGTACCTATGACATTTTATGTGTTAGTGGTCTGCCCGTTTCCTCTTAGTCGAGTAATGCTGGATACAGGGCTCTGCCACAGTGGATCTGCGCATCTGGGTAGTTTTGGTCAAGACGTCTGGAATGCTCACATACAGAACTACACGTGGAGTTGATGCCATTGCTTCCCCTGCCTCCACACAGCAATTACCTGGTACCACAAGTGCAGCCAGCAACACGGGCGACCGAAAGCCGCGGGAAGACATGTTAAGGGAATAGTTGTGAGCATATAGCCCTCCGGAAGTACCTCAGGTGGCTGTGGCAGTCCACAGATTGTCCTGTCAGACTGGAGATCTGCAACATCAAAGATTTTTAGTCTCAGACTGATCGCCCTGCGTTCCTTGCAGGAAGCGCAGGGATTAGACATGTTTCTGATTGTAAATGTGGGTGTATACACCCCACATGAATACTGGCTGATGAAAATGTGCAGGGACTGATACTTTATCACTATTTTATAGAGATTCACTTACATTTAGTTTAAGAGACTCCTTTATGAAGAGGTTGTGAGCACCAAACAGAGATTCGGATGAACTGAAGCCAAGAGCCCACCTCACTCTTGACCTCCATATAGTTCAGGCTGAAGAAGGCTACGGGGCCAAATTCTGTGTCCTTCAAAATAAGGAAAGGAGCTGTGTGTGGTGAGCCACGCCTGTAATCCTAGCACCACGGAGCAGGCGGAGGCAGGGGATCTCTGTGAGTTTGAGGACAGTCTGATCGGCACAGGGAGTTCCGGGGCATACGGTCTACGTAATGAGACTGCAAGGGTAAGTGATCCAGGACACCTCGGCCCGTCTCTCTGCCCTGTTTCCATCATGATCGGCACCCTGTCTCTGAGCGAACATGTGAAGGAAGGTTGATTGATGGCTGCCTGAGCAAAGACGGGATCAAATGATACCTTTAATCAGAAAATAAACCGTGAGCTTGAGAAATGTATATACAGACTGATTCTTTGGGGTGCGGTCAGCAAGGAATCATACGGAATTTTCAGTGTTAGGGAAGCAGAAATAAAAGAAACACACAGAATCTTCCCTTACGCCTCCCTCCACCTCCTGCCTTGTACTCTTTGTAAGAAAAAGATTGAAATTCTTTTTGATGGCTGAAGGACACCTCCCTTGTTCTGTTTGATTGAGAAAGGCCTGGGACGTTCATTAGTCGCTGCTTAGCGTGTTCACAGAGCCCGGCTATTGATTCCATTTACCTTCCCCGGCTGCGCCCACGAAAAAAGCATTTTCTGTAAATGCGGGCGGTAGCAGCTAGCACACTCTTCTTTGAGGGCCAGGCTGTCTTGCAAAAGGAAGGCAGATGCTCAATGGAGAATCTGACCTTCACATTCCTGGATGATGTAGGGGCAGATTGCCAGTTAAAGATTTTTTTCCCCTTCCTGCAACGGAGCTGATATTTAGAACTGAAGATTCCAAGCAATTACATCACATTTGGATAAGTGGTTATCAAAAATATCCAACTCTTGATTATTCTTGATGACATGAGGCAACGGGCTTGACACCTGCTAGGAGGCTAGCACCCAAAATCGGCTTGCTGGTGGTGTCTAAATACTAACAGCAATTAGGGCTCCGAGGCGTGTAGTAGGCACGTACTAGCCTTTGCCTGTATGCTACGGAGTCAAGCTTTGAGGTCGAGAGGGTGATGATTCTTGGCTGTACGCAGATGAGAAGACTCATAATCAACCTTGTTGTATTTTTCCTTGCATAAATTAAGGCAGGATTTGTAGCCAGTATCCTGGAGTTTTCCATGCGTGACTTAGATCCCTGCTTTGTTCCCGGGAATAAGAAATCCACCCCCTACTGTGTCTCTACTTGCCTATCAGAAAATAGGACTTTGGATTCATTACACTCAGGTAGAAATCCTATGCAGCAACTCTCCATAAGCTGTGCTTACTCTGTCCACTGAAGCCATTCCAAACACAGGAGCAATTCTGCAAGCATGTTATTGATTAACAGTGAACTTGGAAATGCCATGGTCTCCTATCGGTTTTCCCTTGCAGCTACCATTTCTCTGAGTAACAACTCAGACACCAAGGCAGTAAAAGCAACATGGGCTGGTTTTTGTGGCTAGGCTCCTAACAGAGATGTTTACTGTGTGTATGCAGAACACCGTCAACCTTTAGGCAAAAACCGGGTCCTGGACACACACATTAGAAATGTCACGGTGTCACGCAGCTCCAACTTGGCAAGGATGAGGGCTGAGAAGAGTCATCCAAACAGGAATCACAGATGGGTCAGGCATTTGAATTGGAATCAAGGGTTCTTTTTGAGGGCACAGCTGTGTGCAGCTGGGATGCATTCACTCAGCAGACAGATACCGGCTGCTCACTCGGTACCAAGACAGTTATAGATTCCCTCTCTTCCCACAGATCCAGCATTTCCTCCAAAAGACAACAGCACTAGGGATGCTGGGAGATGAGGTTGCCTCCAAGTGGGTGCAGAAGCCCTCGTTACTCATCTGAGGTCAAGCACCAGACTGCACTTTCAAGCCTGCACCAACCTCAGGGCGAAAAGAGAGGATCCGCTATGGCAGGAGAACACTGGGCTGCGTTTTAGTATGGTGGGTTCTATTCCCACCTCTGACATTGATTGCCTGTTTCCCACACTCCGTCGGGCAGCGCTAGAGAGTGCTCCCTGACCACTCCAGGCGTCCTCTCCATAGACAATGGAACTACAAACCCCTCTCACTCATTGTCAGAATTAAGTTGGAAAATCAGTGCGAAAGCACTTTATGTATACATTTGAACACACTACAGAGGCAGAAAAAGCAGACAGGGCAATGTATTACAGGAATATTACTCAGGCGGCTATTACTCACAGAGGTATTTCAGAGGTCTTTATGAAGATTAGTATCTTAAATAGTTTGTGTTAACTTGATTTGATAAACTGATATTAGTTGTACTTGTCAAATGAATACCCAAATAGTGATGATAAGGAAAAATGAAAAATAATGCGTGACACTAAGAACTGATAGGTATCACTTGCGATATAGCACCTTAAATCATTAAATCATTCAAAATAACCTGCAATGAGGAAAGAATAAGCATGCTGTTTTATTTTTGTTTACTTTAAAATTTAAAAGCAGAGTTGAAAAAATAAACCATGTTCATTTTTTTTGTTTTTATTTCTTTTCTTTCTTTTTTTTTTCTTTTGGCAGAATTTCATGTATCCTAGGCTAACCTTGAATTCACTATGTAGCCAAAGATGACCTTGAACTCCTTCCTGGTCCTCTGGCCTCCACATCCTGAGTACTGGGATTAAAGCCATGTGCCACCATGACCAGTCTTATGTAGTGCTGAGGAGGAACCAAAGTCGGGTCTTCTCATATTCTAGGCAAACACTACTAACTGATCTCCATCCCCAGGCGAAAACATGCTCAATTTCTAAAAATACAAGCATTTGACATGATGTCAGAGTGAGATCTGCATCCAAGTATGCAAATGAGGTCATTAGAAGGTGTGCTGTAAAAAGTGACCTGTGAGGTTTCTCATCAATGGAGCTTAGAAGAGAAGTTACTGTGTGGTTCCACAAGATAAGCTGTGGAGGTGGTAGCTGCTCAGAGGAGACTCAGGTGTGAAGGCTGGCCCTCTGCTGCTGATTGCTTTGATGAAGGAGCCGAGTGTTTTCAGAGAGGGCAAAAGAAGCCTGGCTCAGACGGAGTGTCTGATGACTTTGTTTAGAGCTCGATTTTTGTTTTGCAACCCCAGCAAGTCAGATGAAAACCATGCCTGCTTGGCCAGTGTGAGGGGGAAGATAGCCCTCTCCTATCAAGAGCTGCCGCTGACCGCTGACCTTGGTGCAGTTAGCGAGCAGAGCAGGCAGCGCTTTACAGCCTGCTGTGGAGCTAAGGCATGAGAGGGGAGGAAAACATTTAAAGAGAAATCACATACACTCTGTCTGAGTGAGCTTGTTTGCTTTTAGGGCACTCAGTGCTGTAGGAGGATTAACTCCAGACAGTTTTCCTAAACAGCATCGTTGGACTACCGAGTTCATGCTCCATCTTCTATACACAAATATGTTCTTCTGGTTTAATTGGGGATTGAAATTTCATTCTTCATAGCAGATCTTTTAAATTTGCTGATGACAGAATTCGTGTAACCTTTTCTGCCCTCTCCTTTCCCTTTCCTAGGGAGGGGCCTTTGAAGGAGGTGACCTCTCCTTTGGCACACTACTACTCTAAGCTTCTCTACGTTAATTAGGGAAATGAAAACAAACTGAAGAGAATTTGAGGTCAGGGCAAGTATGTGCTTTTTTCTCCAACTCTTATCTCTTTATTCTCTAGATCAGTAATATAAATAAGTTTCTTCATTCAAACAGGAAATATTAGTAATTGTCAATCTCAGCTTTTAGTTATTTAAGCCAGAGATTTTTGGTTAACAAAATAGTCTAAGAATGTGATGCTATAGAATCTCCTAAATATAGTACACTCACAGTATCCTCATTATTGTCAATGTAATATTGAGTTAGAAGTGTCACCCCAGCCTCTGGCCTGGGAATCCTCAACCACTTGAACTCCAATTCCCAGCCTGCCAAGTGCTGACCCCTCCTTGGGGAGGGCCAGGACCACTCCCACAGGGTATTTAGGCTTGAAAAAGGAGCACGTGGTTTCAGGTTTTGCACGTGCTCTCCCTCTGTCTTCCCCCTGCCATGCTCCCAGCCACACGAGAGCGCGGCATTCATTAAACATGGGCATTTTTGATTTGGTCTAATCTGGTTTAATTGGAGTTTTGTGAGCCCGTGGAGAGGCTTGGTCAGGAAATATTCCTAACCGTCAACACTTTATTTTTATAGATGAAGGAACTAAAGAACATAGGTGCTCCCCCACCTCTCTGTCACTCTGACGTGAGCGGCTCCACCACGCCTTCCCTGTAGATGAACCCCTCTGACACTGAGTGGAGGCATCATTTCTTCCTCCCGGAGTGTTGGGTCAGGCATCATTTCTTCCTCCCGGAGTTTTGGGTCAGACCTCCTGTCACAATGCTGAGTAAGTTACCGGGTAGGAGGTATCTGAAGTTTTCTGCTTCCTCAAATCAAAAAGGGGAGCGCCAGTGGCTGCCGGGAACCAGGAACCATTAACGGAGGCCCATGAACTGTCAGCTGAACAGGATAAGTGAGCTCCAGAGACCTGCTGTTCAATAGTACACGTACGCCCGCAGTGATATGCTATATGAGGCCTTTGAGTGGGTGGATCACCACAGGTGTTCGTATTAAGTACAAAGAAAAAGGATTATTCTACTGATTGTCTTGTACTAGCTGACAGACTTTCTCTGATTCATTTACATGTGGGATTTTTAGATAGGGTCCCCATGTGTTGTTTTCGAATTTTTGAAAAATTTCTCCTGAAAAGTCTATTAAAAGAAAGCATTTTAGAATTTAAAGGTGAGTTTCTTGTTCTGTCTCCATGAGTGACTTTTTATAACACCCTGTCTGCATTACACTACATTGTCAGCCTGGCTGGACTGGGAAAGGCTTAGGGGGCAATAGTAGGCTCTGGTCTCTGGGTGTATCTGTAAGGGCGTTCTCAGACAGTTTTAACGGAGGGAGGGACACCCACCCTGCACAAGGTGGCAGCTCCCATCCGCTGGGGTTCTGGACTGGATGAAAAGAGCAAAAGGAACAACCCAGGCCACACCAGATGCACCCAGATGTGAGTGTCAGCCTCAAGCTCCCACCTGCACATTCTCCACTGTGGCAGATGATCCCTCAAACCTCGAGCAGAAATAAACCTTTCCTGCCCTAAGCAGCTGCTCGTCAGATGTTTGGTCACAGCCTTGAGGAAGGTACCTAGTACGTCCAGTAGAATCCAATGCACGTGTCTGTTTAAAACAGATAACCCAGAAATGGGATGTTGTCACAGGTGTCTGAGGAAATGTGTAGTTGGAATGATACATACTTCTTTTCTGCCGGGGCTTCAAGAAGGTTGCTACGGAGCTCTGCATTTGGCCTTGGCATTCACATCAGACATTAGGTGAACCCAAGCACAGGTCTGATACAATGTTGGAAGAAAGAAGGCAACACTCTCCCTATTGCAGGAGTTCAGCAACAAGGGTGAAGTTAAAGAGGAGCAAATAATGCTATCTCAGAAGCAAGGCTTCCTATCTCGCAAGTCACAGCGTGAGTTTCAGAGTGCTGCACCGTGGAGCATGTGCAGAGCTGAAGGGTCCAGGTACCAGCGCCTAACTCTGTAACCATAGTGACACCACAGCTGAGCCAGGGGCAAATGTGGGCTCCACACAATCGAAATTCCAAGTCAGCGGGAGGATCAAGGTCATACTTGGCTACACAGAGAATTTTAAGTTAATTATAGTATCCTACCTGCAAACAAAAAATAGGAAAAGGAAAAGCAAAATGAAAACCCGTTGTAATGAAGAAGTACAGTCCTCTGCAGCAGAAATAATGAAACACAAGAGCGTGAGGAGCAAACAGGGGTTCCCACATGGCCCTCACGTAGCTCTGCTATTACCGGGGTATTTTACTGAAAGGGAAATGGAATCAATTCTTGCATCCTTCATGAACTAAAACCGCTTTATTTAATATTCCTACCCACATGTAATGCGTTTGGATCAAATCTACCCGCACTACCCCCCCTTATCTCCCCATCACACCACCACTCTCCCGCCGTCCCCAGCCTCCCACGCCATCTGTCTAATTTAAACCCACCGAGTCCTTAGTGCTGACTGTGTGCATGGGTGTGACCCCATCCACTGAAGCAAGGACAGCATCTCAGTGACCACATCCTGAAGGGAACTGACTCTCCTCCACAGCCATTAACTCCTGTAGCTACTGATGACCAGTGTGGACCAGGAGTTTTAGCCCAAGTTGGTTTTTCTTTTTGTTATTGTTGTTTGTCTTTAAAGCATTCCAAGAGTTGGGTCTTTTAAGAATAACCTCGACTTTCATAACTTAATGCTTAGCTCCATTGTCTGAGAGGAATTACTTATGCATATTTCATCATGCGAAATTTGCTTTTGTCCCAGATGTGCAACTGACGGTTTCAACGCAAATCTTATAGGACCCTTCTAGCAGTTTTTGATAAGGCGTAGTCTGAATGAAAGCAACGCAGAGGAAAGCCAAAGGCAAACCCAGCTCATTGTGGACTCAGTCTCCATCCTGGGAGTAGCGTTCTTGTGGTTTATGGTGGAAATGGGTCTTTAAAAACTTTTAAAGCTAAGTTTGCAGCCCTCATGAAAGCAGGGGATGTTTCAGGGTGCAGCACAGCTATGTCCCCTAGAGTCTTCTGCTGATGGCTAAAGACAGCTGTGCTTCCCGTTAGAGGCATGGTTTCAAATCCAGCGTCTTTGGGAGGCCCCTTTGTTCGACTCACTTCTTCCTTTCTGAAATGCTCACCTCTGTGAGACAGAAATGTCAATCATCCTCCAACCATCAGGTGACTGTGAAACTCCGCCTCCACAGCTTGGGGTCTATGTCTAGACGCAGCATGGGTGCTGGTTACTCAGAGTCTGAGCACAGTTGGAGGAATCTGCATTTTCGCTGATTTCTGCCGCTCTGTTAACAACACAGCTACAGATGTAGCTCTAGGCTGGAGGGTAGATTTGTTTAGTTTTATCAGAAATTTGAAACCAATATGTATCATGATTGCATATTTATTCACTGGCACGTGTGTGGGTGTGTGTGAGCACATGTATATGGATGCAGGTGGGAGTCAGAGGTCGAAGAAGCTTTCGCTCCTTGGGAGCTTGTGTACCTCGTTTTCTGAGACATGTTCCCTCACTTGAACTGCAAGTACACCATTGTGCTGGGCAAACTGGCCAGTGAATTCCAGGAATCCTCTTCTCTCTGCCTTCCCAGCTCTATGCCTCACCTTTTATGCAGCATCACACTTTACTGACCAAGCCATCTCCTGAGCCAGGCCTGCTTTGTTTTAACACCAGGCTGCCTGGCCGATACCTGCAGTGCATTGGCCCTTCTCCTGTCTCTTTCTGGGCCACATCTACCAGGCTTTAACCAGCAAGGAAGTTCCTGTCAGCAGCAGAAGCAGAGCTACAGTGTGTGTGTGTGTGTGTGTGTGTGTGTGTGTGTGTGTGTGTCTACAGTCTATCAGGTTTTTTCAAGCAAAGCTAATTATCTTCCCGGAGAACCTACTGCTTGTCATGTGGTTCTGAGCACACTCTGGTCCTAGACTTCCTCCTTTGCCAAAGATGCCCTCCCTTCAAAATAGTCGTGCTGTGGATCTCTTGACAATCAGATTGTAGGTGTCCTCCCTCCCTCCCTCTCTCCCTCCATCCCTCCTTCCCTCCTCTCTCTCCTCCTCTCTCTCTCTCTCTCTCTCTCTCTCTCTCTCTCTCTCTCTCTCTCTCACACACACACACACACACACACACGCATTTTCTTGTTTCATTCCAAATTTCACTGCTTGATAACAACTTTCTAGTTAACCAATAATAATAAGATTGATGCTATTACGAAGTAAGTAGAGCTAGTGATGACCCACCGCTGGCAGCTTCTAAAGAGACTCCAAAATGGTTTTCTTGCCACACCGGTCGTGGAGAAGCTGGCTATACCGTGCGGTGGAGCCACCCGCATTTTCAGTTTGCAGATGCTGCATATCATGGTCGCACGGTCCCCTGGAGAGCCTTGTGAAGCACAGCTCCTCACCTGGTTACTCTAGCTCTTTCCTCTCTTCCTGGGAAAGCTTCAGCTTTCATCTTACCTGTTCCTTACGAACAAAGCGTGTGCAAGGAATGGAACCTCTTTTCCCCACTCAGACATTTCTGGTCTGGCCTTCAGGAATGGGGGAAGAGCGGAGCAGGGCAAAGGCTGGCTTCCAGCAAGAATTCAGCTCTAATAAATGCATGAGATATTTATAGAAGACAAAGAGCAAAGGAAGCAGACATCTTCCTCTGCGTAGGACTTGTTGGGTTGTTCCTGTTGCTTTGTTCTCCCGCTACTAGGCTTTGTTTTGTTCTGCTGCCTCTGAGACTTCGGAGAGCCACAGTGGCCCAGCTGTACGTGGTTACAGGACTTCCAAATGACTGCCTGTGTTTAAGGGGGACTCTCATTTGGTAAGAAGGATGGCAGTAACATACTAATTTTGAACACGTTGATTTGGGGAGCAAGCACATTGAAAGCCTAATGTTTTAAATTGTAACTATTTAGAGAAACTGTATAATTGTAACCCATATTTTTCCTAGCAACGAGAGATGTTGCAATGTTTCAATTACTCTACCAGAACTCACAAAACCTGGAAACCAAAAGGATTATTTTCTCCAAGTTAGAAGAGAAGCCTGTAGCCTCAAGGCTGCAGCTCATCCCTGGGGGGTTCTTCTTTTCCCCTAGAATTTAGTTTCTAAAATTGTTACAAACTCAGTTATTTAGGTCATTGACCAAAAAAGTCCACATTATTTTTTTGAATTAAGAAAAGGAATATTTGAGCATGGCAGAGGTTTGCTTCTGATTTCAATGGATGTTCCAATGGGTAGTACCCAATGAGGTTGAGTTGGCTATTTTCTTCTCTGCGTATCAGTCCAAAAATAGCCCACCCCCAAACTACATCTCTTAGTCTTCTTCAATACCCAATTTACACAGTTACACACAGCCATTAAAATGATGTTTTATTTGATAACCATTTTTTTTCCTTTGAGATATGGTTTCTCTGTAGCTTTGGAGCCTGTCCTGGAACTAGCTCTTGTAGACAAGGCTGGTCTCGAACTCACAGAGATCAGCCTGTCTCTGCCTCCCAAGTGCTGGGATTAAAGGCGTGCACCACCATCGCCAATCTTGATAACCAATTTTTACAGAGGTCCCTTGCCTTTAGCATACCAGGGCCGTGATGATTCATGTATGCAATTTCATATGTGTGGTAGCCATCTGCTGCTGAGCCAAGCAATATCCCTCTAGAAATAACTGGATGCTGAAAAAGCTCTAGTAATTTCAAATGGTCATAAAGTGAATCCTCTCTCCTGGGTGGTCTCATATCATGTGTACGGGCAGCT
This sequence comes from Chionomys nivalis, assembly GCF_950005125.1. Taxonomy (NCBI): domain Eukaryota; kingdom Metazoa; phylum Chordata; class Mammalia; order Rodentia; family Cricetidae; genus Chionomys; species Chionomys nivalis. The sequence goes on from NC_080109.1 coordinate 34,318,899, forward strand.
ATGTGGAGACTATGATGTCTCTCTAGAGTCCCACAATCCTTGGTTCCTCTCTTTTCAAGATAAAAGTGACCCTCCATTTTGGATGTGTTGAGGTGTGTACACAGACATGTTGGCGCCACATGTGTGTGTGTGGTCACTACCATGCTATGTACACTCTAGAGTCCATCCCCACAGCTGGATGCAGCTCCAGGAACCCCACTTTGGCTCCACGAGTCCTATATTCTATTCTTTCTCTGCAGATCTTACCCCACGCTCAGTTTGTTTAGGGCAGGTCATTTTCCACAGGTAAACATTTTCTCCACATGGGGTTGTCAGATACCCAAACTCAAGGCTCTTGTGAGAAGAGTCACCCATGAGAGTGGGACCAGCACTCCAGACAAGCAAAATCAGGGTTACTTCATAGGGTATAATAACTTCGCAAAATTTGAGCCGAGAAGGAAAGAATTTAACTGTAGAAACACTGTAATCGAAAAATCAGTTCAAATAAAGTAATTTTGAACAAATTATTTTTGTTGAATGTAAGTAGATAATGCAATTCATTATAAGTTGTGTCTCTGCTCAAAATCAGGATAGAAAAGTGTCTAATATAAGCACACATTTAAAGTATTTAATCTAAACACACATACATGTAAAGTATCTAACGTAAATGCAAATTTACAGTATCTAAGTAAACACAGATGTAAAATATCAAATGTAAGCATTATAAAATAGTTAATGTAAACAGACATTTAAAGTATCTAATGTAAACACACATGTAAATTATCTAACTAAACATACATGTAAAGTATCTAATGTAAACACACATGTAAAGTATCTAATGTAAACACACATGTAAAGTATCTAATGTAAACACATGTAAAGTATCTAATGTAAACACACATGTAAAGTATCTATTGTAAGCACACATGTAAAGTATCTATTGTAAACACACATGTAAAGTATCTATTGTAAACACACATGTAAAATATCTATTGTAAGCACACATGTAAAGTATTTAATGTAAACACACATGTAAATTATCTAAGTAAACATACATGTAAAGTATCTAATGTAAACACATGTAAAGTATCTAATGTAAACAATATAAAATAGTTAATGTAAACAGACATTTAAAGTATCTAATGTAAACACACATGTAAATTATCTAAGTAAACATACATGTAAAGTATCTAATGTAAACATGCATGTAAAGTATCTAATGTAAACACACATGTAAAGTATCTAATGTAAACACATGTAAAGTGTCTAATGTAAACACACGCATGCAAAAACTGGACATGTACAGATTCACCCACTTTTTATTTATTTGTTCTCTATAAAGTACTATAATGATTTATTTGTTCATTGTAAGACAAGATCTCACTGTGTAGTCTTGGATGTCCTGAAAACCACTATATAGACCAGGCTAACCTCAAACTAACAGCATCTTCCTGCCTCTGCCTCCTCAGTACTGGGATTACAGGGACATGCTCCTTGCCCAACTCACAGAGATGATTTGACCTGGCAGGGGAGTTATGTTACTTGTAATCAGATTGTCATTCTTTATTTGGCATCTAGAAAATTCTAAGATAATAATTAATGTGCTTAGCCCCTTAAGAATTTGTAAAAATTTATACCCATTTTCATAGTATCCAACTCTGTGACATGATTTTCAAAGTCCCGAAGTTTGATGATTCCCAGAGTCTCTCTTTAAGGACTAAATTGATGAAAGTTATGAGTCTTCATTTATTTTATTTTAAAAAGCTATTCAAAATAAAAAATGGAATTTTTATTTCCAGAAGCCTCTAGCTAATACATATTAAGCTCTGACTCTATGGAAACCTTGAACTCTCAGCAACGTAGGTGAGTAACAAGAGCGCTGTGAATTCTACTCTTTTTGTGAATGCTACAAAAAGAGTTACAGACCAGCGGGGTGGTGGTGGCGGCGCACGCCTTTAATCCCAGCACTAGGGAGGCAGGCAAATCTCTGTGAGTTGAGGCCAGCCTGGTCTACAAGAGCTAGTTCCAGGACAGGCTCCAAAAGGTACAGAGAAACCCTGTCTCGAAAAACAAAAAATAACAAACAAACGAAACCAAACCAAAACAAAAGAGTCATAGACCAATGCATTCAACAGTCCTGGGGTCCAGGGGGCAGGCTCTGATAGAACCAGGAAACCAAAGTTCCCTTTCCTTCCAGAGTTCAGTCATGGAGGCATGGAGGGGGCCACAGCCCACTGTTTGGGGCTATGGGCGCATTAGTTAGCAGACTGGAGGCTGTGGGTAATAGTAATGGAGAAATATTGAAATATTAATTACTCCTAGGAACAAGGGAATAAACACAGTATTGAGTGAATTAGGGGTGTGAATTTTATGTTCTAACAGGCCCCTCTGCCTTCAGACAAACTCAACTGATTGGCCACACAAAAATGCATAGTTCTGAAAGACTGCTCACGTTAGGATTGCCACAGAGGAGAGCTGGCCTGGCCCTGCATAGCGGCTGATAGGGGCTTAGATGCCAACAAGAATAAACATGGGGAACAAGATGGAGGGAGACATTCGCTGCTTTTTCTGTAGCTTCTCTCCAGCCATCCCGGGGCCCACTTTGAATTTCCTTCAGCTCTGAGAAGCTAAACCCTGAAACTGAGACCACGCCCTCTGCTAAATGAGATTTCTTTAGGGGGTACTCAAAGAAACAGCGAAAGGCAAAAGCCAAGGAAACCTGAGAAATCTGACCATAGTTCAGGTGGGCAGCTTGTGTACACCTTGGGGGGAGGGGGAAATCATGTCGAGCGTGGCGTCTGCCATGACCAGGCGCCACTGTGAGGCAGAACTGTGGTCATGGCTAAGGGAAAATCTTAGCCAACACTCAAGGCATCGGACGATCCAAACAGTACAGGGATAAATCTATGGCAATGATGATATTTCCAGCCACAAGGGGCACTACCCTGGATATAGAGACTCCAGCTACCACGCCTTCCCAACCCCCACCCCTCGCCCCACTGTCCGTGAGGTTTATGGGATACTAGAACTATGGAAGCCCCAGTGAGAGCCAGACTCTGGCGCTGCACCTTGTGTGAGCCGTCACCACGCTGGGATGATGTGGTTGCCTTCCAGACACCCACGCTCCTTTAAGTTACCTTACTGATTCATTCGTTCATCGAGTTAGACTGAGAATAATCTCTTTAGTCTATGGGTACCCCATCTGATTGATGTATGTCAATGTCTCTCTAGGTCCCTCAATTAAAGCAATGTAGCAAGGGAGTCAACTGGCAAAAGGAGAGCTGGAACGGTTTACGGGTAGTCGTTCTTAGTGAACTGCTTTCCGTGTGAATTAAGCTGATTTTGTGTCTTACAACACAGACTCCTTTGCCAAGTGAAGCCTCCCTCCTTCCAGATAGCATGCTGTTTCCAAGGGAGCCAAATCTCATTTACAGAAAGTCTAATTGCACAAAAAAACTATAAAGGTAAAAAGTAAGATGTTAGCATCATTTCTGCAAGACTAAGGGGTGACGGGGGTGGCACACTTTTAGACAGCTTCAATAGCAGCTATTTTTGAGGGGAGCGGTTGAGACTTTATTTAAAATAAATTTGATTTGAAACCTCAATGTTGAAACCAGCCGGGCAGTCTCTCATCGTGGCCACTACTCACACTATTATGTATGAAACTCGAGAGCCATTTTTCCCCATGCATTTTAAAAATGCCCACAGTGACGTTCAGCCATGTCAACACGGGCTGGAGTCTCTCTGGCTGAAATGCTTTCTGAGGGCTAGTCATGCCAGTTTGCCTGCATACAGATTCCTCTCCAGGCCCCCAGCCTCTCCCCTCAGGATCATGGGCTTGACATCAACACCAAGGATGTCTCTGTAATACAGAGCTATAACAAATGTCTTTAAAAATATATGACCTATATTGTGTGTGTGTGTGTGTGTGCTTAGTACACTCCAGTTTCTTCTTCCTGTGGTAGGTGAAGTTATATGATGTTACTCCAATGACAGACTCACCTAGCAATGAGGCTTGCTTCTGCCTGATGCTATGGAAAAATAGACTTAGTAATAATTTATTTTAAAGATTAATTGAGTGTAAGCAGTATGCCTAAAGAATAAGGTGTAACTCCTTGATATTGCTGGGGAGGTAAATAGGTAAACAAAGTAAATAGGTCGTTAGGTATGAAGGGATGAGTTTGATAGCCTAGGCAACAACACGATGCCGGGAAAAACCAGAAAAGAAGAATCTGAGACAGTGTTGGAGACTAAGAAATGTGCAGTGGGGGCTGGAGAAACAGCTCAGTGATTGCTGCTCTTGCAGAGAACCAGAGTTCAATTCCCAGAACCCAAGTTAGATGGTTCACAACCTCCAGGCAGTGGTGACACAAGCCTTTAATCCCAGCACTCACTGGGCAGAGTCATGTGAATCTCTGTGAGTTCTAAACCAGCCTGGTCTACTGACCTAGTTCCAGGACAGCTAGGGCTGTTACACAGAGAAACCCTGTCTTGAAAAAACCAAAACCAAACTGATGGTTCATAACCTACTTCCCCTGACTAGTTCCCACTTCTCCAGGTTTCTACAACTTTCCAAAACAGTACTACTGGCTAGGAGTCAAGCTTTCAAAACATGAGCCTTATTGATTTTTCACATTCAAATTATAATGGATAATTATACCTGAGTGTAAATCAGTCCCAGGTAAAAAATACAGAGGAAATTAAGGCTGTGTTGCTTGGCCATCTAACCAAGACAGTTTCATTTTTCAGAAGCTAGATAGGGTTCTTGAATCAATCGATTTTAAGATTTTATTCCCTGTAAACATTTAATTCTAGTAGGGCTGTTTTACTCTACCACACAACAGTGGTGAGAAAGCATTCTTTGAGACATTAGGTCTATTTTGAAAACCAAATGAGAACCATTCAATTGAAACCAAACAATTTAAGACTAACTAAACTTGGTAAATTAATCACCTGGAAAACTGTCTAGCTTATGAAGTTCTGATTTTTGATAAAGTGACCCAGACCTGTATTTAGCTGGTAAGAACATAAGAGACACTACACAGGAAGTTGCTCAGAAGACTGCATCCCACACCCAAAGCTGGGCTTGATGTAAGAAGGAGGTAAAGACAAGATGTGTTCATTTTCAGGATGATGAAACATTAAAACCTGGGGTCCATCATTTTCTGGGACTTTCTTATGCATCGGATACTTTTAGAGCTCCCTTCCATGCTCGTGAGGACACTGACGCTTTCCATTCTGACCCAAGGAGAATGGGGCAGGCAGGAGCTGCCTTTGGAGGTGGGGTACCCGCTAAGGCCAGGGGCTAAGCTCCCATCTTGGTGCTACTGGAGGAGTGGAAGGCTTGGCAGAAGAACTTAGGTCACTGGGGGTGTGTCTTTGAAGAGAAGAACAGGACTCCCTCTGGCACGCCCCATCTCTTGTGAGTACAGCAATGTCCTGCGCTAAAGCGATGTGGTGGTAGTCGGGCCAAGTGGTACTTTATCTCATGCTCCCTTCTCTGGAGCCTCCAATTACTAAGGCGCGTGTTTGATAGGCTCTTCTCTCTGGTAACAGTGGCTCCAAATCCCGTGGCACAGGATTCTAACTGTGCTGGGCTGGGAACCAACTTCGTGAAGCAGGAGAGCTCCTCAAAGTCTCTCTCCAAATGCCTGGCACATTGCTGGATTTTTGTGTGTTACTTCTCAAATTCAAATGAACTCTTTTCCAACTTAGTCTTTGTGCCAATTCTGATGAGACGTTGGATGTGACAGGGGGGTTGGAATATCTGCTTGTGAGCAAATATTTGATCAGGATAAATGAATGTATCAAGACAGCCCCTCAGATTCAGTGTGGTTCATACTTAAGAAAGCGCTGTCTGTGACGTGTCACCAAGCAGGCAGTAATTGTCATCTCTCCATCTTCCCTAGTATGCAGTTGTGACCTAGAGCTGACCTATAGTCCTGTATCCCACTTCCTAACGATGCACCATCAAGCAGGCTTCATTGGTCATCCCTACGTCTTTCCCAGTACACAGTTGTGATCTAGAGCTGACCTATACTCCAGTCTCCTGTTCCTTAGATTTCAGGGCCACGGTATAGGTGCAGCTACACTAACTGCCTCTTCTCTTCTTATTCACTGTATTCCACTGACCTTAGGGTTGCAGCACGACTGTCATTAGGTGGTGCACCCTATTCTAAAGCTCACTGTGTACCCACCGTCGTTTCCCTGTAAGGCTATATTTCATCAAATTATGTTCCAGTTAGTGGTTGTGAGTGTTGGTGCACCCTGGAAGCCTCTGTGCTTTGCTGTAGGAGTAGAGATGTTTCCTGGGTGGAATGGCAGACGAGCTGAGGTAGATTGCAATGTTAGGAAATAGACCTAGAGTCCTGCATCCACGAGGATTCTATGCATATCGCTGACCAGAAGCACCTCAGCAAAGGGCAGAATGGCTTCTTGATTCAGTGACAAGGCAGCCTAGGCTCTGAGGATCATGCTTTTTGACAAGAAAAGACCAGTTGTCCCTCCCTGTGGGCTGGGTCAGGGGTATATATTTGTTTGCCATTTATGGGCAGAAAGATGTAATATACCTACTTATTCTTGGACCTTGTCAATAGAATGTATCTCTCTCTCCTATTCTTCCTTTTTCTTCTTCATTTTTTTTTTCAAGACAGAATCTCATGTAGCCAGTGCTGGCCTGAACTTCTCATCTCTGTCCCCACCCTGGCTTCTTTTGGTGGAATTAAAGATATGTAATCCACACCTAGCTCTCAAATATGTTTTTCAAAAGAAAAACTATGTATTTACCCCCAAATTCCAGTCTATTTTGCTTTTAGTACGTAAAGGGATTTTTGTATTTTTGGTTTACCTGCTGTTCATTCAGTCATCAGGAACTCCCTGCTGCCAGTCTGGGGCCCTGTAATCACACAGGGTCAGGTCTGGAGCCCCCCCTCTTCTTCAGTCAATGGTTCCCTCTGTCTCAAACACTCAAAGGATATCTTCCTGCAGGTTGGACTGGGAGTTCGTTTCATCAAGATATTTGTGGACAGCAATCTTGTCTTACAGAATTCCTAATGCTTGTTAGAGTTTCAGCGGTCATCTGATCTGCCTCTGTGATGCTTGTCTGTACCCATAGATCTATTCCCTTCTCAGTGACTGCTGAGTCGGGGTCCCATGGGGCCCACAGCTGTATCTCATGTGACTTTTCACCAGTGAGGATGATTCATTCCTCTCCTGTGTTTCATTGTTTGCCATTTATGGGCAGGAAGATGTAATATACCTACTTATTCTTGGACCTAGTCAATAGAATGTATCCTAAATACCATTTAGAGGTGGGGATATTAAAACTTCATCCAATTATTTTAGTCTTTAAAATGGGTTACACCTACATAGCATGAAATACACTATTCTATAAGGAAATAATTTAAACCTCCTCACACAAACGCATTTAATAAATACTAAGGGATTGACAGCAAATTTGCTAACTATGGCCCCTAACATATGTTGTTTGTTGAGGCATAATGAATATTCATGGGATTATTTTATAGGGGAAACTGAACCTATTAATAGCAAAATTATCTAAACAAAATTTAAGTCATGCAAAATAGAGACACTTAGTAAAGAAGGGGTCACTGGGAACTCAATGTTAATTTCTCAGAAAGCTAAATGTGTTTCTGTGTGTGGGGGCAGGCGACTCTCTTCTTGAGACCTACAGAATAACTCGGCAGCGCTGGTACGGGGCTTGGTAGTCAAATCAAAGCCAAGGATAGACAAGCGCCGTCTGTTCACAGCCAGCAGGCTGCCGGGCCACGAATTCTTCCGAAACATTGAGAGCTTTGATCCTATCACGTTTTCCCTTCGGCTTCAGAGTCCTCCTAAGCAGGATTTGGGCTTAAATTCTCCATTAACAACTTTCCGGCCCGTGTTCCTGCAACAGGACACTCTGTATCTTCGCTCTCACTCGCCACCATGTAATATGCCCCTGATTCTCCGGTTATGATAGGTCAATCCGCTCTGAGTACCGTTTCTCTTTAAATGTAAGTATTAGTCCAGATTTCTGCTGACAAACGACAGAAATTCAACCCAGCGGCTTCAGTAGGGAAAAAGGAGGCTCTATTGGATGTGACAACTGGACCGCAGAAAGAGCAGGATGGTGAGCCCAGCCTCCCGCTCAGCTTCCCTGGCTGCATCCTGTTTCTAACTTTGTGACCGCTGGCCTCTGAGACCGGAGTGGAGCCTGAACATTCCTCTACCACAAGCAGAGTCATCATCTTCTAGCATCCCTTAAGGACTTGAGTGTCTCTAGAGGCACTTGCTGTCCCAACCCAAGGATGAAAGCCATCACCTGACAGCAGAACGTGCCTGGCTCAGGCTTGCTTACCTGCCATGCTGCCCTTTAAGAAGCCATGGTCTTCCTTTCCTAACCGAACCCAAATTCACAAACCTTTACGCTGGCCTTCTGAAGGTGACAGGTCACTTTATGAAACCACTGTTTATAGAATTGTAGGATGCGCCTTTTAGGTCATTCCAGAGCGTACCAGCATCCCAGGAAGATGCCTTCCAAACGCTGGGCTCTCCCATTCACCCCCTTTTCCTCAACTGCAAAGCCGCTACAGCTTGCTGAGTGCAAAGTGGGACTTCAGGGTCCTGTCACAGAGCCCCAGCCCATTCACACTCTCAATCAGGGGGTGAGCCCAGCCCATTCACACTCTCAATCAGGGGGTGAGCCCAGCCCATTCACACTCTCAATCAGGGGGTGAGCCCAGCCCATTCACACTCTAATCAGGGGGGGGAGTGCAGCCTATTCACACTCTCATCAGGGGGTGAGTGCAGTCCATTCACACTCTGAATCAGAGGCTGAGCCCAGCCCATTCACACTCTCAATCAGGGGTGAGCTCTTATTCTCTTGCTTCTACTTTATGACAATCATGACTAATTCACCATGAATACTTGCGTCCATGTCACATGTGTTCCTGCCTTGACAAGACTTAGACATTTTCATCTTTCTTAACTGTACACCAACACGTCAGATTGCTGAGTCAGATGTCACCTCTATGTCTAACATTTTGAGGAATGACCAAATGCCATCTAAGCTCCCTGAGCTATTTTACCTCTGTACGAACAAAATGTGAATATTTTAATTTATTTAAACTATCAATAACATCTGTATCTAGCCATCTTTCTATTCTAAGTGTCATGGTGGGTTTGAAGGAACCATTTCCTTGTGCTTTTTGCCTGCATTTCTCCATAGTTAATGATTTTTTAATGAGCTTATTAGTCACTGAATATATTCTGTGTAGAAACATCTCTCCTAATTTCTTTGCCCCTCATACTGGGTTATTTTATTTCTGTTATTGATCTGTAAGAGCATTTTATATATCAAGAACACCTGTCTCTTGTTGGATAGGTTTCTTGCAAGTATTTTCTCCCACCATTCTATACATTGTCTTTCATTTTCTTAATAGTATTGTATGTTTGTTTTATGAAGCAGCCCACACTGGCTTTGACCTCCTGATGCTCCTGCCTCTACCTCCCAAGCACTGGGATTACATGCCTGCATCACCATGCTCAGCTTTGTGCCCTTTGAAGCACAAAAACTTCTAATTTTTATAAGACCCAACTTGTCTGGCTGCCTTTTCTTTTCTTTTTCATTGGTGTCTTATCTTGGTACTTGTTGCCCAATCCAAGTCCGTCCACTAAGACTCGAGGTTGCTTACCATGAGCTTTGAGGTTTAGCTTTACATCTGTGTTTGGTGGTCTACTGGAGATAACTTTTGTACATGCTGTGTGGTAAGGGAGGTTCAGCATTTTGAGGTGGACCCCTGGTTCTTTGTTACTGCTTGTTGTGAAGCTGTCCTTTCTCCCCACAGTCCTTGTTTCTGCAATGGTTGTTTAGTTCCTCTATTGCTGTGATAAAATACCATGACCAAAGGTAATTTACAGAAGAAAGAATTTATTTGGGTTTTTTGGGTCCACAGGGTTAAAGTCCTTGATGGAGGAATGGAGGCAACAGGCAGTGGAGCCAAGGCTGAGACCTTACATCTCCAACAAAGAATAGGAGGCAGAGAGAGCTAACTCAAAACAGTATGAGCCCTTTGATACCTCAAAGCCCACTGGCAGTCACACACTTCCTCCAGGAGGCCACACCTCCTAATCCTCTCCAAAACAGCCACCAACTGGGGATGACGTATTCAAATGCCCAATGCGTATGGGGGACATCTTATTCAAACTACCACAGGTGTCAACTTCAACTTGACACTTAGGAGCCATTTAGATTAAGATGAACCTCCGCAAATGTCTGTAAAGAATCATCTTGATTGTTAGTTGATGTGAGAAGACCCATCTTAATTGTGGGGGGGATCCTGAGTGGGGGATCCTGAACTGTGTAGAATGGAGAAGGCAGAATGGGGAGGACGAGCTGTGCTCTCATATGCGCGCACTCTACACTTGCTGCTTTTTTTCTGGTGGTGGATTCAGTGCAACCAGGTGCTCCCAGCTCTGCCTTGGCTTTCCCACCATGGCAGACTGTGCTTGGAGCTGTTAACCCTTCCTCCTCTGTGCTGCTTTTCTCAACCTGTTTTACTATAGCAGAGAAAGGAACTAAGACAGAGCCCTTGCCCAAGAGCAAGAGACCATTTCTGGTGTCTTCTTCAATTTCTTTCTTCAAAGATTTAAAGTTCTTGTCATACAAGTCTTCCACTTGTTTGGTTAGAGTTACTCTGAGATATTTTATGATATTTGTGGTTATTTAAAGGGTAATGTTTCTCTGATTTCTTTCTTGGCCCATTTATCATCTGTGTAAAGGAGGGCTACTGATTCTTTTTTTTTTTTTTTTTTTTTTTTTTTTTGAATTAATCTTGTACCCTGCTGCATTACTGAAAGTGTTTATGGGTTGTAGGAGTTCCTTGGTACAAATTTTGGGGTTGTAACTATCATATCATCAGCAAATAGTCAGAGTTTGACTTCTTCTTTTTCGATTTGTATCCCCTTGATCTGTTTCTGTAAATGTCCCTGGTCTGGATCTGCTCTTGCAGAGGCCATTGGCTTGGGGTTGACCCTGCAAAGGTCTCTGGCTCTGATCTGCTCCCTTGGAAGTCCAAGACTTGGGACCGTCTGGACCCGCAGGGGTCTTGGCTCAGGCCTAGTTCTTTGGAGGTCCCAGAATCATGCTTGGACCTGCAATGTCCTGGCTCAGGTCTACTCCCTCGAAGGTCCCAGATCAAGGCTGGACCTGCAGAGGTCTTTGACCTTGGCCCTCTTGCTCAGCAGTTGTTCTCCTGTACCTGCTCCTGTGGAGTTCCCTGTCTCAGGTCTCTTCTGGCCCAGGTTGCTATCTCAGTCCCACCTCTGCAAATATCCCTGGTCTGGATCCACTCCTGCTCCCATGGAGCTCGCAGCCTCAGGCCTACTCTGGCATAGGTCACTGGCCCAGTCCTGATTCAGCAAATGTCTCTGGTCTGGATCTACTCCTGATCCTGTGTAGTTCACTGTCCTGGGCCCAGGTTGCTGGCTCAGTCCTGCTCTTGTGGTGTTTGCTGCCTCAGGCCTGCTTTGGCCTAGGTCACTGGTTCAGTCCTGCTTTTGTGGAGTTCACTGCCTCAGATCTGTTCTGGCTTAGGTTGCTGGCTCAGTCCTCCCTTCATTGAATTTTTGATGAAAATATTTTATTGCAGCCACTAGAACAATGTGTTTGTTTGGTTTGGATAGTAGATTTATAATGTGCTCATAGATAGAATCAGAAAATATTCCCTCTTCCTTTTTTAAAAATAAATTTTTGAAGGAGGATTTTATTTTAGATCTTTAAAGATTTTTCTAGAACTCATCAATGAAATCTTCTGATCCAGACCTGTCCTGTATGTTCTTTTGTGTATGTGTGCATATATGTGAGTGGTATATTTATATACATGAGCTCATATGCATGTGGAGGCCTGAAGTTGATGTCTGAAATCTTTCTAAATTATTTTTCCATTTTATTCTTTGAGATAGGAGTTCTTAGCTAAACCTAGAAATCCTGAAAGAGCTTGTCTTGATAGTCAACTTGTTCCAAGGACCTCCTCATATCTCTGCCTTCTGAGACTAGGATTTGAAGCAGGCTTCCACACCCAACCAGCATGATGTGGTTCTGAGGATCCAGATGCTGGTCTTTTTCTTGCACAGCAAGCTCTTTAACCCCTGAGACACCCTCCATCTCCTGTGTAGGGTTGTTTATAAATGATATAAAAGAACACCATGGGTAGGTAACTGTGCTGAAATGCAACAAATGTCTCCAAATTCATGTCCTAGAAATGTGCAAGCCCCAAAAGATCTTTAGACAGGAATGATAAGAAACCTGTCACTTTTATCACTCCTGACTATACCTGAACATTCTAGGACAGCATTTTGCTTGGGTTTCTTATCATAGCTTCAATTTGTTTGCTGATAGTCTTGATTAGGTAAGACATTATGTATGTATTTCCTTTAGCTTTTTACATACATGTTTCTTAATTCACTGAGCGTGCTTAAGATGGATAGGTGATTTGTGTAGTAAATCCATGTCTTCCTGTCCTCTGGTAAGGTTTCTGCCAGCTTCTTATTACTTTGACCACATATGAGTCATGTGTTCTCATTTCTTTGGATTCTTGAGATCTTTGGTGGATACTCAGAGCATAGGCTTCCCCATGTTCTTTTCATTTGCTGTTGCTGCAGGTGCCTGATGTCACGGCTGTTGGCTTAATGCCTTTCCTGAATGTCTTTCACTTTCTCATCTTTGTTCTATGGTCTCAGTCCTGAAGCCACTATGTAGCTAGCTCAATGGCCAGTTGGTGATGTCACAATGATTTTCCTGAAGCCTTCAGTCAGCAAAGTTCTCCTTTTCTGAGAGGCTCTTTACATGTTGGGGCATGGTGTCCACACCCAGTCACTGTTTTCAACTCTGCCTTGACCTTCAGTTCTCTCTCAGGGCGGAGTCTTGAGTGAGCCAGGCTGAGGGCTTTGAGCCTTCTTTAGCTTGCCACAGGATGTGCACAGCCTCTGCATACTTTCAGCTATCAACCTCCCTACCAGCTTCATTCCCATTCCGCAGCTTTCGTTCAGGGTCTTCAGCCAGCATGCAATTTATCCCTATCATTGCCACCATGTCTAGCAATTGCAATAACAAATGACTGAAGTTGATTACTTCAACAAATGCTACCAGAATAAAGATCAAAATGGAGCAAGCTTGGATCCGGGTCAATTGTTGGCAAAGTCTCAATGAGGTCACCTAAGGACCTTCTGGATAGGCAGCCAATGACAGCTTGCTGGGAATAAGTCTTTGAAGGATCCTTCTTTCATTCATTCCCTCCAGTGTCTGCTATTTATTCCCATGATGGCAGGCTATTGACTCTCAAAATTATCCCTCAAATATGGAGAGGAGAGATAAAGTAAGGTAAAATGCTTATAGACTGGCTCTTCATGGAAGTTTCTAATTGTACTATCACTTAATAGACACACTCTAGCACAGCTGCAAGCATTTGGTTTATTTATATAGCCACATAAATATTAATTTTGGACAGTATTTTTGATTCATTATCATTAATTGTTACCTTGACACAACCTAGAATCACTTGAGAACAAAGTTTCCATAGAAATTATAGACATTGGGTTGGCCTATAGATGTGACTGTGGGGGATTGCCTTAATTCACTTGATTGACATGGGGACACACAGCCCACTGTGGGCAGTAGCATTCCCTAAGCAAAAGATTCTGGGCTGTGAGAGTAGAGAATTGGAGCTGAGGACAAGCAAGCATTCATTCCTCTGTTTTGACTGTGGATGTGATGTGACTAGCTCTTTGAAATCCCTGCTTTGAATTACCAAGTGATGGACTTTGAATTGTAAGCCAAATAAATTCCTTCCAGACCTATCATGCTTTTTGTTGGGGCATTTTCATCACAGCAACAGAAATGAAGCCAGGACAGTGATCAGTGATCTTGTTTCTTTCATTGGGTACCGGATGCCTTAAGGCTTTTGCTCTGAACTTCCCACTGATAAATCTCATGTTAATAGTTGGAACTTTTGTTTCCCTATGTACTTATAGCCATGGGTATCTTAACTGGTATGTTCCTCTGATAGTGATCTCAGGTGTGTGTGTGTGTGTGTGTGTGTGTGTAGACAGAGTCTCACTATGCAGTGTTGGCTGCCCTGAAACTCACTATATATACCAGGCTGGCCTTAATTCACAGAGATACACCTCCTTCTCCCTTCTACATACTAAGATTAAAGGCATGAACCACTTAGTTGGCAATATCCAGTTTCAAAAAGCCAGTTCCTATTTCAGAAGTTCCCCCAGATAAGTTTGACTGGCAGAATCTGTATCCTCCTATCTGATACACTGACTTGTGTGAAACCAAGAAGCCCTTTGATTGCTCCAACCAGGTGATTGGAAGGAAGATGTAGGGTGAGTCAGAAAATTCTACCTGGACTACACAATGAAGTCACAGAGGAAGAGATTTCCCCCAGTGGATGCGGTACCTGCATCCACTCTAATCCTGGTCTAGGAACAGACATTCACAGAAAATGTGTCATTGTCTAAGAAAGCAACATCGGTAGAGAGTACAAGCATCCCTGCGGCTCTGGTTCTTCCTCCCACACACTCCACAGTTCTTGTTATAACTAACTTTGCAAACCCAAACTGCACTAGAACTTCACAAACCCCTAGCTCATCGTATCTGCATCACTCTGCTTCAAGGGCTTCTGATGGGTGGAGGATGTTAGAAAATTACAAGGAGAATGACTGCCTAGCCACCACAGAGTGCACACGTGTGACTCTTCCTGGGCAATGGAAATGATGCCAAATGCCTAACACACCGCACAAATGCAAAGACATTAACAACCAAGACAGATCTTTTGTTATTGTTTAGAAAGTCTGATAAAATTATATTCATGGCTGCATTTTAATCAAGTTTCTATTTTCTTTCTGAATGTTATCGTAATTTCAAAGCTTAGATGGTGATTGTAAATTTTAAATTTTTATTTTGCTTTTAGGGAAAGGCCTTTTTACTCAATGAATGGATTTTGATGAAAATGGCTTTCAGAAATAATTGTAAAAGTTGCATTCTTATACATAGTCATAAGCCAGCCTTTTAAATTTTAATGCAGGCTTTCCTTCAACCCATCTGCTTAGCTCAAAATGCTACTCACAATCCAAACAATCATGCTATTAATTAAAACAGGACAGTGTTCTTGACATAAACAATGAATGCAGAAATATTCCAAACAAAACACAGAATGCTATCTGATGTCTTTTGTGGTCTAGCCCTATTTAGGCTAAGGGCAGAATTTAAAATGGCTGGATATCCAACAACAGCAGTGAGGGAGTCATTCCAAGTCCCCCTTTCCTGTGTATAAATAAATATTTCATGAATTTGGAGCGTCAGAAATTCAATTTCATTCTATATCCTGTCCTTTGGAGTCACTGCCTGGACAAGCTCAAGAGCCATAGGAATACAGGACAGACTAGCGGGGTACTGCGTATAGTCACCTCTTGTGTACCTCACTTCCCCTCCCACAAGAAGACAGACAGGTCTCCGTAGGTCTTTGATAATTGTTCAACCAGACAAACTATCACACTTACAGATTACTATTGTGGCCTGGACATGGTCTGGCCATCTATTCTGCTGTACATTTGACTCCAGAGTCACTCTGGAATCCCCCTGAAATTCCAAGATGAAGGCCGCTGTCGGTTTTATGGAAAGTTCATTTACATGACTTCAGCACAGCTGAGCAACACACAGGACCTTACACACGGAAAAGTCTAAAGGGCGTGTATGTGACCCCTCACAGAGAAAGCGTGTGATGTATAGACACCCTCTCCAAGTTGATGGAGGCTTCTGAGGCTCAGGAGGTAGCGAATCCTCACATGCCTGCAAAGGCAGAGCTTCTCGAAAGGTCCCTCCCTTTCCAGGAGCAGTAAGAAGAACAGGGAGCTTTTGGGGTGAGCTTGTGAGTCATGGCCTGGTTAGAGCAGGCCTTCCAGAGATGCTGCAGCTTCTGGAGCTACCCCAAGCTGCAGCAAGGAGGGTCTCACTCATACTCCTGCTAGTCAGGACTTTGGTTTGCTGTGGTTTCGCTTTCTGGAGTGTATAGGAGTGTGTGTGTGTGTGTGTGTGTGTGTGTGTGTGTGTGTGTGTGTATGTACAAGTGCATCTTCCCAGGAACATTCTGACAAATTTTGTGCTGCCTGAACTAATGCACGTTTTTCTTTTTTAGTACATACATGGTCTATATACATGGTGATAAAACCCCCAGTATTTTCTGCATACTGTTTATCATGAATAGCCTTCGCCTTGGGTCCCATATTTTGCTAAGGAGATTAACAACTATTTGAAAGTAAGGGATGGGAATGGTGGGGGACTGCTGACAAGTCACATTACATTAATCAAAAACAGATAGTGAGAAAGACTAGCCTGGAACATAGAAGATTCATCTGAAACAAGATAGCTGTGCTCCTGGTTTAAAATATGCGAAAGATAACTAGGTAGAAGACAATGACTTGCTGCATTTGAGAGTTTTATAGGGTAGATCAAGAAATGGTTTAATGGAATATATAGCATTAGGATTTACCACAGTAAGGAAGAAACTGTCATGCTTGCATGTATTTGTGTGTGTGTGTGTGTGTGTATTTGTGTGTGTGTGTTCGTGCATGTGTGGGCTTGTGTATGTGCAGGCCAGGAGTTGATATCAGATGTCTTCCTGTCTCTCCCCACTATACGTTTTCAAGCAGGGTCTCTCACCAAACCTAGAGTTTGATGATTTGGCTAAATGCCTGGTCAGCCAGTCTGCAGGATCGTCCCGTCTCTGCCTCTCACTGCTGGAAGGGCCACGGACAGTCTTAAAAATGACCTGAAAAGTGACTTAACGGTAGGTCGTTTCCAATCAGCACAACGCACGAAGCAGAATGGATTTCTCAGAGGTGGCAAAGCGGGGAAAGGATGACACAAGTCTTTGGTTCCTTACATACTCATTCGTTACCCTCCATTGCTCTAACGTCCCCGTGTGTGTGCCTGCGCACCTGTGCGTGTGCGTGCGTGCATGTGTCGGGGGAGAGCTACAGAGGGATGTAATTCTGGTGAAGGGGCCAGTGTCAAGTCAGGGTGTTCCTCAGTGGCGGTCATCTCATAAGTGACCATAGTCATTCAGCAATGGGCAATGTGCCTGACTGTAGGCACTATGGCTGATGGTGCCGTGTGATTCTGAGTTCTGGTGTGAAATTGTTTAGATTTTTTTTTCTATTTATTTATTTATTTATTTATTTATTTAATTTATTTCTTAAAGATTTCTGCCTCTTCCCTGCCACCGCCTCTCATTTCCCTCCCCCTCCCCCAATCAAGTCTTCTTCCCTTGTCAGCCCAAAGAGCAATCAGGGTTCCCTGCCTGTGGGAGGTCCAAGGACCACCCACCTCCATCCAGGTCTAGTAAGGTGAGCGTCCAAACTACCTGGGCTCCCACAAAGCCAGTACGTGCAATAGGATCAAAAACCCATTGCCATTGTTCATGAGTTCTCAGTAGTCCTCATTGTCTGCTATGTTCAGCGAGTCCGGTTTTATCCCATGCTTTTTCAGACCCAGGCCAGCTGGCCTTGGTGAGTTCCCGATAGAACATCCCCATTGTCTCAGTGTAGATTTTTTTTATCTCAATAAAAGAAAATTTTAAAGACATTTTTGAAAATTTCATCTGCACCATCCCCACTTCTCCCCCTTCCAGCTCCTCCTGTGTTCCCCCATCTCTCTCAACCTCATGACTTACACACACACACACACACACACACACACACACGCCCGAAGACACGCACCTCTTAGACTGAATCAATAAGTCGCCCTATATATACATGTGTTTAGGGGTGAACACTCGGATTGGGCTTCCATCCCTGAAGAAAACCAGCAAGCCCTCCCTTCACAGGACTGAGCTACCTAGATTTTCATGAAGGTGTGGGGCCATGTACACATTGCCCCATCCATGGCAACATGTTGACTGGTGGGATTGTTGCGATTTCATGGGCGCCCCTTCCCTGCCGTGTATAGGAGACACCACTCAGCAACAGATATTCTGCTGCTCTCACTCTCCCACCCTCTCGTCCTCCATGCTCAGGTAGAGAGACTGTGCAGCAGGTTTGCTTCTGGCCAGCCCACGGCTGCTTATTTCTGTATCGGACCATTTGTTGCTCTCTGTAATAGCCACCACCTGCTGCAGACAGACGCTGCTTTGATGAGCAGTGAGAGCTCCGGTTACCAAGAGCGCATGGGTAGGGTTCCCAGCTGGGCCCGGGCAGGAAGGGTGGCCAGAGAATGCGTGACTCTCAAAATAGACTTCAAATTTCCCCATCCTGTAACAGTTTGCTAATCATTTTTGCAAGAATGTTTGCTGGATAACCAATCTTTCTGATCACCTCCATTTTCAGAATGAGCTTTAGAGCATAGGGTCTCTCTCTTTGGAAGAGAGGTCACTAGTATCTAAGGGCCAGAAATATAGAAGTTTAGGGGTCACTTCGAGATGTTTTTGTTGGAGTTGTCTGTGTTTTCTAGTTTCATTGCATGTGCAGTCATAGGTAACGTTGGTGGAATTCACGTTTTTCCAGGTTGAGTTTCCTTAAATCTTTTGATGACAGCTTGACTACGTTTTTGTGATGTGACTTTGCTCTTGACATTTTCTCACTATCCCCTTATTCCCTTACAAACATTTTCTAGTTCTTCCTGTAGATTTGTAATAACTGTAAAAGTCTCATTATGTCAAAGTGTGTACCATTTCCTCTTAATCCTATTGAGAATGTTGTTTTCCACATGGTATATAGCTTTGGAATCAGCTTTCCTGTTATACTTTGTTGGGAATTTTTTGTGAATTATGTTGATTTTATTCTGTAAATTGAACATACCCAACATCTTTTTGTTGTAGTTGAAAAACAAAACAGAACAGAACGAAAAAGAATGTTTGCTGCAATATTTTCACACATTTTGTTCCTTTAGTTCGGCCAGGTAGTTGTCATATGTGTGTGCATTTTATATATATATAAAATCTAGGGCACCAAATGTGAAATAATTCAAAATTACTCAAAGAATTTTGAAAGACACTTTGGATTACAAACAAATCAAACTTTAGAACAAAAATAAAATATATACTGTCTAAGAACCATGTTCAGATAGGAGGAGATTCTGGGTATTTAATAAAAGAATTCTGAATTTAAAACAATGAATACTTCTATGGACATTTGTATCTGAGGACTTCAATTCCTTCCCTAAGGATCTGTGGAGTATTAAATACAAAAGCAAGCGCTGAGCTTGCACAACTATCTACCCCAAGTTCATCTCTCAGGTTGTGTCATTGAAGTTTTCTTGAAAATCTAATGTTTTTAGTACCATGAGACTTGGAGTGTCCACTGGATGGAATTGTAACTACATTTTCAACTTAATGAAAACCATCAGTTCATTCCAAATCCATTTCATTAGTAACCGCCCTGGGATTTTGGTCTCCAGTTTTTCTATGGGTGCTGCGCTCACTCAACACCACCTATGCCAGGTCTATGACTCACAAGGTTTTTACTGTTCCCACTGAACAGCGATAGGAGAATGGCAGCTTGCCAACCCTGGAGGAAGCCTTTGGGGATGGAGCACAAGCAGATGCAGATTCTGATGTGAGAGTTCAGCCCTAGGTCAGCTCACCATGCTACCTACAACTGCATCCTAACTCCCCTTTATCCCCATCTCCATCCTTAAAATGACCCTCTGGACCAAAAGCCTTTTGAAAGCATCGGCCATGCCACAGGATCTTTGGGGGGGGGCTCACATGCACACGAGGAAGAGCCTCTCCCCCTCAAGATGCTCACTTTAGGGTGGAGGGGCAAAAGTACTTAGCCTGGGCAGAGCAAGGTTTTCACTCTGTCGCAGATAAGAAAAGGAAAGATCTGTCCACATGGGAGAGACGTGACACATCTCCACTGAGATGCTCAGAAACCTGGGACACAGCTAGGGCTATCATACCAGCAGAGTCCAGACTGCAAAGTTCTGTCTGGCAGAGAGCAACCTTTGCTGGGATTTCAACCAGGCAGTTACAGCCTCAGGGGTGACCAGAGTTCCAGAAGCTTTTGGGAAAGCCCAGAGGAATCCTCTTGCTTGTGGTATAGACTGTGTTTTCTGTTTCTCCTTGAAGGCATCATTCCAATATTCCGAAGGATTCCTCCAAGTCTCCTCTCCTGGAAGAAGTGCATCTTGGGGGATGTTTTCTGGTCACAGTTGACTCCCTGCTCGGTGGTGGGTTTTCTTTCCTCTTTGCTGGGGGCTGTGCTAATCACACATTCTGCTGCTTCTTAATTAAATTCTTAATCTCTATGGGCTTTTATAACAGAAAGGCTTTAGTTCTAGGCTGCAGGGAAAAAAAAGAATGTAAGAGCAGCAAATAGCTCACAAAATGAAACCATTCATAATTGTTTAAATGGGAAAGCTGGCGTCTGCGCATTCCATTTATTCTGCTATCTACAGAATTTCTCATTGAAGGCACGAATAATCCCCAAGCTCAGCAGCTTGGAAAATGCAATCTTATATAATACTCAGAGTCCATAAATCTGCAAAATCAGAGAGTTCCGCCATGTTTGAGTGCTTGAGTACAGGCAGAAATCTGACCTGGGGAAAGCGTGTCTGAGGCTGCGCAGGTAGGCGCCATCCCTCAAGCCTTCGTTGTTCCAGTTATTGTCCACTTCTCCCTATTTCCCTGAGGATTTTATCATCCAGCTCATAGAGGAAGGAACCCAAACACCCAGTGCATTGACGTTCATGCAGGCACTCAGCGGCTCCGTCTGAGCCGTCCCCTTCCTAAACCCCTGTTGGAGTCCCTTGTGTCCCAACTCTAGACTTCCCCGCTTTATGACAACCACATTGAAGCCAGTGTCTGTTTTTGCGTGCAGTGTCTGTTTTTCAGACCTAACTACCAGGTGAGATTTGTTGTCCCCTCTGTCACTGAAGGCCGTGTCTCTGCTAGGATGGCTTCTCCATTTTCACCAGCTCAAACCTCTTCCCAGTATGACTTTATGTCTTCTGGTCTTGTCCTGTTAGGGCTCCTTTTCCTCTGCAATCGAGCATAGTGGGTTTGCACGCAAGAATTTTTCTGTCTGCTTTATTTATTTGATGATTTATTATTTATTGCAAACATAGGGGCTCAACGTTTAGCTTCTCGAATCCTCTACCCACGTCTAGATCCTGGCACCATGCTTCCTCTCCTTTCCACTCATTGGCTCCTTACAACCACCCACGTCTCCACCACCTGCAAGCTGCTGAGTATATACAAGGCCGATTCTGGACACATGAGGAGGCAACTTGACCCTGTAAGTTTTCTGTCTACAAGTTCACAATCCAATAGGCAAACCTAGGGGTTTATTAATAATTTGTCTTTTTCCAATTATCCATTAATCCTGCAGATACTTACTGAGCAGTTGTACATACTCCTGTGCTAGACACAAGCCCAACAGGTGCTCACTTGATCCCTCTGGTGAGTGACATGTGAGCAAGAGTTAGCGAGTTGAGGCAGAAATCGGTGCTGAGGCGGTAGACCTCAAAACCCAAAGCCTGCTGTACTACATAGCCAGACCTTGTATCGGGAAAAGTATAACATTTCTCTCTCTCTCTCTCTCTCTCTCTCTCTCTCTCTCTCTCTCTCTCTCTCTCTCTCTCTCTCTCCTTTCTGGAGCTAGAAAGAAGTCAGGGTCTCATGAATGCCAGGCAACAATTCTACCTTTGAGTCACACTCCCAGTCTTTGAATCTTAAATGCTTATGAATATAGTTAATCAAATGTATGCAGTAAAAAAAAAATCTAGATAACTGTATTTGGAAACTGAGCATGTTTTAGTGCTTAATCATTTGAGAAAGTAACCATGGTGCTCTTTGCCTTTGCTGGAGACACAAGAATGTTTGATTAAGAGATCCATTATAACATTATTGACATAGAACATCTTACCTGTCTTACCTCCCTCCTTCTTTCTTGTCCTTCCTTAGTTTTGTTTGCCTTCTTAAGCTGTGAACAGCTAGACTACAGACTCATAAGGAGAGCAAGGCTTCCCCTGACCACGCAGCCCAGAATTAGTGCAGCAATCGCATATTAGAAAAGGCAGGCTTTCCTTGTGTGTGGTCGGCTAGAAACTGCACGGTCAGCTTTCCTACATAGTCACATTTCTTTTGTCTGGTCTGAGAAAACAAAACCTGATTTCTGCTGTATGCTCCCCCCCCTAGTTCCACATTTATTTTTTAACAAATAATCCTGGGGCTTCTGCCTTCCCCTGTACACTTGATTTGTGCTCAGGAGCATGGACAAAAACACATTGATCTTCCAAGCCCCAGAGAAAGACTCCTACAAAATTTCTATACACGTTCTCTTTTTATGAACCCAATTGTCCTTCCTTCTCATTCAGTCTCATGGATGAAGCAAGGCAGTGCAAATGTTCAGAAAACCCCTTTAAGCTTAAGCCTAGGAGAGCTGAACAAAGCAAACGTGGCCCCGCTTTTGCCAGACCAGCTGTGTACATCTGCTCCTGAGCGTGGCTCATTCCTCTGGGCTGGGAATCGCATCCATATTTCGCAGGGAACACTGGCCATTTGTCCTGGGAACAGACTCTGCCGGTCAAAGCTAAACCGAGTCGGCTGGTTCCCAGGAGAGGAACATGACGGTTCTAAGACAAAGGCAACTAGAAACAGAGCTGAGCTCATTCTCAGAGGGGGATGAACTAGAAGCCAATCCAATCTATCATGTGCAAGACTTTTCATATAATGCCTATTAATGACAAAACATTGCAATGTGTCTTTTTTTTTTTTACTTGAAAAAGAACATATTTAGGGCATTAAAGGTAAGGTATGGCATTTGGTAATATATCCTGGCAAGCTATATTCTGTATAAAACTACTTTTATCCCAAATTTTTAAATAATACGTGGGATTTCTTATTTGCTAAATTTATTGGACAAATTCTAGATTTTAAAATCACATATGGGTTGGAATTAGTTTCCAAGGCACAGACATAAAACAAACAAAGCAGTAACAGAGAAACACAAACAGCGGAGTGCAGATGTGAACAAGACTAGACACGGATTGTTGTCAGTGGTAACCGACTGTCGCCGGTGGTAACAGATTGTCGTCGGTAGTAACGGACCCAGGGTTGGAGTGGCTACCCGTGCTCAGGGCCCTAGGAGTGTCACCCCGAACTTCAAGTGTAAAAGAAGTCTTTGGAACATGGAATCAAATCCTAGTCCAGACAACACAGCAACAACAAGAAATCAAATCGCCCCTCCCTCCCCAACCAGGGCATATGCAAATAGTATGATGTCATTTGCATATACTTCACATAGCTACAATCATATTTGCATATGTAAGACTATCTGTTCTCTCCGTTTATGAGACTTTTTTTTTTTTTTTACATCCGTCGTTCTTGCTGCAGCCGCCCTTTTGTGCCCCTTCGAGTAGACTGCCACAACCATAATCACGTTTCCTGTTCTTGGGATCTCTGTGGCTTCTGATTTCTGTTTAAGTGAACACAAACAATTCCTTATGGGAGGGGAGTTTTTTTTGTTTATTGTTCCCAAAAGGGTAACTCTTAAGAAATGGTGCAGCTGAAACAAAATGTAAGTCCATCTTTATTGTATTCAGAGAATAGAAAGTCAGAGACAGTGGCCAGACAGGGTTGAGCAGTGGGAATATATCTCATAAAACCAGGGCCAGGGGTGCAGCTCAGGGGTAAAGGGTTTCTGACTTAGTCGAGTGTTCTACTGCTGTGAAGAGACACCATGACCACAACTATTCTTACGAAGGCAAGCATTAACTCGGGCTGGTTTACGGGTTTCAGAGGTTTAGTCCATCATCAGTATAGCAGGGAACTTGGTAGCATGCGGGCAGACAGTGCTGGAGGAGCTGAGAGTTCTACATCTGGATCTGAAGGCAGCAGGAAGAGAAAGACACTGCCTGGGCTTGGCTTGTGCATTTGAAATCCCAAAGCCCATCCCCGCAATACACCTCCTCCTGCAAGGCCACACCTCCTCCTGCAAGGCCACACCTCCTCCAACAAGGCCACACCTCCTAATCCCTGCCAAGTAACGCCACTCCTTAACCACCAAGCATTCAAATCTATGAGCCTATGGGGACTTTTAAATTTAAAACCCTTATTCAAACCACCACAGTTTGTATACAGACTTGAAAAATGAGAATGTCTCCCAAAGACTCCTGTGTTTAAACACTTGGTTCCCAGTTGGTGATGCTCTCTGGGAAAGTTATGAAATCTTGAAGAGATGGAGTCTCACTGGAAGAAATACATCACAGATGTTGGGCTTTGAGATTTTATTACCATGTCTCACTTCCTGATCTGTCTCTGCTCTTGTGGTCAGTAGTCTTCTGGCTTCTATCATGCCATTCATAGCAGACTCCACTTCTCTGGAACAGGAAGTCACGGTAAACCATCCTTCTCAAAATTGCTTTTGTCAGGGTATCCTACAGCAGCAGGAAAGTAATGGATATATTTTGCCTAACATTCACAAGGTCACATGCTCCACACTGAGGAAAAGACAGGCAATGAGTCATTGCTTCCCAAAGGGCATCAGGTGGAATAGGTGTCTCAGCTGATCCTGTAGGTGAAGGGTGTGCCATGCTTTAATTTCTCCGACTTCTATTGTGCATTGGTTCACTTGGTGACTTAGTTTACCTTCTGAGAAGATAACTGCACAGCAGTATTTAATATCCATTTCCAGTCTGAGTGGTTTTATATTTACTGCAAATATTTCTCCCTCCACCCCCCTCTACACACACACTCGCCCACACACACACACAGACACACACACACACATATATGTACCAGTTTTTAAATTCACAAAGTGTAACTTTTGGAAGCTCATTATCTATACTTTTAGTTGTTTATTTATTTTACTTTATTACAACTCTAATCTGTAGCCCAGTGGGATGGTTTGAAAGAAAATGACTCCCAAATTTAAAAGCAAATGGCCAAAGGGAGTGGCACTAATGGAAGGTGTGGCCTTATTGGAGTAGGTGTGGCCTTGTTGGAGAAAATGTTTCACTGTAGGGGTGGACTTTGCAGTCTCCTATGCTCAAACTATGTCCAGTAGGACAGATTGTTTCCTCTTGCCTGCTGGATTAAGATGTAGCTCCTTCTCCACTCTCAGCTCCTTCTCCAGCACCATATTTACCTGCATGTTGTCAAGCCCCACCATGATGAAAGTGTACTAAATCTCCGAAACTGTAAGCCACCCAATTAAATGTTTTCCTTTATAAGAGTTGCTGAGGTCATGGTGTCTCTTTACAACAATAGAAACCCTAACTAAGACACACAACATGACCTTGGATTTATGATCTTCCTGTCTCAGACTTCCTGGTGCTGAGGTTACAAGCACATATCAGATCTTTCTGCAGTTTTTTCCCCCCTCAGATTGTTGAATAATTTTTTTTGTCTTATTTTGATAAAGCATCTCCTGTGGCCCAGGCTGGCCTTGAACCTCCAGATCTTCCTGCCTCTACTTTCTCTAGGTGTGCACACAGGCTGTTTATAAGGTGCTGGGGATCAAGCCCAGGGCTTTGAGCATACTAGATAAATGCCCAACCAGACCGAGTTACATCTCTAGTTTTATTTTTGGTTACATCCCTAATTTTATTTTTCCATAGTATTTTTGAAAATATGAAATTTGTTCAATGGTATATTGTGTAGATTAAATTGTACTTCACATTGCTACTGGATTAACCTAGCATTCTTTAGAAAATAACTTCAATATCCCCATCCACTGTAGGATATACTCATTCTGAATCAAATGGTTTTGTATATTTAAGGGTTCCTGGAGTTTGTAATTACATGGCTCTTTGTGATATAACTACTCACATGTAAACACCCCACTCTCGGGTTGGTGATTGTCTTAACCAATGTTCTTTTGCTGTGAAGAGACACCATGACCACAGTCTCTTATAAAAGAAAGCATTTGATTGAGGCTTATTTACAATATCCAAAGTTTAGTCCATTATCATCATGGCAGGAAGCATGGTGGCATGCAGGCATTAATGGTGCCGGAGAAGAGCTGAGAGTTCTATACCCAGATTCACAGGAAGCATAAAGACAATTGGCCTGGCTTGGGCATTGGAAACCCTAAAGTTCTCTCCACTCCAGTGATAGACTTCTTCCAGGAAGGCCACACCCGCTAATCCCTATCAAAGCATGACTCTCCCTGATTGCCAAAAATGCAAACCTCTGAGCCTATGGGGGCCATTCTTATTCAAACCCCACAGTAATGTTTAAATCTTGAGTTGACTCATTTTTCAGGATCCCTCCATCTGATCAATGTTTGTTCATCAGCTGCTTTGTATATCGTACAGCTTCTGTGATGGATGGGCACAAATAGCAGTACCTCTGTGTGCATGACCTCAGGCTGACTATTTAGCACTATGGATGCGGCAAATCAAGACTCTTCCTATTGTCCGAATAGAATGTACACTCATTTGTATGAATGACCTGTGCATAAACATAAACATAAAAAGGTCAACACTTGTCATTTGTGTCAATCCCTAAGACTGGATTTTATTAAGTACATTTTCACATAATTACATTTATTAAATTATTTTTGGAGGGTCCATTTGATGGCTTATAAATTAAATAGAAATGTGAAAATGAACATAGGTCTCACAGGTGATTAATATTCCAGGTAATTGTCCTGAAGCTAAAACAATGTGCTTTGGATTCTATCTCTTTAATAACGAACATGTGTTATGTTCATTGTATGGCTGTTGTCTTTGAATACAGATAGCTGTTAAGTCGCCACAGTACAAACTAAGACGTTGTTAACCATGGGTAACGGGAAACACAGAAGAAAGGGCACCCACTTCTGGGGACTTTCCATGGGCCTGATATGTCTGCACTGCACACGTGTTAGCCCTTCTACCAAAGCAAGTCTCTGGGGCCTAAAATGTGGTATGCTCCTATGAGTTTGCCCAGTGTTCAGTTCCACAGATATCAAGATGAAAGTGACGTTATACCTGAAGTGATGTGGGAAGGTCGTATGTCTATCTGTTGCTGTCATTGGTTAATTAATAAAAAAACTGCTTGGCCTGATAGGTCAGAACATAGGTGGGTGGAGTAGACAGAATAAAATGCTGAGAAGAAGGTAAATGAGGACAGACGCCATGGAGCCAGCCGCCAGGTCAGACATGCTGAATCTTTCCCGGTAAGCCACACAGATTATTTCTGGTGCTACACAGATTATTAGAAATGGGTTAATCAAGATGTGAGAACTAGCCAATAAGAGGCTAGAACTAATGGGCCAAGCAGTGTTTAAGTGAATACAATTTGTGTGTTGTTATTTCAGGTGTAAAGCTAACCATGCGGGAGCCGGGCAGAACGAAAAACAGGCCTACCAGCAGCTCCGTACTACACTGAAGGTTTATTTTTTGTGTGTTTCAGTGTTTGCCTTTACTCAAACTAATCTTTACCTTAACATAAATTTATTTCATTTAATCTGAAAGCTGAAGTCTAGAGAATAAATTCTTTTTTGAAGTTTCTTTTCTTTTTTGTTTTTGTTTTTTTTATTGTTTTTATTGAGCTATGCATTTTTCTCTGCTCATCTCCCTTCCTCCCCTCTCCCCTCCTGCATTCTCCCGTGACCCCCACTCTCCCAATTTACTCAGAAGATCTTGTCTTTTTCACTTTCCTATGTAGATCCATGTATGTCTTTCTTAGGGTCCTCTTTGTTGTCTAGATTCTCTGGGGTTGTGGACTATAGATTGATTCTTTTTCTTTGCTTTATGTCTAAAAGCCACTTATGAAGAAATACATATTATATTTGTCTTTCTGGGTCTGGGTTACCTCACTCAATATGTTTTTTTCTAAATCCATCCATTTGTCTGCAAATTTCAAGATATCAATATTCTTAAATGTTATAAAAATCATCAGTTGGCCCTTCTGTCAACTGAATTTCTTTTCTCTAAGAATGACATTGTATTGTCTCAAGTGTCTGGGGTAAGACAGGAAAATTGACTTTTTTATTTTTGCAATTCTTGTGTTTCTATTATATAAGGTATTAGATTCACCTCGTGTTCAGTTTCAAATGCAATTCCATTTAGCTGTTGAGATAGCACTGATCAGTCTCCATCAGATAAAGAAGATGGAATTCTCAAGATATGTAGTGTCTGCCAGTGTTGTTCAAGTATCTGTGATTTCCAAACTGATTTTTCAGGCTCCGTGACGTGGGGGTGGAGTACTGCTTGCTTTGTCAATAGGTTCCTGCCTAGGCTATTCAGCTGGAGAGTGGTCAGTGTCTCTCCATGGTGGGCTACTGGGGTAAAGAAGCCCTCAAGTCGAGCAGTGGTGTTGAAGGCCAAGGAAAGGAGGCTGTGGCTTAATGTCATCTATGGGATTGGCGCTCTGGAGAATTAGCTAATGGAAATCGAAATGTTTCCAGGGGACAGGCAGCTGAGAGGAAAGGGAGAGCACTCCCCACCAGCCTGCTGAGGAGTGTCTTCAACCCTGAAGGCCACGGGAGGCATTAGAGCTGAGCAGAAGGTACTTGTAGCCACCACAGCCTCCCACAACGGAGCAGAATGGATTGCAGCTGTATCTGTGTCCCCAGACCATGACTGCCACTGGTCTGCTCGCTCTGACTGGGTTTTTTAAGTGGGAGTGGTGGGCTGAACTGAGAGGCTCGCAGAGCTAAGGCTCTGCACAGCTTCAAATTCTCAAACTGAGACTTCTTCCGCCATCTTGGGCCTGCGAGCTGTTTCTCTGGGTTATCGTTTCTACTGTTGCCTGTTCTTGGGCTCAGTACTTATAAAAGCCCCATCTGCTCACTTGTTTTGATTCATTCACCTGTTTACTCTGCCCCAGACACTTATGGGGTAACAAATGATACTTGAACTAGGGGACTAAGGAGTCCCAGAGATCCAGCTCTGCTTCCAAAGACATGGAGATCTCAGACCAGACAACACTAAGGTAGATAGTGAAGATGCTGTCCTGGCCCTAAACCAGAAATATCGCAGGATCTCTTCTTGTGTGTCTCCTTTTTGTTGTTTGATCTCCTTGTTAACGGAAGTCTCCAGAGTCTCCGGATGAAGGAAGAGCTTTGTTGCAATGTGTGCATTTCTGTGAGTATTGATTGAGAAATCGTTATTTGCCTTACTGAACCTTTCATTCTAGAATTCTCGTAGAAGAGAGGTGAATATGCAGCTGTCATATGCTCATCTGAGCCCCAACAGACATACGCATTCTTTGTTGTGCTGGCACCGGGGTGACTTTTCATTAGAAGGCTAGGATAGTGGCATGTAGAGTTAGGAATGAAGACAATGATGATCCAGATGCGCGCACAGGGTTTGCACAGCCTTAGCTTCTGCCACAGCACTGAGATCCTGGAGACGAGATAAACATTTTCAACGGGTCTTCCCTGACCCCATGTGTGTGCATCTCAGTGTATTCCTCTGTGTTTTACTGGGTTTTGTGTATAAGAGTATGTTTGCATGTATATGGCTATGTTTATGCATGTTGTGTGTGTGTGTGTGTGTGTGTGTCTTAGGGTCACTATTGCTGTGATGAAACACCTTGACCAAAAGGCAAGTTGGGGAGGAAAAGGTTTATTTGGCTCTTCCCCTCCCACCTTTTTTTCCTCCCTCCCTTCACTCTCTCCTTGCTTCCTTGTTTTTTTTCCTTTCAACATATATAGATGTTTTACTTGTATGTGTGCCTGTGCAGGACTGTGCCTGGTGCCCATTAAAGCCAAAAGAGGGCATGAGATCCCCTGGAACTGGACTCACAGATGGTTGTAAGCCAGCCTGTGGATGCTGGGAGCCAGGTCCTCTGCAAGAGCACCCAGTACTCCTAGCCTCCAAGCTATCTGTCCTGCTCCTGCTTTAATCTTCTGAAGTGTTCTCACAGGTCTTCTGCATCACCATGAGGAAGAAACTGAGCTTCTGTCCACACCTCCAAGTGCCATGATGTCATAGTGAACGTTCATCCCTCAACTGCGGAAGGGAAGTAGGCAGTTTCTTCCCCATACCCAGATGAAGGATCTGAGACAAGGCTACTGTGCTCTGACAATGACAATAGCATTTTTTGAGATTGCTCAGGCAGTCTGTCTGGGCCAGTGGAAGATTCCAGGGCTTAGCAGAGAAGGAAGATGTCCCTCGAGAACTTGTGCTGGGATGGGCATGGCTCCTGCTGTCGCTTGTGCTGCACAGAGCCCCAGTCCCATTTGCTCTAAACAGTACCTCCCAGATGAGACAGGAGACAGAGCTCCCTGTTTAGACAGATGTGGGCAGAGAAAGGAAGAAGGACCAAGCTGAGGTCTCATTGTGTGAAATCAGAAGCCTGTGCTGGTCTGACCAATCATTGCCATTCGATGTCCTTTACTGGCTAAGACTGATGGTTCAGTGCCAATGGTACCTGCGACTGGGAACTGGTGGCTGATTTCACAGAGATGCAGGGAGCGTGAGATGATCAGGTACCAGCCATCCAGATACTAAACCTCACTTGCTGAGACGGCATAGGAGCCTTCTTCATGGAGCAATTTGAAAACTTCTCCAGTGTGCAGTCATGCATAGTGTCATTTCCCTTGCTAGAGAACAATAAGGTGCTTTCCTCATGTCAGCTACGTGTAGGATTTTTCTTTGGGAATTCTGGGACTTGTAGTTTGTCTCCTGAGGATTGCTGTCTTAAAGAATATATGATGCACTGAGAGCGATTTCTTTGTCCTCTACTCTGAGAAGGAAGAGCAAATATTTCTTTAGCGTCTCCCCATCCAACTCTTATTCTTAGAATGGTTTCTTGAATCCCAATATTAATATTTTGATTTCTGAAGGCCAGGGGTCTGCTAGGCATGGTGCATATATTGCTTATCAGAATCTCTTAAACACATTCATAGTACTGTTGCCTGAGCGCCGTGAATGAGACACTTAGTACTGGTCATCGAGCTCAGCACAGGGGACACATAGTGTCTTACACTAGGCTGTCTTGGACACAGGCTCCTGTATTTAAACACCAGCTCTCAGGTTGACCATCCGTATGATCTCAAGAAAGCCGGAGTGTCCCTGACCCTTTGATTCAGGTTAATGAGAACCAACCTCTCAGTCTTGTAGTGGGGAGACAGTGACCGTGGTGGGTAAAACAGCAAATGTGACTGGGTGGTGGCAGCGCACGCCTTTAATCCCAGCACTAGGGAGACAGAAGCAGGTGGATCTTTGTGAGTTCTAGACCAGTCTAGTCTACAGAGCGAGTCCCAGGACAGGCTCCAAAGCTACACAGAGAAACCCTGTCTCGAACAACAGCAACAACAATAACAACAAAAACAAACAAAAAAAAAAACCCAAACCCCAAAATCCCAAAAAGCCACAGCACATGTAATATATGTTTGTTTAACACTGTTAATAAAAAAAGTTCATCACCTTACAATTACTATGACCTCATACTATAGTATCATTAAAATATAGAAGACTGGTTGGTTATGTAGCTCAATGGTAGAACACCTGCCAGGTTCATACAAGGTCTGAACATGCACACACACACACACAGAGAGAGAGAGAGACAGAGACAGAGAGACAGAGAGAGAGACAGAGAGAGACAGAGACAGAGAGAAACGACAGGGAGAAAAATGATCCCTAGACTGGACTGAAATACCATATTCTGCCCTTATTTTCTGAACCCCATTTCCAAAAAAGCCCATGGCAGTAAGATGGGAAAAAGATTAAAGTGTGTTATGAGACACCATCAGAGTCTTCGTCACTGCTGAATTGTGTCTGCATCCTAAATTGGCCTCTAAGTCCAGCTAAAACCCCCAAGCCTCTGCTGGGCTTTTGATCAACTCGGAGTTTAATCCTTTCCATTTCAGATGGATTTGCTCACAGAATAAACTGTTGAATTAAAGAAGACAACGCAATCTTTACTGACTGCCAGTGCACGGATTTTCTTTCATTTTGTAATTTCTGAGAATTCTTGCACCAAAATATATCCCCTGAATTGGTGAAAATATTTTAAAAATCACAGTAAAATGTTTCTATTAAGGATGGTGAGGAGTAACTATGCTAATTAATCCAATGTCTTTTTATAGGCCGTGTTTATAGAACTAAATACCACGCTGGCATTCTAGGCCGCCTGAGCTACAGAGTAAAATCTGTCTTTAAAAAAATTAATAAAATGTTAAAGCACTCCACTTCATCTCATAAATATATAATTATTAAACACATAAGTACTATTCGCCAACTTAAAAGTGATATGGAAATAAGCAAGAAATTAAAAAAACCATGAGCAGAAAAAAATTTAGCATACTTTTTGTGCGATTGATTTGTAAATTCCTGTCGTCTTTTCTGTAAGATCCTGGAATGCAGAGGAGTGTAAAAACTATTTTCTTGACCAGAGCCTTTTCCATAAATAATATATTGTTCTTTTCCTGTCCCTCTCCACCGGAGTTAAACAATAGACACTCGGCAAGGAAATGATGTCAGTCCCCTGTTGATAGAGTCACACTACGCTGGACAATACAGCATGCTGGAGCTGCTTCTGCAGCTTGTCATGGTGACTCCAGCAGCTCTGGATGGTTTGCAAAGGAGAGCATAACTGCATTATGGCCCCTGTCAGCTGTAGCTTCTTATACATATAGTATGTATCCTTCAACAAAGACAAATGTGAATTCCAAAGATAAAGAGAACAGAAAAGAGTCCTTGGGCATCAGGGTTTGTAGCGCTGACGTATATAACTGTTTCGATTACACCGTGAAGCCTTTCCGGGCTCTTCATTCCGGGGAGAGGAATTCTGAGTTTACAGATGACTGTGGGAAAAGAAGGGTGTTTATCAGCTTCATCATACTGAAACATGGCTGGCGAGGCATTTGGATCATGCACATGGGATGCTATAAGGAGTCTGGAGGAGGATCTCCAGTCTGTCTGGAACAAATCTGCAGAGTCACGGTTCTGCATGTGGCAAATCTATATGCTTCTCAGGGAAGTCGCTCACCCCTCCCACGGGTGTTCTAGTGATTGCTGAATGGTGTTCGGGCTCAATGAACTATTTTATCAGCTTTAAAAACCTAAGTCAAATCTCTTCACAGTCTTGGAATGAGTAACCTTGGCCTTCTCCAAAGTTACCTTCACCGTGAAAATCACTTTAAGGAGTAAACAACGGCCAGGTGATGGTGCACGCCTTCAATCCCAGCACTCAAGAGGCAGAGACAGGCGGATCTCTGTGAGTTCGAGGCCAGCCTGGTCTACAAGAGCTAGTTCCAGGACAGGCTCCAAAGCTACAGAGAAACCCTGTCTCAACCTCCCTCCCACCCCGACCATAAAAAGAGTTCTCGTCAATAGCTTCCTGTCTAGGCTGTTATTTGGAGGGGGGTAGTAGGTTAGGGCTGTCATAGAAGCCTTCCATATCCCCCTCTCAACTGTGCAACAACTGCAGGCATCGATATGACGCAAACATAGTCTCTTTGCTCTTCATAGTCAGCAGGAGCATGATCACGGCCGCCACAGTTTCTGGTGATGTGGCAGCGCAGACCACAAACACAGCCCCTGGCTGCAGTGGGACCATGGACCCAGACAAGGCCCTTGACGGCAGCCCAGACCCAGACATTACCGTGGCCTCAGACAGCAGCTCAGGCCACTCATATCAGTATGGCCCCTGACCGCTGCACAGCTGATGGAGAACATGGACCTCTGAATGACTAAGGGGGTGACACGGGCTGAAGACATTAACACAGACCCCAACAGCAGTAGGAGCTTAGACCCAGATGTGGCCCTCTCTGGCAGCACTGACAACAGACTGTAACATGGCATCGGGAGGCTACACAGACTATTCAACATGCCCCCCCCCCCCCAAAGCCAGAGGACATCGCCAAGGCTTGTCGGTAGCACAGACTGCGTACATCATCACAGCCTGGGGCAGAAGCATGGACCACATACATTAACACGGCCCCTGGTGGCATTGTGGACCACAGGAGTCAGCGTCTGCGTAAGCTCCAAGCTGCTGCACACCACCCCTGCCAACCCTACTGGGCAGTGACATGCTCCACGGTCACGTCAGCCCTCTCTCTCATCTGTCACTGTGGTCACACCTCCAGTTCTGTGTCTCTCTGCAGCGATTATAACTACTCCATTTTTCCATTTTTCCCACTCCTCTTTCACGTATTTGTTCATCACAGTGGGTCCCGACCAGTTGGGATGCAGCCTGGCTGGCTTCTGCCTTGTCCTTCTTAAACTACTGTTAACTGGCCATGATTATTGAGGGGGTGTCTTTCCTTGTATTTGAATGAAAAGCTATAAAGGCTTTTGTATTAATTTCCTAAGGACGTAGACCTGATCCTAGAAGCCATTGCTGTCTTGGCAGGTGGGACACTGAGGCCTGAAGCAGGCACCCATGCTAGAGCAGGATGAATTGATGCAGAATGGCTATCTGGTGCCATCAGTTACCTTGGCTCCCTACAGCTCCAAAGTGCCCAGGGAGACTTTGGGTAGAGATGCTACAGTCCCATTCTTTACTGTCAAGTGAGGTCCTGGTCCAGTCAGAAATAACACACACAGATCAGGCCAAGTTTAGGAACTGGGAAATAACAGAGGTGGATTGTTTGTTGGTAGTGAAGGAGTTCCCAGGTACTGGGCTGGTGGGCCTTCCTGCACAGACTCCCAAAGGACCAGATCTTAAGACAGAAGAGAACGAATACAGGCCCATAGAGGGAAATGGTCCTGGAGGTCACTAATTGGTTTCGTTCTTCATAGCTGAAAAAGAAAAGTGTGTGTCAGGGGGTAGAGAGTCCACAATAACAGCAATAATAATGCCTAGTGATTCAATATTCTAGAAATAATGTCTAGATTAATATATTTATGTGATGAGTATTAGCAGACAAAGAGTAATGAGGCCTGCGGATGTGGTTCAGTTGGGAAAAGCACTTGGCTTTCATGTGTGAAGCCTTGGCTTTAATACTAGTACCACATAAGCTGAGCATGGTGCTGCATGCCTGCGAGGGCAGAAGATCAGGAATTTATGGTCATTCTCCTCTACATAGCCAGGTGAAGACCAGTCTGGACTATATGGGTAACCTTCTCTTCTTAAAATAAAAACTACAAAATGAAACAAAAACGGTAACCTTCTCTTCTTAAAATAAAAACTGCAAAATGAAACAAAAACAGATCCAGCTCACAGGATCTGGTGCTAAGCCTAACTGCTTGAGTTCCATTTCCAGGACACACATGATATGAGAGAACCTCTTTCTGCAAGTTATTCTCTGGCCTACACACATGCACACACACACACACACACACACACACATGAACACACACATACTACATACACGGGACAGAGAAATAAATGCAATAAAAGGGAAGAAAGAAACAAAAGATGAAAGGAAGGAAGAAAGGAAGAAGGAAGGAAGGAAGGAAGGAAGATAGACAAACTGCAAGGAAGGCAGGAAAGAAGGAAGGAAGGAAGGAAGGAAGGAAGGAAGGAAGGAAGGAAGGAAAGAAAGAAAGAAAAGAAAGGAAGGAAGGAAGAAAGGAAAGAAAGGAAGGAAGGAAGGAAGGAAGGAAGGAAGGAAGGAAGGAAGGAAGGAAGGAAGAAAGAAAGAAAGAAAGAAAGAAAGAAAGAAAGAAAGAAAGAAAGAAAGAAAGAGAAAGGAAGAAAGGAAGGAAGCAAAGCCTGGACGGTGCTATGCTCCCCATCTGAGTGTCAGTGTGTAGAAGGCATGGCTCCCCAGCTAGGGACACTACTTAAAGGTAAATACATTACAAGGGAACTAACCTTGTAATCAACAAATAATCCATCAGTGGGGCCGAGCTGAAGGAAGTGGGTCTCTGGGGTATGTCACTTAAGGGTATTTGGCCCCTGCGATCTGGCCATGTTTTGCTGTCACGAGGTGAGCAATCTCCTGTGCCATGTGCCATATGTTCCTGCCACACCAGCGTTTTCCCTACCTCAGGCCCTGAGCAACAGAGCAAATCAGCCTGGACTGAATCGTGGGCCACCGCAGATTTTCCCTCCCTTTGTTGATTTCTCAGACTCTTTGTCACAGCAGTGTGACAAGATGCATGACTGGACAGGCTGCTGTACATTTTGAGAATAAATTCAATGCATTTTCCGTGAAACTACTTTCCTCTGTTCTCCTTACATCTCTGCTATGTCAATAAATAATTGTATAATGAGATTAAAAATAAATTCCATCCTAGGTGTATGCCTCAGTTTTCCCTGTTAAACTTCAAACCAATGAGCTAAGACACACCTCACACAATATCGTAAACGTTGGACAAGATGGCAGAAGGATTAATGGAGTTCTCGTGACCACTATCCAGAAAAATGACTGCATTGCATCATCGTCTATCTCCTGAGCATCAGCACTGACTTGATCTAATTTTGATTGGCTCACATGGAATCGTCTCCCATTGCAGCTCCTATGCAAGCCACAGGCTTGAATTCTTAAGACAGATTCCTGTCTCAGACCTCTGACTTCCTTATCTAGCAGCAGAGATGAAAGAATGGAAGAGAGATATATTGAGGAGAGTTTCACCCAGAACTGGCTTTTTTTTTGGGGGGGGGGATGGGGAAGGAAGCAGCCTCCAAATTATTTAGAAATAGTCTTTGAGTTATTTAAATTTAGTTTCATAATTAACGCATGGAAGTCTGAAAACACAAGTGGTACAGTTTGGTTGCTTAGTTAATTAAGGGAGAAAGGAAGGAAGGGAGAGATGAAAATATAATCAACAACCCAAGATGGAGTCAGTGCTTGAACCTGCACTGCCTCAACGTCCCCAGGTGAGAGGCATCTGCACACTCTGCCGTGTGAACTAATTACAGTAACCCAGGTCACTTGGTATGGTATGACACACAGACCATGTCATAGACAGGCAGAAGACATTTGCATTGCTAAACTGCTTTTGTCCCAGAGATCCCAGAGATCTCAGAGATCCCATGAGAGTGTAGCAGTTCTCCCAGGGAGTGATAGGACCCAGCTGAGCAGTCAGGCGCTCTGCAGATCTTACCGGAAGCTTTAGCTACTGCCTGGTGGTCACGGGAGGCAAGGGAGAAAGTAATGATTCTTTTAAGATACTCTAATAAGAAAATGAAGCTCCATGGTGTGTGTGTGTTTGTGTGTGTGAGGGAGTGTGTGTATATGGGTGTGTGGGTGTGTGGGAGTGTCATTCAGAAAGTAATACTCAGAAAAGTAGGAGGTGGAGAATCCTGGTGGGCTGGCCTGGATTTGACCTCATCACCTCCTGTGGTTTTCAGTGTAGCACACTTGTGTATTTTCATTGTTACCTAAAATAGTTTTTGAAAGGTTGAGTTTAGGCACATCAGCTTGTGTTTCAGGAAAACCAGTCTTCTAGAATTTTGGACAAACTTGTGTACTTACCCAAGGCAAGAATGGTGTAATAGGTTCTTCTGTTTGTGTGTTGCTTTCATTGGTTGAATAAAGAGACGGCCTTGGCCTTTTGATAGGGCAGGCCTTAGGTGGGCAGAGTAGACAGGACAGAATGCTGGGAAGAAGGGAAGTGTTGCAGACACCATGGTTCTCCTGCCTGAGACAGATGCTGGTTAGAATCTTTCCTGATAAGCTATGACCTCGTGGTGGTATACAGATTATTAGAAATGGGTTAAAGTAATATGGGAGAGTTAGCCAATAAGAGGCTAGAAATAATGGACCAGGCAGTAATTTAATTAATACAATTTCTGTGTGATTATTTTGGGGTTAATCTAGTCGGGCGGTGGGACATGGCCCGCTCGTCCTACTACAACTGTTTGCCAATGGCATTCCTCAGACACTAAAATAAAATAAAATAAAATAATAAAAATAAAAATGTTCACTGTTTTCATCAGCTGGGAGCAGCTATTCAATGGATTGCAAGTAAGTGGCAAACGGGTTTCAAAAACTATATTTTTGTTTGTTTGTTTGTTTGTTTTTGCTAAGCCTTTCTTGGGACTCCAGAAGCATCCTAGAGCAGATATTAAGATCTGGGTTAGGCTGTGTTTTGGATTATGGTTTAGAAGGGAGGCAGGACAGGTGTCAACAGGCAGGAGCCAGCCCCCTGCAGGAGTCAGCAAGGGGGAGCATTAGTAAACACTATTGCCAAGAGGATAGGTGAGCAAGGGTCATTTGGGGAAAGACACTGGAAAAACTGACCTTGGAAGGTGTCTAAGGACTAGAGAGCATTCCAGATAGGAAGGGCAGCAGAGTTAAGGGGTAGAGCTGCAGAGGGCAGTGTGGGTTTAGAGGGACGCAGGACTGGGACAGCAGGCACAGATAGCAGAATCAGATGAACACAGACTTCAGACAGGAGAGTGCCATTCTGGGTCTGCATCTGTGCACCAGCTGCCTACACGGACCAGGAATGATCCCTGGAAGATGTTCCAACTCGTGCCCACATGGCAGTTGGTATAATAAAGGTTGGAGTGTGGTCTAAAGACCAACCCAAGGACCAGGGAGGCAGGGAGAAGCTCACCGGGTGTGTTTGTTCAGCCCTCTGTCTCAGGCACAGGTGCCGCTCCTTGTTGGGTCTGAAGTCTTAGAATGTGTGTTTGTCTGGAGGGCACAGCCCGAGACAGACCTGCCTGCCGCCTCTTCCTCCCCACATTTTCTCACCTTGAATTTGTGCCCACATCTTGAAAATAAACACATGTCTGGCATTGTTCTCCATTACTTTCAAAGAAGAAGGGATTGCAAAACAGTTGGAAGTGGGGCGGAGCCCTAAACCAGTGAAGACTCCCAAGCTGAGACCCTGTTCCACTGAGTTTAAGGAGACTCTTTTTCAGCGGCCTTTGTATTTGAGTTCTGATTAAGATCACGTGTTATAAAGTGTATTGTATCTAAAGGTAATTTTTCCACCCTTTGAAATCCGGCACTTTGGATAATGAGCTAGCTTGTGCCGGGTGCGTGGAAACTTTGCTAAGAAAAACTTTATTACAGTTGTTTCTAGGTCTTCCTGTACCAGTGCACTTCCTGGATCACATTCTAAAATGTTTAGGGAAGTGCAAGAAGCCCCTTTCACGAGGTGTCAAACATTAGAGGGCTTCAGTAAGCCTTGGGTTTGGTGTTTGCTTTAAAAAGGAAGATACTTGTGTGTTTAATGGAGCCACTTCAAGCCACTGGAGCGGAATAAGAGGAAACGATCCGGTTTACTTTGAGAAAGAAAGTTAACAGTGTTACAGATGGCCCTTAAAGTAAAACTTAACTTCAAATACAAAGAAAGGGAGAAACCGAAGACATTATTTACAGAAAAGGTTACCTGATCTGTGGCAAGACTCCATCTTCCTAGGAGGAGGATGGAAAACTGTTTTCACGGCAGAATATCCTCGAGAGAATATTCATTCTGCTTATCCAGTTCCTCACTGGAGTGTTCTTGCTGGATGATCCTAAGTCTACTTGACGATAAAAACTGACCACCACATATAGTGGAGATATTATTTTCATAGAGAGCAGCCGTTTTATCCTCATGCAACAAAATATATAGCCAAAGAGAGTGAAGAAAGGGATGCTAGCCAACCACACCCATTACCATCATTTAGTAGATGAAAGCAAAACAAAACAAAACAAAAAAACCCCAAAACAAAATCCCCACAAATTTCTAAACTATTTGCTTGGATTTGGGTTGCCATGTTATGAAGAACTCAACTCACTATGCAGACAGTCACTGTGTTTGTCTTCTTCCTTGGGGACTCAATTAAAGGGAGGGAAAAGCAAGCAGACCTCTGTGTGCAGTGATCATATTTAATCCTAAGTAAACACATAGGAGAATATGCATTCTTCTTAGTCTAATAATGAGTTATTTTTGTTTCCTGTGAAGCAGAGTTGAATTCAACTTCTTTTTTTTTAGGCGTTGAGGCTTATGCAATTAGGAGTCTTAACGGAAAATAAAATAAATGCACACTTCAGAAATTAGTTATGTGCAAATGTTTGTTTGGAATAAAAGAAAAATAACAAATTGAAAGATTTTTTTCCCCAAGGTTCCAAATACAATGAAGCGGAAAAAAAACATGATCGTTTTAGTAATTCTTTGTACCCTGGGAGGCCTGCAATGATTTTGTCATATTTTCTTTGAAGAGAATAAGAAAACAATTTAGTCTTCGTTAAAGCATCGTTGAACAAGATTTTTTTTCATAGTCTAGAAAACTTTTTCTTAGCTCCACAAATTATTATAGATGTTAAACAGTATTCCACCAAATATATGGGGGGGGGGGACTTCCTGCCAATATCTTTTAGAGTTGGGGAAGATGGTTCAATTAGGAAAGCGCTTGCTGTGTGTGCATGAGGGTCTGAGTTTGGATTCCAAGTACCCAAGTATAACAGGAAGATGTGCTGGTCCATCCTTGTGACCCAGAGTAGGGAGGTGGAGACAGCTGGCTCTCTGAGGCGCTCTGGCCAGCTAGCCTAGCTTCCTCGGCAAGTTTCAGGTCAATGAGAGACCTGTCTCAAAACACAAGGTGGATGCATTGGAGAGATGTCAGTCTTTGCCTATTGAGATTAAAATGGCAAGTTTCACCTAAATACACCACCCATGTCTTTTTGGTTGACACTACTTCCCTAAGATAGAAAACAAACAGTGGTGTTTCCCGTTGGCATGTCACATCGCAGGGGTTTTCTCAGCGCTTGCACCAGTTGTTTTCCCTAAACCCCTTCACACGTCCTACGACACACGTGCTGCCTTGTAGAAGCTCTTTCCGAGTGTGTGTGCGGTGCTCAGAGGGCAACTTCAAGCAGGTCCCAGGTATCAGATCCACACGGACAGGCTTGGTGGCCAGCACCTGGACCCACTGAGATGTCTTCGCAGCCCTGCGTAAATTTGTATACTTCCGCGTGTTCTTCATTAAAAGAACGCTGGACAAGTGAGTTAAGAAGTAGTTACTCGGTTTTCTTACGGCAATTTATTTTAGCAGCCCCCTCCCTCTGTGTTGGCTAGTTTTATGTCAGTTTGGCACAAGTTAGAGTCATTTGTGAAGAGGGACTTTGGCTGAGAAAGTGGCTCCACCAGCTTGGGCTGTGGACAAGCTTGGGGTGCATTTTATTGATGGATGGTTGATGTGTGAGGGGTTAGTTCACTGTGGATAGTGACATCCTTGGATAGGTGGTCCTGGAGCTATAAGAAAGCAGACTGGGCAAGCCATGGAGAGCAAGCCGGTAAGCAGCACCCCTCCGTGGCCTCTGCATCACTTCCTGCTGATATGAGACACAAGTATACAGTCAATGCACAGCTTACAGATTCATAGACAAACCCACAAGTGTACAACTTCGGGGGAACCCGATTTACAAAGCTTTGGGAACACTTGTCCTTTGGATAGTCACTGTCGCGTCTGTGGAAATCCTGTAAAACTGTGACGTTTCTCCCTTCCATAATGGGATTCATTCCAAAATACCCCAGCAGTGTATAAACCATCCTTTAAACCTGACTTTTCTTGTACTGGCAACTGTAAACCTTCTCCCACACTGTGGGGCCCTGGTGTGAAAGCATTCAGTCAGCCAAACTTTCGTTCTCATAGTCCAATCTGCATAAAGCTAGACCCTCCACAATTAACCTTATCGACAGGAATTATTGACAAGAAAGGATCCCTGAGCAGGAGGCTCTGAACAGGAGAGACAGTATGTCTACTCTTGTAAGTCTGGGTGGCCCTGAATTCTCTAACAGCCAGCTCAGGAGAGTGTAACCCACCAGCCTTTGCTCTGCCCTAACAAGCTATTAATATTCTGTGCTTACTTTCACCCTCTGTTTGACACAAGGTTCTAGTTTGGGAAATTAACTGTTTGTACATTTACCCCTAAAATAGACAGGAAAAAAGGCTTGGGTGGCTAAACCAAGCCCCAGGGAGAGACATTCCTTCTCACCCTGATGCTCATCTTAGGGGCTAAGTTTCACAGCTGCACCCCTTCTAAGACATAAGGCATCTAACATCCACCCTGTTAGCCCTGCGAAAGAGATGCTTGGTATCATTCTTATTTACTAGAGAATTGTTATCTATGTCTGTGTGGATATGTAAACTGGAAACCTTGTGAGATGGGAGGAAGAGTGAGAACCATCAAAAGAGAAACATCAAGGAGGAACACGGAAAGGGGATTAAATGGGACATGATAAGAAGACGTCTGTGAGTTAATTTATTTCATTTACCCTCGGACCTCATTAGTCAGGTTTTGCCTGTGATAGCGATCCTTCTGAATCCTGAGAGGTTTAAGAGGGTTAACTCCCGAACATAAACCTCAATATCCTGCCTCCAAGTTCCTGCCTGTTTTGAGTTTCTGCCCTGACTTCCCTCAGGGATGGATGGTAACCTGAAAGTGTAAGCTGAAATAAACCTTTTCCTTCCCAATTGCTTTGGTCATGGCATTCATTACAGCACTGCAAACCTTAACTAAGCCGCTCTCAACCCATCCCTGCTCTCCCAGTCACTGTCTGCTTCAGTATTGAGAGACTCCATAGTGCAGAGACAATGGCAGTTTGTACGTGTTGTTGTGTGGGCTGTGTGTGTTGTATGGCCTTGTTATTGTGTTCACGGAATGTGTTTGTAGAGGTCAGAGGCCAACGCCAGATGCCTTCCATAAAGCTTCAGGGATCCTTCTGTCCACCCCCCCGCAGCCCCTCCCTCCTCCCACACTGCAGTTACGGGGCACCCCTGTACCATGCCAGGCTTTAAAAGAATGCGGGTTCTGGGTTTCTGGCCTCAGGGTCCCCTAATGCTTGCATCATGGGCAACTGTATCAACTGAGACGCCTCCTCAGCTTGTTGGTTTTATCTTCTTGTTGTTTCGTTCTCACTTTTTTTAAGTGAATGTAAGTTTAATTAAAGTGTTGGCTTTGTCATGGCATCTTCATACGTGTCATTATGCTTTGCTCTCGGTACTCACTTTCCTCGCTGCCCTCTCCCCTCTGCTTGATTCCCGTCCTGCCCTGCTAGCCCCGCCGGCTGCTTACTGGTCAACTATATTTTCTCCCCCTTTCCTTGCCTCCTTTCTCTTAGCCTCCTATTCAGTTTCATAACTTACACACATTCACACACAGGCACACTCACATGCATACATACATACATATGCACACGCACCACCCACTCACACATTCTCACATATGTGTACACACTGTATGTACATGTATGTGCACACTGATTCCCACATGGATATATGTTCAGTACACTCACATGTGCAATACTGCATGCATACTCACTCATCCATGAACACACGCACACACACTTGTACATCCATGCACAAACACTTGCAAACACTCTCACAAGCACATGTATGCAGGCACTCAATTTAAATCCAAGTTCAGCATATAAGAGAAAACATGCAATTTACCTTTCCAGACGTGGTTCATTTCTCTTAAGATAATGCATTTCAATCCACCCAACTCTTAAAACACAAAGAATTATTTTATTAGCTTTGCTAGTGGATTCAGCAGTGATTTATATCCACTAGTAGATTCACTACAGAATTGGTTTTCTTAAGAATATGATCTCTTTTGGGCATATCATCTTCTTTGACCGTGTTTGCCCTGTGCCTTCCCCCCTCCCTTTCCACCTCTCACCTCCCGCTAGCCCTCTTCCTTCCCCTCTGTTCATGTTATAGATAAACCAAGCATCCACAAATGAGAGAACGCATACAGCATTGTCTTTCTTAGTCTCGATTATTTTGCTTATTTTTTTAAAAATATTTATTTATTTATTTATTATGTATGCAATATTCTGTCTGTGTGTATGCCTGCAGGCCAGCAGATGGCACCAGACCCCATTACAGATGGTTGTGAGTCATCATATGGTTGCTGGGAATTGAACTCAGGACCTTTGGAAGAGTAGGCAATGCTCTTAACCTCTGAGCCATCTCTCCAGCCCCCTATTTTGCTTATTTTTAAAAGCATTTTTGTTTTGTTTTTGAGACAGAGGCTAGGCTTAGGGTCAAAGCACAGATCCACCTTCCTCAGCAGTTTTCATGCTGGGCTTGCAGCATGCCTAAGACTGCGGAGCAAGGTGGTCAAACATGGAACGCTCTGAATCAACCCGATATAGCAAAGACCCATTAGTAGTTAAACTCTGCTTGGGCAGGGATATCCTAAGAAGCCAGGCCTCCATCATGTCCTGGTCCATTTCTGCTGAGCAAGTGCCAATGGAAGGAGAAAACATGATCATGTGACCTCTTTCTGTTTGTGTGACCCAGAGGGACACTTTCTGATGTAGCCTTACAACTGAGTAAGTCTTCTTCACAAGCCTTTCCTGGGCAGCCTGTCTAGTACCCTCCTCAGTGGCTAAAACTGGAGGAGCGGAC
Source organism: Chionomys nivalis (assembly GCF_950005125.1). Taxonomy (NCBI): domain Eukaryota; kingdom Metazoa; phylum Chordata; class Mammalia; order Rodentia; family Cricetidae; genus Chionomys; species Chionomys nivalis. The sequence goes on from NC_080109.1 coordinate 34,363,070, forward strand.
TCTCTGCCCTGCCTTGACTCCACCCCTCTTCTGATCTCTATCTAGTTCTCTGTCTTATTATTTTTGAGAAGGGAGAAAAGAGGTTGAAGATTTAAAGGGTAAGATCTTCTGTACAACAACCAAGATGCATTTAGGAGGTTCCGTTTTATTTCGCGTGCCAAAGTCTGCTGTTAAAACAGGGAGAAGCTGCCCTCCTCTGCCAGCCCAGTCCCCCATTGAGAAAAATGAATTAGGGACTCCACGGGGCACAGGGTGGCTGTCACCACCTCAATTTCTTTCCACACCACGTTTGCAAATATGTCGTGCACCCCAGACAGGAGCAGATGTCACAGGCACCCACTTCAAGCCTGGCATCCTCATCACGTCCAGAAAGGGATGTAGCCAAAGTCAGCACAGACACAGAGCAGGTGGCAGTGGTGTGGGAGGGCTCCCCAAAACTGAGCAGAACAGATGGCCAAGCGGCGTGAACTTACAGTACACATTTCAGAGACTAACAGGCACTGGGGATCACAATTTGTCACTGCAGAAGAGACCTGGCTTAAAGGGCTGGAGTGAGAAGCAGCCCATGCTGGAGTCTTTGGACCTGTGTTTGTTTCCTGACACTCCTACTGGGATACATTTGGGTGTTTAGCCCCAGAAGTCATTGTGTTCATAAAGGCAGTTTTGTTGGCCAGCAGAGGCCTTGTGACTGCAGCAGGCAGAATTCTTCCTGTGGCCCCTGAGGCCTGAAGATCATGAGTTCTTTAGACTTTCCCTCCCGCAGGCTTCTCCAGTTCAGAAGTCAAAAAGCAGAGGCACAAACATCCTTCAGCTGCACATTTTTCTCTGCCTCGGTGAGGTCTGCACAGAAATTCTTAGTAGGACTCCAGGGTGCCCCAGCAGATCGCAGCCATGGCACTTTCCAGCAGGGTACAATAGTGTTCCCCTTAGGAATCGTCTTGCTCCTCCTCCTCCAATTGTATTTGGAGCCCAAATGGGTAGCATTAGGACTTGGGAGGCTGGGGGCCCCAGAAGTAGCGTATCAGTCTTGCTAAAGCCCACCTAACATTCTGCATGTTTGGGGCAGGGGCTGATGCTTGCCATGGATGTACTGAGGGCAAAGGCGGCATCTCCACCCTCAGCATCCAGGAGTGGCTGCTCCCAGGTGGTGGTGGAAGACCTGCATACGTGGCTGTGGCCAAGAAGGGGAGGCAGCCCTGGGAGAGGAATGCCAAGGACCAAGCCATGGAGAGCGTGCGCTCTGCCCAGAAACCCTGCAGTTATTTTGTGTGAAGCTTTGTCTTGGAAACATTTTCCAACAATAAGTAATTGGGAATATGCTATATGAAAAGCTCTTTCTCTGGGAGCTGACCTGTGGCAAAGAAAACAGATGGATAGGTCCGTCATCCAAGAAACGTATTTCAAACCTAGGACTCAGGAGGGTTTGGTCTTTCAGTCAGTGAAATCGTCAGCTCCTGCAAAGGAAAAAAAATGGAGAGTGGTTCCTGGATTCTTCTCTAGGTGTATATATGTGCATATGTGTGAATGTGTGTGTGTGTATACGTGCGTATGAGTATATGTGTATATGTGTATTTTATATTTGTCTGTGTACATATGTGAATTATGTGTATTTATGCATATATGCATTTGTGTGTATATGAGTGTATTTTGGAGGGAAATGAGACTTGCGGTTCAGAGATGAAGCCTACCTTATTTGTAGTGCAACACGAGAGAGAGAGAGAGAGAGAGAGAGAGAGAGAGAGAGAGAGAGAGAGAGAGAGGAGCAAGCACAACAGAAGAGGTTGGCTCTGGCCTTGGGTAGGATGGAGCAAAGCAAACCATTGAAGATGGAATAACCAACAGCTATCTGAAGTTCAAAAACACCTTTGAGGATGTTACCCTTCTTTAGAAAAAGAATGAAAGACAAACCACTTCATACTGCCACCGAGTCAAATTTAGCTCTTCCTTATGTAAGGAATCCAGGCAGCCTGCATCTTAGCTTCACCTCTCAGACTTCCTTCTTACAGAGACAAGCAAAGGTCCAAGGACCATTTGAAATCCTTGACACTGTAAATATCACAGACTCAGGAGTTCAATGACTCTGCCTGCATTCTTTCCCTTCACTCTCACAGCTTACACATACACACAGGCACACACACACACGAGAAAAAAAATAGCCTTCCTGTTTCAGTGGGGAACAAATTGTTTCTGTGCTATTACATGGAATTTTCTTTTTCCCTAAAGACATGATAAATTAAATACTTGCCTCAGAAAGTATTTCTGTGTCAAGATAATTTATATTTACAAGGTATACTTAATGACTTTTTAAGGAACACAACCAATCAACTTCAGTTACAGAGATTTTAAGCAGGACTGTCCATGCTACATTCCTGCCTCTTGGTCTGGACATTTCTTCCACAGGGGGCTGAGTAGATTTGTTGATGTTATTCTGTTCTTAGATGTCTTGTTTGTTGAGTGAATGCTCTTGGACAGACAAGGATGTTGAGTTCCTTGAAACTATTGGGTTTTCCTTTCTACTTTCATTGTGTTCCCCGTGGGTTCTGGTACTCAATAGAGCAACTAGCTTCAGGGTCTCATGTGGGCCAGGCTGGATCAAACTTGTTATGTAGCTGAGGATATCAACCTCCTGATCCTCCTGGTTGTATGTACGGAACACCATCAGCCACTTAGCTGCTCGCCCCCAATTAGTGCGGAATTTCAATTTAATGAATGGAGTAACTCCCATGAGGCTGACCTGAACACCAGATGAGAAGATCTGCAGAGCTAAAAGTCACTTTCAACAAAGATTTCATGGGTCTCCATCTTCATCCCAGACATTTCAGTCAAGCAAAATAGTTATAGCCAATCAAACATCACACATGAATCTTGGGGGGAAAATCTAACCAATCCTAGAACAATGCAGAAAATGCATCACTTACAGATGCTGGAGCAATGTTGTTTCTGTAAACGGAGTTTCAGTTGGAAAGGCATGAGTGGAGGTTCAGCGTGGCTGCAGGACTCTAGAATTGACTCCTGAGGAATCAAGAGAACGTGTATGAGAGCAGAGAAAGCAGGACATGCGCTGTCCTTCTGTGTTCTAAAGAAAGTGCCCTTGAATGTCATGAATAGAGAGAATGCTGAAGCAGAGACACTGAGACGGGCTGAGCTTGCTACCTCAGGAGGAAGAACAGGCCTTCTTCTCTTGGCCTTCCTTTGCTCCGAAAGTTTGGACTTCTGAGAAACTTCAGGTGTCTTTGGTCCAAACACTAGGGTTTGGAAAAGGATGGCCAGCTGGAGCAGCGCCTGGAGATGGAGCTCGAAGCTTCCCCAAAGTGAACATAAGCTTTCGGTTTTCTTATGGGAAAGTCTCTTTAAATGAACCTGCTGTTGTAAAATGGCGTTATAAATCCAGGCAAGCACTCTTTCAAGGGAAGATGTAGCAAAACCAGAAAGAAGTTGACAGTCCGTTTCCTCTTTGCCCCTGAGTGACCTCAGCTTGCATCAGATTGAGTCTACTGAGTCAAGTGGACCCAGAGTCAACTAATCAGTTGGCCATTATTACACAGGCAATGGTGTTTCATCATTTCAGCGGGACAGATTGTTCTCCCACAGTCATTTCTGTTTTATAATGCAACTGGACATTAATTTTTAAAATATAGCTAAAACCAAAAGTAGACAGGAATCGTTTGTGCTCCAAGGGGATATTGCTTTCTTGTCCAAACATGTGGTTTCTCTCCCTCTCCTGTTTTTAGTGTTTGCTCCGAGGGGACAGGTTCTGCTTTTGTTGCCCAGGGGATTTTCAGGTCTGTGAGCTCAGGTGGCCCTACCACCTTAGCCTCTTTGTACCACAAGGTCATCTGAACTGTTTCTACCTCTTCTCTGACTCTGACCTTCTTACTCCTTCCTGGCCCTTTCTGCTGAAGAAAAGATTGTCTATGTTCTGCCATGCCTGCACCCTGCACTGTCTCGCTGGATCTTTCCTCTCCAAAATGCCTGCTGTTGTAAAAACTCATTGGAAAGAGATGTGAGACAGAGGTTTCCTTTTTCTTCTTCAGTCCCAGCCTTGAACAAGCCCGTCTCTGTCTCTCTGTCCCTATAGTTTTGAGGAGAGAAGCAAGAGCTCTTCCTGAGCAGTGGCTGCAGTCTGTGTTGTCACTACTACATGGCTTCACGTCAGTCATTATGTGTAACAAGATAAATCAAAGAAAGAAAGCAGAGACAGATGACCAGCAAAGAACTTACAAGATGTTCATTTAAAAATTAGTAAATCGAGTGCTATGCAGGCTGTCGAGGAGAGAAGTCATCAACAGTCTTGGACCATTCTAGCTGCCATGGCGTGCCAGGAAAGCTGTGCCCTCCAGGGCAATAATGGCATTATTGTTGTGGGGGTAACCAACCGTTTTATGATTATATTTGAGGCCTGCTCCTTGGCTGGGAATTGTTCTAGCTGCCATGGCGTGCCAGGAAAGCTGTGCCCTCCAGGGCAATAATGACATTATTGTTGTGGGGGTAATCAACTGTTTTATGATTACATTTGAGGCCTGCTCCTTGTCAGGGAATTGATGTTTGGCTCTATAATCCAAGAGCCTACATCTGGGAAAGCCATAAGTCTCGGGGAGGAAGCATCATTGTTATAATAAATGCTCATGTTGTTAAACTAACTCCTAAATAGTCATGTTAACACCAGTGCCATGCCTAGCTTTCATGAGAGAAGCTTCTTACTAGAGTGGGTAGTGGTGACTGCAGAAACCCTTACTTGACCAGGGCGCTGAGAATAGGTGCTTGTCCCTAAATGGGAGAGCCATAGCACCCGCTTTATGACCTAGAGAAGATGGCAGAAGCAGCATCAGGGAAGAAGGTGGGAGTTGGAGGGTAAGGAGACACAGCAAAGACATCTGGATGTGACAGACATGGCTCATGAACCCACCGCATTCATGTTTACCTGCACAAGGCCTGCAGAGATTGATGTCTCATCCTTTCATCCTGGAAGGGAAGGATCCCGGGGGGCACTGTTGTCAGTTAAAGGTTGTTGGGGGTAAGGGTGTCATTTTGTTTCATGGTTTAGCTGATAAGTTGTCTGTGCTCTAGCAAATAGCCCCACTCCAGTTAAACTCAGTGAGTCACACATAAAACCAGTATTGAAGGAAGGACGAGGATTTGCTGGAATGAAAGGTTTCACAGGGAGAGAGAGGAGTATGAGAGGGAGAGACGGGTGAAACAATGGTGTTGGGATTAATGAGTCCTGGCCTTCAGTTGCTTTTCCCTCCTAGAACCTTCTAACATAAGTTACTAGAAGCTGTGCCTAGTTAGAGATCAGAGGATCACCTGTTGACCATTAACTGCAGTGTATTTAAGTCTACATGGTGTTAATAAAGAGGGGCTTTCTGAACCAGCGTTGGGAGCTGCATGTGTCGGTCTATCTCTGCGTCTGAGTTCTCAACCTCCAGCCCTTGCCCGAAGCTCGGGAACTGAGTTCTAGTGCACAGAGGGCAGACACGGGGGCACGGTGCACAGCATAATGGAATTCATTACACACACACACACACACAAAACTGTCAAACAACTATTAAAAAATGAAGATGATAAAACAAAAGCTTAAATTTAGGGCAAACAGCCCAAACATTTCTCAGAAGATACACAGTGATTAACAATGTGTGAAGGATGCTCAACACCCTCAAGGGCAATCTAAGTCACAACCATAGTGGGGATCACATCATCTCTGCCAGCATCATAATGAAGGTAGTGAGGATATGGAGGGGCGGGTCTTATCCACTGTGGGCGGGAGGTTAGTGCAGCCATTCCAGACAGTGATGGGGAGGCTTCCTTAGGAACAGATAGAACCACCAAGTGATGGAGTGGCCACCACTCGGTCTGTTTGAAGGAAATGTAGTTGGCATGGGAACACAATGCCTATGCCCGCTCAGTTCCCTCAGCCCTCACAACAGCCAACAGCCAGTACACAGTATCAAGTCAGGTATCTACAGACAGGTTTCTAAAGGAAATATGGCAAAAACACAAGAAAAAGGTATAGAGAGAATGAGTGTGGGACAGAATGCCTCCAAATAAGGGTGACAGAGCTGTCTGCTGTGACCTGGTCCAGGGTGAACTGTGTCTGTCAGAAGGATCAAAACCCTTTGCTCAGCATCGTCTTGTAAGCAGCTCAGCAGACTGAGACAAAATGGCATCAATGTTAAACCTCACATACACATGCGTGTACACTCATGCACACACAAGCGCACGCATGAAAGCATGCACACACAAGCCTACACACTTGCCCACACAAATGCATGCACTTGAGCATGTATGTGCATGCACACAAAAATGTACAGTTAAAGATAGTAATAAATGAACTTTAGTGTCTGAAACACTTTGGCTGGAGTAGCGTTATCTTATAGCGGGTCATTTGTCCCATTTCCCAATCTCTTTTGAAAGCAGAACACAACTTGAGTGCACCCCGTTTCAAAGATGTCACTGAATCATTTTGAGTTAGAATTTTTGTTTTTTTGTAGACAGGATCTCACATAGCCCAGGCTAGTTTTGAACTCACATGTCAAGGCTGGCCTTGAACATCCTCTTGCCTATACTTGTTAAGGTCTGCCCCACCACACCCAGGTTAATCATGCTTGTACTAGATGATACGGCTCCTCTCAGGAGTACGTCTTTGAAGAGTTTTGGAAACCACAGGCAGCACTGCATTTTATGGTGACACCATAGATTATGGTGACATTTGTATTTCATGACTACCCATGATTTTTGCTGCAAATCAGGCAGGCAGACAAGGATACCGTCTTACACACTTACTTGTATTCCTCCATCAGGGGGTCCTGCAGGCTCTATGGCCCAGCACCTCAGAAAGTGATCACCTTTGCAGTTAGGGCTGCTGCAGATGGAGTTAGTGAAGACAAGGCCTTCCTTCAGTGTTGGTGGCATGAAGATGGGGCCAGGGAGGTTGGCCTTGGACGTGTCCAACTGCAGGGAAGGGAAAGCCGAGGATTGCCAGCAAGTCAGCAAAAGCAGAGGGGTGGGCAGGGGCGAGGGAAGGGGAGGAAAGATTCTTCGTGGGCTTTGGGGGAGTACAGTGGACTGATTGCAGGCTTCCAACCTCTGGAATTACAGAGCAAGGAGTTTCTGTGGTTTAAGCACCCATGTTTGTGTAGGCTTTGCTATGTCAGCCCCAGAACGCTAACCTATGCATTCCAGACTCGCCCTCATTGGCTACCAGGGGTGTTTTTATGAACCAAGAATTCTCACATGTCTGTCAGGTATTTCCTAGTGTTGTTCAGATTTTAAAGATTAAGGAACTAAAAACCGGAGAGATAACTCAGCTGACCCAGGCCTGCGTGCCTAGAATGTGACAAAATCTCATGGGCTTGCTCTTGATTTGTCCCCAGCCATCATTAGGGCCACTTTGAAGATGAGGAAATGGAGCGCAGGGGAGTGGAATGGCCCTCCCCTTATCTGTTTGAAGCTAAACACATTCATTTCCTGTGGCCTTCTCTGGAGGTTACTGACCCACATATTTTCTTTGCTGCTTTTTGCCTCGTCTGATTAGGCTGCACATAGCTCATTTACGGAGCTTCAAACCAAGCAGGAAACCTTGTAAAACAGTGACCAATGGAGGGACTTTAACATTCCAGCCCCTTCTAGGAACAGTCTTGAAGAGTGTATGAGCTTACTGCTTACTTTTTAAAGCGATACTGTTTTGCAATATAATAATAACCACCGTTTATGGAGCGCTAGTGTTTTTGGTTTTACTAAGCCCCTGTACAGCGTTAGTTAAACTTAGCAAAAAGGCGTAGGAAGTCATTACTATTGCGTTACTTTTAATAAAAGAAAACTCCAAGTTCAGACCCCCCACAAAAGCTCTTTTGGATGGAAAATAAAATAATAGATGGGCAAATGGAGATTAACTGGATGCAGGGTGCATTGCCTCGCACACCACACAGGAAGCAGCAGGGTTTCCCTAGAGCCAAGCTCAGCGAAGCTGATCCACTCAGCTCCCGTTGGGAGGAAGATGCTGTGCCAACACTAACCTGTTTTTCCCACAGCATCATCAGCTAGACTCAAGACCTCAGCAGAGGTGCTGGGGCAGTGTTTCTGGAAAGCCAGCTGACTCTGCTGATGGCTAGGAAATCAAGTTAGCATGGTAGGCAAACAGAAGAGAAAGCCTAGCTAAGTGGATCCCACATCGCGATAGAAACATAGTTTTCAGAAAATACTTACTGGTTATGCGTGAGCAGAACAAGGTAAAATGTGTGTTTCACCATGACTGGGAGAAAAGATGTTGTGTTCCATCTCCATCCACTTCTGCTAACAGGGCAGCATTTGGTGTGAGTTCTTCTCTGGCATGAAGCTTCAAGATCACCACCTAAACACAGGGCAACTTGAGTTCCTGTACAGATATAAAATCAGAACTGTACACATTTTCAGGATCTCGTTCCCATCTCGGTCCACTCCAGCACACTGGCTGAATCTAGCTTCTTCAGGGGCCAAAGGGAATTCCTCGCAGAGAAGAAAGACCTTCACAGGTTGCTTGACACCCTCAGCCCAGTGGCAGACCCCCTGAGTGTACAGTTCTTCACACTGGCTGCTCTCAAATATTGGTCACCTAAAGAATTACCTCAGAGGCTTGTTAAAAATCCAGAAAGCTGAACTAGTTTTAGGTAAGGTCCAAGAAGGGAAATTTCAAATGTTTCCGAAGAAGTTTGCACCAACTCTAGATTACAAACTTCATGGCTGCCGGTCAGTCACCAACTGAGGCCTGAGAAACAGGACCTGGAGACGTAACAGTTATAGGATACAGGGAAAAGGAAAGCAAAGTGGGGATGGGGAGGGCTGGGGTGACATTCACTTAACCGAGCGCTGGCTTAGCCTCACATATCCTGGTTCCCATCACCACCCCTAAGTCAGCCACGTGGGAAACACCTGCGATCCTGGCCTTGGGAACTAAAGTCAGGAAGACCACACACAACTCCCAGGTCATCCTCTAGACTGAGGCCAGCCCGAGCTACATGAGACCCTACTTTAAAAAGGAAAGAAAAGAAAACCTCATTTCCTGTTTGACGGATTCAGAAACTCAATTCTAAAGATGAACTGATTTTAAATTTCCTTTACTATCTGCTGCCCAAAACACAGAAACATGATTGGGTAGCAGATAAACGGTGAGTTGTTCTTGTCCGTAGGGCTCCGCATATTCCCTAAGAATGCTTGTGAAACAGTGGGGATTGATCGCATTTTAGCACCCTCTAGAAACACATCCACCTTAGAGGGGCTGTCAGTCTGGACGCGTCCCCAGAGTGCTCATGTTCATTGTGAAGGTCTGTGAGTCTGTCTGTCTGGGTTAGGCTGCCGAGGCTTGCCTCTAATCTCTATACTACGACATTTCATAATTTTAGGAGCTGGGGGCATATAAAAGACTTCTGGAACTGTGCATTTTAGCAGAGATTTTTCGGTTGATTACACAGCAGGATAATTTCCACAGTTGCTCAGTTCTTAATTCTGGCTCCTTCTGAAACCTCACGGCTAATTCAGCAGAGGGTCCCTCCGATAATAAAGATATTTCAAGGTTCTAAGAAAGAACACTTCTCAAACCTCCCCTTCCCTTTCTCCTTGTCCTCGCCTTCCTCCTCTCCCCATTGCCCTCCTCCCCATCCTCCTCTAACTGGCAGGTAGCTGCCTTCTCCCTCTGCAAGAATGTATTCGGCAAAGGCAGTATGGGGGGGGGGTGGTAAGGCTGCTTTCGTTACTAATTAGTCGTGTGTTCTTCCTCAGACTTTAAAGACAGCAAGTGTTCATTCTGAAATCTGGTTGCTGAAGTCTCTAAATAAAGTGCTGAGAATATATAATCTTCAGACTAGGAGCTAACAGTTGTGTTTTGGAAGATTACATTTGACTCTTTAAGTGGTTGCCTCTCTGCCATGTTGTCTGAAGAAAAGATCACAAACCATACAACAAGCAAGAAAGACTGATAGTTTGGCGGTGGGATGAACAGCTGGCTATGTCATAAGGCAAGCGTAGGGAAAAATTGAAGGGTGCTGGGCACACTGGTACTTGGCACAAAATTGTACCGTCTTCTCTCAATGTTTAAAATGTTTCACAATGAGTGCTTGGGAAATTCTGCAGTTAGGATATAGGTTTTCTATACGCATGCCACACATATTAGTAATTAAATCTCCCAAATGCCTCAATGACTCATATTGGTGATTCTTGAGGACGCGCTAAGATGTGTTCTCCCCTGACCCAGGGTGACTTTTATTCCATTAGCTGTGCGCTGTACTTTCACACGATCAGGCACATTCCATAGTGATTTTGAAGCATGTCAAACTCATTGCAGCTGCAAACATCTGCACTGTAGCAGATCCCAGTGGCACTTGAGAATGTCGTCATCATGGAATGAAAACACGACTTAGCTGTATGATTTTCTTCAGTGTCTCGTGATATTGGAGACGAGAGGAGATAATACAGTAGGACACAGTCTGCTCCCCCTTCCCATTCAAGAAACTTCAACAACCTATCAGGTTCCTTAACCTGTGTGTCTCCCAGGAGTGTGTCTTTGGCATCGGCAGAGCCCTTGGGTCAGATGAACTAAATCACATGTTGTTTGTCGACTCGAGTGTTTTATTGTCCGTGTGAAGCAGACAGGTTCTGGGCTCTGCTGTGTGGACAGCTGGAGCCTCACCACATCAAAGATGAAGAGAAGAGCCACGGCTTGACGTCTTGAAAGAGACACCTGGGTGCTGTGGAGCCAGCAGCTGCTCGCGGGAATGGCGGCGGTATCCTCCGGAGAGACTCAACTGTAGATATGGCCATAGGAGCCTCAAGGAACCGGTCAGTGGGCCGGTGCTAGGAACGCCAAGCAGGCCCACACCAATGAGAGAGTACAGCCCAACAGGCAGTGGCCAGAGCTGGGGCCAGGGGAAACAGAGGCCAGGGAAACGGGAGGCCAGGGGAAATGGTGAAGGATATCACTGAGAGACTTGTTTACAATTTAGGACATACTTGAAATTCCTGCCGGCTTTAGGAATAGAATATGGAGCACCATGTGGTCACACTCATGAAGACTTACATAGAGGACAAGCCCAGTGCCACCATGCATATATCCCCTCCACATGCACAGGAGTCTGTATTTCTAATATTCATTATAGATTTTTATTTGAAATGGGCAAAATGCCTGGTTATTAAATTGATCTTTGACTAGGATTAAACTCACTTTTTCTGTGTGCATGGGGTTGTTCCGTTTATGGTACGTGGAATTGAATCCAAGGCACTGTGCAGGCTGGGCACACACTCTACCACTGAACTTCATTCACAGCCCCGTTTTTTCTTTTTATTTATTGATTTTTTTTTTAACTTTTAAAAGTCATGTGTACCTGGGTGTGGTGGCACATGCCTTTAATCCCAGCACCGAGAAGGCAGAGGTCGGCTGATCTCTGTGAGTTCGAGGCCAGCCTGGCCTATAAAGTGAGTTTCAGGACAGCTAGGGCTGTTACTCAGAGAAACCCTGTCTCAAAAACAAAAACAAAACAATGTATACATATAGGTATTTTTCCTAAATGTATGTCTGTGCGCCACATGTGTGCAGGGCTCATGGGTGCTAGAAAAGAGTGTCAGAATCCCTGCAGGCAGAGTTATAAACTGTGGGTGCTGGGAATTGAACTTGGGTCCTCTGAAAGAAGAGCCAGTGCTCTCAACCTCTGAGCCATTCTCTAGTCCCTTTACTTTTCATTTTGATGTCCTACTAAGCTACTTAGAGTGGTCTTGACTCTTAGCCCAGGTAGGCGTTGACACTGCAGTCTCTTAGCTCCCCAAGCAGCTGGGGTGACTAGTTTGCTTTACCGGGCTCATCTTTCTCAAGTTTAGTTCAAGTTTCCAGCTCACAACTGTCTACACAAGACTGCTATTCTTTAAAATATAGTTGCTAGATATATCTTGTAGATAATTCAACTAAAACTTTTACACAAGCAAATGTGGGTCACCCTTCTGTATGCTATGAATATGTTTCATTACCATTGGTTAATAAAGAAGCTGTTTTGGCCTATGGTAGGGCAGAAAATAGCTAGGCGGGAAATCCAAACAGATACAGGAAGAAAGAAGGCGGAGTCAGGGAGATGCCAGCAGCCACCAGAGAAGCAAGATGTGAGATTGCGCCACGGCCATGTGGCAATACATAGATTAATAGAAGTTGGTTAATTTAATATGTAAAACCTAATTAGTAATAAGCCTGAGGATCAGTCAATCAGATTGTAGTTAATAGTTAGCCTCAGAGTGGTTATTCGGGAACTGGCAGGTGGGAGAGAAACCTTCAGTAACAAGCTACACATTGATCCAGCCATTGGCCACTGCTCAGATGTGTGCATTGCAAGACAACAGGATGCCAGAGATCCTTGACTATCAAAGCACTCTGCTGAGAAGGACATTTTAACGTCCCCTTTCCAGGGATGAAGGGTTGCTAGCTGTCTATGGCCTCAGCGGCTGTGTGGATCAGTGTTTCATCAGTTTGATACAAGCTAGGGTCATCTGCGATGAAGAAACCTCAACTGAGAAAATGCCTCCATCAGCCTATCTGTAAGCAACTGTGTGGGGGCAGCCTCTTGATTATCAGTTGTAGTGGGAGGGTCCAGTCCACTGTGGGCAGCACCACTCCTGGGCAGGTGGTTCTGGGAAGGATAAGAGAGAGGCCTGAGCAAGCCAGTAGGCAGCCTTCCTCCATGGACTCTGCTTTAGTTCCTGCCTCTAGGCTCTGGGCTCCCACCTTGAGTTCCTGAACCTTAGTTCCCTGCATCAGCTGTGAGCTGAAAAAAACCTTTCCTCTCCAAATTGCTTTTGGAATACCATTTATTGAAAGCCCCAGAAAACAAACTAACACAGGAGGTAAAGCTGAACCTGTATGACTTTTCAAAGTACCTCACGGATTTTCACTTACGGTATCTGCAGTTGCAAAGTCATCAGCTTGCAGAAGTATCTTGCTGTGTCTTGTTGCTCTCCAGAGCCATGGCTACTAGGCAGCATGGCATGGTACCATCAGTCCTTGGAACAATCTTGTAAGATGAGCAAGTCACAGTGTGTGCTATATCATGTAGAGCTGAGGATTTCGCCCAGGGCCCCCCAAAACGCTGAATACATGATATATCATCAAGCTTATACACCCAGCCACTGTATTATTATTCTGATTATATAGCTGGAGATCAGAGAATTCTTTGAACTTTTCAAGTTTACCTTAAGTTAGTGATTTGTGGTATTGAACTCCCAGGGATATGGGCAAGTGCTTCTGGCCATCCCTTCTCCTGCACGTTTGACAGGAAGCTGAATTACCGTTACAGTTTTGGTTGCTGTGATTCTCATTGAAGTTCATGTCAGTGCAGAGGGCGAATGTTTTTTGCTTTGAGAAGTCTCCTAGAAATGGACTCAAGACTTTTCAATAGACTCATTGGAGTGCTGTCTGTGCTAGAAAAACTAAAGAATAGGAGTCAGTGGGTTGTGTATAGTAACCATTCAGTGTCGACAGTAGAGGCTCGCCTCCCCCTAAATAGTTCCTTCCTTGTCTCAGAAAAGTGATGCTGTTTCCCTAGCTACTACAATCAGCCCTTGCCCCTAAAACTTCACACTCCAAAACAAATCCATCAGAATTGGACTCCCTTTGCAACTCCCACACACTACCTTGGTCCAAGTCGATAGCTGTTAGGCCAGCCACCTCCATAGTGTCCTGGCTTCACTGGCTTCACCGTGATCTTCAATCCATGCCAACAGAGGAGCCAAGGGAACGTGTGAAGACAAGGGTCAGCTCCCATTTCTCTTGGTGTGAAATCTTTCAATGACTGTCCATGCCCCACGTGGAAGCCAGAGTCTTTAGTGGATCCGAGGCTGTGGTTCATCTTCTTCTCACTCTCAGATCTCCCCTCCCCTGTGCTCCCGCTTCCTCTCTTCCCTTGGGTCTTTGCTAGCGAGCTTGGGTCACACTGTGCTTTCTGCCTGCCCCAGGAAGCTGCAAGGGGTCACACCTCCACTTTGTCAGCTCAGGCATTCACTCCCATGTGTTCTCAGCAGCAAGATTCTCCTGGTCACCAACTATAAAACTAATCCAAGCACACCTTAGCATTTACGTGGTATATTGCTTTTTACTTATTTCATATTGTTCTGTGTTCCATCCAATAGAATGTAAATTAGTGAAAACAAAACCTCAGTCACTGTCCTTGCTGTGGGCCCAGCACTTGACTCATCTCATGGTATAAACTGGTGTTCAACAATTGTTTATTGAATGAAAGAATTCATTGAAGGGGAATTGATTCATCTTTGACGAACTCTTATCTTCGTGCCTCATCGTTATGGAAAGGTATCTGAGGATACATCCATTGTACTCTGTGCTCATGTCCCTTCCATGGTTCATCCTTCCTGCTTCATCTCTGCCCCCTCACTCATCCATCTCCTCACAGCTTCCCAAACAATGGCTGATTCCTGGTAACCAAACCTACAATGGGATTCCAGTGCTGGCCCTGAGTCAGTGTGAGATTTCATTCATAAAGATTTGGTTTGACTTTTGCATGGCATTTAAACGTTTGTACCCGGAAACGGAGATAGAAAAGATTTTTTTAAAAGATATTGGTCATGTCACATAGAGTACAATGAATGTATCCTCAGATACCTTTCCCTAACGATGAGGCACGAAGATAAGAGTTCGTCAAAGATGAATCAATTCCCCTTCAATGAATTCTTTCATTCAATAAACAATTGTTGAACACCAGTTTGTACCATGAGATGAGTCAAGTGCTGGGCCCGCAGCAAGGACAGTGACTGAGGTTTTGTTTTCACTAATTTACATTCTATTGGATGGAACACAGAACAATATGAAATAAGTAAAAAACAATATACCACGTAAATGCTAAGGTGTGCTTGGATTAGTTTTATAGCTCATAATTAGTTCTACATTTAAATGTCTTTATTATACGCGCAAGTTACCCTGGGAAGCTGATTAAAAGGCACGCTCTGGTTCAGATGAGACCCTAGGCATCTAAGAAGTTTCAAGACAATGTCTGGAGTGTTGATCTTCCTTCTCTGTTGCACATGGTGTACTGCAGGGCAGTCCAGTCTTTCTCAACCACACTGGAGAAGAACTAGAGCCCTGCCTGGCCTTGGGTTGGTTCATGCAATTAATTAACGCATGTCACTGCCTTGAATTGAGACCTGCTATGCACCACCCCAGGCCCTGCCTCACCCGCCCAAGAAACAAAGAGAATGATCATTGTCCAACTGCATGTTTAGCTGGTAGGACAGAATTCTAATCTGCACACTGTACAGTGTCTGTCTCTACTCTGCATGGTGTCTGTCTGCGTACAATGTCTGTCTGCACACTGTACAGGGTCTGTCTACACACTGTACATTGTCTGCTCACTGTACAATGTCTGTCTGCACACTATACAGTGTCTGTCTACACACTGTACAGTGTCTGTCTGCACACCGTACAGGGTCTGTCTGCACACTGTACAGGATCTGTACACTGAGAAGCACAGAGGCTTTTTGATCTCAGACTCATCAAACTTAGCACTTGGTATCCAGGGCTCTAGGGAGCACCCACTTTTATTCTGTTTGGCGTGCTCCTACTCGTGGGTCAGGAGAGTCTCGGTTGTACAGCTGCAGGAAGAAAAGCAAAGGAACGATGCCCTCTATTTGAAAGGATTTCCAGCCGGGGCTGAAGTGGCAGCTTAGTGGGTAAAGTGTTTTCTATGTCAGCATGAAAATCTGATTTTGGATCCCTAGTCCCTACATGGTGAAAAGGTCAGGCCTGGCAGGGGAGCTGTGACCCCAGCACTGGAAAAAGGAAGACAAGAGGAATTCTGGGATTCACTGACCAGCCAGCCAGATTGCAACTGAGAGCCTCCGGTTCCCAGAGAGACCCTTTCTAAAAATAGCAAGATGGAGAATGACAAAAGCAACTTCATATACAGGGGAATGCATGCTCACACACAGGTGTGTTTACACACCACCACACACACACATACACACACATCACATACACATTAACACATACACAAATCACCATACATATATACATCAGTGGACACACAGAGATCACCACACACACATTATTACACACACTCATCACCAGATATGTATACATCACTATATACACATCAGTGCACACACACACACACACACACACACACACACACACCAGACATTCTCAGCACTTAAGATCGGTGACTTCAATATAGTCTTTCCATATGTGACTAGGTCATGTGGTCACTGGAAGAGAGAACAGAACACAAATGTTTGAGCCCCATTTGCAAGTCTGTTGAGAACAGGAGGCACGGTAGCCTGGAGTCGATATACACACTCATAGAACATATCTGCTATAAGTCAAACAAGACCAAGTCACACTAATGTGAAAACTGTGCATCCCCTAAATTCCTTACAGCGTCCAAGCCTTAGTCATGGCTAAGACATTGGGTACTGTCTGTTCTACCTGCGCACACTTAGACTACACTCGAAGCACAGAACTCCACTCAAGTAAAAGTTTAGCTTCCCCGGTTTATTCCTCTGTGTTACTTGCTGCTTTGCAAATTTCTTTGTATAGTGAAGCCGTAGCAGAGTGGACATGTTGTAAATAACCATGCCAGTCAGGGGGTGGTGGCACTTGGGAGACAGAGAAGGGGGATCGGGAGTTCAAAGGCGTCCTCAACCACACACAAGTTCAAGACCAACCTGGTATACAGGAGATCCCATCTTAAGCAGCCCTTGCCTCCCCAGTCTAAATATCTTCTTTAGTTTAGTGTAGACGAGCTATGTCAATTATTTAGAAAGGCTAAACTATCGGGAATATTTAAATACCGCAGCTTTTCTCTTTTTGTATTTAAAAAAGTTCAGCATACTGAAATTAAGCCCTTAGACTTTTAAAATACCATAAACATTCACCAATACACGTGCTTTCTGTATCTTCACAGGATTAGCCCTGAACTTAACCAGTGGAGGTTCTAAAGTTTTCTATTTCCCAAATGACATTGAAATCCGGAGGAGATAAATCAATGTCTACCCAACAGCTCCAACCTGTCAGAGCAGGATTCAACATCTTCCCAGTCCCTTCTTCTTATATTAGATATATCTAATTTAGCATCTTGCCCTGTTTACTGTCTTTAAGGAAACTTGTGGAGGTGAGTGAAAATAGCAAGGGCTCATGAGTCACATCCTCCACTTTTAAAACCAGACCTCAGTGCAATACTTAAGAACAAATGGTTGCCTGGAGAGAGGGCGCCACAGTTGAGAGCATTTGCTGCTCTTGCAGAGGACCTGAGTTCAATTTGCATCTCACAATCATTTGTAACTCTAGTTCCAGAGAACCTGATAAGCGCTTCTCACCTGTACTGACCATATATGGTGCAGAGATCCAGCTTACAGGCAAACATTCATGCAGGCAAGCACCCATACACATAGAATAAAACAAATCTGAAAAGAAACATCGCATGTGAGTTAATCACTGGAATTAGGAAATGCGCCCTACTGATCACTGTAATCGTAGTGATCAAGATTAAAGGGAGCAGACAGAAGTCAGCATAAGCATCAGTAAGCGGGAACAGTGGGTAACAGACGAAGAAAACTCATTTCCATTCCCATGGAGTCAAGTAAGTAAAAGCAAAAGAAGGAAAAAGGAACCAGGCATGCCCTTTAGATGCCGGTCGAGGTAAACTCACATTTGAACCTGTATTTGTGGTTTAGGGAATGAAATGGGGAACAAATCTGATGGAGGAAGGTCATTGGTTAAAAAATAGAAACTGCTTGGCCCTCATAGGTTAGAACATAGGTGGGTGGAGTAAACAGAACAGAATGCTGGGAGGAAGAGGAAGTGAGCTCAGATGCAGGGCAGCTACTCTGAGAGACAGACGCCATGCAGCTCATCGCCAGGGCAGATGCCATGAAACAAGCTGCCAGGTCAGACATGCTGAATCTTTCCCGGTAAGACTGGTGCTACACAGATTACTAAAAATGGGTTAGGCAAAATATGAGAATTAGCCCGTAAGAGGCTAGAGCTAGTGGGCCAAGCAGTGTTTAAAAGAATACAGTTTCTGTGTAATTATTTCGGGTGTAAAGCCATGCAGGGGACGCAGCCCCACCGCTCATATTACTACACAAATCTGAATATAGTTCTGATGGTGTAGAAGGTGAAAAATCCCATGTTTCGGGAATTCGTCTCTGCAGGATAAACTTCTCTGGTGAATAAGAAAAATATTAACTAGATAACTTTTTTCTTGCTTACCATATGGAACTACCAGGTACCAACTGTACTTTGGTCCCTGGCCCAGGCCCTGGGATGGACCTAGGTGCAGTAGGTCCTCCACCTGCTCTCAGATGGCGCTGTGGTGAGAACTGAGAAAATAGGAGGCAGATAAATCCACGGGTAGCCAGGGAAACTGGATGAGTTGAGTCGCCTTCAAAGGACTTTCGATTTGGAATCCGTTTTTTTAAAATAGCCATTCCAGACGAACAGAAGAGAAGGTTTGGAATATTTAAGTGAGTTATCAGTTTTGCCAGACAGGAGGGAGACAAATGCCAAGGCCACCTCTAAATGAACTAAAATTATACGAAGAGGAGGGGAAGGAAGAGAAGGGGGAGGAGGAAGAAAGGGAGGAGGTGGTGGAGGTGACTGGAGGTTTGTGCAATTCCGAGGACGAACACAAACATGCTCAGAGCCCTTCTGGCCTCGTGCTGGGAAGCCAGTGTGCAGGTTCTTAGAAACAGGATGTGATGCAGAACTCTGATTGAGCAGGAGAGGAGTCAGAGAGTTCACCAAAGCCCCTGGGAATAGCCAGGAAGTACATAGGCCAAGGAATTAGAAGTATTTGAGAGCTCAGAGGAAACCTGGCGAAGTAGGAGCGGTTTAAAGACCCACTCACAAAACAGGCTGCAGGAGCCTGGCTGCAACCCCCAGCCACGAGGAGAGTGCTGGGTCCTTCACTGGCAAAGCTGGGTTTTATGTCTGAGTTCAGACAGAAGACATCATAGGACAAAAAATGAATCCCGGGAAAAAGAAAATAGGCTCCATGAGAAGTCACGGTGCAATCAGCAAGAGTGTTTTTATTATTGCTCATGCATGTGGGATTGCACACACCTGTCCAAAATGCCAACAACCTTGAGAGGGATGCATAAGCCCAACTATAGGAATTTTAAAAAGCAGAGTGACCATTCTACTTAGGATTGGCTTATGCAAGTGGCAATCCTATTAGTACATTTCTAATTGGTTAGGGCTAGCGGGGGTGGGCTAAGGCTATAGTTTTTCTATTCCTAGGCAAGGCTGGACAAGTCCCAGGCTTCGTCCTTATTTGGTCATCACCTGTGGGGGAGGGGAGGAGTTTGGTCCAGGCCTAGTACTTCCAGGAACTGAGGCCTAGTTCTTAACTGAGTTATTAGAGGCCTGTCATGATATTTGCCTGGCCATCTCAGAGCCAGTACAACTGTCACCCTGGAGCTCAGGGTTTGGGTTGACAGTGTCTGCTTCCGTTCCGTCCCGTCCCCCCGTGTCCCCCCCCCCCCCCCCCCCCCCCCCGCGCCCCGGGCTGGGATTAAGGATTGAAAGAAGCAGGAGAACTGGCCCTGCCCCTTGCTCACCAGAGAGCTCACCCTGGTGGTGAAGACAAAAAAGAGCTGGCAGGCTGACCAACCCTGAAAACTACCCAGGCTCAGACCAGCGGTATGTGCTGCCCCGCCCCAATGTTCATCCCATTGGGATCATCTGAAGCATTATAAGGGACCAGTCCCGCAGACCTAAAGTTGCAGGATTTCAGTAACACAGGGCAACAGCAGGGTGACCGAGAAGAGTGCCAGTGAGAGTCCAATATTGACAGTGTAGCAGAAACCAGAGGCCTCGCACCAGACCATTGATTCTTTGCAATCAACACAAGCGAAGACATACTGCATGACTCACTGTGTCCCAATATAGCTCCTGTTAGGGTTCTGGAGAAGTATCACAAAAGACCACTATCCACATACGCAGTCAGCAAAAGCATTCATTATCTCGAGCATAGAAGTAGCAGCATGCTGGGGTCGCGCATCCAACACAAAAGCAAATGGCAAATGGCGACCTTCAAGAAAAGCTCGCAGGCTTTTTTTTTTTTTTTTTTTTTAAATCCAACTAAAGGATTTCTAAAAGCAGCGTGACCATTCTATTTAGGATTGACTTACGCAAGTGGCAATCATATTAGTACTTTTCTAATTGTTTAGGGCTAAGAGGGGTTGACTAAGGCTATTGTTAGGATTCAGGCATTATGCTGGCCTGCCCCATCATCTGGCCGGATGCACCTAGGCAGTACTCAGGCCAGCCCAGGCTCCTCGTCTGTACACAGGTGCAAAAGGTCCCTTTAAGAGTAGCCCCGCCTACTCCCTCTCTCTTCCTTTCTGCCATTTTCTCCAAGGAGGCTGCTTTCTGTCCTTCTCTCTCTCCTTTCCCTTCCCCTCTTTCTCTCTCTCTTTCTCTGTCTCTGCATCCCATTCTCTCTTCCCTTCCCCCATTCTCTTTATCTCAATAAACTCTGCACTCAAGCTCTGTCTGCCTGTCATATTTATCTCCTCCCGGTGTTCCTCACGCGCCATGGGACCCGCCACGGTCCTGCTCACACCGCAATCATAACAGCTATAGCTTTCCAATTCTTAGGCAAGTCTGAACAAGTCTCAGGCTTTGTCCTTATTTGGCTATTGCCTTAAGGTAATGCGGTGTTTAGCCCAGGCTTAGTCACAATCAGGGCGTTGGCAATTGGCTGTCCTTTCATCCATGTCTTTCTGTTTAGTTTCGAGAGGCAGAAACTGAAGCCTAGTTCTTAACTGAGCTATTAGGGGCCTGTTACGAGATTTTCCTTGCCCTCTCACTTCCATGAGTAGATTGATGTTTCTCTCTCTCTCTCTCTCTCTCTCTCTCTCTCTCTCTCTCTCTCTCTTCATTATTCTCTTAAATATTATTTTATTTTGGTCAGGGAGGTTGCAAGAGCACAGGGTGGATACGAAGCAACGGGAAACGAACAGGATGGAGATGCGTGAGAGGCTTTGGTCTGCTTCATTGCTGCATTCACAACGGACTCTCAGATAAGAAGACACCCTGCAACCCAGGAACAGTGAAGTCTGTTTTTCTGGAACTCGTCCTGACGAGCGAGACCCTCCTCCTAGCTGGGCCTGTGTCATTTCAACTCCTTTTCAGTTTGTGAAAACACAGGATCGTAAAGCAATTGTTACATCCACTTCCCCGTGACAGGCAGATCTTGTAGGTGAGATGCTTTCTGTAAATCACTGGAGTCCAGATTCTGCGTTCCAAGTGGCAAGAACGTGCAATTTCAACAGAATTTCCAGAACACTGAAAAGGAAACCGCATCTCGCCTAGAAAATCGCCCCGTCCATCTGAAGTGCTGGGTCTGGATGCCCCGCCCGAAGGCACAATTGAGCTTCTCAGGCCCTTGAGGAAACCCACCAGTGAGACTGCACTGACCCCTTTGTGCTTGCTCCACAAACCAGAGGATTTGATGCAGTGTACAAGGAATCAGGATGTGGCACAAGCATCTTTTACAGACCAAGCTTAACCCCCTTGTGTTAACTCCTGGATCCCTGGTTGATGGATTCCTCCGCCGCTGATGCTATAAGCCCAATCAGACCACATTAATTAATCCCAACTTATTAAGCAGGACAGTACAAAGCAGAGCACTCCCGGGGGCGGGGCGTACGAAGGCAGGGGACAGAACACAAGGGCACATAGGGCACATCTACAGGCGGGCGGGGTTTTAATAGCCGGTAGGCGTGGTTCCAGGCATCTCCGGGGGAGGAGCCGCTGGTGGTGGGCTTTTTCTGGGCAGTCTGGAATGGCAACTCCAGGGAAATAGGACTCCGCTGGGCACTCTGAGGGCGGGGTTTGGAAGGCTGAGCTGGAAATTCCAAATATTTCAACTTTGGGGGGAGTATAAAGACGCTGGTAGGGCTACAACCTAAACACCTTGTTTTGGCCAATGTTACTTTTTTTTTTTTTAACTGAACTGAATTTGATATGTGTGATATGGGTTGATACTGTCAACTTGACAGGTAGTATAACAGTGGTTCTCAACCTTCCAAATTCTGTGACCCTTAATACAGTTCCTCCTGGCCCCCAGCCATAAAATTATCTTGTTGCTGCTCCATAATTGTGACTTTGCTACTCTTAGGAATTGTAATCTAAATATCTGTGTTTTTTCGAGGCTCTTAGGCGACTCCTGTAAAAGGCTCATTTAACTGACTCCCCAGGGGGTTGCCACCCACAGGTTGAGAAAAACTGTTCTAGAATCACATCCGGGTGTTCCCGTGAGGGGTTATATAGATTAGGTTAATTTGGATGGGAAGATCCATCTTAATTACAGGTAGGTAGCACAACCCCATGGACTGGAGTCCCAACCAAACAGAAAGGCTGAGAAACAGCATTCCCTGCATTCTTTATGGCCGTGTACACAGTGTTAACTGCTGCCTCAGCATCCTGCCAGCTCACCTTCCCTCAACTGTGGGCTACCATAGGCCTCCCTCTCTTAAGTTCCCTCCGTCAGGCTGGTCGCTGCAGTAGCAGAAAACGGAAGCAGCACAGCATTAGCTCAGCATATAGGCGGCTTTGGTTACAACTTACAGAATGAGCTAGCTGGAGTGGCAAGAACAGCAGGGATACTTGCATCGCAGGGTGATAGACAGGTTAGCACTAAGCCCCGACTCCATGATGTCTTCAGCATTTCTGCATCAGATCTTGTCCTTTGGCATGTGAGGGGCTCTTACGGGCTCCAGTTTCATCAGTGGGCATTGCCTGCTTCATAACTGAATGGACTTTTGTTGGTGGGGAGGCTGGAAACTCTAGTAGGTGGCTAGGAGGTAGGTACTGGCTATTCCTTAGATGCCCTCTTTTTCCCTGGTACCTTCCTTCCTGCCGTTCTCTCTCTGTTTCCTGGCAACCACAAAGGGAGCAGGATTCCTTCATCTTGTGCTTCCTGATGCTCTGAAACACAGACAACTGAATAAATAAGCATAGACCCGAGTCTCTGAAATCAGTCTTTGCTCCTTTAAGGAGATAGCCTCAGGCATTTGTCAGAACTATGAAAAGACAGCTGATTGAATCTGCATTATGTTGATGCTACTGGGATTCTCCAGCACATCACAAGGTCACAGGCAGGCACAGCATGACTTCTCTGGATTTTGGTTCCTGTTAGTAAGGAAAACTTTTCTCCCAATTCCCCAAACCAGGGCCCAGCTGGGCAGGACTGGTTTCATGTCTTTTTCTCATTCACCCGCAAGCTTCCTTAGTGGAGTGCACAGCATTTGAGACCCTAAAACACAATGTGAGCTCATCAGGTCAGGGTCAGGTGAATCACTGGCTGAGTCAGGGAAGCAGCCAAGGCCATCACAATTAGGTTTATTCGGAGGGAATATTAGATCTCCCCTTGTTAAATCTTACACTGAGAGGGCCCAGTCTTTCTTCTCATCCCTTGGTTTATCCCTAACCGTATATATAGCCTGTCTGCATCTTCACCAGCTGTATTCATAGTTTTTGGTTCCACCCTCAAGCAGCCTCAGTGGCCGCAAATTCTGCTTCAAAGCCTGAATTTTTAAGCTATGTTCGTGTCTATGTATGCCTCTACCCAAAATGTGACAAAAAGCTCTATGGTGTGACATTTCATGTCCCACTGAAAGCTGGGATTGGACTGTAGGCTGAGCAGCACACAGTAACCACACACACACAACAACAACAACAACATGACACATGCAGGAACAATGTTACAGGGACCATGTCTCAGGCCCACACTCTGAGCTGCTTCCTACAAGGGGTCACAGGTGGAGAGAAGAGGTCCTGTATAGACTTTTTAAAAAAAAAATATATTTATTTATTATATATACAATATTCTGTCTGTGTGTATGTCTGCAGGCCAGAAGAGGGCACAAGACCTCATTACAGATGGTTGTGAGCCACCATGTTGTTGCCAGGAATTGAACTCAGGACCATTGGAAGAGCAGGCAATGATCCTAACCACTGAGCCATCTCTCCAGCCCCTGTATAGACTTTTTTGACCAACAAGTTGGGGACCATCAGGCTAGCTTGGGATCCTGGTTGGGTGTTCAGCTGGAGTCTTTCAAGATCTACATGAGCTAATGGTGTCTGGGTGATGAGGCTGCTGTACCCATGCGGAGGCTGCTGCACCATGCAGAGGCTGCTGCACCCATGCAGAGGCTGCTGCACCATTCAGAGGCTATTGCACCCATGCAGAGCTGCGGCTCTCACTCCGGGGAAACTCTCCACCACCACAGCAGCCTCCCTCTGCTTTGGAGAGCGTGTGACACCGGGGCAGTACCCCAACAAGCATTTGTTTCTGTGGGGTCCAGTCCTGTCCTGTTTTGTTTTGTTTTGTTGCTGATTTGACACAAACTCGGGGTCATCTGAGAAAAGGGAACCACAGCTGAGAACAAGCATTTTATCAAGTTGGCCTGTGGGCAAGCCTATGGGGCATTTTCTTCCTTAGTGGTAGATGGGAGAGGGCCCAGTTTATTGTGGTGGGTACCATCCCTGGGTGGTCATGGGATCTATAAGAAAGCAGGCTGAGCAAGCCATGAGGAGCAAGCCAGTAAGCAGCGCCCTTCCACAGTCTTTACATCAGTTGCTCCTCTGGTAACCTTGGTGATAAACAGGGATATGTACGCTGAAACAAACTACTTCCTCCCCAAGTTGCTTTTGCTCATGGTGTTTCGCCAGAGTAATAAGAACCCTAAGTGTTTTTCAGTTATTTTACACTGAAGGATTTGGGTGTTATCTCCCAACTGAGTAATTGACTCTTTTAGGTGACAAAGAAGGTTTTCTGTCACCTTTACCCTAACCCATCCATAAACGTTATCATAGCATGCACATTTTTTTTAATGAGTGTAGGCAATAGAAAAACTGCAGTTATGAAGGTGTCCTATAGAATAACACCCTGCCACACTATGTCTGTGGACTTCGGGGGAGAGAGCGTTTGGAAGCCGGGGTAACCGTGTTTCCATCAGGACAGCTTGCAGAAGATTATCTGTCAGCTCAGAGTCCCCATCTGAACAGTTATGTTTCAGGGCAGTCAACAGCATCTTTCAATCTGAGCTTTGTCAATATTTGCCCTGCCAATCAGTAAGGCTATGCCGTTTAAAGATTTTAAACAGACATAGTAGATGAAATTAGCGTTTTGAAAATGTTTCTAAGCAAAGTGGAAAGTGTTGTGGGGATGGGGGGCAAGTGGAGGAGATCTGGAACAAATGCATGAAAGCTCCTCCAGAAGCCTGGTGGGAATCGCTCCTCTGGAAACAGAAGCGGGTCAGCTTCAGGAGAGCTAAGGGGAGACACACTCCGAGGGGTTGGTGACACACTGGACATGACAAATAGAACGAAAGTGAGGCGTTTGCAGAGGCAGCTTCTTCACCTCTCTGGAAACTGGGCTTTGACTGTGGCCTCCTCTTGGAAAGAAGACACAGGAAGATCCCAAGCGCTTCCTTTTTGGGCCTGCCCTCTGCAGAGCACGCTGGGGTGCTGAGGTGAGGATCAGCTCCCTTGCTAAAGAGGGAGACTGTTTATTGTTACTTTGGTTATAACCGGAAAGATGGGGCAAACAACAGTCCTGCAACCCCACAGGTGAGTCATGTCGGCGCTGATGCCCCCTGGGAAATCAGGAAATCAGGGCTGTGTGGGTGGTGCATGTTCAGCTGCAAAGCCACCGGCCTCGTGGTGCATCCTTCTTGCTTCTGCGGGGCCCCTTAATTCCACCGCAAAGCTCATCACTGATCTCATTTCTTCCTATCTCCTTTTGGCAAGTGTTTTCAACCCTGAATCTTAGATACAGAAAGTCTTGGTCTCTTCTTACTAAGTTCCGTCCATATTCCCGTTCTGGCCCTCACCTCTTTTCTTGTTTACATCAGTTCTGAAACCAGGGCAGTCTCTAAATCACTTGACCACTTTCCTAACCCTTTCAACCCAGCTACTTCTGGTCTTTCCTCCTTTTGGTTACCTGTTTCAACTAATCCGTAGATATTCTAATCTTTGGCTTGCAAGAAGCTTGAACACAGGATCTCTTTCCCTAGCGGTCACTCCATTGCCTTCATCTTTCTGTCAGAGGCTCGGAATTAATTTCCCCTTATATTCCTTTCAGAGAGTAGAATAATACAGTAGCCATTTTCCAAGTTAGGGAGGCAGCTCTCCATTAATGCTCCATCAGAATATTTACTGGCCTTTGGGGGAAGGTAAGAATGTTTTTCTTTAAAAGCACTTGGAGAAGATGGCCCTATCTCGGAGCTGCTGGCAGGAGACATTTCTGAACTACCAACTATGTTTCCCATAGAACAATTCTCTACTCTTTCCTTGGGGAAAAACAAAAATAAACTTTGGGGAGGGGGGGCAGGATTGTATTTTGGTCTTGTTTATTTGCTTTGTTTTGTTTTTAGTTTGGGTTTTTGTTTGTGTGTTTATCAAGACAGGGTTTCTCTGTGTAGCCTTAGCTGTCCTGGAACTCATTCTTTAGACCAAGCTGACCTCGAACTCAGAGATCTACGTGCCTCTGCCTCTCTGGTGCTGGAGGATTGTGTGTTTTGGGACAGATATCTTTCTTTCTTTCTTTCCTTCCTTCCTTCTTTCTTTCTTTCTTTCTTTCGTTCTTTTTTCCTTCCTTCCTTCCTTCCTTTTAAATTTCGAGTGTATGTAAATTTTAGTTCAAAGTGTCACCTTTTATTTCTATCTCTGCCTTGCTATTTTATAGTTACAGAAAATCCCAGACAGATGTTTGTCTAGATGCTATGCAACTGCACCACAACCATCCTGATGCCCTTCCCACAATGAGAAGAAGGAAGCACGGGGCAGGACTGGCACCATTATGAAGATCTTGCCGGTACCCTGCCTCATGCAGCAGCATCCTGCCTTGGCGGCACGGCCATGTGGATTGAGCAATAGATACATGTATAACAGAACTCTTCAGAAACACTCCAAGGACAGCTGACATTCCTGTAAGGGCGGAAACCAGCCCAATCTGCGCTGGGCCTGGGGACCCAGTAAGGACCATCCAAGGGGTCAGGATGAAGCCTCCCTGGATTTTCCTTGGCAAAGCTGCCTATTTCCTGTCCCCCTTCATCACCATATGGCATTTGTATTTCCTGGAGAAAAGCAAAGATAAGTGCCCTCAGAGAAAAGTCAAAGACCCTGCGGGCAGAAATTCAAATGGGTGGGAAAGCCATGCTAGAGATACAGGAAGAGGGTGCTAAGTTTGGGAGGCACAGCCATGTGTTTGTTTTTCAACGACTGGAAAAATATCTTTAAGAGAATAGATCCTTTCTGGTTATTTCCATGCCTTTGGTGCCCAAATGACTTCGCCGTAGGGGTCGCAGATTCTAGGTCGAGTCCAAATGCCTTTGATTTCTTGACTTCGCTTTTCATTTAGTCCTTTGAACAAGGGTCATATGTTCCCAGTGGTGTTACAAATATGTTTACCCATGGGGAAGATGGGGTATTGGAAACCTAATCTCTGCCTATTGGATGAACAGGTTCATCCTGAAAGACCCAGGCTTTGGAATCTTGTTGAGCTCAAATAGATACATAAAAAACTGAATTGCAATGTTCTAGCCTTGGGTTAATAAGTTTAAATTTAGTCAGGGATGGCATTTTAAAAATGCATGCATTTAAAAAAAATTCGAGCTGTCTTCAACTTTTTAAATATCCCAGAATAGATTTTGTGGGAAAAAAGAAGTCATGACTTTGAATTCCATGTCTCCAAAGCAAGTTTTACAAAGACCCATTATTAGCCCACTGCCCTCTGTGGTACCCAGAATGCCTCTCCAGAGACCTGGTATACTTGGAGAGACATCAAGGATCCTGAGCCTGGTGGTACACTTAAAAGGAAAGATGACTTAAATGAGATTGATACCCTCAGTGCTCTTGAGACACTGACTTTGTTCCACAAGACTTCTCTCTCCAGCCAATTCATTTTCCCTCTGTTTATCCAACTGCATCCCATTTTCCTTTTAAGAAAAAAAAATAGGTATGATGGTGCATGACTGTAATTTCAGCACTGAAGAGGCAGAGGCAACTGGATCTCTGTGAGTTTGAGGCCAGCCTGGTCTACAAAGTGAGTTCTAGGTCAGCCAAGGCTACACAGAAAAACACTGTCTCAAAAGGAAGGAAGGAAGGAAGGAAGGAAGGAAGGAAGGAAGGAAGGAAGGAAGGAAGGAAGGAAGGAAGGAAGGAAAAAGGAAAGGAATGAAGGATGGAAGAAAGAAAGAAAGAAAGAAAGAAAGAAAGAAAGAAAGAAAGAAAGAAAGAAAGAAAGAAAGATCTTGAAATGAGTGAAATTATTGGACCAAAGAATTCACATCTACCCAGTGAAGATGTTTTGCTTTCCTTCAAAGAAATCAGGTGAAGTGGTATGAGATGGTGTGAATTATCTCGAGTGGGCCTGGCACGACTGTGATCATCTCTAACTGTCTATCTGCAGACGTGGTCAAGGCTGCTCTGTTACTCTGAAAGTCATGGGGCAGATTTGGGGTCCCAGAGCCTGGGCACCTGATTAAACAGGAGAATCCCACAATTTAGGTCAGCCTGGAATGTACAGTAAGACACTGTCTGACGAGAAGAAAGGTTTTCTCCTGAGCCCATTTCTGTATTCACGCCATTTACCAGAGCTCATTTTATCTGCTACCCTTTAGAAATGACTGGTTTTAAATTACTTAGGGCTGTGCATGCAGGACACAGTGTTTATCGCTGTTTGTTTGGTTTGTAATTAATGTGTGTGCTAAACCTGGATAGTAATTAATGCTTACATTTGTTCTGTATAGATATTGATGTTAATGTCTAAACAAATCTATTCTTTCTCTTAATCAGTTTCCTTCCTGACTTGATAACTTCAGTTTTGTTATTCTCGAAGACTTTAAAAAAAATTAAACCTTCACCCACATTTACTTCTACCTAATTTGCGATTTTTTAAAAATAGACGGTAGCACAGAATAACAGTTAAGAGGACTGACTCACACAAATGTGAATTTAAATGCCTTGTAATTTTAAAGTAGGTGAGTTTGAAGCATATTTGCTCATAGATAGCATCGGGCATAATTCTCCCTGTTCTGGTGAGAGTACGGCAGAGCTAAGACATGAAATGGTAGGTACAGAATACTGTAAGGGCTTGACTGGTTAAAGTGCTGTACTGTGAGATGATCCATTTAAAATGATTCATTCATACCGTGTTTGGTTGTACAATGTATTGTTGGGGGTGTGTGCACCCAAGGGCAGTGCCCACGGAGGCCGGAGACCCTAGTTCCCCTGGGAGATGGAGTTCCAGAAGCTTGTGAGTACCCCAGGTGGGTGCTGTGATCTGAGCTCAGGTCCTCTGCAATGGCAGGATGAACTTCAAACCTCCAAGACGTTTCTCCAGACCCTTATTCACCACTTTTATCCCTTCATCTTTAGATTTGTTTATTCACCTGGAAGAGACAAATATTTCCAGTGATAAGCCGGAAGCGTCTTCCTTGAAAATGTTTTTAATTGTTTGAGAGTTTCATATGTTTATTTAGTGAATTTCTGTCATTCTCATTGAGACATCTTCCGAACAGTAAAATTCTTTCCTGTGGCATGTCTCTCTGGCAGGGCCCTGCATGCTTCGGAATAGAATCTCAGCTCCTGACCTTGATACCAATAGGCTTTGCTGGCTTCTTTATGATCCACCCTGGTCACACTCCCAATTTACCGTTTTACATACAATTCCTTACTTTCCACAGAGGGATTTGCTCTTTGTCTCTCTTGTGTGTGAGCAGGCATCTTTTCGTTTTATTTGTTTTCTCCCTTGAGTCTTCCCTTTCCTCCCTTGAACATGTTGGAGTCATCGTAAGAAGCCCACATAAAAGATGGCCTTATTGGTGAACTATTCAGTGCTCATCCTCCCAGGCCAAGTTAACAGCTCTGTCCTTCATCTCTGGGAGTATTCACAATGTTCTAGTACTTAGAGCACAAGGCACATCCCCACCTTCCACTAGATTTCAGAAAGTCTTTTGGAAATATTCTATTATACTTTTCAGTCTTGCCTCTCCAGTGTCAGATAAACTTGGATGGAAACACACTTACCGGCAGTACACCAAACACAGCGTTCAACCAAGTGTGGTTCTTTCTGTAAAACACATGCGTGTGTATGGTGCTGTGTAATCATTTCTTCTAAACTGAAAAATCTCCTCCAGGAGGGTGAGGGAGGTTTATGGGACTCAGGAAGGAAACGCCTCACAAGTCACAGGAAGTTCCTGAAACCAAGGGATTCACAAGGCCCCTCTCCAAAGTTAGGGAAGCAGCAACAGCTGCTGGGGAGGAGAACAGCAGCCAAGGTACCTGGAGGAGACCCTGTGATGTGCTGAGTTGCCTGCAAGTCATTCAAGGAGCTCCACACTGGGTGGCTTTTCAGCAATGCAGCTGTCTTGGAGAGTTACTTGTGCTTCTGTATGTGACCCTGGTAAACTCCTTGGTCCACCATGTTGGACATAATAATGGTTTATTATGCTGGTCTCTTGCTGGTTCTGTATCTGGGCCAAGCAGAATTCACTCATCCATGTCTCCTCAGGAAAATCCACACGATTATATTCCTCTCCCTAGCCCTCTGGCAGGCACATATATTCCATACATAAATGTATATAATTTTCTCTATACAGTTTCCCTTACTACATACAAAGCTTTGCACGGTTATGCTTGATTGCATCAGAAAAGCTGTAGAAAGCCAAGGATTTAACACTTTCAATAAAGGTTGTTCTGGATGAAATGCTTGAGTCATGGGAGCGTTCATAAGTAGAATAACAGATGACAAGTTGTGGTGGCACTGTGACCTGGCTACCTTGTGTTCTGATAGCCGCATCCTTCTATTACTATACTCTGAGCTCTTTGGAAACTAATCTCTGGAAAATTCAGTTGCATTGACATTGGATGTGAGAATTATGGGGCCATGGAGCGTTGCACCTAGGTTTGAGAAAGCTGCCTAAATCAGAGAATGTGTAACAGAATGTCGGAGACCCTGCATGGAACTCCTTCCTGTGCATGAAGGTGTGAAGCTGAAGCCCAAGCTAAACTGGAGATTTTGAAGTCTTAGGAGTGTGGAATGTCTATGGGAGAAAGCTGCAGTGGAGCTAACCCAAGAGAGAAGCCATGCAAAGGTGAAAGGGAGACTGCAGATGAAATAACCCAAATCCTCAAATACTGGATGTGGAGTTTGGCAGCTGCCCCACTGGGTTTGGTTTAGTTTCATCTTTCCTTTCTGTATCTCCATTCCTCAGCTGGGATTCTGACCTGAGTCTCAGACGAGGCATTGGGATGGGAATGTAGGTGTCAGAGGTTGGACTGAATGTCTTTCGTGACATGAGATGGCCAAGGGTGGGATGTTACAAGTTTTGTTAAAACACAGACTGCTGAATGCCACCCTCTGGCTCTCCTATTTCATTTCTAAAACATTTTCAGGCACTGTCAATGTCTGAGACCCACTAAGAATGGCTGAATTTGGTGGGCTCGGTTCTATCTCTAAGCAAGGCCCTGAACTCCTAGGCCTTGGTTTCATCATTTTAAAAACTGTGCTTCGCAGTGAAGTTGCAGAATCACACAGGAGCTACTCCTCCACACGAGATGGCTTCCTCTCATTCCCTCTGAGGAAATGGCACAGGGTTACACATATTGAGCCTTCCTTTCCGCTTCCCATCAGTTCTAGACATTTTTTCTATACTACTCAGGTGTGAATGTGTTGTAGGTTAAGGGCGCATGCCTCAGGATCAAAGGTCAACAAAAGAAGGAATGACATAACCTCAGACACTGAGTCTGTCAGCCACTGGCACTAGCCTTTCTAGCCCAGACTGCCTGGTTCCAGTTTCAAATAGTCC
This sequence comes from Chionomys nivalis, assembly GCF_950005125.1. NCBI lineage: Eukaryota > Metazoa > Chordata > Mammalia > Rodentia > Cricetidae > Chionomys > Chionomys nivalis. The sequence goes on from NC_080109.1 coordinate 34,394,903, forward strand.
TTGTTCAAACACAGGCCTCCACTTCCAAACAGCTCCGAGGCCCTGGCTGCTTTCTGCTTTATCTCCTCATACAGCCGCCATCACGCTTAAGTTCCCCAGCCTGATGCTATCCCGTCTCCCCATCAAAGGCACCAAGGAACCCTAGCTCCGCTTCATTAAGCATCCTTTCATCAAGCTCCGTGCTTGGGAAAGCATGGAGCTCAGCTCCGCCGATCCCCTCAGCCAGGAACTTGACCATTAGCAAAATGAATCGCACAAAGAGAAACCTCAGGAGCTGGAACAATCTCTGATGAGAGATTTCTCTTAATTTTAAGTGGATTCATTACATGAGTAAAAGCCCGAATTGTGCAAATGGTTTCCTTTAAGGTTAAAAGAAAATTCCAATTTTGCCGGATGACTCTGCCATCTAGATTATTGGATGAGTTTTCTATCTTTGACTCATTGGCTCTCGACAATGAGGGGCTGTGTTCACACTGGCCTCACTTAGCTTCTAAGGTGGAGTCTCGAGTCTGAAAGCCGAGCACCCCTCTATGATGTAAACCCACAGAAGGCCTTCTGGATCAGTAGTAATGACTGGCATGCCGTCTCTCAGCCTCCCCCAAGAGAAGCAAGAAAAGCAAGAGAAAGTTCTACGCTATCCTGGCACAGCCCCTTGAAAGTTTCTGGAAGCCAGGTGGTGGCTCTGCCCGCCACTCCTGGAGAATCATTTCCCTCCATGCTTGGAAAACTTAATTATTCCCAATTGGTTTCACTTTCCAAAAGCTTCTCTCCTCCGGTTTCTGGCAACCCTATCCCCACTCAGCAGCCGGGCAGGGGGCTGAATAAGTCTGGGATGCTGTCAGTGACAGATGAGGGGCTTCTGTGCCACTGACGGCACACCCTTCACTTTGACGTGCCGTTTCTTTCCATCAAAGAGGAAAACAAACCATGGCGAACGCGAAGAGAAAACCCTTTTGTAGCTCCTCTGACACGAGACGAGTCACCCGGGCTGCCATCAGAGGCATGAGTAGTAGAAAATGAGACCAGGGAATTGGGATCACGTAGACCTTTGTGTCTGCCACTGCATAGCCAAGGCTTGTTGCCAGAGGAATTGTGGGATGCGGTGCCTCCAGATGAAAGTGTTCTGCTTCATGTAGAAGAGTGGGTTCTGCTCCCTTACGGTCAGTGAGTGTGTCAGTCTGCACCTCTCTCTCTGTTCAATCAAACAATAACAGTCCTCTTACTGAATTAACGTGCATGGCTCTGCCACATCTCTCAAGTTATGTTCAGATGCTTTTGTATCAATCGGAGTTCAACCTCTCCTCTACATCCTATCCAAAGTGAGGCCTCCCTCCCTCTAGGAGCTGAGACTCTCACCTGCCTGGGCTATTTCACCAATTACAACCCTCAAGTTCTATTGGGCATTGCTGCAATAACAACCTCATCCTTTTCTCCCCCGCTAACGTCTGATCTACTCTCCCAGACCCAGCTCCACGGGCCCCGTGTGTTGGAAGCAAAGGTGAAGCAGCGAGGGGGAAAGGATGAAATAACAGGATGGAGAAGGACCGGTCCTCAGATTCCTCTGTTTCAGAACCTCTGTGAGAGCACCATAGATCTTCCCCTCCCCTTCTTGGTGGCACAAATCCAGGACTTGTTCTTAACAGTATAGTGCAGATAAAAGTCTCCAGCGGCATCGGTATGCCTGGATCTGTGTTCTTTCACCCCAGCCAGTTACAGTGCCTTGAACCAGATTCCCCAGGGCACAGCAGAGTGTCAACAGACAGAAAAAAACAGGAATAAGACACGCCAATGAAGTTTCCCATTCTAGGGTTGTGCCTGGTTTTCTTTCCCAGGTGACTTCTCTCTCTCTCTCTCTCTCTCTCTCTCTCTCTCTCTCTCTCTTTCTTTCTTTCTTTCTTTCTGCCCGTCTGTCTTTTTCTTTCTATAAAAAGAAAACAATATCTTTAGTCACTGGTTGTTGACAGCAGCAGCATTTTCTCACTAAATTTTATCAAGTTCTACACAGATATAGGCAACACTGTCTTTTCTGGGTAGAGGGAGAGGAAGAGAGATGGGGAAAGATGGAGGGAGAGGGAGAGAGTTGTGTGTGAGGGGGGGAGAGAGAAAAAGAAAGAGAGGGATGCTGTCTGAGCATCTTAGTACCCCTCTGAGAGAATCCATGTCCTTAGGGCCACCCTGGCATCCTGAGTTTCATCCCTAGAGCCTACCATAATAAAGTCAGGTTCAATAGCGTATACTTATAGTCTTAGCCCCCGGGGAGGCAGAGATAGCCTGGTTGGCCAGCCTACCCTACTCTGGCAAGTTCCAGGCCAATGAGAGGCCCTGTCTCAAAATCAAGATGGATGGTGCCTGAGAAGAACACACACACACATGTACATGTATGTGCTCTCTCTCTCACACACACATGTGAAATACATAGAGATCAAGAGATAAAAGTCAGGGAATCCTAGTACTCACGGTTATCTTGCGATCGTCTTTGACCACAACTGGTTCCTTTTCAGTCATTAATAGAATAGAGTATGAGTGTGAACGACATTTTCCTGTGATGTCTAGTATGAGAAAAAGCGAGAGGGTCACCAGCTTAGCCATATGGTGGCTGGGACACACGCTCCCCCAGGCGACACCCAGAAGGCAACAGAAGAGTTGATTGTCAGCGATCGTGACTAACAGATTCAGGAAGGACGTGTGCATGGCCTCTTTGCCATTTACTGAAGCCTAAGTGAAAAGTGACTCTGAATCATCAGGGGAAATTAATGACATTTAAATCAATTCTTCTAAGATGTGAGCCAGGCATTCTTGGATGGTGGCTGGGACTTTTGTGCCCCACAATAATTAGCCTGTAAACTTCTCTGATGAGGCCGCTAATAGCTCGCATGAAAACAGTCTCAGTTCAATTTGGAACGAAATTACCACTTGCAGTCTGCTGGCTTCCGCCTGACACTGGCCTGTAGACAGGTGTCTTTGTTCATTGATCTATTTATTTGTTCATTTATTCATTCATTCATTCATTCAATCGTTTGTTCACTTAAAGAGTCGCAAACTACGCTTCATAAGGCTAAACCTTCCTTTTCTGTATAGGGATGTGATTCTACAGGGACAAGTCCATGCTGAGTTTAAGACACATGAGTGTCGTCAAGATGAGCAGCACTGCCCTGCTGAGGGGCTGTGTGAGGCTCTACCCTGCTGAAAGGCTAGGTAAGGCACTGTCGGGCTTAGGGGCTAGGTGAGGCACGGCTTTGGCATTCCCTGCTCTGTGCTGTTTGTCTTTTGAAAATGAAGTAACAGAAATATTTGAGAGTGAGTCACTCAGCCCCATTTTGCCTTTAAAAGTAGAATTTCACTACCTGTCTTTATGAACTGCTGTAAAACAGTGTTCATATAATAACCAAATAACCATATCTAAAAACCAGAATATTACATACTAGGCAATGTCCTCATAGTCCAAAACTTCATTTTGGTTTTCAGCTTTTTTACAGTCTTATTTATTTATCTACTATATGTATGTATGTTTATATGTATATATGTATGTGTCTATATGAGTTTATGTGTTTTTATGTGTGTATGTGCAGTGACAGGGGATGCCAGATGAGGGCAGCACATACCCTGAGACTGGACTTACAGACAGCTGTGAGCTGCCCAGGTGGGTGCTGGGAACAGAAATCGGGTCTTTTGGAAAAGCAGAAAGTGCTGTTAGTTGCTGAGCCATCTCTCTAGCCCCACCTTCCAAAATTTTTAATTCTGAGGTTTTCAGAGTAGGGATTCAGGAGAAGTTTTTAAAAGCACACTATTGGAAATAGTGAAATAATATTCAACTGCCTGCTTATCCTATTAAGCACTTGGCAGTAGCTTTGATCTCTCTTAAAGCTCAGTAGTATCTTAGAACCATCAGTTCGGGTGTCCACCCTGCTGTGTACACTTGCAGAAGTATTGCGTAAAAGAATGTGTGCGGTTGAGAGGTGGTTCGGTGGTTAAGAATACTTGCTGCTCTTCCAGAGGGTCCCAAGCTCTGTTCCTGGTATCTCAGAACTGCCAGTTCCACTGGTTCCGAGGAGCCGATGCCTTCCTTTGGTCTCTGCACGCACACACATGTGACACAAGCTTACGTAGATATGTATAAACATAAATAATTCCATAAATAAATGGTGGGATGAGCTAGAGTGTAACTCGGGGGTAGAGTGCTCACCTAGTGTGCTTGCCTCAAGTCCTGGGTTAGATTTTTTTTTTTTCTTTTAAACACTGCTTGGCCCATTAGCTCAGGCCAAGCAGTTTATTTTTTTTTCCTGGGTTAGATTTTAACACTGCTAAACTAGACATAGGGGTGTATGTCTGTCATCCCTGGGAGGTGGGGAGTTCAAGGTCATTCTTGGTTTCAGATGGGTATCAGAAGATAACATGACTGAATCTGTTCTCTTTTTCCACCACATGGGGCAGGAGATTAAACTCAGGTTGTTAGGTTTGTTGGCAAGCCCCTTTACCAGTGGATCTACTTCACCAGACACCAAAACCAGTTTTGGGCATTAAATGCTAGATAAATCGAAAAGAACTAGAAATGCTTAAGAAATAAAACTTACCTGTGATCCATTGAAACAAACATGGTGCACTGGCTTGTGTAGTGAGGAGCAGATGACATTTTGTGGCTGTGCACAGATGTATACTTACCTTCTGGAGTCCAGAATCTGAGATGGATTTCACCGGCTAACGTTATGGCTAGGCTTCATGACTTCTGGGTAAGTAAGGGCACAATCTATGCCTTGGTCTTTCTGACCTGGTCCAGAGACACCTGCATTCTTGGGCTCATGGTGCCTTCCATTTTCAGACCTAGCAGAGTCCAGGTCAGTCCTCCCAGCAGTCTTCTGACTTTCTCCATCACCACAGACTCCCTGGGCTCCTCTTCTTCCCCGTATAAGAACCATGTGTCTGCTCTGGTCCATAAGGGATAATCCCACCATCTTTAAGAACGTGAGCTCATAAGTTTCTCTATAGTCTTTACTCTTGCTCATCATGTGTCGGGCTTTGACTGTGAAACGGTCCCACAGACTTGTGTATTTGACCCTTGACCCCTACTTGGTGGTGATGTTTTGGAAGGTGGTCAAGCCTTTAGGAAATGAAGGGGGTGGGTCGCTGGAGGCTGCCCCACTTCTATCCTTTCTCCTCTCCGTGATTGCAATGTGGTCAGTCACTGCATGCTTCTGCACATACACTTTCCCACCAGGGTAGAGTCTAATCCCTCGAACCCGAGCCGAGAGAAACCTTCCTTCCTTTAAGCTGCATCTTCTCAGGCACACTGTCACAACAAGACAAATAGCCAAAGCAGCAGGTAAACAAAGACATTCATAATGTTCGGGGATTCAGAGGCAGACACGCTCGGGGGACATTCTTCTGTGCTACACGTGGAGAATTAAGAAATGTGGGTGTGGTGAGCCATCTTGACAGCTCGGTACTCAGGGCGTGAGGATCTTTGATCTATAGCCGTCATCATGGGGAGTTCGGCACAGGTCTGGGAGTCTGATATTAGCCTTGGGAACCAAGAAAAATGGCAGTTGCCATCTCTGGACTTCACTGGGTCTTGTGGATTCGGCCACTCCTTTCTGCAGCTTCCTCTGTGGCCCCCACAGAACCACATCGTTCTATTCCTTTCTTACCCAGTGTCTCTGTCTCTGTTCTAAGATTAGCTGCTTCCTCCCTCTAGGGTCTCCTCTACACATTTAGAGCAGGGGCGGTGGGTGACGCTTGGCCTGAGGTTGTCTTTGAACTCAGCTGCCTGACTCGCTGGGAGCAGAGTAGGAACAGGGCATAATGCACACCCAGTTCTGTGGAGCAGTGCCCATACCAGCACGGGGGTGACTCACTTTGCCAGCCTTTGGGGAGCCTGGGAAAAAGGATGGAGTATTTTGTAGAACACAGAATCACGTTATCAATGAAAAGAATTCTGGTTTGCTTAATGCCCCTAGAGATACATTAGAAACGTGATTTTTACAGCTTTCTGAGTAAGACTGGATCTGAAGAGTTCACGAGATGCTTTCAGGTTTGACGTGTGAGCAGATGACTCAGTGGCTTTCTGAGTAACTAGTCAGCATTCAGATAGGCAGCTTTCAGGTCAAATTCTGTAAATATTTTTAAAATCTTTTGTTGGTTTTCATTGGTATTAATATTTCTAATAGGATCAAGATTTTTTCTTGTAAATTGGTGATACAAAATTACTTTCCAAAACATTTACTCGTATGTCTATTCTCAATATTGACATGGAAAACATCCCATCTATTTCAATGGATTTCCTATATATAAACATTGTTTGCATTTCTGTGGAGATAGTGCATTTTTACATTTTCTAGGAATTTTCCAAGAGATTTTAACTCTGGAGTTTTGCGTTCTTACTCTTCTCGGGACCTCTATTATGTCTTTGGTGGTCTTATTGTATACCACGGATTTTTCCCTCAAAACCCCTTTGTATGCCTTTCCTATTTTAGCTGTGGTTCAGATTCCACTTGTGAGGAAACTTTCTGTGATTTGAAAGGCAAAATAGAGAAAAGAAACCAGAGGCCAGAGGTGAGGGTCACCAGGGGCTTAGTAAGGAACCAGAGATTAGAGAGGCTGGAGGTGAGGATGACCAGGGGCTTAGTAAGGAACCAGAGATTAGAGAGGCTGGAGGTGAGGATAACCAGGGGCTTAGTAAGGAACCAGAGACTAGAGAGGGCCTGAAGTGAGGGTAACATTAGGCTCTGTCAGGAGAAATTCATTCAGGAAAAACCTGAATCTAATTCCTAAAGAAGTCACCCACATGCTGGTGCCTAGGGACAATTTAGGTGCAAGTTAGCCTCACATCCTCAGCCTTTTCCTGACCCCTAGTGGCCAAAGCGTTCCAGCTTTCTCTTCCACTGTTCCTGCTATGACCTAAAACCAGGGGCTGAGACATTGTATTCACCTCCCTAATTCTTTGAACAGCTTTAAGTGCACCGTGCTCTGTGCATTAATGCTATTTTAATTGGAATAACCACAAGTTCCCCGTGTTTCCACATGAACCAGCTGCCACTCCATCCCTGTAGTATAAGACAAAGCATTTTCTCTGATTTGGTGGCCAAGAGACTGCTATCTTCATTATTATTATTATTATTATTATTATTATTATTATTATTATGCGTTATTGAGGATTGAACCCAGGGCTCCACACATGTTAGGAAAGCATTCTGCCACTAAGTTACACCCAGTCAGGTTGCCCTCTGATACAAACAGTTTTGCTAATGAGTAATTTATATATAAAGTCCACTCATTGGAAATGGAGAATCCCACCAACTGAGGATGGATTATTACTTGTTATCGACCAAGGGGAACTGGAGACAGGAGCCCAAAGGTGTCATGCACCAGAGCCATGACGCTGTTCCTTCCAGAATGCAACTCTGGGCGCTCCACTTTGGATTGGCTTTGCCCACCTCGGTTAAACTGCAGTCTATATGTGGTCTGCCGCGAGAGTTGACCTCTCTTTCCACCATGGTTTTGTTTCTCAGTAGTGCAGCACGTTAGTCCTGTTCGGAGGCGAGTAATACCCCACGGTGTAGACGTACCACATCCTGTTGACTCAATAGCTGTTTGATGAACATTTAACTGGACTTGTGTTTGCAGATCCTCTGGGCACACACCCAGGGGCTGGATCATGGGATAACTCCATGTCTAATCATTGGAGGAGCTTCCGGGCTGTCTGCCTGGACAGCTGGCCCACTTAACATTCTCACCACGAGCATCGCTCTCAAAGGAATGCCATGCACATAGCCAGAGTATTCTTTCCTATTTATAACAGTAGAAGTGCCTGAAACATTGAAGCCACCATGGTTCTTGTTATCTTCCCCCATTCCTTTTCTTCCTTTTTCCTCCCTCCCTTCCTTCTTTCCTTACTTCCTTCATGACTCTTTCAAGGTTTGAACATTTATTTGTTACTCTTAAAAACTTACTTTTGACCGAACGCAGACTTTTGACTAGAAGCACACCCTCTCAGAAAGGACAGCATCTCTTGGCATCTGTTCTTGGCCTTTTCCTTTGGCTTCCTTAATTCTCTTGACAAAAAGATTAGCATATTCTGCAGCCTTTGCCTTATTTTACTTAGTGGTTTTTTTTTTTCCCTTTAGAGAAGTACATCAATGGTTGTGTTGCAGGACACATGGAGTAACAAGATACTGAATCTTGGGCGCTTTAGTCCTGGACTTCCTACTCTTTGTTTAAGTCTTTCAGACAGCGTATTGGTGGACATCATCTTTTTCAGAAAGATCGAACAGTTTTTGGGTTCTGCTACCTCTTTTGAACCCAAACCTCTGAGGCACAGTCAGGTCAGGAATATTCTTCCCTCCTATTTTTTTTTTAAACAATAACCAAGTTGATAACACTCAGATTGGCATCCGCAATGCATCGATGAATAGACAGGTGCTTCCTCTCTCCAGCTCCCCTTGGTCTATAACAAGAATGCGCCATTCAACAGCAGGCATACTTTGCCATGTGTCAAGACACGTTGCTTCATGGACAAACCTTATTCCCACCCCTGACTCTGACCACTCCCCTTCCGCTCTTTCCCCGGAACATCAGCAGCTACTTCTGAGGCCATGTGCTTCTCGCAGAAAGTCTGAAGCGGGTGGTCATTGAGTTTCTGACAGCCAGAGGCTGGGAAGGAGATATTCAGCTTCTGGACACAACCAACCTCCTAGGAGGTGTCATGGCAATAAGAACACCCTACTATATTTTTGAGACAAGGTCTCACTCTACAGCCCGAACTGGCCTCGATGCTCCAACCTCCTGCTTCAGCTTCCTGAATGTTTCCATACCAATTGTGCGGCATGAGCCTGGCTCTGCTTCACCTCCCTATGCTTCATCTAATCACCCAGGTTTGTCCTCAGCGCTGCTACTCAGCAGATACCATCTATAGAATAAATGAACAAATTCCAGTTCCCAAAGGAACTTTATGGTAGGATTGGCCCTCGCATCAGGTCACGTGTCGCTGGGGTCTGGCAAACAGCCCTCCTCTGCAGCTGTTTTGTGTCTTATAATCATTTCAGATAATCACTGCCTGAAACTTTGTAGCAGCTTGGTGGCCTTTGTCCTAATCATTGTTTAATTCGGGCAATTCCATACTGTAGCCAGATTGAACTGCCTAAATCGAAAGATGATTTTTTTCTTCCTAGTGGGTTGAGTGACAACTGACCTCCAAAGATGCAATCATTTCCCGGCACCTATGAGGCCTCTCTTTTGAAAAAATAACATCATTTATGGTAGTTATATGGTTCGACTGGTAAAGGTGCTTGCTGCCAAGCCTGCTGACCTGAGTTCAACCCCAGAACTCACATAAGAGAAGAAGAGAACTGGTTCCTACAAGTTTCCTTTGACCTCCACATGCACTATGGTATTCCTTACCCCCCAAACAAACAAATACATAAACAAATATATTTTTTAAAATGATTTTGCAAATTGGACGAAGGATCTCAAGATGAAATTAGGATGTTGATGGCGATAAATGTCCTTACAAGAGACCCAGGATACCTACACACAGAGAGGAGAAAGCCATCTATGGTTGAAAGTGTGTATCCGCAAGCCCACAGTGCCTGTGGCCACTAGATGGTTTCTCGTTGCAGACACTCTGGCTGGCATAAGAAGACCATCAGTAACAGACTGGTTTCTCTTCCACTGAGAACTATGGCCAGAATGGCACAGATCCCTCTAGAGAGTCACACAGGCCATAAGTAAAGCACAAGTCAACAAGATAGAGTGTGAATGCAATGGTAGACATCAAAATGTGTGTGCAGAAACTTCTCAGTGAAAAGATGACTCAGGGGCTTATTAAAGAGAATCAACCACCTAACGAAAGTCAGAGGGGACTGATGAGGATCTGCAGGGGAGGAGTCACATGCCCAAGGTCAGAGCCTAGGGATCCCTCTAGGATTGGAGGAAGAGTACAGGTGTGTACTGGATGACGGATTGGATACATAAAGCAGGGCATGGCAGACTGACCTTATAAATCTGAACCAATGAAACCAGAAAAGTAGTGGAGAACGGTCCTAGCTTTCTTTCTGATGCTGTGATTAAGGCCCACAACCCAGAACAACCTGAGGAGGAAAGGGTTTCTTTGGCTTACACATCCTCGGTCACAGTCCATCAGGAAAGGAAGTTAGGAGAGGAACTCAAGGCAGAAACCTGGATTCTGGAATTGAAGTAGAGGCCATGGAGGAACACTGTTTACTAGATTGTTCCTCAAGACGTCTTCAGCCTGCTTTCTTATATACCCCAGGACCAGCTGCTCAGGGGTGACACCTCCGGCAGTGAACTGGGCCCTCGAACATTAGCCATCAATCAAGAAAATGCTCCCACCCCTAGGCTTGCCAACAGGCCAATCCGTTGAGAGCATTTTCTCAATTGAGGTTTCCTCTTCCCAGATGATTCCCACTTGGGTCAAGTTGACAAAACCCAACCAGCACAGAGGGGATTAGAAAGAAGTGCAGCTTAGAAGACAAGCATGGTGGTGCACACTGCAAGCTAAGACAGTCCTACCTCAGACGTAAGGCTTTGCTGTGGGCGTGTGAAGTTTGAAGCACCTGTTGTGCATTTTTGACGTTGAGCTCCGTGAATCAAGAATCAAAAGATGAGTTAAACCCACTAGGATGAGCATGAAAGATCTACATGGAGTCTTCAGGTGATGGTGAGGAAGTGAGACAAGATTAAGTCTGGAGAACCAAGCATAAGATGAGCAAGAAAACAGAAGAGAGGAGAGAGGAGGAGGAGAAGAAACACAAAGTGGGGAGAGGGAAGAACGCTGCCCTAAGGAAAAGCCACCTTTGAGATCTTGGTTCAAAACCACCAGAATTGGAGGCCTTTGCCCTGTATGATCATCTGCAGAACGGTGTTTCTTACAAACAAACCTGTTTCCGTGGGCTGCGCTCCTTCAGCTGTAATGCCCGTGGTTGAAAGTGTGAGCCAGCTGCAGAAATGAGCTTGGCTTGTGGGTGCTTGAGGTGATGGCTGCTGATCACAAGCCCGAGCTCACCCGAACTGCAATGAACGTTAGAAGAGAAAACTGCTCTGTGAGATTGGAGCTGGCTGAGAAGCTGGCCGGAGGTGAGGTTGCCAGCCCCATGACAGACCCACGCATGTTTGCTTCAAAGTGCAATTTTAGGTCTAGAGATGCGCTGCCGACCCCAACTCTGTGACAGGGAGGGAAGAGTACAACCAAGCACCTCAAGAGTGGAAACGCTGTGTCATTGAGAACAGCTAAAGGATGAACTGTTTCTAGCCGAGGACTGGATCATTTATCCCTCAGCATGAAAAAGTCTGTCAGGGAATGAGCATGTCTCTGGCGTGTTCAGTCACAGAGAGACTAGCCAGAAATTTGCTGACTGTTGGAGAAAGGGCCGCTTGTTTGTTTCCGGCTGCCCAGCTGGCTTAGACCTGAAATAATCTCACAGAAACTATATTAATTAAATCACTGCTTGGTCCATTACCTCTAGCTGCTTATTGGCTAACTCTTACATATTAATTTAACCCGTTTCTATTCATCTGTATATCGCTACATGGCTGTGGCTTACTGGCTAAAGTCAGAGTCGGCATGTCTGACTCTGGCAGCTCCATGGCTTCTCTCTGACTCCACCCTTCTTTTCCCCAGCATTCAGCCTAGCTTTCTCTGCCTACCTAAGTTATGCCTTGCTATGGGTCCAAAGCAGATTATATTTGCATTTAGTTTCTGGAAAAACATGGCCATGGAGATGGTGACCAAAACCTCACACACGGGGATTATTTGAGCCCCAGTGATGGTCACAGAGGGACGGCGTTAGCAGGCCATGTTTCTTGTGAAAAACAAGTTTATGAGTGACTCATTGTGGAAGGTGGGAGAATAAGAAATGGATTTTCGGGTTGATCAGCTGGGGTTAACAGTCCATTTTGCAAAGAGAAGGAACTCCACATGAGACCCAGGACCTGAGAGATGAGAATGCTGGCCAATTGAAATTTAGGTTAATAATCCTTTTCTACTTTAACCAATGGTGATAGAGCCAACGAAAGAAGTACAGGGGTAATAGGGCATCCTCTCCCTCATCCTAGCCTAGAGTATGATGCCAGCCCCTTCTTCCTCTCCAAGCACTATTAGAGATAAGCCTACAAGTCTTTCTCTAGTTGATCTTCGAGACAGTGTCAATTCTAAGCTCAGCTATACTATGGGTAGAGTGAACACTCATCACTTCCTGAAGTGTATGGAGGCTGGGTCTCCCAGAATACATCATGGAAGTCTGGTGGGACTAAAACACCTGTAAGAAGTCACATCCCCCCCACCACCATCACATCGGCCATCCTGACCAGCATGGCTGCATCCTGAGTTTAGGGTGAGCAAACAGAATCTTCTCTTAAATAGGGAAGTGGTAGGTGGTTTGTGTATGTGTGTGTGTGCATACTTCTTAGATCTTATTTTCCTTCTTTACAAAGAACTTGAATTTTTTTAAGATTTATTTATTATGTATATAGTGTTTGGCCTGCAGGCCAGAAGAGGACACCAGATCTCATTACAGATGGTTGTGAGTATCATATAGTGGCTGGGAATTGAACTTAGAACCTCTGGAAGAGTAGTCTGTGCTCTTAACCTCTCAGCCATCTCCCCAGTCCAATGACTTGAATTTAAAATTTTTCTTCCTGAGAATGCCAGCTGATATAGCAGCCATGTGTACACACTTAACTTCCATCACGGCTCTGAGATGACCATTCATGGCTATGGTAAGGTCTGCACACTGTTTCAAGCCACCGTGCATTTGCTCACTAAATCTCACACATTATTATTATTATTATTATCTCTATGTATTTGTGTGTGTGTGTGTGTGTGTCTGTGTGTGTAACACAGAAGAGGATCTAAGATCCCCTGAAGCTGGAGTTATTGGCAGTTGTAAACCACCCAATATGGCTGCTGGGACTCCTCTGCAAAAGCACTAAAGTGCTCTTAGCCATCTCTGTGGCCTCAAGCCTCACATCTTTTGGGTATAATTCCATATACTAAATTTGTCTGGTTCTATTTTAATCTCACAACAGGTCTTACACTTGCATTTTTAATTCATAACAGTTTAAACAAGTTTTTATAGCAAGGCTAGCCGAGCAGTTATGTCAAAACCACAGCCAGAATTAGAGTGCTGCTCTTGAGACAGAAAATGACAACCACACCAATTTAGTAAGCTCAGCTTCCTTATGCCAACTTGAGAGTCATCCACTCTGCATGTGACTGCCTATCTGAGGAGCAGTGGCTTCTGGGGAAACGGTCAAAAGATATGGGGGAGAACTTAGAATATCAGTAAACAAAATTGCTGGAGAGACCTCATGGAGACAGATAAGCTTTTGTCTTTGACCTTGTGTCTTCAGGGCCCACGGCATCTTGGTTTTCTTTATTTAATCAAAGATAGGGCTGGAAGAAATTAAGGAAAAATATAGGATTGATGGAAATGCTTTGTAAGAACAGAAGGGCAAAAGAAAAAAGCTTTGAAACAAATCCTCCAGTCTTATTTCTGGGTTTCATGTTCCAATTCACAAGCTGTGCGTCATGTTTGAAAAAATAGTGTCAACTGTTGGCTCATTTGGGGTGCACAGTGTAGACTTGGCTTCGAGTTACCCTGTGGCAGAGTATGCTCAGAGCCAATTCCTGCTCCAAGCACAACTGGAAACTCGGAGCTCAGGTTTTGTTGCAAAGGCCCATGGCCAAGTGGGTTTAACTGCCTGCTGAAGCTGCTGCCCTGTAACCTTGACGACGGAGGTAAACATCAGCAAAACATCAGCCTGACCACCTCAGGCTCTTTTTTAAAAAATTAATTTATTTTTATATATTTTTCTCTATTTTATTTTACATACCAACCACAATTTCCCCCTCCCTCCTCTCCTCCATTCCCTCCCCCCACCTTCTTTCTACCTGCCCCCCATCCACTCCTCCTCCTCCATTCAGATGGAGTAAAGTCTCCCAGGAAAGTCAGCAAAGCATGGCACATCTAGTTAAGGCAAGATCAAGCTCCCCCCCCCCCCATCGAGGCTGAACAAGGCATCCCACCATAGGGAATTTTCCAAAGAGCCAACTCAAGCATCAGGGACAGGTCCTAGACGCACTGCTAGGATCCCCACTAAAGACCAAGCTACAGGACTGTCATCCACATGCAGAGGGCCAAGATAGGTCCCATGCAGGCTCCCTAGCTGTCAGTCCAGAGTCCGTGATTTCCCACAAGCTCAGGTCAGCTGTCTCTGTGGGTTTTCCCTCTTGATCCTGACAAACCCCTTCCCCCACCACCCCTTGCTCATATAATTTTTTCACCGTCTCCTCAGCTGGATTCCTGGAGCTCAGCCCAGTGCTTGGTTGTGGATCTCTGCATCTGCTTCCATCAGGTACTGAATGAAGGTTCTCTGATGACAGTTAGGGTAGTCACCAGTCTGATTACAGGAGCAGGCCAGTTTAGGCACCCTCTCCACTGGGGTCATCCTTGTGGATTCCTGGGAATTTCCCTGGTACCAGGTTTCTCCCTAACCCCATAATTTCTTCCTCTATCAAGATTATTTCATTACTCCCCCCTCTGTTCTGCCCCCAACTCGACCATCCTGATCCCTCAAGTTTCCATTCTCCCATCCCCTTCCCTCTCCTCCACCCCCACCTAGAAAAAAAATCATCCTGAGTGAGGTGACCCAGACTCAGAAAGACACATCATGCAGTTAACCCAGCAAGTAAAGATTGTACGCAAAGTAAAGGAGGTCGGGGAGAAAGGAGGGTTCGGAGAAAGGAGGGTTCCGGCGGAAGTGGCTCGCCTGAGACGCTGAATTCCAAGCTTCCATATCTTCTCTGGGACAAGCGTGGGAATTACGTAGCCGTCCTCTTCCTGGAGCGTCCCACATTGCTACGAGCCTTTGAGGATACAGCGAGAAGACACGGCTAAGTGAAGTCCTCCAGCAAGAAAAGGGAAGGCGTTGCCCTGCATGCGTCTGTGTAGAGCTTTGAAGACATTTATTATGAGACACATCAGCCAACAAGAAGATCTTTTTATTCATATTTTTTTGCTAGATGGAATCAGAATTTTTTTGGCTTTTAATTTATTTTTTATTGCCCTACAAAGAATTAAATTTCATTATGGCATTCTTTTTTCAAACAAAATTTATTTTTGTTGATTCTAAATCTAATTTCCATTATTTTAGTTAATATTAAAAAAACATCAAGATGGGTTCATAGATTTGTCTTCCAACATATTGGGAAGCTTGGATGAGAGCCTGTGGGCACAAAACCCATGCAACCCCATCTCTCAGACTTTTTCACAGGAGTTAACTTTAGGGGTTTCTTCTGGTAATGACTTTCTCCCTTCAATGTTTAGTTATTTAATTTTTATTATTTAGTAATTACACTGAAAACGACAGCATGTATATTCATCCTGCTTGTGGCATTTTTTAGCCTCATTTTTTTTTGTGACGATTTAAATAAAAAATAATTTCAAATGAGCTTGTCATTTACTTTTGTGTTCGGACTGTTTCACTAACATCTGTATTCATGCGGTCACAATTTATTAACTAAATTTCCTTTGAGTTAAATCTTCTATATTGACAGCTTCCGTGCATAATGAAAGTTGTGTCCAAAACAACAAAAAATATTGTATAAAACTCTTTTAACTGGTATAAAATATTAAGATATTCCACTTTCTTCTTAATATGAAATGACGTAACAGTATCAAACAGAGTCATATCTGTTTAAACTAACGAAATTCTCCTTTATAATTTCCATTTAATTACATAAACTCAGATGCCAACAAAATATTTCCTGCCATAAAATGCTTGCAAGAATGTGTTCCAAATTCATAGAAAACAATTTAATACTGAAAACAAGCAGCTGGAACAGGAAGAACAATTTGTTTTCTAAAAGATAACGTTAGCATAATGAAAATTGGAAGAGTACTCTGAGTTTAGAGCATTTTTATCTGTGACTCTTAGAGCATTCGTGATTGTTCAGGGGTTCTTTGCACGGCTTGCTATCTAAGGCCACCAAGGCGCAGCTTCTAACACCACGATAGACGTCAGTTTCCGTCTCATCTTTCGAAGAGCTTACATCTCAAGGACACATACTTCTGAGACATCATGAACCAAGCCCACACTAGTCACATTTCTCAGCCCCATGAATGGAAACACATGGTAGGATTTGCTTGTCGTTCATGACTTCAGGAAGAGGGATGGCCGCACGCTTGACCGGGATGTTGAAAATGGAAGGTGTTGGTCTAGTCTTTGCTGTTCCTTCCTTAGGGATGAAATTCAGCCGAGAAAAGTCAGCATGCCCATCGCTGGTATCAGGCAGGTTTGTGACGTGACACTGTGATGTGATTGGAACTGAAGCCATCACCGGTTGGCAAAAAGTGAAATAATGTTTTATTAATTCTGTCATTCATTTCGTCATCTGCTCATTAATTTCTGTTCTCCTTTCTCCCCCTCAAATACATAAACTAGAAAGCACATGTCACATAGAACATTCGAGTAGCGAGTAGCTAGCCTCTTGTCCTTCTCCGTTATTGCTGTTTGGGTTACACAGCTTTCCTATGCTCATGCCCCTCATTTTATCCCTTCCCTTTCTTCTCTCCAGTCGCTCCCGTGTGCCTCCCTCTGCTCTTTCTCAAACTCATGACATTGTTTCCTTTTGGTTGGTGGCGGTGGGTTTTATAAGTTTTACTGATTCTTTGGGGATTTCACATCATGCATTCCGATCCCACTCATTTCCCCATCCCCTCACATCTGCCCTCTGCCCTTGCAGCCTCCCCAGCCCCAACAAAACCAAATTAGAAAAAAAAAAAAAAAGCAAAACAAAAAACAAAAGAAAAAAAGAGAGAAGTTTGTGGAAGCTGCAGTGTGGCCCGTTGAGACACATAGTTTACCCTTTAATTCATTCATCTTTGCTTGCAAGTGTTCCTTGCCACAAGTCATTCATTGGTCTGGCTTGAGGTCTCCGGCTTTTGGTCCTTGATGGTCTAAGGAGCTGTGGAAATCAACATAGATCTTGGTTACAGCAGGGCCACATCAATTGTTGTTTTAAATGCACACACACACACACACACACACACACACCCCACAGCTTTAACTATATAACTAAGTATATAAATCTTACCTAATTAGTCCATATTACTTGTTTGTATGTTTTCAAGAGTGACCACTTAGTATCAGATAGCAAACTGGTATGTTTTTCCCTGGGAAAGACTATGTCCCATTGTCAGCCCTCCTCAGTTACCTGCAATTCTCTGTCTAGGTTTGGGACCCTGTGAAATCTCTTCTTGCATGTTAACATGTCCACTGTTGGTGCCCTTGTTCAGATCACATTTAGATGGTCCTTCTGGTGGGATTTTATGGATGTAGATTCTGGCATTTCTAGGAAACACATTTCATAGCAAACTTCCTGTTTCTCTGGCTCTTACAATCTCTCTTCCCCTTTTTCTGAAATGACCTCTGTGAGCCTTAGGTGAAGAAAGTGTGTTGCAGATGTGTCATTTGGGACTGGGCCCCACACTAGAACTTATTCCATGCATTTTGATCCGTTGTCATTTTCTGTAATGGTCTCTGTCTGTTGCAAAGAGAAGCTTCCTTGATTAGGGTTGAGGATTACACTTCTCTGTGGGTTTAAGAACAGATACTTGGGCTGTAGTTAGGGATTATGCTGGTTAGTAAAGATCCATGACCTCTCTAGTCCTGAGTAGTTGGCTAGGCTTCCAGTACCAGGCACTATCTCCCTCTTGTTGAGTGGTCTTAAGTCTAATCAAATAGCTGTTGGTTGCTGCTGAAGTACACATGCCCCTACTGCATCCTTAGGGTTATTGTGCCAAGTTGCTGGTTGTTGTGGTTCATAGGCATGATAGCTGAATAGGTTTGTGGCTGCTTCCCTCTTCTGGAAGTTTGCATGGACCCATCTCATGCTGTGAAAGCTAGATCCCACATTTGCCTGAGCAGTGTGGAAGACAGACACCAAGAAATGACACCATGGCATCTCCATGAGAGCTTTGAAAGTGGCATCAGGTTTGGAAGGATACGATGCAGGATCCTGGCTTAATGTCAGATTGGAGCAGACAAGGTTAGAGAATAAAAGATATGGATGATGATGGTGACCTGAGATCTGCAAGGGTGAGAAGACACGGGACTCAATGTGGTACTGAGCTGGGGAGGCAACTCAGTTGATAAAGCATTTTCTGTGCAGGCACATAGACCTGAACTCAGTCCTCAGAACCCATGCACAAAACTGGGCACGCTGTTACACACTTGTAATTCCAGCACCGGGGAGGCAGAGAGAGGAGGGTCCTTGGGCTTGCTGACCGCCTGGCCTATAGTATACTTGGCTAGCTCCAGGTATAGATGAGAGACTATGCTGATGTGGGATTCCCCTCTGTCTGCTCTGAACCTGTTTTATTACCGTTGGTTAATAAAGAAGCTGCTTTGGCCTATGGCAGAGCAGACTATAACTAGGCAGGAAAACTAAACTGAATGCAGGAAGAAAGAAGGCAGAGTCAGGCAAATGTCACATAGCTGCTAAAGGAGAAGGACACTAGAATCTTACCAGTAAGCCACAGCCTTGTGGAAATACACAGATTAATAGAAATGGGTTCATTTAAGATGTAAGAGCTAGGTAGGAATGTGCCTAAACCATTGGCCATAACAGTGCTGTAATTAATATGGTTTCTGTGTGATTATTTGGGTCTGGAAGGTTGGAAAATGTAAGTGCAGTCTCTGTCAACACTCCGCCTCATAAGACAAGGTGGAGAGAGACTAAGGAATGACAACTGAGGTTGTCCTCTGGCCTCTACCTACACACTCACCTGCACACAAATGAACATGCACACTCAGTAAATAAAAGCAACGAAATAACACAGAGTTGATACACAGATGAGGTCATAGTGGTTGTCAGGGAGTCAGTGAGGAAAGCCACAATAAGGGGCGAGAGACACTGACTAAAGTATAAAACATTAAATTGAAGCTCAGCTCTTTTGCCAGCAACAACAGCTGTATGGGGATTGTAACTTGGAAGCCGAGAATGTTCGCTCCACTCAGATAAGTTTTCTGTCTTCCCATGAGAACACTTTTATCTTCAGTCACAAAAACTTCCAACTTGAAAAGAAGCTCTACAAAGCAACCCCTTCTCCATTTCCTCTGTTCCTGTGCTCAGTTCTGTTCTCAGAAATGACACGGGGCTTAGTAACTGATGTTTCGTTTGGTATTAAGAATATTCTAGTAGTGACTAGAGATCATCTTGTTGTCGGCTGATTAGTTACAGCCTGAGACGCTTCGGCTCACATAATGTTCTCCTCCCTTTGTGGCACGATTAAGGAGAAAAAGTCTGCAACCTTCGCTCTGTGATAAAACATAGCTCTGAGAAACAAGAGAAAATGATTCAGAAACTTTTCCAAATCGGATTTGTTATGGGAAAAGAAACAAATGCATTGCTTCCCTGGATACATTGTTGGAATCGGAATGTAAACACGTGCACACTCATCCTTCATCCGGCCCAGACGAGCATTCGCTTCCATTTCCACACAGATGCGCCTCCTCCAGGAGAGTCGGAACACCTGGCCAGTTGGCTTGAGAAAGGCCTTGAACGCTGCAAGGGCTGTTGGAACCGAACCTTGAGAATCCTCCAGGAGACTCTGAAATGCGCGTTTAACTATCCTGAGAAGCTCGTTTTAACGAGACCTACTCAATAAAGCCTGTAACATGTTGCACAATGCTCTAGGGGGCTTCAAACTGTCTTTTGAACCAACTGTTCTTAGTAACGTTTTCAGTGTCCCAACTACAGACATATGCATGCCATTAACATAAAACTATACTTCTATAGGCCATGCTCAAAACTCTGAAACAAGACCTACACCATAGATCTACAGACTTGAAGTTTTTTAATACAGGCATGAGTTTTCATACTGTCTCCCCCATAGAACACTCTTTTCTCTCCTCATGTCAGGGAGTGTGAGTTCTCAAGCATGCAGGAGAGAGAAACCTAAGCTTATTAAGGTCAGAACAAAAGCAAAGGATTGTTCTAGCCAAAACAATTGTTTGGAGACACAGATTGGCTCAGGAATTTCCCAGTAAGATTTAATGGTGCTTAAATAGTCTTTAAAACTAACCAACACTGAGGCAGCTTGGAGCAGGGAGTGGAGATTTAAATACACAATCACACATACACACAATGTACCATGTACATACTCAGATATACATAGACACACACATGCAAGCACAAACACACATAACAGCATACAAGTCATACATAAACACACACATACAGACACACGTGCAGAGTAATATAAAAGCCTTTGAACTTTTGTCAATCTGTTTATGGCACCTCCCTGCCAAGAGCCCTAATTACCCAAACTTTCAAGCTATACCTAAAGCTGAGAAAGCTTCTCGACCTTAGAAGTGCCAGTCCCAAACAGACAACGGACTAGACGTCAACCTGGCACATGGCTGTTGCCCGTTTCACCCACACAGACATGGATACAGGGAGTTCTTGGGACACACCAGGCAGGGGAGTGTCTTAGAGACAGAACCTGAAGCCAAACAAGTCGCGTGTCTGTTTTGTTCATTACTATGGAACTGTGTGGTGTGCCTCACATAAGTGCTGTCAGTTTGAGTAATTGGTTCACTATCTATTATGAACATCCCAATCCAGTCTAGCATAGTCTACTTATTCAGTCTAATATCATGGAGGATGATAAAGAATAATTTTGCCCGGAAACCAAAATACCAAGATCAGGCTGAAGGGCCTGATGAGGAGCATTTAGCCCAACCCCCGGCTTCAGGCAGGCTTCTCTCTAAGACTCAATAAGTAGGCTACATATGAATAGACCCTTCCAGGCAGCTGGTTAGTTGGTGAGAAAGAAGGTCAAGGCCATGGCAGGTGCCACACCCGGCCCACAGACAGCATGGGAAAACACATGAGAACCAGAAGGCGGTGGAGTAGCTTGACGTTCTCGCAGATGTGGGAGCCACACACATGAGACCGGGCCTGCTGGCCGGATACTGCAGGCGAGGTGTGCAACCCTACCCGATGGGCCCAGCAGAACCTGGCAAGCTTGGTTTAGGAGACCCTGGAAGCAGCTGGGACACAGATGGCCAGGAGGGTCAGATGAGCTGGCAGAGAGCCCAGGCAGTGGCTGGGAATGCCAGCTTAGTGAGGAGGGTAAAGCCCTCCGAGAGCATTTCCACAATACGGGGAGAGGGGAAGGATTATGTCTGAAAAATAAAAATAGGATGGCCTTGGATCTGTGAGAGTGAGGGAAAAGAACAAGATGAAAATGCATGACTCTTCAGCCCGAGCAGGTGAGCGAGCATCCGCTCAGCTGAGAAGACAACCCCCTCCCTTAGAGACTTCAAATTCTCACAGTCTGGGGCTGGAGAGATGGCTCAGAAGTTAAGAGCACTGACTGTTCTTCCAGAGGTCCTGAGTTCAATTCCCAGCAACCACATGGTGGCTTACAACCATCTGTAATGAGATCTGGTGCCCTCTTCTGGTCTGTAGGCACACATGCAGACAGAACACTGTATACATAATAAATAAATAAATCTTTAAAAAAAACCCTCACAGTCTGGAGAATAATGCGTTTTGTCCTCCAAGGTAAAGATTAGGGCGTAAATGCTGACCTATAACACAGAAAAGCAGTGCGCATGCTTGCTGAGCTCCCCTCCAGGGCCATTAGTCCTCTTAAACCATTCTAAGACAGCGACAGTGTTCCAGGGAACAGATGGAAAGGGAGCATTGGAAATCAGGGGGAGAAGAAACCAAGGAGGTGTGTGGTGTCCTGTCCTGATCAAGTTCTCAGAAGTTGACCTGTCAAAAGTGCTTCGTGTCTGTCGAGTGAACAAACTTTTCCCGTTAGTGAGAAACTGAAGACAATATTAGCTCTGCGCCAGGTTCCAAGCCCTTAAGTCACGGCCGTCTCAAGAGCTCTGCACTGTGGGAACCGCTACTACTCATATTGTACACGGAGACAGAGGACCGGAACCCCACATAATGAGTCACGGTGGAACTAGAACTTGATCTTTGATAAATTTAATAGTTTTTGCTTTTTATTCAAGGTCTCGTGTAGCTCAGACTCTCTTCAACTTATTTAGCCACGGGCGAGGCTTACAGGCAGGTGTCGCCATGCGTTGCCGTTTACGTTGCTGGAGATTGAACACAGGGCTTCAGGCATGCTGGGCAAATACTCGACCAGCTGAGCCACACCCGCATTGGGAGCCCTGACCCTCTTCCTATACACAGTTCACCACTTCCAGAGGCTGCCTCCCATACCAGTGTGAACTCTGCCCTCATGGAGTCTGTACTTGCTATGGGCTTTGGCATGACCTTACAACGGAACTCAATGGCAGTCATATACTACATAGGGATATTCTGTATTCTATAAAACATTTTTTTTTACAATGTTCTAGATTTTTTTTTTTTAAATCAGTTTGACAAGCTACAGACTAGAGGTTTTGAGCAGAAAGGCCTCTGCTCTGCATCTACAACCCCTACCAGGCCCTGAAGCAGCAGTGACTTATGCTCACAGTGTAAATCAGCTCAGAGACTGCGCTGGTCCCACCTACTGCCAAGACTTCGGTTTGTTCCAGGTCAGTCCATAGTGCTCAACCATTTTGAGTATTTTAACTAATTTAGTGAAGTATTATTATTTAAATAAGTACCTTATCTTCCAACAAACCCAGGACTATTAAGTAGAGGCTCATCTTGTTTTGATAAAAATACGTATTTCTAGCCTAAATGCGTAATCAGACATTTAAATAAATCCTAAATTCAAGAGCAAAGCATGGATCACTTTAGCATTTGTAATCATCATAGTTCTTGGCCTTAGCAAAGAGATGCACGGTTGGACAGTGTTGGAACGTTGTCCCCTGCCAAGGTGCTGCTATGGGACCCTAGGAGGTAGAGCTTAGCTGGAGAAAGTGGGTGGCTGGGGTACAGGCCTCAGGGGTGTAACTCATGTCTGCTGAGAAAGGCATCTGTTCCATCGTGATGGATGATATTTTCAAACCATGAACCCCAGGAAATTGTCCCCCCTTCCCCGCTCCAGGTTGCTTCTGTGCAGTATCTTGTCCCAACGACAATAAGAGTAACTAACTCAGCGAGGTCCCAGAAGCTGTTCTGGAGTCACACAAGTTCTTTGGAAATTTGAGAAACTCTTCCAACAGCTGGGAGTCTGAAGAGGCATAAAATACCATCTGCATCAAGGCGTGAAGAGGGGCGCTTTTTCCGCTGACGAGAGAAAGGGGATATTTCTATTATAGATTTCTCTGTTCTTATTTTTGTTCCCAATGCATTATTTTAAATTTTCCTTAAACCTTGAAAAACATATATGCCAATATGCCTCCCTCATAGCCACCAGAGCAGTCTAGTAACTTCTGTGTCACATGGTTGGTACGCAGTAGAAAGGTTTCTAAACATTCAACTGAGTCTTTCTTGACCTTTACATTCGTTCTTTGGAAATCATGAAGAAACTTCATGACTTTATGAGTTTTCAAGAGATCCCCCCCCCAAATAAAACTTATGATAAAGTACAACCTCGATTGCCGGCAGAACTTGTTTGAGCCCAGACCATGACACACCAAAGTAAACGAGAGCTCTGGCCTCTGGGCAGCGGCGTCGGGCTGGAGACGCTTCCTGAGGAATCTTACTGTTCGCAATGCAGCAGTCACATAGTCTTCAACCTAAAGTGAGAACACATGGGGAATTTAGGACAGAACCCTGAAATCGAATCCACTCTGGTTTTTCCTGAGATGTGCATTTGTCGTAAGCAAAAGTGACACAATCATGAGACACCCAAGCCATTTTCATTCCTAGGGTGTTTCATCGTGCTTGGGTTCTGGCAAAATAGAAGTCTTTCTCATTCCTTTCTTTTCCGCAAATTGCACGATAATGATGGTTAAGTTATTTAACATAAGTAGTTTGAAGTTGGTGGTGATGAATTTGTCTCTGTCCCTCCACCGTCCACAGGAGATAAACCCAACATTACAGCGTAAGGCACTGTGCTGAAGGCTGCAGGTTATGAGGTTCAAACCCACAAGCTTTTGATTTTAGGATGCAGGCGAAGTGGAAAGCACTCAAATGAAACCACGCCTCAGATGCTATGGTGGTCACTTCCTGTGCCGGCTGCTTCTAACACAGTTCTGCCTTGTCTTTGTCAATCACACGGTCAGGAAGACCAAGCCTGGGCAGCAGACTGTGTTGACAGTTCAAGATGCAGCCATGAAAGCAGATGAAACAGGCTTTGACATAGACAACTCTGCCAACCATAGGCTAAGGTCATCCTCTGAGTACACTTAGGCAGACTCGCTTTCAATATTCTGTGGGCTAGGCACATGAACCACATAGAATTTATAATATTTTCACACACTCAGTTTCCATGACATAATCCATTAAAAGTTGAGGAGTACCTATGTTACTAAGTAGAAACACGGGTCAAGTTTGTATTTCTCTACTTTAAATTGACTTGTGATATTCATGGCTTTTTTTAGCTGTGAAACCAAAATGCATGTAAATGTATACACAAATATACACAGATGTGTGTATGTATGGAAGAAGGGAAAACGGCCGGGTCATCATGCGAGGAACTGTGCGATCTTTTAAAGAAAGAGCAGATGCGGTTCAACTATTCTGAGAAGGCGACCATCACACTCCTAGGTAATTTTTGAAGAGAAAAGAGAACATCTGTGCCCATGAAGACTGGCACACAAACACTCACAGACACTGTCTCTGTAATGACCCTTGATTACCTGAACCACCCCAAAGGTCCCTCAGCAAATGAACAGATAAATGCATCCTATTACGTGTCAGCCTTCAAATAGCACTCAACAATAAACAAATGAACTGGGGAGACTTTGAAGTCGGAGCATGCCAGACAAATTCATATCAGAAGCCCAGAGTACCTGATAGTACCAGACGATAGGCGAGTGTGCCTCTGGAGGAGGACAGCAGGGACCAGAGGAGAAGGACTGTGCAGAGGAAGGTGAAGAGACCTTTTGGTGACATGCAGTCTTTATAGTCTGTTAGGTGATGACATGTGGTCTGAGTATACAATTTAAACATGAGATATGTAATGTTCGTATTGTAGTTAAATAAATTTATGGCTTTAGGGCTAAGTCAATAAAGAAGAATAGCTGCAGTTAATAATTAAAAGTGTGTATTATGTACATGCCGGGTCATATATGTACATATTGTGCCTGTTTGTGTGCAAGTGGGCATGTGGGAGTACAGGTATGTGTACATATGTGCATCTCTCATTGACCTGAAACTCTCTCAGTGGGCTAGGCTGGCTGGCCTAAGAGCCTAAGGGAGCCTCAGGGAGCCCAAGGAATTCTCAGGGAGCTTCAGGAAGCCCCAGAGAGCCTCGGGGAACCCCAGGAGCTCAAGGGAGCCCACAGGAAGTTCCAGGAAGCCTCAGGGAGACTAAGGGAGCCCCCAGGGAGCTCCGGGGAGCCTCAAAGAGCCCAAAGAAGCCCCAAAGAGCCTCAGGGAGCCCCAGGCAGCCTCCTGTCTCTGCCTCCTCATTATTGGGAATGTAAACAAGTGCCGGCATATTGTTTTTATCTAAGGATTCTTGGAATTGAACTCAGGTTCTTTCACAGCAAGCACTTTGCCAACACCTGCAGGCCATCGCTGCGGCTGCACAAGTGTGAACACAGCACACACCTTTCCCACAGTGCTAAGCAGCCTGTAGCTTTAAAACATTTTATCTTATCTTTGTTTTATGTGTCTAAGAGGTGTGTGCTGGTATCCAAGGAGGCCGGATGATGGCAAAGGAGCTGGATTTACGGTTGAAGCTGAGCCTCCACGTTAGTGCTGGGAACAACCTGGGTCCTCTGCAGGGGCCGCCTGTGTTCCAGCCCTGAATAATCTTTCAGTGTGTCCTTTGTCCTACTGTGTGACTGACAGGCAAACCAAGTACATCCCTGCTGCAAGTTTCCCATCAAAGCTTCTGAAAGGAGACATTGAGCACCCGCTAGGGAGGGAAAGCTGCCTACGCTGTAAGATTATTCAATCATTGATGTTTTTTTCCTTCCCAGAAAATCATTTTGAAATTACTGCTAACTTCTAGAAATGAGCTGGCCTACTTTTTTACTTGTAGATGCAAAAAAAGGAAAATTATTTGCTCATCCTCAGATTCCTTTACATCCTATTTGGGCAAGCCAAATGTTTTCTAGGCAGGCTGGGAAACAGCCTAGCACAGCTTAGACTTCACGTAGCTGAGGGGGTGCTGAGGGCTCCCCCTGGTGGTACCTTCCTGGTTGAAAATGGTTTTAAATGAGCAGCTCTCTGCTCAAAGCATTGTTTTTAATGTAAATTGTAAATGTATGCAAAATTATGTACATTTTGATAAAATTATAATACGAGCCCCACTTAAAGTATTATTTCACAAAATTTCTAGTTTCCATCCTTCTTCTACTTGTCCATTCTTACTAGTATTGTTGTTGATACTTGGCTTCATTTTATTAATGCTCAATGGAAAGATAACAAGCATTTTTAATAGTGAGGTATGCAGTCATGTTTTCTAGGGGAGTCCATTATTGAATCTATGTAACCTCTTTATACCTGCCAGAACACAATGCAGAACAGAGTGAGTTCGTTTGTACAAATCGTGCGGCGCAGCCACCTCGGGTCGCGGACGTCAGCTCACCGTGGTTGTTCCTTTGCTGCAAGACACTCAGCTCCTTCCTCAGAGTTTCGAGCTTCTATTCATGTTTCTGAAGAGCTGACACTCATGTTTGGGTTCCAGTGACCCCTTTGAAACGGTGTTCACAGAGCAGAGTCACCATGTCTCGTGGACAGCCAGGCTGTTTCCCTGTGTGATGTGTGGTAGAAGAGAAGCTGTGTCCTTGGGGAGAAGTCAATGTGGAAAGGCATGAAGTGAAATTTACCTCAAGAAAGCTCATTGCCAGTGGCTGAGTAAAGTATGTCCTTCAGATGGAAGAGCCTCTATCTGAGGGCAGATCTCCCGGGCCCCAGAGCCCATCAAAGCCTCAGTCTGAATGCTGATCTCCATCTCATTCACACTCTGTTTAGTCTTTATCCACTAGATCAAACAAGCACATCTAGAACATTCTTGACTACTCCAGAATCATGTATATTTATCTTAAAGAACATAGATGGAAAGTATCTGGCTTGCTGT
Source organism: Chionomys nivalis (assembly GCF_950005125.1). Taxonomy (NCBI): domain Eukaryota; kingdom Metazoa; phylum Chordata; class Mammalia; order Rodentia; family Cricetidae; genus Chionomys; species Chionomys nivalis. The sequence continues at coordinate 34,422,028 of NC_080109.1, forward strand.
TCATCTATGGTAATAAGAAAGATACTAGAATATCTTTGAACATAGATAATGTTGAGGTTTTTAGTGGCCAGTTTTAGAAAAGCCTCCTACACTAGGCCTAGGAGACCAGAATGGACTCACTTTTGCCAAGTGACCATACAGTATGACATTAGGCCAATGTCTTCTCCTAGACACAGTTTCCTCACCTATAAATGGAAGTAGAATTCCCTTGCTCAAGGTATTGTTAAGTTACTGGATAAGGGACGAACCAGTTCAACATGGGTGACTCCATTCCCTAGGCCAGGGGTCTTAGCTCTGCAAGCAATTCTTGTACGCCTTCATTCTGCCTCTGAGTTTTATCGTAGATATAGAGGTGCCGTCTCTAAGCCCGAGTCTGAATTAATACATTTCAGAAGCATTAGGATACAGACCAAGAGTCAATACAGGTGCTTCTGGTATTCGCTGATATTTCTTAAGAGAAACCAGAATGTTTTATACAAATGCTAAGATAGCTGCTGAAATCCAAAGGCAGAAACATTGCAGAGCACACGGAGACCTGGAATTGACAATGAAGACTTCAGACATCACCTCCTAGCTTCCTCCTCTGCCTATCTTTGCCCATCTCTCCCTGTCTCTCTGTAGACTGTCTCTGCTCCCTGTGAGTCTAGGAAGGCAGTATGCACTTTCTCCAAGTTTTAATTGCTCGTAACTCCACGTTCCTGAGAGAATCTGACAAGCTAGACTTAGCTGTCTTCAACCAGCCCAGTAAGCTGTATTAGAAGAAGCCATTCGCAGAAACGGAGTAGCCAGGGTCATATTACTGCAACTAAGAGGGCAGCCACAGGGTTCCAGGGGCCTTCTCTCTACCCAAACACCTTGGGCTTGCTACACGGGCCACCTGCCTCACAGCTTCTCAAACCACTGAAAGTACTCAACCACCTTTAATTGATTCTAGCTATCTGTGTTGTAAAAGGAAGCAGGTAGGCCGGGCTAGCTTTACCCGAAATAATTATACAGAAACTGTATTTATTTAAAACATTGTCTGGCCCATTATCTCTAGCCTCTTTTTGGCTAACTCTCACATCTTAATTAACCCATTTTTAATAAATCTGTGTATCACCACATGACTGTGGTTTACTGGCAAGGTTTTAGCCTACGTCCGTCTCGGGCTGTTTGCCATTACTTTGATGACATCTTACTGACTGATTCAAATATAGATACTTTAGAAAGAATGTTTGAATAAATAAAGAAAATTTTGCCTTGTTGGTGATTACAAATTGCTCCTGAAAAATACAAACAGGAGATTCTATTAATTATTTCGGCTATAAAAATAGTTTTAAAAAATTAGACCCCAGTAGGTGCAAATTAGAAGGGATTGATTGCAGACTCTTAATGACTTCCAGAGATTACTAGGAGACATTTCCAATTGATCCACTATTGATGGTGTCAAGAACTTAAATAGTCACAGGACATTATCAGTTGAAGCTGATAATTGGCTTTGGTGGAAGAAAATTACAGATTGCAAATGCAGATCATGTGGATACAAAGCTTAACTGCATTCTGGTCATATTACCCTCTAAATATTTCCCTACAGTAATTTTAATGCAGAGAGAAGATACAATCTTAGAATGGATCTTTTTATCACATAAACTGAGTAAAAAAAAATTAAAACCTTATGTGGGAAATGCCTCCAAGTTAGTTCTAAAAGGAAAATTGGGACCTTGTCAATTAGCAGGAATAAACCTAGCAGACATTGTAGTACCATTCACTAAAGATGAAATTCACATGTTATGGGGAGAAAGTGAACACTGGCAAAGAGCTTGCAGTGATTTTTTGGTAGAGGTTGACAATAAATATCCCCAAAGCAAGAGAATTCAATTTATAAAGAAAACTGACTGATCCTTCCTTGCATAGTATGGGAAACACCAATAACTGGAGCCCCTACATTCTAAACTCATATAAATAAATCAGGATAGATTATAAATCAGAAAACTTAAGCAAAGTGGATCAAAGTCCTTTTGTCTCTGTCCAGAAGTCAGAATTATATGCTATTCTCATGGTACTAAAGGATTTTAAGGAACTTCTCAACATAATTACTGATTTGCAATATGCATAAGGAGTCGCTTTGCATATTAAAACCGCTGAATTTGTACCAGATGATACAAAATTGACTTTATTATTTAGTTAGTTAGACAAAATCATCAGGAATAGAAATCATCCCATATACATAACACACATCCAATCCCATATGCGTCTGCCAGGTCCTCTAGCAAAAGGTAAGGCAGAAATCAATCAATTTTTAATTGGAAATGTGATGAAGTCCTCAGAATTTCATAAAAACATTGTTAATAGCAAAGTTTTTTTTTTAAAAAAAAGACTTTTCCATCATGTGGCAACAAGCCAAGGAAATTATAAGAAAATGTTTTACTTGTTTTTTATACAATAAAACACCACTACCTGCAGGAAGTAACCCAAAAGGTACTCAAAGAAATGATATCTGGCAGATGGATGTGTTCTATTTTGTAGAATTTGGAAAACTAAAATATGTATATCACACCATTGATACCTTTTCAGGTTTTCAATGGGCAACTGCTTTGAGTTCAGAAAAGGCTGATTTGGTAATCACACATTTGCTAGAAGTTATGGTCATTATGGATATACCTGCACAAATAAATACAATGTTCCTCCAGCATATGTCTCTAAGAAAATGAAACAGTGTTTTGCTTATTATAATATAAAACATATGACAGGTATACCACACAATCTTACGGGGCAGGAAGTTACAGAAAGATCAAATCAAAGGATATGTTAAACAAACAGAAAGGGATGATAAATACCACAAAAAATAGATTGTATAATGCTTGATTAACTTTGAATTTTCTAAATGCTAATCCTGTGGAGAGACTTTGAATACTAGAAAAAACTACAGGAAACCAGGACATGTGTTGCTTGGGAAAGGGGATTTGTTTTTGTTTTCACAGGAGAAGAAAACTATGGATAACATCAAAATTGGTAAAGATGATTTGAACATGAGGCACCCCTTGATTAGAAGAAGTAATATTTAATCAAACAGCATGGCCATTCAATCCAATATGCCATAAGAAAAACTCCCCAAAATTAGGGTTAGAGAAGGGTTTTGATTTTGTCTTTTCAGAATAATAGTATCCAGCTAAGGAATCTGAAGACCACTGGGCAAATGAAACATATGAAGAGAAAGGACAAATCATCCAGAAATAATGTCCCTCAAAAAAGAGTAAATTGGCCCATTGGTATATTACATTGGATAAAATTTCACAAATCTTCCCAAATGTTTGTTTCTGCTGTTCTCTACAGACATATATACAAATGCTCTTTCTGTAGTCCCAGTCCAATTAAAAATTAAAGTTGGCTTTGGAGTTTGAGTGTGGCTCTCTCCTTCTCTAAACCCAAGCATACTTGTTAAAGTAAAACCCAAAAATCTCTGTCTCATGTCAGAAGAGCCACCTGTTATAGGACAGAAGAAAAAGAAAATCAAAGAACTATTTTATTTCCTGTAATCTAATAATCCTTTGGCTCTATTTTGAGTTTTTGAAGTTTTCCTTGAGGCATAAATATTATCTGAAAACTTATTAGATTAAAATTAAATTAAAAGCTTTGGTCATGATATTATTTGTCATATAGAGTACTAACTAATTCTAGAAAAGTGCTCCATCGAGCTTCCGGTAATGATTTCAAGTTTGAGTCTGTATCAGGTAACTAGGAATTAATTTTTTTTGTATTCTTGATGTGTATAACAAATATTGATCCTTTAACCTCTTTGAAGTCTGCTGCACATAACATTTAAAATGTTTAAGTTTTCTGCAGTGAACCATGACCATGTCTAATAGCAACAATTGAAGTCTCCAAAAGGAGAATGTGGCCCCACAATGATGATTCCACCATGCTACTAAGCTGAAAAACACCATCTAAAGATTGGCTTTATATTACAAACTGCTAAGAACAATTTTGAGGTGGCTAGCTGAGATGATCCAGCCTTACAGATTACTCTAGCCAGGACTTGAGACAAGCCCTGCACTGTCTGATCATGCAGAGACTGTACACTAAATAATACAGCTACTTCTCTTAGGACTTGACAATTAACCCAAAATTATCTTTTCAGGATCCCCTAAAGATGCCGTCTCTCTAAACAGCAGGAAATAAATTTAGGAATATGACACCCACATTCCCAAGAGGTGGTGTGAGCAGGTTTTTGCCATTCAATGGGTTATGTATATTTGGTGTTGACTACAAATTGCTATTAGTTATGATCAGGAAGAAACTTGAACAAAGGAGATTAGATTAAGACGTCTTTGTTTTTTTTAAAGGGTGATATAGATATGATAAGATAAAAAAGTAGATTATTGAGTCTACTCTGAAAAGAAATAAAGGGGTGATACAGAAATAGGATTAAAAGGTAGATTACTGAATCTACTTTTAAACCAGAAAAGCAACTATGAGTCTTAAATATTTTATATTGGCTTGGATCAGTTTGTATATTGATATAAAATAATTGAGATTATTTTTGTTAGAATATGCTGTACATTCATTTCTAATCTTGTTCAAGATATGATACTTTTGCAAGTCATTTAACAATGTAATGCAAATTTCTAACCCTTGAAAATTATTATTATCAACTCTTTAGGATAATAAATAATATATATTGTTTCTATGTTAACCATTCAGAGGTAGTAAAAATCCATGGCCAAAATTAAAAGAAGACTGTCCAAATGCAAAAACGAATGGGAGGCAAATCAGGCATGGTTACTGGGTCTCCTTTTCATATTAAAGCAAGATTGAGGCCCATGAATGGGCTTTCATAGTCACAAGACAGAGGAGGGATGTGAGGACCTCACTTTGAAAACTCTGTTTTTAAAGAAGGGGCTTCTTTAGCCATATAATGAGTGTGAGGGAATCTCAGCTCCAGATATGTGCTGCGATAGCAGAATTTTAACACATACCCTAAAAATAGTCAATTAAGGATCTAGGTAGCAGGGCCATTAAACTTAACAAGGTTCAGATGTTCTTGGGAGGAATCCTGTCCTTAAAGATACTTTGTCAGTTATTAATGGCTCTTTGTTAAGGTTTTAGTTCCCAAAAACTGTCCAAAGGTTTCAGAATCTACCTTACCCTATGCCCTCCTTACCCAATCCCAAAATGGCAGGACAAGAAGTCTCCTGATTATGGTGTTCCTCCTTTAAAAGTTCTACCCTTCCGGGGTTCCCTGCCACACTTTCCACACCCACCATGCTGGGATGCTGGACAGGTGTTGGTCCAAACTTGAGTTTAAATATTAAAAACCCTCATGTAATTTCCATTGGAAATCCAACTCCGTGAATTCATTTGGGGATTAGAAACCTGGGCCTAACACTGAGATTAAAGGTGTGTGTCACCACTGCTTGGTCTGTAAGGCTGACCAGTGGGGCTGTTTTATACTCTGACCTTCAGGCATGCTTTATTTATTAGAATACAAATAAAATATCATTAAAGACAACTGTTTCTGTCATTTCTCACCTTTTTTGGAAGTCACTTGCTTATAATTCCTCCTTGCTCATGTAATATTATTTTATTCCTGGATCTCTGATGGAGTTGAAGACTTTATAGTTATAGTTTTCCTTGCTACCAGATTCAGAAAAGAAATTCAGCTGGAGAGATGGCTCAGAGGTTAAGAGCATTGCCTGCTCTTCCACAGGTCCTGAGTTCAATTCCCAGCAATCACATGGTTGCTCACAACCATCAGTAATGGGGTCTGGTGCCCTCTTCTGGCTTGCAGCATATACACAGACAGAATATTGTATACATAATAAATAAATAAATAAATAAATAAATAAATAAATTTTTTTTTTAAAAAAAAAGAAATTCAGTAAAGAAATGCAAAGTGTATAAGGTTGAGAGACATAAAAAGGTTGTTTTGGTATTGCAAATTAGAATAGAAAGTGAATTAGGTACAACCTTTTGGATTCACCAAAATAGGAATAGATATTGAGTACTTTCTCTGAATTTGTCAATTGTTAATGGACTAGACATTGTTGATATATTTATTGCCTATATTTACTGTATATAATTATATATAATTATTGTACTTATTTTGTATAGTTTATATATATAATAACTTTATTCTTAAATTTTTAGACAAAAATGGGGAAATGTGGTGATGTCTTGTTTGTGCAAATAAAGCTTGCCTGAAGATCAGAGGGTGGAGCTGTCACTAGCTAATCATAGAGGTGTGGAAGTCTGTACAGACAGACAGGAAGTGATATGACTGGGTGGAGAGAGAAAGGGATAAGGTGGGAGGAGACAGGAACTCAGTGTCATTTCAATTGGGAAGTGGAGAGGCAAGGTAGCTGAAGCTGCTCCATGGTCTCTCCAATCTCTCAGCATTTGCCCCAGTATCTGACTCCAGGCTTTTATTATTAAGACCTATTAGAACTCATGCTGCAACCTTGACTTTCAGGTGAAGTTATGAGAAGCATTAGCTCTATCCAACCTCAGGGTTCTGTACTGCCCCTGCTCTGCTCCCCCTCACCCCCACCTCGTCCTCTTCCTATGTGGACTGTCCCTTCCCCCACCTCGTTCTCTTCCCGTGTGGACTGTGATCCCCCCACCTTGTCTTCTTCCCATGTGGACTGTCCCTTCCCCCACCTCGTTCTCTTCCCGTGTGGACTGTCCTCCATCCCGCCTGCTCCCTGCCCCCTGCCCCCTGCTGTGCTCCCACTCAGCAGCTGTTCCTCTCCTATCTTCCTAAAGGAATTTAGGACATTCCTAAAGAGATGTTCTCTCTCTGCCAAACACTCCATGTGTAAAACTGGAGAGCAACTCCTTGAGCCCCAGAGACTTCTGGTTTTAAGTTTTAAATACTGAATGAACAATTCATGAGTTTTCTATTTATTTCTTCTTAAACAAATTTTTGTGAAAGTTCCAGGCTTTTTTACACCGCTTCCCTCGTGTTCCTTAATCCACGTTCTCCAAACCACTTTCTAAAACTTGCATTCTCTCATAGAACATAAGCCTCGTGGTATCTACCCAAAATAATGGAGACAACAGGTGCTATTTTGCTCAAAAGATATGAAATATTTTTGTGAAATCCTACACAACTCTTTTGAGAGCGCCAATAGCGCCCCATTTCTCCATATGCCCACTAGAGGGCAGCCGCGTCCTCCATCTTTCTGGGACTTTGGCTCTGTGTAGTGAAGGAAGCTGTGCGGTTCTCTGCCTCCTTCTCCCTTGGGATACTCTGTAAAGTTATAAAACAATCATCACAAAGGGGGGAATATCCTGAGCGCAGACCCAGCCCTGTGCCTTGCTAAAAGTTGCTTCTGACAGTAAGTACATTATCAAATACATTATGACAAAATGAATATATTTTGCAAACCGCAATAGCAATAAGGTTAGTGAGAAATAAAGTACTATCCCATTCAATGTATACAGTTGATAAAATTTGCAAAGAGGCCTTAATGAGCTTAAATACTTTAAGTGTGATGGGAAGTTCAGAGGCAGCTATGACCTTTTTTATTTCAGAGATAAAAGAATTTGCCAAAGCAGTACATGGAGAAGAGAGAGCTTCTCCTGGTTGTATTGCCTCTCAGCAGGACTTTCAATCCTCTTCATTTAGTGAATGAATTTCTTGGGTTTTATAAATACAGCCTTCTTAAACGTTAAGTACTGCCCATGAGACATCTAGGTTATATCCAGCAGCTACACTGAGGTAAATCACATTCGATTCTTCCACAGCTGGACTTAAAGAGTCTGGAAGTTTCGGGAACTAGAAATGTTGATTCTCCCGTGGTTTTGAACAAAGTCCCACCAGATTTTCTTCCTATATATTGCTCAACACCACTGAGCTATATAAATGCATGCCAGTCCCCAGTGGAAAAAGAAAGTACTTAATCTAAATGTCTGTACCCCTGGAATTGAAAACTGTGTCCTGTGACGTTCTGGGGCCTCCTGACAGTTGAAGTGATCAGAAGATTAGAAGATGGTGTCAACAAGAATGAACACATGACCACCTCCATTGGACAATGTCTAACTAAGTACAGGTCAAATGGTGTGCTCATTAGGCAATATATAGAATAATAGTTTTTTATATTAATATTTATTACACTCATTTATCCTGTCTCTGTCTCTGTCTGTCTCTCTCTCTCTCTCTGTGTGTGTGTGTGTGTGTGTTAAGAGGAAAATTTGCCAGAGTCAGATCTCCCTTTCCACTGTACAAGGCAGTGTCTTCTTTGGGGACTCAGGCACAAGGACAGTCTACTATTTTGAAGAGTTCACGTTTACAGTTTGAGCTTAGGGATGAGCCCTTGTCTCCATGCTAAGTGAGCAGGACTCTCTGCTTACAGACTGATGGGCTTGCAGTATCTTCTCTGTGAGAGAAACCAGACAAGACATCCTGTTACCATCCAGAGCCTAGAGAGCATCAACTCTGGTCAAGAGCAGAGGAGTGCTGTATAACGGCCTTGTTAGGCTTACCGCACAGATTAAAGCAAGCAGTACCGGACTAAGGAAAGGGTTGTAGAAGTACATAAATGATCAATGTGCATGATTTGCATCTTTCAAGATGGCCTACATTTGTAAATATCTCCACACTGTGATAAAACAACCACCTGATCATCTGGTGTGCGCAATCCAGGGACTGACCGTCAAAGAATTCCTGCCTGTCCTTGGGGCATCGACTCAGCTCTGTTCCTACAGCTGACGCGACCCACTTGGACTAGGACTACTGCCTGTCTCCTCATCCAGTCATCCATTTGGAATCAGTCCTATACCCCATCTCTGTAGTCTTTTGCCTCTGTATCTTGACTCGAGGCTGTGGCCCAGGTGCAACTCTGCAACCCTTGGAAACTCTGTGCACCTCAAGATCTACAGCTGGTTCCTTACTATCTTAGCTAAACAACTGCGGTAACTCCCTCCATCTGCCTTTGTGATCTCTTAATCTTCCCTGTGGCATCTTCAAACCTTTTACAATCATGCCAGAACCTGGATGGATGGATGGATGGATGGATGGATGGATGGATGGATGGATGGATGGATGGATGGATCAGACAGTTGAGTGGATAGAGAGGCAGTCAGATGGACAGAAAGATGGATGGATGGATGGATGGATGGATGGATGGATGGACGGATGGACAGATGGACGGATGAACTGTGTGATATGTGATCTGAGAGTTAATATTAGTGACTAAACATGGTATGAAAGAACTTGTGTTTGCCAAAGGCCAGCTATTGAGGGAAATCAGGCTCATTTGACAAACTGAAGCCCGATGAAAGCAATGCAGTTTGTGATTTCATTGATATTCAATAAATTGTGACATCGTGGAAAGACAAACATGAGATGAACTGCAATGAAATGAAATAACTCTTTGATATTTGGCAAATTCCAGACTGATTTGGCCATGGGAACCCCAGGCAGTTTGCTTTCTCCTCTTCGCTCACTGCAGGATCTCAGCCACAGTTAGGACGAATGGCTTCCTTAGCTCAGCTAAGCTCATCTAGGTGATCTCTTGGAGACATACCCAGAGATTTGCTTCCATGATAATTCTAAAGCTCATCATCTTATAACCAGCATCAACCACCCCATTAATGAAGCAGATTTCTTTCCCATCACCTCTGACCTGTCAGCACCCCACCCCAATCCCAGAAACCTAGCTCCACCCACTGTCTGCTCTTCTGCTCTGAAGCCATTTGCGAGAAAGTATTGCAGCCACACTGGAGCCTTCAGTGCCTCCCTACTGTCTTCCCTCCACAGGAGTGAGAAAAAACACTGACAGTTACTAAACCTTGCCCAGGGCATGGCGTTTGGGGTGCCCATGACGAATGCCAAACCCTCAGTGGATAATTCTAATTTCGCTAGTACCAGTCCCTGGAGGTATTCCTGAGGTAACTATGGTGAAGCAGCCACGGCAAAACAACCTGCTTTTCTACCAGTTGTTCATTTTTAAATTAAGATTAAAAGCTCAGTTTTTTTACGCTTCATGAAATGTTTGTTTCACAACTCTGGGCTTATATGAAACTCAATTCCTATGGGGCAGAACTACATTAAAACATAAATCAATTGTTGCAGAAGCCTTTCAGGGGGTCTAATAAATCTATTCTAAGCCTGAATATGAATCTATCTTCCCATTAGGGATAAAGTTTATAAAACCAATAGAAAACTTTTGCCTTTGATTGTAGTTACATTTAATGAAATCCGAGGAACTCTCTGAGCGTTTGATTTTTTTTTCTACTTTAACTTTTGTAATGGAATTCGAAATGCAAAACCATAAAATCTAACATAAAACAGGAAAGCAAAGGCTATAAAACCCTCCCTTAACTTTCATCTTCATTACAGAAAAACTAGATCAAAAGTATGTTGCCACATATACCGCATGGATTGGGCACCCGGATGCAGGCAGCCATGCTGCAGGAAGTCTACATCCAGGGAGTCTGCATCCTTCCCATTGGTCTCCACGTGCAGCTGTTATCAGTGGCTATGAGGGCTCCAATTTTGCATAAATCCTCTTTTATTTCATTTTGTTGTTTTACTATGTTAAATGTCATTTTAATGTCTGACAACCTCACACTGGAAAGACTGCACCAGCCGGTCCCAGGAATCTAGAAAATTATTGGTGAAAAGGCAACAGAAATGGGACTGTGTACCCTCTGTGTTTTACTGAAGAACATGAACAGTGACAGGAATGGGTTTTTTTTTTTAATGCAGGAAATTGACAAGCCAGGTGTAGTGATGCATGCCTATAATTTCAGTAGCCAGGAGACTGAGACAGGAGGATGACCATTAGTTTGCCAACATCCTTGGTTCTTAGTAAGTTTGAGGCTAGCTTGCACTGCATGGAAAGATCTTATCTTTAAAAACTTGATTGAGTAAATAGTCTGAGTAGAGTCTGTAAGGGACGTTAAGGTGGGAGAGACAAAATCAGCAGACGGGAGACTCTGTACCAAATAGAGAGCTCAGCGACGACAAGCGTGGGAACAACACTACGTCTACTAAGAAGACTTGAGCCAGTGAAGGGCCTCAAGGGGTTGAAGAAACAAGAGATGGGGGCTGGAATGCAAGAAAACCCTAGTACAAGAGAAAAACACCCAGGAAGACACAATGGTGGGTATGGCCGTGTGCCCACATAGAGCATCACTTCCGCGAGGAAGTCTTGCTGAACTCTGATCCCCTCAGGAAACGCAGCTGATGAATGGCACAGTTATGAAGAGCATTGAGTACAAACATGGGCTGCACCCTTGCTGCCTACTCAAGTAATAATATCTCCCTTCTCAAGTTTGACGTGGTTAAAGACTAGATAGTCATAGTTACTTTCCTCTCATGACTTACCCAAGCCATTTCTAATATAAGACTTAGACTCCTCAAGATCAAATAATTATTGAAACATTTAGCATATCTATCTTGCTTAATATTGTTATTCTGTTTGTAATTCTAATTTTTACACTTGATATCTGTTCTTACTGTATATAGTTTTGTATTGGGTTTGGAACTCTCTTAATTAAACAAAATGGGGAAGTGCCGGGGAACCTCCTTCAGTCAATGGCCTTTGAGATGCTGGGCCAGGTTGGGCATGACCTTGGGTACCAAAAAAAATGTGCAAGCTCGTGAGCCCACTCTCTCTCCTTTCTCACCTGATTGCTGGATTTGGTCCCAGTTGCCCGCTCCTGCAGAGGGCTGTTATCCATGAGTCCCCCCTAAATAAAGAACCCTTCATTATACTCAATTCTGAGCTAGTGTGGGACTTTTATTCTTAATTGCCTACAGAGTCCACACACAGTCTTTTCAGCAGAGTGTGGCGGCCAAACAAGGCATGGAGTTGACTTCCGGCAGACATCTGCATGGGTGTGGCGGCAGTTGTTACTGTGAGCAGCTCACCCAGGACAGAAGTCAGAAACCCCTGTCCATGAACTTTCCTCTTCCAGATCATTTTAACTTTAGTCCCAGCTAAGCACTGACTCAGAAGTGGGACACAGACCGAAAGGGGGAAAATTTCTCGTGGCTCAGATACTCCAGGAGCGGTGAGAGCAGCAGGAGACTGTCTCCACATCAGGTGAAGTTTCTCTCTACGCCTTAGTCTGTGTACCAGGAACAAAGGAGAGCAGGAGCTCTAGCACTGGTCCAGATACTGCATCCCACTACTGCGGATGGGTGAGTTGTCAGACCACAGAGTGATGTACCTGCCTTGTGAGTGACAGGCTTCTACCAGTGGTTGGTGGCATTAGTGACAGGAGTGGCAGACCACATGCTTGACTGCCAATCTTGTCACACATGTAAAAACACAACCAGCTATAGTTTGGTATCAGAGGTGAGGCATCCTACGTGCCTAGTCCTTACATCCCACCCCTCCACACGGCAGCACATAGCACAGCACTCCTAATGGGCTTGTGCCACTCCGTCTATTAAATCTACTGGCAGAAGTCTGGTTCATGAGCTGGTTGTCCATGGAGCCAGTACCCTGGAATGCTTGTGAGGCCTCAGAGATGAGAATATTACAGAACTGTGTTAACCCTAACACAATCTGAACTAAGACCACAGGTCCCTTTCATGATGGCTTCTAGCTACAGTATCCTGGGGGTTCACTGGGAGATGGTGCAGATCACTTTTAGAGGCTGAGATGCTGTGCTGTTTAAAATGCTCTTATCTATTTAGGCTACAACTCTATAAAGGCTGTGAAACTTTCCAAAGGTAGAATTTCAGGATCTGACAGTTTTCAACTCCCATCATGCCTCCGTGAGAGGGGAGTCTGTCCTCCTAGCTGTGGGTCTGGGTGACAGATGTCTGGGTGGTTTTTATTATTATTGTTGTTGCTGTTATTATTATTTTACTTGCATGTATCCAATTACTGTGGCTCTTAAAAAGAGTCCACTTTTCTCATGTCAATTTCAGGGGTTTCCCATGGTCCCTCACCTCAGGATACAGCTACACACCTGTTGCTTTGACTCTTTATGAAGTTAAGTTCTGAGAGCTCTAATTCAGAAATCTTTCCATTCCCTAAGCATTTTATTAATCTACTATGTGCAATTTAATTTAGGCAGTAAAACAAAAGAAATTCAAGACGCGTGAATTTATTTATGTTAACTATTAAATGCCCACGAATGAAGAGAAAGGGTATATATGCATATATTTTCTTAGTAGTAGTTAAATATTCTGCTCTTGATTTTACTCACAAATTGCTGTTCTCTTGTGTTTGGAAATAGTTTAAAATATTACAGAATGCATCCTAACATGTTAAGCCAACCAGGGGCAGCACGAATCCACTGTCTCCTGCATCATTAAAACCCTGTAGCATCCTAGTGGAGCTGTTAGGAACGGTGCACCCTGTCATAGTGGAAGTCAATTACGTTTCCCAAGGTGTGCAAGATGGCTGAGGCTGTTCTTTTTAAATGTACTTATCCTAGACTAGTAGTAAGATTGTTGCCTACTTTCCCTATTTTTCTCCACTTCTCTGACGTTTGTTGCAGAGAGTTATCAAATATGGGCACTGGGGACTTTTGAGCCAGTGTCGTTTAGTAGCCAAACAACTGGATTATTTTAGATGTCACTTCAATACAGTGAGCTTTTCATTTTCTTCTGATGATGCAGTAACACAAGATGGGGGTGGCGCTTTTGAACTGAAGGATGGTCCAATAAAACCGTCACATTAGGTTTCTGAGAGTGTTGGATGAGCAAAAACCAACAAAGCCTTTTGAAACACCCATCATGTTAAGCATTGTGTAGAAGAGAGAAAAATTGCTGGGTTCAGCAAATCTGAGCAGTGTGGTTTTGCTTATTTTTAGGAGAGAGAAAAAGAATCCCACAGCAATATTCTCATCCTTCAATGGTTCCCAGTGGGAGATGGAAGCTGCCTTTGGTTCCTAGCCCAGGTAGAAAACCCCCTCCTTAGGCTGGATGAAAGCAAATTGTGAGACAAGCTTTACCAGCACTCAGCAGAAGTTGCTTGCCAAGCTGTGCTTCTCTCTGCAAGCTCATTTGGGGTAGACACAGTGCAGCTTCCTGTACCCACACAGTGGGATGCGGAGCAGGAGTTATACCTCCTCTTGTCTTAATCTAAGAGTAAAATTCAGGATTTCTGAGTAAGAAGAACATGAGGGGATGTGTGAGCATATCAACTGGAAAAATGAACGACATATAGAAATAGAGTGTGTCACGAAACATCTGGGAGCAATGTAGTGATGTTCAAATAAAGCACTCCAGCTTGAGAAGTTTCTGGACAATAAGATTTTATTGTCCATTAATGTGGCAAAAGACTGTGTCATCTTTAAAGGTCTCTGGGGAGGAGATTCGAGACTGAAAATAGTTTGGCGTATGAATTTCAGGTGAGTCTTAGCTGTGGAACAAATCTCCAGGAAATACTTTTAAACAGCCAGGCCTCACCCTAGAGTAGGAGAAAGACCACCCGACAAGAGGAATCTAGAGCAGTCAAAGGCAGGACTCACAGTGATGAAACTTGTCTTCTTTCCTCAGGCAGAATGAGAAAGAAAGGTACCAAGTGTTTCCCTCTGACTGAGAGTGGACAGGACCTGGGCTTTCAGGACAGTGGTAGAGCTGGCGTCAGAGAACACAGAGGAACACAGAGATGAAAATATGAAGAGGGCACAGAGTGTTGAGATCTGCCAAATCAAAGCAGAAGTTGCTGGCTTCCAAACCAACCAGCTCTTCTTCTTAATGAAGACAAAGCCACCAAGAGCACAAAGATGACCTTGTAAGTGTCTGCATTGTTTACCACACCACGGTGCAGGTCAGAGAAACTTGTACAAACCCAGAAAGGAACTTCTCAAGACAAAGCAAGGATTCTTTTTTTCTAGACACTATCATCCAGACAAAGCAGCAGCCTCCAGGATGGGGAAAGATTTTTAACAACACCACATCCCATAGAGGACTAATATGCAAAAATATATAAAGAAATAAATTGGATATGAAAAAAAGCAAGTAATCTAGCTTTATTAGTTAAGATTCTCTAGAGTAGCAGGATTTATAGACTGAATCTCTTTTTCTATATAAGAAAGAAATGGGATTTATTAGAATCACTTACAGGCTACAGTTCAACTAATCCAATGGCAGGTTATGAACAGAAAATCCAAGAATCTAGAAGTTGCTCAGTCCACAAGACTGGATGTCTCAGCTGATCTTCAGTAGACACTAGAATTCCAAAGAAGTAGGCTCTAATGCCAGTGACGGAATGGACTTGGTAGCAAAGTGAAAGAAAGCAGGCAAAGAACAAAAGTTCCTTCTTCCAAGTCTTTATATAGGCTTCTGGCAGAAAATGTGGCCCAGGGTGAAGGTGTGTCTTCTTGCCTCAAGATCTGAGTTAAAAACATGTGTCTTCCTGCCTCAAGA
Source organism: Chionomys nivalis (assembly GCF_950005125.1). Lineage (NCBI taxonomy): Eukaryota > Metazoa > Chordata > Mammalia > Rodentia > Cricetidae > Chionomys > Chionomys nivalis. The sequence goes on from NC_080109.1 coordinate 34,437,347, forward strand.
TCCAGATCAAAGGTGTGTGTATTTCTACCCCCAAAGGTTTGGACTAGAAATAGATTCATCCACTTCAAGCAGAAAAAAAAAGAAAAAAAAAAACCCTCACAGGTGTGCCTTCCATATCCTGATTGTAGTTTACAGCCAAGGATAGTCATCATACCAATTAAAAATAGGGTGCAGATCCAAACAGACATTTATTATTAGAAGAAATGGACAAGCAAACTTAAAGAAATGTTCAACATCCTTAGCCATCAAGGAAATGCAAGTCAAAAGCACTTTGAGATTCTATCTTATACCTGTCTGAATGGCTAAAATCAATAACTCCTACTGGTGGGAGTGCAAACTTGTATAACCACTATGAAAATCAATATGGTGGTTCCTCAGAAAGATGGGATTGTTCTACCTCAAGACACAGCTGTACCACTCTTACAAATATATATCCAAAGAAGGTTTTATACTACCACAGGACACTTGCTTAACCATGTTCATTGTGGGTTTATTCATAATAGACAGAAACTGAAAGCAAGCTAGCTAGATATCCCAGAAAAATTGGATAAAGAACATATGGTACATTTGCACAATAGAGTATTACTCAGCTTTAAAAAAATAACATCATGAATTTGCAGGCAAATGGACACAACTAAAAAAAAAAATCATCCTGAGTGAGGTAACCCAGACCCAGAAAGATAAATATGGTGTGTATTCTCTTATAAGTTGATATTAGCTCTTAAGTAAATGATAACCAAACTACAACCTGTAGACTCAGAAAAGTTATGGAAAGAGGAAGGCTCAAGGGGGGACACATGGATAACAGCCCTCTGCAGGAGCAGGCAAGTGGGACCAAATCCAGCAATCAGGTGAGAAAGGAGAGAGAGCAGGCTCACGAGCTTGCACATTTTTTTTGGTACCCAAGGTCATGCCCAACCTGGCCCAGCATCTCAAAGGCCATTGACTGAAGGAGGTTCCCCGGCACTTCCCCCTTTTGTTTAATTAAGAGAGTTCCAAACCCAATACAAAACTATATACAGTAAGAACAGATATCAAGTGTAAAAATTATAATTACAAACAGAATAACAATATTAAGCAAGATACATATGCTAAATGTTTCGATAATTATTTGATCCTGAGGAGTCTAAGTCTTATATTAGAAATGGCTTGGGTAAGTCATGAGAGGAAAGTAACCATTAGGGCAAATCATCTGGAGGTCCAGTCCACACTCAATAAAGTAGAGAAGGAGAAAGAGAGACTCGCAAATAAAAATACTTTGCCAAAATGAATCTGCAAATGAAATCATCCCAAAGCACAAGAAGAAACAAGCTATATGCAGCTATGAGTCCTGTCATTTAAATTATCCCATGTAAAATAATATATGGAATAAATTGATATTAAAATAGTCTACTTAAAATTTTGATTGCATTTATTTGTTTATTTTGTGTGTCGGGGAGAGGGTTAATGTATGCCACAACCCTTTTGGGGAGGTCAGAGGAACACTGTGGGAATTAGTTTTCTCCTTCTGGTATGTGGGGTCCAAGAATGGAACTGGGGGTGTCAAACACCCGGACATGACACATTCACCTGTTGGGAGCAGCGAGACCCCAGATCCTGAATTTCTTGTAAACAACTTGCTTTCCTCTGAGTACCTACAGCTGCTCTGAGCAGGAGACCTTCAGGAGTTCCTGATGGCAGGAGAGTGGTTTCTGGTGGGTTTGGCTGGGGCATGGCTATCTCTATATAATCTGCCCCTGAACACAATAAAGGGGGCATTCTTGGGGAATTCAAGGATGACCCGTGTCTCTGTCTCTCTCTCTGTGTGTGTGTTTGTGTATTTTAATCTCCAGCCTTTTGCCCGAAGCTCCCGAACTGGGTGCCAGTGCACCGAGCGCAGACACGGGGGCGCGGTGCGCGGCATTCACCTGCTGAATTATCTTCCGCATGGCAACCTCGGTTTGGAAAGGGCTCGTATTTGATCATATCTAATATTGACACTGACCTCACACTTTGTAAAGGCTATAATAATACATGCAATCCTAAATTTTACAGATTCATGTTTGTTCTTTAGTGGACATGATAGACAATGAACTAAGGTCACCTGACAGGGGTAATCAAGAGGTGGTTGGGGTGTCAGATGCATCCCTATTTATATGCAGGGATCTCACCATGGAGTCCGTGTCCCCATAGAGGCAGGACATCAACCAGCAAGGATCTCCCAGTTCTGATGGGTTCCATACATCCATATCCATTATCTCAGACCAGCAAGGATCGCAGGCTTCCCATGTATCCATCTCCGTACAGGTGCCTGGTTTAGGATTAGCAAAGATCACAGAATTCCCACGCATTCTGTGTTTCCATGGATACACATGTGGACTCTGCAAGGAGCTGAGTACCAGAGGCTTTGTTTCCATGGATTCAAGATGTAGGGTCAGCAGAGGGCAGTAGAACCCTGAAAATAAGAGCAGACTTCCTATTCCAGGCCCTGGCCGGTACAGGCCATGTCTGCGCATTCTCCCTACACAGATGGGAAGGAAATGGTAACCGGCCCTCGACGAATAATCCGGCATTAGCTTTAGATGACTATATAGTCATTTTGTGGCCGTTTTCAGAAGAGTACAGACCTGAAAACAAAGGTTAGTGGCAAGATTGTGATTGGCGTGTGCTGCACAGATAATAAAAACCCAGAGACAGATGTTCGTGTTCAAATGGAAAATCAGAGAAGCAAAGCAGCCAAGCCACTAGAGAGCTCTTATCTCTATGAAACCTTCAGAATGAAAGAGAGAGTGAGTTCCTCTCTCATCCTGCCTTATAGTCCTCTCTATTGCTAAGATAAAGGCGTGCACCACTGCCATCCTGGCCCCTATGGCTGACTAGTGTGGCTGCTGGGATTAAAGGTGTGTGCCACCACTGCCTGGCCTGTACGGCTGACTAGTGTGACTGTTTTGTATCTTGGTCTTCAGGCAAGCTTTATTTATTAAATGACAAATGAAATATCACTCAAGAATGAGGTAAGGGCTCAGCCCCTGCTTAAATAAGTCATATTAGTACAACCGCAATAGGGAAAATGAAGGCCATTGTCACCAATGGTCGCACAGTTCCTGTAAATATCTGAACAGAGTTTAAAGTTCAAAGCAAGATTCTTGTTAGAAACTTTCTGAAAATTTATTTTGTATCATCTATGAATAATTCATAAAGGGAAGGAAGTACATCTATGAATAATTCATAAGGGAAAGCAAGCACATTTAGGGTTCCACCTCAGACCTTATTCAGGCTGCAAAAGCATTGCAGTGAGTTCGGAAGGAGCAATGTTCATTAAGTCTTTTTATTTTTTGCTTTTTTTTTTTTTAAAAGTCGGGATCATGTTAGAGATAGCCCAGGCAGTCCTCAAAATAGTGACTCTCCTGCCTCAGCCTTCTGAGGGCTGAAATTACAGGCAAGCATAATCACATTCAACAAAAAAAGCCACCTTTTGGGGGTCTTTCCTTCTTCTCTCATGTATGTGTGTGTGTAGTGTGTGTATATGTGTGCTTCTCTGTATGTATCTGTGTGTGTGGTGTGTGTTTATGTATGCTTTCATATGTGTGTGTGTACACCTATCTGTGTGTATGTGGTGTGTATATGTGTGTGTGTGTGAGGCTAATATCAGGAATCATCCTTAGTACCTCCACCCTTCCCTTTGAGGCAGAGTTTCTCGGGTGAGCACAGATCTTGCTGACATGGCTAGCCTGACTAGCCAGAGTGCTCTATGGCTTTGCCCAGCTCTGTCTTCTGAGGCTGGGATCACAGACCACCACGCCCTATTGGCATTCATATGGGATGTGGGAATTCATACCCTTGTCCGCTTGCTTATGCAGCAAGCTCTTTAAGTGCTGAGCCACCTCTCCAGTCCCTTCCGAAAGGGATGCTTTTGTGCCCATTGTATCTTTTCCTATGTACAGATCTATGGAGATAGAGTTTACTTATAATACAGCCTGTACCCTATGAAATAATATGATTTAATAAATGTATTCACCCAACTGAAGAACACATGTAATAAGGTGGAAACTATTACCCAGAATGCTTTTCAGTACCTCTTTGCACAGGGATACCTGGCTCTGAAAACTTACACGTGACTTGCCTAGATCTCTCTCTTTTGGACTGACTGCTGCTAAGCACATTTTTAATTTACACATGCACTATTTATGCAAGCATTATTGTATATTAAAGAGCTTCCTCCTGCTTATTGTCAAGGGATTTTATTTTATATAAACAAACCACAATCTGTTCACTCATCTACTGCTGACGAGGAAGGTATATAGTTGCCAAATATAGCCAAATGTCTATTCTCTATCAGTTGAAATGATTTTTATTTCTCTTAATCTACTAATATGATTAATTACACAGGCATATTCTAAAATAGTAGGCAATCTATATATTCCTGGGATAACCCTATTTAAACATGGTGTATTATGTCTTTGCATACATTAGATTTAATTTGGCCCGTGCTGTTCGATTCTGTCACAAATGCAAAAAAAAAAAAAATGATACCGGTTCGTGTCATTAATGTTTAATGAGTTTAAAGAATTTTTGCCATTCATAACAGCATATTCATAAGAGCCAGAATCTGGAAACAACCAAGATGCATAAAAGCCCAAACTGAAACTGCCTCCCTCATCAGCAGTGCCATTTATTCTGATTGGGTATGGATTTCTACACGCTTGCAGTAAGCGTACAGACAAAGCTTGCTACCTCTGTTAGTGAGAGCCTGATTTTTTTTGGTAAGGATTTCTACAACCTTCCTTTCCCCCTGGCAGAGCATTAGCGTCCCAACAGCCTGGCATTCTCACAGACTTCTGATTTTGACAATGACTTTAATTTTTGCCATTCTAGAACGTGTTAGGACATTTCACTGTGTAACGAAATCATAGTAATTGCATTAGTCTCCTTGGCTTGTGGTGCCCTGTCTTTTTGAATCATGTACATAATTCATAATTTAAAAAAATAATCTGAGCTGCTTTTTGCTGGGCCCTAAGGGTTGCCTGTGTCTTTTACACCCACACTCACATATGTGCAGGACGTAAACTCGTGTCATTTGTACGTGTCATGTATGTTTTCTTCCAGTCTGGTGGCATGAACTCTGGGTTCTCATTCACGTCTATAATGAAAAGAAATGAATAGCTTCCACGGACTAGAGCTTATGAAGCTTTCCTTCTTTTGGGTTCTTCTAATTTGGTGGTTGGATCTAAAAGAAAACCTTTGCTTATTCTATTATTGCTGATGTTTTCACCTGTGTTCTTCTAGAAGAGCAGAGCTTGGTGTAATGTACTTAGAGCTTTACTTCACTTTAAGCTATTTCCATATGAGTCGAGAAGTCAGAACGAAAGTCTTTTCCCCATTTGGATATCCAATTCTTCTAGAAACATTTGTGAGAAACTTATTTTCCTCTTTTAATCACACTGGCTCCTTTTGAGCTAAAAAAGAAAAAAAGAAAAACATTAGGCCCTGTGTTAGCGTATTTCATTCCAGTGATCTTTATTCTTTATTTAAACTCACTAGCACACTAGCTTCATTGTGGATTTTTACTGCCACAATTCTTTTCAAGGGGTGATGTATACTCTACGGCACATTTTGCAATGCCTAGAGACATGTTTAATTATCATGACTATAGGGTCTGGAGGAGGCTCCAGGCCTCGTGGGTGCAGGATGGAAGCAGCTGACCTACAGTATTTGGGGTGGTTCCCCCATAGCAAAGAACTATGTAATCCAAATACCAAGAGCACTCAGACTGATAACTCAGGCTACACAGCCTTACAAATCAGTTACCAGAATCCTAAGGTTGCTTCTTAAAAACCTTGGTTATTCAGATTGACTGCTTTAAATTTTAGTCCTTTAGCAATTTTATAGGAATGGAAAATCAAAGCCTGGTCAGGTTCAAGTTGAAATGTTTGACTAATCTGTTGGATGGTTGAGAAGAGCTCACATATTTCTACCACAGGGTTTTTATCCACAAGTGTCACATGTCTCTCCATACAGAATGACAGCTTCTTCTCAGCCAAAGTTGTTCAGCTTGCAATGTTCAAGTCTGTTGTGCTGTGTTAAATTATACTGAGTATGATACCTCCCCCATGCTTCTAAGATGACAATTATTTTATATTGTTTCATTCATGAGTTGTTAATAGTATTCATAAATGAAATGATGCACATCCATACTGCTTGAGAGTCACTTGACTTTACTAAACTCTCTTTTGTCTTAAAGCCTTAAACATCTTATTTTCTGTGCTGTTTGAGTCCCCAGTGAGTGGTTTCCCTTCCCATTCTCTTCACTCTTATTCCTTTACCTTGATGTGTTATACACATAATGGCATTTCTCTGACTCAGCCTACTCTTTCTATGAATCTCTTCCAATCTGACTGTATTCCACCCTGCCATAGGCCAAAGCAGATTTATTCATTAACTAATAAACACAACACATATTCAGAAAGACATCCCACATCATCTCCCCTTTTCTGTCTAATTACAAATGAAGGATTTAACTTTAACATAATAAAGTTACATATACAAAACAGTTATTAAGCAAAAAATATAGTTGCAATATTTAGTTCTTTTACATTTGGCAAATTAAGTAAAATACTCTTTTATCATAACTAAGGAAAACTATAACTCTAACTACTTGTCTTCAACTCTTCAAAGACTCCAGAATGATATGATATTACCCAAGTAAACAGGAAGTACATTGTGAGCAACTTCCAAAGTTCTAGAATTGACAGAGACATCTTGCTACATGCACAGTCACCCAAAGTTCTTCTGTAACACTGGGGCATTCATATTTAGCCTACAGGCCCATAGTATCTTGCAGACTTTTCCATGAAGCAGGAGGCTTGAAAGACTGTTTAGCCTTTATTTGCATTTTGTCAGTCACTTTCTTCTGTGTCCTGCAGAATGTCTGGTAGACTCTTTCATAAAGTAGGAACCTTGCATGACTGTCTCACCTCTTTTGACAAGTTCCATCAGTCTTTTTTCTGTGAGTCCTGTATATGTAGTTCATAAAGCATGCCATAAAGCAGTTCAGGAAAGAGTAGCCTTGTCACATTGAAGGCAAATTCCACAACAAGTTTCTTTAATGTCCGTCAACCTCTTAAAGTAGATTGGTACTGCCCAAAGCAGACATGTCTCACTGTTAAGAAAAGTCTAAGTTTTTATAACTTTTTAAATGCCATATTCTGTAGGTCTTTGAAGTGTTGAAGACTATCTATCTAACTGAAATGTATGTCTCTATATATCTAGAAAGCCTAACTAACATGACTTCAAGTTTGACTAGTATAGATGACTATTAATCTATATTTCTTAATTATATACTACCTTTTTAAATGAGTTGCTCAAACAAAATACCATAGTCAAGCACTGATTTGAGCTTCAGGAGTCCAGTCAAAGAGAGGAAGGATGGATTATATGAGGAAGGGGGTCAAGATCATGATGGAGAAATTGACAGAGACAGCTGAACCAAGCTAGTGGGAATTTATTGACCCTGGACTGACAGCTGAGGAGGCTGCATAAGACCAAACTAGGACCTTTAGATGTGGGTGACAGTTTTGCAGCTTGGTCTGTTTGAGAGGCCCCTGGCAGTGGGACCAAGATCTATCCCTGGTGCATGAGCTGGCTTTTTTGGAGCCTATTCCCTGTGGTGGGATGCCTTGCTCAGTCTTGATGCAGGGGGAGGGGCTTGCTCCTAACTCAATCTAATGTGCCAGGCTTTGTTGACTACCTATGGGAGGCCTTACCCTTTCTGAGGAATGGATGGAGGACAGGTGGGCGGAGGACTAGGGGGCAGTGGGAGTGAAGTGAAGGGGAACCATGGTTGGTATATAAAATGAATAAAAAGTTAAAAAAAAAGAATTTTTGCGCATGTTTTTTTAAAAGAGGCACTTGTTTTAGTTTAACTGCTCAAAAAATTCCGTAATTTGTCCAACTTTAAGACATTACCCAGCCAAACAAATACAGAGACCCACAGCCAGACATTAAACAGAGAGTGAGTCTCAGAGCCAGAAATTATGCAGACAGTGAGAGACCTTGGAACACTCAGTCCTAAACAGGATGCCTCCCCCAATTCCCTCCCCTCAGGGCTCAGGGAACCCCTCAGCAAAGGATGCAGAAGGAGTGTTAGAGCAAGAAGGGATGGAGGACACCGAGAAAATAAGCAATCTTCATGCTACCCCTCCTACACTTGGGTTGTAGATATGCATGTGATTGGGCCATCTTATTAACCCCCACACCTTTACAATCTGATGACGTGTTTTATCTCATATTTCTAGAACCTGGCCTAATGTACTCAAGAATGTGCAACAGAAGATTTTAAATAGTATATCCAGACACCTGGATTCATGTGGATCCACATGCATTTTCTATATGTCAGGATTCTGGGGCCAGCTCATCTTCCTTGGTCACTTCTGGGACCTTGCCCTTTTATAGGTCTACTCTTGTCAAATTCATCCATAATGTAAGTGCGTATATAATCCCTCAATGGTAGATTTAACCTTGTGTTCCCATTGGGCCAGTATATTCTTACTTACCACTAAGTAGCTTTCTTACAACAATGATTTGAGATTGTAGACATTTCCAGTATTTAGATGGTTCAAGGAAACTGAGGCAGACACAAATATTCACCTTCCCTTAAGACTTTCACCACTCCCTTTACACAGTCAAGGCTATCAGCTACTATCCTTTGACCTAGCCAGGCATTCTTATTTTAAGCAAAACCATGTTTATTGACATTTAATATTATACCAGGAAATCAACTTTATCATAGAGATTTTGAAATTATTTGGGAATTTTAAAAGTTATGCTAGGAGGCACTGTTGTAAGGAGTGGAAACTATGGGATGCCCTAGAAATGGGAAATATTCATTGGCATCCATGTCTGTCTTCAGGCATTACCTTTAGAAGTTGAGAGGGACATTGGAGAGTGGTTGAGCACCAGTCCTTACCTTGAAATAACATCTCTGGGTAATCATATCATCATCTTCTGCTTTTATACAATGACAATAGCTCTTTTTTCTTGTGGTCTTCGGTTTGGATTCACACTGGTCCTCACCAAGCTCAGGGCCCAACAGTCAGTCAGAGAACACAGGACAGCAGCCTCCCTCTGTTCAGCATTATGAAGCCATAGACTCTCCAGTGAGGGCTACAAAAGACTTCTGTTTTAGACCTTGCTTCCATTTTGTGGGTTAGTAGTTCAATATGGCAAGAATTCTCAAAATCCTAACTGATTTTAAAATATGGTTTGCTTGTAAACTTGTTGAAAAAAATATCAGCAGATTGAGTCATCTCAGCATTTCTACTGCGATTTTAGGCTAACACTGACTTTTACAAGATAGAAGAGCATCTGTTCGGGATATATATATATATATATATATATATATATATATATATATATATACCCCAGAATAATACTGGAGACCTAAAGTTTAATTATACTATTTCCTCTTGACTCTTTTTCTTAGCAATTTTGGTCTCTGTTCAATATACTGTGAACCTTATAGTATAATTCAAAGAATTGTTAAAATGCCCTTATGAAATGTCTGTCATAGTCTTCAGCTCATGCCTGGCTGGGTTAAATACCTTTCTTGTGTTCTCATCTCACTTCTGTTACATTTTTCTCCCCGGAGAGGACAGCCTTTTTCCTGTCCAACACGAACAATAAGTCCTAAGACAATTATAAATTTTGATGCAAATTCTTCTAATTTTCTAAAAATATAAAAAAAAAACTTTCCGGACCTCAGAAGATCAGATCCAGGACCACATCCTCAGCTGCTACTGATGAGGGTCCCAGTTCTACTCATCTTCTGCCCGGGGACAGATAACATCTGTGAGAGACCGTGTGAGTCGGTGAAGAGACATGGGTTTGTGTGTGGGAGAACAGTGGAGAGAAACACCAAGAAGGACAGCTTCAGAATCCAATAAAGAGAGTGAGACCATCTCCCATGTACTATGAAACCAGGCATCATGTTTATGTTCTGAGTATCAACCGAAGTTGAATAATAAACATAATAATCATTAGCCCAGTCAATAAAACAAGTGCAAGGGTTTGTGTTTGACCCCCAATCCAGAAACCACATAAAAATGCTAGGTTTTGTGACCCATGTTATATCCCTGGTACTGGGGAGACAGGCAGGAGGAACACTGGAGTTTAATGAACAGTCATTCTAACCTAATTGGTAATATTCAGGCCAATGAGAAGCTCTGTCTCAAAGGAGGTGGACAGTGTTCCTAGGGAGGACATTCCAGGTTGTCCTCTTGTCTCTATCTATGTACAAGCAACACACACATAGAATGCTCCCACAGACACGAACACAAACACACATGCACACAGAAAAGTATGAATTGAATTATCGAGTTTCCTAAAAATGAGAATTTTTATAATTTTAGATCATTCTCTGAAGAAAGCACAGTGACAAGGAATATTAGGAATCCACAGGAGTGTTTTCAGGAAAAGGCTCTGTTCTACACTCTCATGCCCACAAAGAGCCGGAAAGAACCTCGGTGCCTTTTCTTATGGAACAAACTTGCTGTTACCACCCAGGTAGAGGTGGGAAGAAACCATGCAGAGGCTGATCCACGGTTACTTACACAGCATGACAAGTATGTGCTGACCTGCTCCACAGAATGTCGAGATAATGCATGCTGTCATGAACTCAAGGAAGAAATAAAGCATGTGGGGTTAGGTGGGTTCACCTCCAGCCTGATGGACGTCCAGTCCTCACAGTTTCCAGGAGGCTCAGATGACTGTTGGTCTGTCTACCTAGTCCCCCAGCCGTTCTCTGCCAAGCGCTATCTGGTTCTGTTCACCAGCACAGACAACTCATTCACAACACACACAATCCACAGCCCAGAAGTCTACACAAAGAGAGACATGAGAAGCAAAAACAAAGGGCTGATGTAAGCATGCCACTGACAAGAAGCCGTTGCCAAAGACTGCAGTGTCAAACCTACGCATCTGAGCAGCTCCCAGGCCACAGCTACAGAGAGACAAATCCTAGATAATGCCCATTGTGTAACTAGAGCACAGTGGGAGCACATCTGAAAAATCCAGGAATCTTGGACCAGAGGCTGGGTGTAAAGAGAAGCCTGGAAATCACAGTTTAGCCTACCACGCAAGGGCCTTCGAATTTACGTTAGTTATGAGAAAGTGGAACCTATGCTTGACTCTTAAATCAAAGCTGAACCTATTGCTTGCTTTTGCAAAATAAAAGAGCTATGTTGTTCAGATGTAGCCTCATTCAGCACAGCAACCTGAAATTTCTGCTTAAGGGAAGATTGCTTCAGGTTGTGCTTCTAGGACTTCAAGAGTGAGTGACATCAGCTACGGGATGGCGTTCTGTGTTGGTTACAGAAGTGTTGTGCTCACTGCAGCCGAGGATGAGACTGCTGTCATCTTAGAAGCCTCGTTAATAATTTACAGAGATAGCAGAAGTTCAGTATCAGAAGCAGAAGCACGCTCCCTGAAGTAGGTCGGCTGCCAGCTGGGTGGCTTTCAATGTATGAGGTTATTTCTAATTGATTAGCCTTCGGGGACATGTTCACTGAGGCAAGTTGTCATTGCTCAATTAGATTTAAATCCAGTCCTGAGCTTGACTTCTTATCATGGCTATAGAACAATCATTGCCTCATTAGACAGGTAGGAACCCAGCCCCGGTGGCTGTTTTCTTTCTCCATGGCAATAAAACAATCTATCTTTTCTTGGCAGCCCCCTTCCTTAATGTTTATATCAAGAGTCCATCCCGTCTTGTAGTTTTCCAAGTTTTTGGTAGTAATTGGTGAAAACAAGAAGGATTGTAACCCTGGAAGAATAGGAATCGGTGATAGGTTTTAGTGATTATGGTCTGCCAGTCTGTGAGCCAAACACTTCCCGTGTATTATGGCCTGAAATTCTTTCAACAGTATGTTGTATTGTAGCATCACCACCCCAGTTAGGTTTGATAAACCTCAAACAGAGTGGACCTGAGTGACTTGAACAAACTCTCATTGGTGGTAAAAGAAGAAACTTAGAGTAAAACCCAGATGCTCTATCCTTGCCCTTGCCCACTGCATGCAGATCTGTAAACGGGACTCACGATGGGGGATATATGTTCCTCTAACATTGACTAAACGCACGGTGTTTCTATCCCCAGCATGCCCTCATCCAGTCGTGCTATGAAGAGAGAGGGGACAGGGGCCATGTGGTACTGTGCCTACAGACTGTGTACTTGCCACTCTATTTCCAGCACTCCTTCCTCCAATCACAGCTATGAGGAGAGAGGTACAGAAGTTGTGTGGAATTATGACTATGGACTGTGAACTTGCCAGACACATTGGCCAAGTACTTCAACATAGTCACAACAGTTTTTGATAAATGTGTGCTTATTTTGTTTCAGGCTGCCTGTGCTCTTTGTAGGAGCTGCTTCATGCTCTAGGAGTCACATGATGTGAAGAAGCATATTTTTAAGTGAGGCCCAAACATAATGCAGCTAAATCCGTGTAGAGATTGCCACGGGCGATGCTAGGGGCTCAGTGTCTGTAATGGAATATTGGGTCTGATTTGCAGTGAAGACCAGTGTGATTTCTGTCATTGGACGTTTTAGGTCCAGAATCCAACAAAATCTGTGCCCCAGGGTGGTACTTAATAATCTGCCCATAGTCTATCTTCCACTAATAATGAATGAGTGTGTCCCAAACTCTTGTTTCTCCATGAACTACTGTACATGTAGATGAGATAGTGATCATGAAGTAAACCCAAATATGCAAGTACTTGAGTTGGAGGAGGACAGAGTGACCAAGCTCTAGAAAATTCTATCTAAATGGATAATCAACAATTCCAAAACAACAGAAAAATGCAGGTCAGTTCTACTTGAGTTTGCCTACTATATTCCACATTCATGGGAAATGAACAGCTCCCCTGTTTAGCACATCTGGCTGTCCAGTGTGGTGCCAAAGTCTTTCCAACATGGTTCTCTCACAGACCAGATCCTCTAGCCACTGCAGTGTGTTGGGTATTTGTAATGCATGCCATGTCTTCTCTTAGAATCCCTCTCTCTTCTTCCATGGTTTTCTTCCTATCCACAGTTCCCGTGTTAAAGGTTGTCCCGTACATCTCTAGAGTCATTCTGAAACGGACTTGATTTTGTAGAGAAGTTTTAAACCCACCACAGAACTGAGAGCAGAGAGAGATCACCCACATACTCCCACTTTCTACGGAGCCAACCTCCCCGATGGTCAGAAGCGCCATATAGCAGCACACTTGATTAGAATAATGAAGCTATATTGATACATCACCATCACCAGTAACCACAGTCTGGCATAGGGGGCCACTGTGGCATTGTGTATTCTTGGGGTGGGACATTTCCCCCCCTTTCTCAGCCTTATGCTATGGAACAATCTTTTTGTACACTTTGAATATGTATTACTCTCGTTGGCTAATAAAGAGCTGACTGGCCTTTAGCTGGGCAGGAGAAGATTAGGTGGAAAAACCAGACAGAGACTGCTGGGAGGAAAAGGGAAGTAGTCAGCCAGATGCAGAGGGAGCAAGAGATAAACATGTTATACTAATAAAGGTACTACCACATGGTAGAACATAAATAAGGAATATGAGCTAACTTAAAATATAAGAACTAGTTAGTAATAAGCCTGAGCTATTTGCTGAGCATTTGTAATTAATACAAGCCTCACTGTGTTTATTGGAGAGCACCTACAGGATAGGGAAGCTCCACCTACAGCTTTATCAGCTTATTTGTTACCCTTCTGCCTCCTCCTCTTCCTCTTTCAGCTTTTTGACACCCTCTTCTTTCACCTTTCCCACTGCTGCCTCTTCTTTCTACTTCTTCTCTTCCTCATTGTCTTCCTCACCTAGTACTGGGTTTCAGAAATAAGTATGCTTAATCCATCGAATAAGTAAAAGGAACTAGATCTATATAACATTAAATATATAAACCAGGTCTACATAACCACACCTGGAAAGGTGCCAATAACCTGCAAGTAAGACAGGTGGCCTTGCCTTGAAGACAGTTGGAGTTTTCATAGAACTGACGGGAGCCTGAGAAGTCAAGAAGGAATCTTGATGCAACTACTATACTGCTGATCTTGTCTGCCTTTACTAGTGCTGATGGGGGATTTGTATGTTTTCCACATTGCAGCATATGCATTTATCTTAGTCTGTGTCAGCCACAGGAGTCCTGACTTCCCAGCTCAAGCCAAAGTTCTTCCTACTTGGCCTCTAGTTGTCTTCCTCTCCCACGCCAAATCCATTCATTCTTTGTGTGTAAAGAAACAATGGCAGTCTTCAGAGAATTGACTAGGCTGAATAGATTCTTATGAACTCTTCAGAACATTTACATCTGGGCTTAATTTTGCCTGGACTCTTTCAATGCATGTTCATTTGCTAAATAGTTCATTCTTTAAATCATTCTGGTCTTATTCCCAAGCTGACAAATCCACTTCTACAACAATGAACTTTTATTCATATTTTTATTGTACCATAGTGCTCACTTCCTTGCATACTACCAAGTAATTCTACCGCCTTTTTCCTATATGTCTTTCATTCTTTCTTTCTTTACTTTTCTTTTTCTCTTCCCTCCCTATCAATCTATCATCTATCTATCCATCCATCCATCCATCCATCCATCTATCTATCTATCTATCTATCTATCTATCTATCTATCTATCTATCTATCTATCTACCATTTGTCTGTATGAATCTATATCTATATCTATTTTCCTTCTTTCTTTACTTTTCTTTTCCTCTTCCCTCCATCCTATTCTATCTATCAATCTATCTATCTACCATCTGTCTCTCTGTATGTATGTCTATCTACATCTATCACTTAGGTATCTATCATCTATCAAACTGCATTCTCAGATCTTGTTACTATAATCTGGCAGTTTATAGCCATACAACAGATAATTTTATAAAATAAAGATTTTTATCATTGCATTTACATTTTAATTCTGATATTTATTTTGTTAGCTGATCGTAAGTATCCATGATCTCAAATTATTAATATGTTTGACAGCATGTTTGTAGCTTTTTTATTAAATACATTACACATTATCTTTTTTGTATATATAAATGAAGTTCTCACTTTCCTGAAAACATTGATGGTAATTGCATCTCACTTTTAACTGTCTCCCACTGTATTTGTATGCAGATAGATAACCTTGAGAATTAGAATTTAAGACTCTGAAGTCCTACAGTGCATTCCTTAATCTTGTAAAGAAATTCAGAGGCACAAAGATGTGTTGGTGTCAGATCAAGGAACAAAAACAAAGACTTTCTTTTGAATTAATTTGAGCCTACTTGGAATTCTCCACTTTTCTCTTTGGGTCTTCTGACTATATGTGGTTTGTGGCTACTGGCCTGTCTGTCACCTGTCTGTTGTGTGTGTCTGATCTATGTGAATTGTCTGTCCCTCTGACCTTAACAAAGGGATTTTTTTTTATTCATTGAACAACAAAGAAAATATAGCATGAGAAAGGGATGAGGGCCTCTTTACAGAAATCATCAACAGGGTTTTGTTGTAGGGCCCACAGGTATACCCCTCCTCCCAGGGCTCATATGAGGATAGCTTCCAGTTTCTGGCAAAACATCTCTAGCAAAACATCCTGTTTATTCCTGTGCTCCTTCTGCCCCTGGTTGGTGGTTAGCTATAGGGCCATTGTTTACGCCATCTTGAGCCTGGTCATTTCCCACCTGCCTAGGGGGATTTCCATCGTGCAGCAGTTAGGTATTTAAGGTTTCTTCTAAGCTTGAATAAATGGCATTTGGTATTCTCTCTTCACAGATGACCCGCATCTCTTGTGTTCCTTTTAAGGCCCTTCTGGCCCGCGAAAGGTGCTGTAGTGCAGACGTTACATCAACCAGACGAAATGATGACTGAGTCAAAGAGCTGGGGAACTCTAGAAACCATGAGGGCTGATCTCTAGTTGCGTTCCAGATAGGGTCACCTTGTGGGGTTAAATAATTGGCGGTAATTCGGGGTTTGCATCTCTGAGGGCTGTCCCATAGGCACCATGTGGCCACCATTAGCAGTTTGTAAGGGATTTGGTAGAGATGTGTTCTGTGCTCTCAGGGGCTGCTGGTGATGCAAGGCCAAGTACATGTGTCCAGGTCCAAGGTTGAGATTGTGCAACTTTTATAAATTAAAATCTTCAAACTTCACTGAAGTGACCTTTTTAAAAAACCACTTTTAGTGTGGGACTATGTAGTTTCTTAAAGTCGAGGATCAACTTCAATGACCCCCCACCACCACAAAAAAACTAAAATAAATGAATTTTAGTTTTCTTACAGGACATGTAAAATTGTGACTATTTAAGTATGCGTGAGATAGTATCTACAAGTAAAGAGGTTTTGCTTAGTGCATTCTCAGTGTTTAGCAAAAGGGTCCCATTAAGCATTTCTTGTCCACACAGATACCCTGCTGAGGAAGACTGGTCCACCTCCAGGATGCCATCTCTTTCAGAGACGGACATGCCACGAGTCACATTTTCACCTATGAAGCTAATAATTACTGTTTGTCAGATTGTTTATGTATATCGCAAACTCAAAAAAAATAAAAAAGTAAAATTTTCATGATTCTCAGATGGTCTCTTTTAGCACGGTGTTCTTTCCAGATCCCGATGGGAGGCCAAAGGCACAGTCAGGTAACTCAGGGTAAGCCTATTGATAAAGACTGCTTAGAAGGGTGTGGGTGTGACAAGTGAAAGGGAATAAGGAAGCATCTTGGCAATTGTTATAGAGAAGGAGAGACCGCTGATAGTCAAGTCCTACAAGGAGGGAGAATATGGTCTAAACGTTCAAAGAGAGATGCGGGAGAGACGGCTTAGTGGTTACGAGTGCATATCGCTGGAGAACCCCATCCAGTTCCCAGAATTCACTTTGAGCGTCTCTCTCTCTCTCTCTCTCTCTCTCTCTCTCTCTCCCTCCCTCCCTCCCTCCCTCCCTCCCTCTCTCTCTCTCTCTCTCTCTGTGTCTGTCTGTTTCTCTGTCTCTCTCTGTCTCTGTCTCTCTCTGTCTCGGTCTCTGTCTCTCTGTCTCTGTCTATCTCTGTCTCTCTGTCTCTCTCTCTCTCTCTCTCTCTCACACACACACACCTGTAACTCTAGCTGCAGAGGATACCTATACACAGACATAGAAATGCATATGCTATTTTACGAATTTATTTATTTATTTTACATACCAGCCACAGTTTTCCTTCTCTCCTCTCCTTCCAGTTCATCTTCTCCACACCCGCTCTGTTCCCACACCCAAATTCACTCCTCCTCCTTTTCCTGTTTAGGAAGGGGCGGGTCTCCCATGAGTTTTAACAAAATATGGCGTATCAATTTGCAATAAGACTAGGCAAACTTCCCTCCTACTAAGGCTGGGCAAGATGACCAGGAACTTCCTCTTCTGCCACCTTCTCCAACCTTACTCCACCCTCAGCCCTTCACCCATTCCACTAGCAAAAGTAACACAGTTGCACCCACAAGGACAGTTGGAAAACCCAGGGTCTGGAAAATGACAGAAGACAGACCTCTAGTCTCTGCCTCAAAACCCATCACCTCTTGAAAATGAGTTATAAGGCAATTGTAGAAAATTGAACATTTGTGAGCTATTTCACACTATTAGGCAAATGCTGTTTATTTGGGATGATAGTAACATTATAGTTAAGTGTATAATTCAAGATGAAACGAAACATTTAGTGGAATTTGCTTTGAAATAACTTAGAATTTAAAGACTGATCGTGTGTTCCTGAAAATCTGTCACCTGCTTGCTCACCTGAGAAACTAGCAGAAGGCTTTGCTTTTTAAAGATTTTTTTTTTAAAAAAAAAAATTATATACATGCCTTTAATCCCAGCACTTGGGAGGCAGAAGAAAATGGATCTCTGTGAGTTTGAGGCTAGTCTGGTCTACAGAGCAAGTTCCAGGACAGCCACGGCTACACAGAGAAACCCCGTCTCTAAAAAAAATTATATATATCTGTGTGGAAGTACCTACATGTAAATGCAGTTACCTCAGAGGCCAGAAGAGGGCATCAGACCTCCTGGAGATGGAGTTTCGAGTAGTTGAAAGCTATCTTACGTGAGTGCTGGGTACCAAACTTGGGTCCACCACGAGAGCAGCAAGCGTTCTCAACCACCGAGCTATCTATCTGGTCCTGGTTGCAATTTTTCATTATAAACGATTACAAGGCAGACGAAGACTTAAACAAGTTGGCACCCCTTGCCCCTTTAAGCCTTATCTTTGCTCCTGGGTAATGTGTGTTTTGAGAAGCCAGAGTCAATGGATCTCTCTCAGGCACACTTGGTAATGCCTTGGATTCCTGAATTCGTTCTGAAGTTTCATATTTCTACAGCACTGTGGCAGCCACCCTATGGTAGACACTGTCGGGTAGTGCAGCCTGTGGTCACGTGGCTGAGCTGGTAGCCACTCTGTATCCTATGGGTACACGTGTAACTTTTATAACAGCAAACCAGAGATTCTCTTATAAAGGACCCAAGGAACCTCATTCAGATGAACAACACTTACCTAGCGTTGTGTCCTGAGTTCTTAAAGGCTATGTACTCACGACCTACCTCTCACCCTGAACAATATCGCTTTGTTCATTGAACTTTTCACACGGCAGAGCATGTTTGTGTCATGGATGGGGATCTTTTACTTTCCTTCTCCTATGGTTTCAGAGTCAGCTCAGAATTCTGGGCAAGTCCAAGACTCCACGTCATTCCTTCATTCTGGTTAGCACAACAGCCTCTTTCAATCCTGCCTTCATCCAGATTTCCTCATTTTTTAAACTAAAGGTAAACATCTGGTGAGATTAAGTGAGCAGGCTCTTTTTTTTTTCTTTCGAATTTGGCAAGTGCAATATCAGGAAAGCCAGAACAAGTCCGCCTGGAAAGGTTGTTGTGGGAGGGTGCTGAACGCTCAGCGGGAGCTGGGGTGAAATGTTGCTGATCGAGCAATCCTGGCATCTTTGCCTTGGTTTTACAGAGCTCTCCATACTGGATTTTACAGGAAAGTGTTTGAACAATAAATAACATGAGTGTGGCTTAGCTGCAAAGGGACTCCCAGGGTGGCTGTCGGAGACTGGACTAGAGTTCGTTTTAATGGCTGCTTCGGTTGGAGAGGGCTATGGGAGAATCAGCAAGAAGTCTGTGGAGAAAACAATCAGGATGGCAAACTGACCAGGACTTCTGGGAATCCCGGAGCCAGACAAGAGTGTTTCAAAAAGTGTTAGGACGTCGGCTGGCACGTGGGACAATGTCTAAAACCAGGTCTGAAAAGGCAAAAGATGATAAATGGGGTGTGTCATCCTTCTGGTCTGCCTCGTGACCGAAACTAATACACAGGTTAGTTAAGGGGTGCACACCTCTGTCACAGCCTCCAGCCAAGCGCTGAACATGCTCACTTCACCACAACTCCTAGTTTTTTTGAAAAAATGTGGCTAGACAAGTGGATATTCCCTCATTCCTCAACTCACATAGTGAATCTGCTCATGACAATGCTATCTTGTGAAGATTTAGTTGTGTAGAGTTATAAATATTTGAGTATTGTTTTGTGTGTTTATAGAGTATGTGTGTGTATGGTATATGTGTGTGTGGTATGTGTGTTGTGTGTGGTGTATGTGTGGTATATGTGATGTGTGTGTGTGATGTGTGTGTGTATGATGTGTGTCTGTGGTGTATGTCTGTGTATAGTGTCTGTATATGTATGTAGTGTGTGTGATGTGTGTGTGTGTTCAGCATTTTGCAGGTATCATTCATTTCCATTAGTGCTATTGGGAGATTTCAGGTGATTCCTGGTTCCCTAGACATGTTGACCAAGCCACCCAGCTACTGGGCTACACCCAACTCTCAGCAGTTTCTTCCTCTGCACCCCTTCTTCTCCCAGCGTTTGAAAACATTTTCAGCTCTATTTGTCTCATCAGGCAGCAAGGACTCCTTAAAGGGTTTTTTTTATTATTATTATTTGTTTGTTTTTAACAGCACCGTGAATTTACACTTACACGCATGCTCTCTTTCTAAATGTTTCAAATCCAGGCATGGCACACACAGAGAGTCGGACTGTCTGTTTGGGGGATGAGAAGAAGAGGAGCTATTGCTTCTCCCCTCCCCTGGGCAGCAGATGCACTGCTGATTTGAACCCCTAGGACCCAAGGTTGATCAGGAGCTTTATGTGGAAAAGAAGAAGACACAAAAGGGAAGCTTCTTTGTCATCAATGTTCTAGGCCTTTCTGCAAACTCTTCCCCGGTGAGCGGCAGTGGCTGTGCTGTGGGAGGCAAGGAGCTGGACAATGTCCGCTAAAATTTAGACAATTGAAAAGGAAATTCTTCCCTAGATCAGAGAAACTACAGAACCGTCAGTCATCCCTCAGAGAAGGGCTAATGTTTCCTGAAGGCTAGGATAAACCATATGACGCGGAATTCACCTTTAAGGGTGGGAGCGTCCCCTGGTGCAGCCTGGAGAAACTTCTTTTGGGGTTGATTGAGAGACGCAGATCTGGCACGAGACATCAAAAGCAGCAGTGCACACCAGTAAGGAAAGAGCCAAACTGACCAGAGGCCCGGAGTTCAAGGGGAGAATGCACTCCACAGATGTGACATCTATGGGGTGCTTTGGCAGCATGGCCAAGACACATTAGTGTAACATTCTTCAAATGTACATAGACAAGGCAGGTTTACCTGTGATTCATGAGGGGAAATACCGGGTGTTTAAATGATAACAAGTAGTGTAATTACATGTTATCAAGACAGATTGGCAATACAATGTAATAGTTGCATAATTAAAGCCAGTACATTGCCTTTTAGATTTTAAAATGCATATTTTAAAGGAGCCGAGACAGTATTTCCTCTAGAGAGTGGGGAGATACAGATGCAATGTCTCTATGACCACTGAAATGATTGCAGAGAGCATTTTCACCTCTGTGCTGGAGACTAGGAAAGTACAAATGGTTCAGTTTGTGTATCCTTCAAAGAAATTCCTTCAGTCATTTTCCCCTAGAAGGTCATATGATAAAAGACACGCATGTTGAACAATCGTATAAATTCCTTCAGCTCATAGAACAAACTTTGTGAGAACTCTCTTGTGTGTCAGTGAGAATTAAGTGTGGTCGTGACAAAATTCACCGTGTAATGGGCACATTAAAGGATGAGGCCGTGGCTCAGTGACAGGTCACCTGCCTGTTGGGCTTGAGGAAAGCATGCCGGTTTCCTCACCCAGCATTGTAGAAAGTGCTTTGAAGGTACCAGGATCCCTTTAAA